>NC_137541.1:211486805-212086805 GCF_963082525.1 Nesoenas mayeri
GGTGTCCTGTCCTGTATCCAAACCAGCGTGATCAGCAGGACAAGGGCAGTGATCCTTCCCCTGTGCTCTGCATTGGGGAGGCCACACCTGGAGTCTTGTGTTCAGTTCTGGGCCCCTCAGCTCAGGAAAGAGATTGAAGTGCTGGAGCGGGTCCAGAGAAGAGCAACAAGACTGGGGAAGGGACTTGAACACAAGCCCTATGGGGAGAGGCTGAGGGAGCTGGGCTTGGTTAGTCTGGAGAAGAGGAGGCTTAGAGGGGAGCTCAGCACTCTCTAGAACTACCTGAAGGGCGGTTCTAGCCAGGTGGGGATTGGGCTCTTCTCCAGGCAGTCAGCAATAGGACAAGGGGCCATGGGCTTCAACTCTGCCAGGGGAAATTGAGGCTGGAGATGAGAAAGCAATTCTGTGCAGAGAGAGTGGTCAGGCATTGGAATGGCTGCCCAGGGAGGTGCTGGACTCACCGGCCCTGGAGGTTTTTAAGCTGAGATTGGCCATGGCACTTAGTGCCATGATCTAGTCAATGGGCTGGAGTTGGACCAAGGCTGGACTTGGATGATCTCTGAGGTCTTTTCCAACCCAGTCCATTCTGTGATCCTGTGTGATTCTGTGAAAATGGCCAACGTGCTATTTCCATTGAAACCGCCAGAGACCGAATCACAGTTTTCACTACTTCATCCTTGTCATTAAGACAGTCATTTGCATACATGAATTTTAACTAATTCGTATGGATGCCATAACACAAATTTCCTCCTCATTTTGATGAACTATCAGAAATCATTCCCGAGGATCTAAAAGCTGATGTGACACCTACTTTTGGTTCATATTTTGGAACCGTTTAAATACAGGCAAGCTGCTATTTTTTTCAATGAAAGCTTCCATATTATGGGTTAAGAACCCAAAAAGCAGCGTGCACTCGCTTGCCTATATCATAAAATTATATGGATTATCTATATATTTTTGCTGCTATATTTGTCATATTAGCAGCACATCTTAATTTAGACTCCTGAGTAACCTTACGGTTCTTTTCTCCCTCCTCTTCCTCGGGCAGGACCGCTTGATAAAAGGCCTTTTATCGGTAGGAAAACCGAACAAGTCAACTACTGTATACGTAGGGTCTTATACTGAATAGTCATTTACGGTAGATTTGACTTAAACATTCTCCTTCTGTTGGATTTAAGCTGTCAACACGTTCTGGTTTGGACAGGTCTGAAAAGGGGAAGAAGGGAGTGGAGGTTTATTTAAAAATAGTGAAGAACACATCCAGTGTGGCCTTTAAAGGAATCCTCGGGCTAAGCCAAACAGCTTTAGTGGCCAAGAAGTCCTGTCCTGTTTACCTGCCGTCCATCTCACAAACCGCTAAAAGCGTCAAGCGTAAAGTCTGGATCGCCGGGTCAGGGGCTCTAGAACTGAAAGGACGACGAGCTGCTCCTGTAAAAGCACATTTTTGGCATTTTTCAAGCATATGTACAAGCTGATATATATTTTTGTTTAACCAATGGAGACCTTATCCTATTACTATAAAAGAAACGTTTGATTGCACCTTGTTTAAGTCTCATAGATAAAAGTAATAACAAACCTTAGGAATTACGTTTGCCCAACACTGGAAAACCAGCGGAATGAGCTGAATCGCAAAGAATGAATCGGTCGAATTAACCAGCTGAACTTCAGGATAAAACGAAGTGTGAAACTCTACGCACCTTTATTTCTGCATTAAATAAACATTTTCTTTTTCATTAGGATCCCAGGCAATTCAGTGATTGCTGGTTTTCTATTTGGATTGTAACACAGAATGTACTAATTAAGTAAAGAAGCAGAGTTACGCTGGAATACAAAGGATTTGTTAACTGATGGCTCCACAACAAATGCAGGGCTGAGAAAATGAATAAATGCAAAAAAAACCCAAAAGAAAGTCAAAAGAAAAATGGCTTTTGGCTTGTTTATGGGGTGTTTAAAAAATAGCGAAGGGATGACAGGTGATGCTGATCCACAAAAGAAACTTTCCCACCATACAGAAATTACTCCATTCCCAAAGGTGAGAAAAAGGAGAGGAAGAGAACGAAGCGTGGAAAGGAAGGTGCAGTCACTACCAGGGGACTGTGAAAAATCTGGGGACAAAACGGCCAAAGAGGCGGCTGGGGAAGGGCCAGGGCTGTCAAAGAGCTGTGAGAATGAAAACATGTGTGTTTATGAGGGTAAAACAGTCTCACGTTGGTTTGGGAATCGCCACGCTTCAAGATTTTCCACATTGAAAAGGGCTGAGGGCCTCCCCAACCTCACTGAACTTTGAAGTCAGTCCAGCTTTGAGCAGGAGGTGGGACCAGATGACCTCCAGGGATCATAGAAACACAATGTCAGGGGTTGGAAGGGACCTGGAAAGCTCATCCAGTGCAATCCCCCCATGGAGCAGGAACACCCAGATGAGGTTACACAGGAAGGTGTCCAGGCGGGTTGGAATGTCTGCACAGAAGGAGACTCCATAACCCCCCTGGGCAGCCTGTTCCAGGCTCTGCCACCCTCATTGAGAACTAGTTTCTTCTCAAATTTAAGTGGAACCTCCTGTGTTCCAGTTTGTACCCATTGCCCCTTGTCCTATCACTGGTTGTCACCCAGAAGAGCCTGGCTCCATCCTCCTGACACTCACCCTTTAGATATCTGTAACCATGAATGAGTCCCCCCTCAGTGTCCTCTTGTCCAGCTCCAGAGCCCCAGCTCCCTCAGCCTTTCCTCACACGGGAGATGCTCCACTCCCTTCAGCATCTTGGTGGCTGCGCTGGACTCTCTGCAGCAGTTCCCTGTCCTGCTGGAACTGAGGGGCCACAACTGGACACAAGATTCCAGGTGTGGTCTCCCCAGGGCAGAGCAGAGGGGCAGGAGAACCTCTCTGACCTACTGACCACCCCCTTCTAACCCACCCCAGGTCCCATTGGCTTCCTGGCCACAAGGGCCCAGTGCTGGCTCATGCTCACCCTGCTGTCCCCAGGACCCCCAGGTCCCTTTCCCCTACACTGCTCTCCAACAGCTCCTTCCCCAACTTACACTGGAACCTGGGGTTGTTCCTGCCCAGATCCAAGACTCTACACTTGCCCTTGTTCTAGTTCATTACATTTCTCCCCGCCCAACTCTCAGTCTGTCCAGGTCTCTGATGGCAGCACAGCCTCTGGCGTGTCAGCCACTCCTCCCAGCTTGGTGTCATCTAAAACTAAGTATAGAAATAGAGGCGGTTGTCTCCGTGACTGAAAGAGGGACAACTCCACCTTCATTCCTAACCCATCAACCTGCCACCCACCTCCTTGGGTGTAAGAATCAGTTTTTGATGAAGTGAAGGGTAAGAGAACCAGGATGAAACCAACAGCCACTGAAATATGCTTGGAATAATATTTTCCTTTAAAAAATAATAAAAAAAAAATAAGAGGGTGTGAGCTCTTTTACTGCGTCGCCTTAGCGGCAATTTTTCACATGTTCCAAAACACAGAATCACAGAATGGTTCAGGCTGGAAGGGACCTTTAGGTGTCATCTAGGCCAACCAGGGACATCTTCACCAGCTCAGGTTGCTCAGAGCCCCGTCCAGCCTGGCCTGGAATATCAAGTCTATCTCACTCCTTGCTCCTAAGTTGTTCCTAAGGTTTAAAAGAAATAGGTATAATTATCTGTATTTAGGGGGTGACAAAGCCAGACTTAAATAACTCTGAGATGAACATCTGATGCCTGGGAGGCATATGGATATCGGAAGGTAGGAAACTACCTGAAGGGCAGTTCTAGCCAGGTGGGGATTGGGCTCTTCTCCAGGCAGTCAGCAATAGGACAAGGGGCCATGGGCTTCAACTCTGCCAGGGGAAATTGAGGCTGGAGATTAGAAAGCAATTCTGTGCAGAGACAGTGGTCAGGCATTGGAATGGCTGCCCAGGGAGGTGCTGGACTCACCGGCCCTGGAGGGTTTTAAACTGAGATTGGCCATGGCACTTAGTGCCATGATCTAGTCAATGGGCTGGAGTTGGACCAAGGGTTGGGCTGGATGATCTCTGAGGTCTTTTCCAACCCAGTCCACTCTGTGATTCTGTGAAATAAGGAGCCTATTTCTTGTATACTCAGAGCAACATAAGTGAAAATACACACATTAAAAAGGAATTCAACTGGAGGTGGATAAGAGCAGGCAGTGTATTGCTGCCATGGAGTTAGGACTCAGTGCTGGTATTGCTACTGCCTTGGACACCCAAAGTTTCTGTTTTACTTATTTTCGAAGCATTGAGCTGTGACGAGCCTGCCCTCTTAAATCCCAGGAAAGAGAAAAACAGATATTGGGAAGGATTGAATGGGTTATAAAACAAGAAATGCCACTTTCTGGAACCTGAAAAAAGCTGAAATGCTGCTAAAATACCCCCAAGCTTACAGTAAATAAACCAGTGATGCACAAAGAAGCAACTCCCAGGTAACTCCAGACTGTAAGATACACCGCCTGGTTCACCAAAACTGCAAAGACTGAGTAAAAATGAACAGTTTTTAAGAATCAAGTTTTTCATCTGAAAGTAGAGCACTTACGTGGATCGAAATTCCAGGCGGTGTATCCAGATGCTTCTGAGCGCGGTAATTGGAAAGAAAAATAAGGGCTACAAGCCGGCTAAGAGAAACTTGCATCAGTCCAGCAAAAGCAGAGTTTCTTTATGAAGGGCTCTCTTTGTAGGAACAGCAGAATTCTAAGCTTAGCAACCCCTTTATAAGGAACTAGATGTTTTCTCTCAAAATAGAAGCTGACAGTCCAGCTCTGTTCTTAGAGCAATATTATTTTAACCTAAAGAATTCCATAAAAAGTGTAGCGGAGAGCTTAGCGTTTTTAAAAGCTGCCTTTTAAAATTCTTTTTAAATGGACGAATATTTCACCATAATGTATGTTGATTTTTTATCTAACAGAACACTGAGACAAAAACTAAATCAGGTATCTTTTTCTCCCTCTCTTTAAGTGTTTCTGAGAGAAGAAAAAGTACATGAACAACTGAATGCAAATTCAGAAGGTCACCGATAATATTGTTTGGAATGTCACACGTAGACCTATAGTCTTTGTTCCATGCGGAGTATATTATATTAAACGTTAAATGGCCATTAAATATAAAGAATTCTAAAAAGCTTCTTGTTTTGCGGTAAAAAAGGGAAACGTGCCCGGAGAGGCTGAGCTGTGACAAGTAGAGAATAGTATCAATAATCCCATTATACCACCTGATTTGTCAAACTTGTCTCTACAAGTTATTCTAAAATTCACAATAGTGTCCTTAACGGTTTATGAAACGGAGCAGCTCCCGTCCATGGAGCGGCCGCGGTCGCCCATTCTCCACGCTGGGTCCGAAAGAATGGCGTGAATAGCGACTAAGGCTTACACTTGATTTTCTTCAAGCTCTCCTGGATATCCCGGTGTTTTGAATGGTGTTCGACTATAGGAGAATAAAATATAACATAATATAGAGGTGCTATCAAGCAGGTGTTTTCTTTCTGGAACCGCATGGATTAGGGACTGAAGCAGGTCATCAATATGGATGATGTTGGGGACGTTAAATGATGGCACGCAAGAAAATAAATAAGTAAATAAATACATAAACCAACTTATTTTGCCAAGGAAAAACACGTAGAAAATTTCCTTCCAGAAAAATTATTCGAGAGCTATTACTGATTTCAAGGCATCTCTAGAAATGTCCTGGTTTTGTTTAAAACAAGACCGGTTCTCTTTTAGTGATTTTTCTTCCAGCTCAGTTCTTCTAGGTGGCTGCACTTTGCTGAGTTTTAGCTGCATGTTCTTCCTTGGGTGCTGCACTTGCTGCTGATAAGAGACCAAGGGAATGCTGAAGAAGCTCGTGTTTAGATTTATTACTATGGTAGCCAAGAAAGACTGATACGTTTTCGCACGTCCCGTTGTGAGAGGGGCGTGTTTGAGGAGGGGTGGATGGCACAGGTGACTAGAACTGACCAACGGAAGTATTCCATCCCATAATCGTCATACCCCCTATATAAGAGGGTGATCACAGGGTCACTCTCTCTTCGCCCATGGCCCTGTCTGTCTGTCTGTCTGTGACCCACAGCCCTCAGGCCCTGCATCCTGCACCAGGTTCCGCTTTGCTGTGCAGTCCTGCCCGTGACTTCTGGGGCCTGAGCTGCAGCTGCTGGAGCCGCCAGCTCCGCACCCCCAGCTCTGCTGCTGAGGGACGCCAGCGCCGCATCCAGCACTGTAGACTGGCTTTCTATATTTTGTATATATATTCTCTATGTATTAGTAGCATTAGTAAAACCCTTTAAAACTCTCCAACTTGAAGTCTAAGTCTCTCTTCCTTTCCCCTTATCTTTCTTATCATCTTTCCGCTCTAAGGGAAGGGGTGGCGGGAGGTAAAGGGGATAACAGGGAGCGTCTGCCGTGGTTTATTGCTGCCTTGCCTTAAACCTTGACAAGAAAGTAAAACACAAGTTCTTAAGGTTTTGGCTTTTGGTTTTTAAAAGCGTGCAGCAAGACAACTGTTTAGACTTTCATTAGACAAGCACAGATTATTAAATCATCGGTTTGGAAAGCGGGGATGCCTTATACATCACTGATTTGAACCTGATTGAGTTGTGTAAATAGAGATATGGAATTATTTTCTCGAGCTCTTGAAAAGAAATTAATAACTTCAAACTAAGAAGAACGGGCAAAACTAACAGCAAGCAAGGTTTAGACAAATGAATTTGTCAGATAACTAAAGAAAAGTCACAATTCATGCAAAAGGCTTTAAGAAAAGAGTGCAAATAAAATGGGAAAAAGAAGTAGAAGCTACTGAGCAATTCAAACTGGGGCAATTCTGATGGGCAAGGAGGGGGATGAGCGGTAATACATCCACTATTGGAGTAGTGATTACGTTTATAAATGGACTTGAAAACAGCGCACACAATCGGTATCTATAGATATATATCTATATATATATTCTGTATTTGGAAAGCAGGAGTTTGCTTCTGTTTTAACACAGACCAGCACATTAGTACAGGGGAGAATGGGGGATATTAATGGGAAAAATCAACACATCCATAAAACTCGCATCTTGTAACATAAAACTGCTGACCCACTGATGTTCGTAAAATGCTGGAACATCAGAACATAATAAACATCTGGACCAAGCCAATTCTGCTTTTTGCAAAAATAAAATAGGTGATATTTTCCTAAGAACCACTCCTGAGCATTTCTCACCTTTTTTTTCCACTTGATCAATAAGTAGGAGTTCAAAAGAATCATTACTCTAAGCCATTTTCAGCTGAGCTTTCCAAGCACCTGCACAAGACTCTCGGTGCTTTCATTAACTAAACAAGACCAAAAAATTAGCAAGGAACCAACCAAGAGGACAAAACATTCACTAAGATAATTGGAGTTGCTTGGTAGACTCAGAAGGATCAACCAAAACGTGTTCTCCTACAGATCTTGAGGCAGGAAGGATGGTTGGAGTTGGAAGGTGAAGAACTCGGGTTGTCCTAAGCTTCACATGGCAACGGTGACATGGATGTCACCCAAAGCCATGGGCTCCCAGAAAGCATTGGCTACTTCTGAAGGCTCTAGGTTAATAATAAAAGCATATTTGTTTTCAATTCTTCCTTTCCCTACTAGAAACCTGCTCAGAAAGCGGCACAGTATGTTGTTAGGCCAACCTGCCTGGCTCCGTTTTCTATGACGACGGGATCAACCAGAGCAAGATGAGCAAGCAGGACAAACTATTGCAGTGAGGGTGGTGAGAGCCTGGCCCAGTACTGACTTCTATAGAAACTCCTAGAACGGGAAAGGCAGAAAATTCTATTTAGATCTGGGATTCTAAGATTTCAGTCGCTCTTATCTCTGTAGAGATAAGAAATGAACTCCAAGTCAAAGAGGCGCCGTATTCACGCAACTGGAAAAAGGTGGTGAAGAAAATCTGCCTTTAGACTTCCAGGCACCGCTCTGGTTTGGGAGGACAAGAAATACATGTTTGTTTCATATTCAGTAAAAGAAC
Organism: Nesoenas mayeri; assembly: GCF_963082525.1. Classification (NCBI taxonomy): domain Eukaryota; kingdom Metazoa; phylum Chordata; class Aves; order Columbiformes; family Columbidae; genus Nesoenas; species Nesoenas mayeri. The sequence goes on from NC_137541.1 coordinate 211,494,789, forward strand.
AAGTGTAAAATTATTAAAATGTTGTGCAAGACAGAATGAAGCCACTTTAAACCTATAACTAAACCTATAAACCTAAACTATAGATACAGTGTTGAAAAACGCCCAAGACTTTGGGATCGCTTCACACCACCAGCGTGAGCCCGGTGGGATGTGGTTTTCTAAAGAGATTTAAAACTGCGCAGTAAAGATACTGAAAATGTCAAGAGAAAGATTATATAAAGAAAACTCAGAGTTTTTTTAAAGATTTTGCTGTGTGCCTTTCAAAACAGATGAAAATGAAAAAGCTAAAACCTGCACACGCGGTGAAATCATTTGTGGGACCAAAGATTTCACTGGGAATTTCTCCTGTTTCCTACAGAAAGATACAGAATATAATAAATACACAGGATTTCAAAGCGATTCGCTGTTGTCCACATGAACTATGAAGTCCATCCAGATAAGTGGAACCTCTTGTGTTCCTGTTTGTACCCATTGCCCCTTGTCCTACCATTGGTTGTCACCGAGAAGAGCCTGGCTCCATCCTCCTGACACTCACCCTTTCCATATTGATCCCCATGAATGAGTCCCCCCTCAGTGTCCTCTTGTCCAGCTCCAGAGCACCAGCTCCCTCAGCCTTTCCTCACACGGGAGATGCTCCACTCCCTTCAGCATCTTGGTGGCTGCGCTGGACTCTCCAGCAGTTCCCTGCAGCCCATAAATATTATTTGGATATATAAAAGAAATTGTCATTATTGTCATTGATACAAAGGACGCACTCGCGCTTCAGTAATGACAGGAACGTGCGGATCCAAACGACTACACCTTTTCTTTTCTCCACAGTTTAAGATGTTTTAAACGTATCGAGTTTCTCACCGCAGTGGACCGAGCAATCGACACCGAGCGACCCGTCCGCTCCCTCCGGATGGCAGATAAGATCGCTGGTTTTACTGAGCACACGCATCTCTTCAATGTTAATTTGTCCTCTAGAAAACGCGGTCAGGATAAAAAATCATTAACAATGAGTGGGGTTTTATTTTTTCAATCTCAAAAGAAACCTCAACTTGCAACTCGGTTCAAATGTGAAGCTCCTGTGCAGCTCCAGGATGGACTTCTCTACCTTTTATTCTGTTATTGATGCCTTCAATTAGCAACCCAATTAGCATAGGTGAGATGAGTAGCACGTTTCACAGCTCCAGCTCCTCAAGGTTACTCGTAGACCAAAGAATACACCAGGTTGATCACCTAAAGTCACATTTTACCCTGAAGTCCTGAGCCCGAGAGAACATGACGAGGTCGCCTCTGTGTTCTCAGGAGGTGACACAGACCAGGAAAAATCATTGTTAAATCCTAATTAAAAGTACAGGAGAGATAGAATTATAATCTTCAAGAAAATCCCATTTTACCTATTTAATGTGCTAGGTAAAACAGTTTTTTGCTAGCAGCAAAATTACATATCCACTAACCTTGTTTGTTCACCTAACAAAAGAGTATTCTTAGCCACCGATTCATTACAGACAATAGCTAGTAGTAGTAGTAATAATAATAATAATAATAATAATAAATTGCAATTTAAATGCTATGACTAGGAATACTGTCAATGGGAAATGAGGGCCTTTCTGTATTCTCCATTCTGCAGATTAAGGTGAAGCGTATATTGAATAACACAGTACTGAAAACACAAATGAAACAGCGGAGGGTATATTCACCACAGATCTAGAAAGAATCGCAGTGCTAGGGCTGATATATCAAATATTTTTCCCGTTTATATGACGGCACAGCCTAGAAAAACCCATAAAGATCCCATGGGATGCAGAGAACAAGCAGAAAAACAGCTCAGAAAAGCTTCAACGGCCACAGGTACAATCTGGTGAAAAGAGCCGGCAACAAACCTCCCTCGATAAAATAAGACGCAGGACACTTTACATTGAAATCCTGTAATTCGCCACATACATTCGAGCCACTTCCCATGGAATTAGGGACAAATTACACACACCGAACCCCGGGGTCTCACTGGGATTTGTACAGGTTCTCCTACAAACAAAAGTACCCTGTGTATATAGAGCGCGGCGCATCCGCATCCAAGTGTTTTAAACCAACAAAGCGTTCAACTCTGGGAAACTTATTTTCACCGTCCGCTCTTCCACATTTATTTTTTTAGCTTGCCAAAAAAGTCCTAAATTAGAATATTCCGTGTTCGCCGAGGTGACAAAAGACATTTGGACAGAATGTGTGAAAAGAGTGACTGACAATTTCTAGTGTTTGCAAAGGTATCTCCCACCGGCAATGAATCCGACTTTGTGTTTATTATGATTCCACTTGCTGCGAGATTTTAGAACCATCTCGAAAACAGAAAATCCTTTTGATGGGCCCGAAAATAAAGCAACATCCAAGGTTATTCTTGAACTGTGCACTTTGCGGCAAACCGAGGAAGCCACCCCACAAAACTTCATTCATGGGAGATGCCGCTTGATGAATCTCAAATGATGCAGCTGGAAAGTCGAGGGGTTTAAAATGTAAGGGGCTGAAAGGCTCAGTTGTTAAGACTGAGCTTTCCCAATCTGAGAATGTAATTGTTTTTCCAACTTATCAATACTATTCCCCAAACGCAGCGAATGCTAAAAATGCCTCTGCATATAAAAAACGTTCCCAGTGTAAAATAGAGAAATGTAGTAAGAATTGATCTTAAATTCTCTACAACGTTGTTAGGAAACCCACGAAAGAACAGATGCTTTTAGTCAAAGTTTCATTAGGCCTCTATCGATTCTATCATTGAAAAATTGCTGTATTTAATCAAATGAAGTGCAACTGCCACTGTAATCAATGTAAATTCGTGTACAACGAAAGAATCGGAGCGCTAATAACTGCGGAACCTTATAGCACCGCTGTGAGCATTCGGATTAAATATCAGGACAAATTTGATCTGATTTACTGAATGTTTTCAGCTGAGTTTTAGGCTGAGACCCCATGCAGAAAATCCAGGACTACAAATTGCATACACTGCAGTGTCAGAGCATTTGGAAATCCTGTTTCAGAAACTGAACGCCCTCACTTGTGTTCTATTCTACCTTTAATCTATTTGAAAAGAAATTAATGTATTTTTAATCTGTTGGACTTGGACTTAAGCTCCAAGAGACTTTACTGTAAATTAAGCTGCCCCATATTAGATGTTCTTTAATTTTGGAAAGGGGAAAACAAATCAATCCTCTTTCCATCCTCCCAAACAAATCGGAATTCATTCCACTGTCACAAGTATGAGGCCAAATCTGGCTGCTTTGATTCCAGATGAATGGGAAGCGGCTCTTAGGGAAGAATGTGAATTTATTTTGGACCGAGGATGCCAGAACATGTTTCCTCTCCTCTAAGTGACCTGATTTGACTTTTAGCTCAAGTTTCGCACTCGCAAAAACCTCCAAGAGCTGATTGATTTTATAATAATTGGCACCAAAAAGATGCTGAAAATGTCTTTTGTAGCCAAGAACTTCCTCCAGGGAAAATGCCCCTGAAAACACAGAAGGGGCATAAAGTCCCGCATAGGCCAAACTTTCTCATTCCCAATTTCCACCGGATACTTTCGTCCTAAGTGAATTACAGAAAGAATAAACGAGAAAACGTACACCACGGAAAATCCGCTAATGAATAAATTACCTCAATAGAACAATGTCATAGATGTTAAAATGATTCCAGCACCTACCTGTGCATATTCTCTTTCAATCGCAGCCCTTTTCTGACTGAACGCTCTGAAAGAGAGGACAACAAATCCATTAATATACACAGCAAAATGCTATAAATTCAATAATTTATTTAAAAGGACTTTTTGCTTGACAGTCTTTATAGTTAAATGAGCAACAAGAAAGTGAAACGGTTTGACAACTGTCTATCAGTAGCGTAGCAACTAGTGCATGCGGATTTCACATACGTGATGTTCGTAGTTTTAAGTTTTATTGGACCGATTCAGTTCCTGGGACTATAAATACTTCATTAAAGACTCGTCAGTATTTTTATAACCTATGGAAGAGTTTGGTAGCACAGAATTTGGCTTTATGCATCTAGACAGACCTACTTAACTCAGTGCCAATCACAGCACGTCATTCCACGTTCATATCAGCGCCGCACCCTCACGTACGGGTTCAATATGGACCATCTCAATGTATTTTAAACCACAGGGTTTCAACACCGTCACCGTTAGAACAGGACGGTTCGAACACCTAAATGTCTCAAGGCTCTTTTCTTCAGTAGCTTTGACTATTCCCTGTTTATCCCTTGAACAGCCAGGTTTTCTTCAAGCTCTACTAGAAACAACTAAGCTTAAGGTGATGCCATCAGCAAAGGAAAATCTAATTCTATTTAAACCAGTTACACAAGTGACACGTTAATAAAAAAACAATCCTCTAATAAGGTTAACTCCATCAACACCAACAAAAGGAGCTCTGAACGGGCTCTTTCTGCTCCTGTCTACTCCATTTCACCCATGAAGAGCATCCACACGCTGATGGCGCGTTCTGGGCTCTGTCTCCGCCACGGGACGGAAAACAAAAGCCTAAACACATTGGGATTGCTTCAAATTCTTTCCAGATTAATGATAGCCCCATGAGCTGGCTGTATTCCAGCTCCAGGAATCCCATCCCGTCTTCCTAATTGCACCCCCGTGTATCTCAGGTGGATGTAAAGGGCTGCACAACTGTGCTATATAATAAATACATGAGCAGGTGAAGTTGTTTTGGACAACTCTTCTTTGTAAATAATTCACTATATTTCATCTCATATTACAAAAATAATTTCTTGTAGGCCCTCCTGTTGCCAAGTTCAATATCCAGTTAGTTTGGCAAACACTCAATATCTTGTGTAACTTTCAATGTATGTAACAAGTAGAAATAACCACAGAAGTAACTACTAGGAATAAAGGGAATGTTTTCTAAATATTGAAAAGGTAAAAGAAAACAAGGAGATGTCTTTGAAACATAAATGTGGGGAGATTTCAGGCAAAGGGAGTTATTTTCCAATTCTCAGCTAATCTGATTTGAAAACATATAATCAGAACTAAATGTTTTGGATACTCAGACCCTGGATATGGAGCTGGATATTTCACCACGAGGATTTTTTCCTCCCCCATACAAACCAAATTCCACTCTAACTAATGGCAAGAAATATGAGGCCATTCAAGATGGAATTTCAAGGTATCTTCATATAAGGAAACATCTATAAGCTAAGAAAACATTTATTAACTACTACTGAATAGTTTTTAAGAAACGAATTAGTGGGTCTGCAAGAAAGTAAGAACATTATTTAGAGTTTCTTTAAACTAGGATGTATTAATATCTGCTATTGCATCTTCTTTCTCAAATTAACCATTAAGTAATGGGCAGAATTACACATCCAAAAAGTGGTTTAGTTGTTCTTTCTGGACAATAATTCCTAAGTATCATTACTAAGCTGCAAGTGTTAATTTATGTGATACGTTTATTCTCTTTGCCCCATCAATCAAAAGTCTTAGTTCATACAAATAAGAGGATGAAAGGCACAACTTGCACAGTAAAAACAGATAAACAGTGACACCCTGAAAGTCATAAAGTTAATGACTCTGTATTCAGAAGCTCATTTAACTGCATCTATGCAAAAATGTAAAGAGATGCTGCATGCACAGGTCTCTTGAATAAAAGAAGGGGCTAAATTTGCATAGGTGAATGTGCTTTCATTTAAAGGCTGAGAAGTTCAACAAGGAGCCAAGGAAGCATGTTCGGAATGAGTCCCCATACGAGCTCATGATACATAATGGTCAAATAAAGATGTATTAACTGATAAATTGCAACAGCTCACCCAGCACTAGCAGTTTGTGTTAATGCATTTTTTTGGCTATGGACATTCAGATAAATATTTAGCAATTGTAATGGAAAAAAATTTATACAACTATGCAAAGCATCAGAAAATGTACAAAGTAGTATCACAACATCCAAAAATGTTAGACTGAAGAAATACACCTGTTTTCATTGCCCTTGAGTCCCCAAGTGCTACACTGACAAAAACAAGCAGGAGCATATGAGGAAATAAGGAATATGAGGAATAAAAGTTTTTTGATTTCTAGGGTAATGAGGCAACTTTGAAATTCGGTTTAAAAATAAATTCACCCCATCAAAAATTCTTGAAGTAAATCTACTTAGGAACTGTAGAGCACATTGTCATGTTTTCAACTGACTCAAATCCACCGAGACTCGAGGAGGTGAATCAGTGAATTATGAAATACCAAAACATTTCCAGCTTCCCAGAAAGCAGATGAAGAATAATTCAAGACATCTATAACATATGGCAGTGGAAAATTATGACTTTGCATCTTCTGCTTATAATGTACACTGGTAGCACATACTCAGTGTGCGATGATGTCCAAACTCATACTGTATTACGTTTATTTGTCAAGGCGGAAGGGGGAAAGGAAGGGGGGAAAGGAAGGGGGGAAAGGAAGGGGGGGAAAGGAAGGGGGGGAAAGGAAGAAGGTGGAAGGGGGGAAAGGGAAGGGGGGGAAAAAGGAAGGGGGGGAAAAAGGAAGGGGGGGAAAAAGGAAGGGGGGGAAAAAGGAAGGGGGGGAAAAAGGAAGGGGGGGAAAAAGGAAGGGGGGGAAAAAGGAAGGGGGGGAAAAAGGAAGGGGGGGAAAAAGGAAGGGGGGGAAAAAGGAAGGGGGGGAAAAAGGAAGGGGGGGAAAAAGGAAGGGGGGGAAAAAGGAAGGGGGGGAAAAAGGAAGGGGGGGAAAAAGGAAGGGGGGGAAAAAGGAAGGGGGGGAAAAAGGAAGGGGGGGAAAAAGGAAGGGGGGGAAAAGGAAGGGAGGGAAAAGGAAGCGGGGGAAAAGGAAGCGGTGGAAAAGGAAGCGGGGGAAAAGGAAGCGGGGGAAAAGGAAGCAGGGGAAAAGGAAGCGGGGGAAAAGGAAGCGGGGGAAAAGGAAGCGGGGGAAGAAAAAAGGAAAAAAGAGGGGGGTAACCCCTGAAAACTCAAAAGCCAATATTATGTATTAAAGTAGAATTACACAACTGACTTTGTTCCTTCTCTTTGTCCCATTTCAGAGAAAACAGAAGTCACTACTGAACACTCAAAGCCTGCTAACAGTGAATATATGCATGAATACGGTCTCTTACCTTAAGAAAACAAAACAAACCTGCAGGTTGCAAGCTAAAATAGAGTGTTAGATATCAACTCCACACCTCCCTTAACTGACAAAGAGCTCCAGAATGAGATGTATTTATTCTAAGCGAGGGAAATAGATCCTAACACAGGAGCAAGAGGAGAGGAACCCTGATGGTGAACTCTGCACGCTCGGAATATTTATGCACACGGTGGCACTGGAATTTCCAGCCTGGCCAGCGAGTCCCAGGGGCAGGACTTGGCGTTCGCCTTTGTTGACTGTCCCGAGGTCCCTGCCAGCCCGTTTCTCCCACGTGTCAAGGTGGCTGCGATCCCGGCCCTGCCTCCAGCCCATCGACCATTCCCCCGAATCTGAAACCCATCATCAAGTTGCCGAGAGCACATCCCACCACCCAGGTTGTTATTAAAGTCATTAAACGGTATCGATTCAGTATTGACTTGTGAGGGAAACCCAGCTGGACTTTGCTCTGCGCCTCTTCCAGTTGGGAAGTCCAGCCAATTTTCCACCCATTTATCAGGCTGTGTGTCCTCCAGGTGGCTTAAAGGTGCTACAGGAGACTGTGTCAAAGGCCTCTCTAAAGTCAACACTGTTTGTCACCTTGCCCACATCACCAGCTCTCCCAGAAGGCAAATGAGTACAATTTGTCCTTGGTAAGTCCATGTTGGCCGCTCCAAATCACCTGCTTGCCCCTTGAAGAAAGGGCTTCTTGGAGGTTTTGCTCCATAATCTTGAGAGGGACTAGGGTAAGGTTTACCTGGCTGTTCTTCTCAGATCCTACTTTTAGCCATCTTTGAAAAAGCACACGGCATTTGCCCTTTTCCAGTCCTCAGGAACTTCACCTGATTGCCATGACCTTCCAAAGACAAGTGTGAACTACCTCACCACATATCTGTAGTCTGAATCAGCTCACAGCTCTGCAACGACACACACATTCCCAACTCCTCCTGTTTGTTTCCAGCTGCATGGGTTTGTGTACCTGTGACAGATTCCCAGTTATACTGGGGAGCGTCTCTCCTGGGACGCTGTCCCCCAAACCTTTGTTTCAGCTTCCTCACCAGGTTTAGCTGTTGGCAAAGGTGCCTGTGTTCCACCTTGTCCAATGGATCCCATCCATCCTCAGCAGTCCTTGTTTCAACATTTAGAAGATCCAAAGCCCCGTCTGCAATATCAGCTGCACAGCCAGATGCTGAGCTCCTGGATGTGTCCACTCCTGCCAAGCCCTTCACCTCCCCAGGAAGGACTAAGAACACACCCAAGGTTCCCCTGCTTCACACTTGTCACCAGAGTGATGCCATCACTCTTTACACATCCAAGGTCACCTCCAGTAGCATCCTAGGTGCCCACATGGGGTCACAGTCCCTATGTTGGATGAACCTTTGTGGTTGTTCTGCAGTATCCTTGATGTAACTCCCCAGCAAAACCTCCCAGGATATCACGTCAGCTCAGCAAATAGATGTTTTTGTTCCTAGCAGAAGTCTCTGGTGACTATCACCTCTCTCAGTCTGTTCACTTGATTCCACAGCTCCTTCTCTTGGTGGCAACTCGGCGCCATACCAGAGAACATCACTCACATGTTGACCCCAGGCCCAGGAAGAGGCACCGCACAGACCGTGCAGCCCAAGACTTGGACAGCAGTGTCCTCTGGGTTGAAATCCCTGTTGTGCTGAGGGTAGTTGCTCCCTCTCATGTTCCCAACACCATAACTGCTCAATTTCAAGCAATTCCACATCCTGAGCAAAGACTTTGTCCCAGCTTGACTTTGTGCTGTGCCATCTGCTACGTGTACTCCAGGTCAGTAGCTATATAGGTGCTCAGTAAACACCTGCTGAAGAGTCGCTTAACACTCCCTGGTCAGTCCTTTGAAGACAAAAGGATTAAGCACTCTCTTGTCAGGAAATACCAACAGAAGTCGTCTGTGAAAGCCAGGAGCAACAAGCCAACGTGAGTGCCCAGATGATGATCACTGTAGAATCAGAATAGCAGAATCATTTTGGCTGGAAAACACCTTTAAGATCATCGAGTCCAACCATTAACCCACCACTGGCACTGCCCCATGTCCCTGAGAACCTCATCTCCACATCTGTCCAATCCTCCAGGGATGGTGACTGCAGCACTGCCCTGGGCAGCCTGTTCCAATGCCCCACAGTAATAACAAATGGTTTCTTTTAAATTGCACTATTTTGAATCAATAAGTATTGACAGAAAAGGTCAAAAATGTCAAATTCCCTGCAAGTGCTGTGCAACCTCTTTGGTAAAAGAAACGGATCTTGTAACTCCGCTTTGGTGTGTTCTTGAATCATTTTCGTTGGAAAAGACCCTCAAGATCATTGAGTCCAACCATAACCCACCCCCGGCACTGCCCCATGTTCTGAGAACCTCACGTCCGTCTGTCCAGCCCTCCAGGGATGGTGACTCCAGCACTGCCCTGGGCAGCCTGTTCCAATGCCTCACAGCCCTTTGGGGAAGAAATTGTTCCCCACATCCAACCTCAACCTCCCCTCAAGCAACTTGAGGCCGTTTCCTCTGCTCCTAGCGCTTGTTCCTGGGGAGCAGAGCCCGACCCCCCTGGCTCCAAGCTCCTTTCAGGCAGTTCAGAGATCAGAAGGTCTCCCCTCAGCTCCTGTTCTCCAGCTGAACCCCCCAGGTCCCTCAGCTGCTCCATCACACTTGTGCTCCAGCCCCTCACCAGCTCCGTTCCCTTCTCTCAACTCGCTCCAGCACCTCAAGGCCTTTCTTGGTGTAAGGGGCCCAAAACTGACCCCAGGGTTGGCGGTTTGACCTCCCCAGGTCCCAGCACAGGGACGGTCACTGCCCTGGGCCTGCTGGCCACACCAGTGCTGGTACCAGCCAGGATGCTGGTGGCCTCTTGGCCACCTGGGCACACGCTGGCTCATGTTCAGCCGCTGGCACCAACACCCCCAGCTCCTTTTCCGCCGGGCACTTTCCAGCCGCTCTTCCCCGAGCCTGTAGCGCTGCCTGGGGTTGCTGTGACCCCAGGGCAGGACCCGGCACTTGGCCTTGCTGAACCTCAGACAATTGGCCTCAGCCCATCGATCCAGCCGGGCCAGACCCCTCTGTATGGCCTTCCCACCCTCCAGCACATCAACACTCCACCCAACTTGGTGTCACCTGCAAACTCACTGAGGGTGCACTCGATCCCCTCATCCAGACCACTGCACTAACTGTTATGTCAAGGATGGAACTCTGCTGCCCTGCATTCCCCATGTGAGGAGAAACCTCACTGGAAGCACATGCATGTGTAAGCAAAAGGCACAATGTACCAGAAGAAACATCTTAACACTTGAAAGGTACAACTGATGTTCAGTAGACAAATACCTACATTTGATATGGTCATAGTTGCATTTAAACACCTCTGTAATTCCAGCTGCCACTACAAAAATCAGAAGGGGAACAACCCTGAAATACTTGGAGGGAGAGAAGGGGCTAAAATATTTTCCCTTCTTGTAGGAAAACAGGATTTCCTTAGGAATGCTGATATTCTTGTTTGGGGGTTTTACTCGGATGCCTCATCCCACTTTCCCCAGTAACATGAAAAATGCACCATAATAAATCAGTATAATACAGTTGAACAAGTGCTTTTACCTGGTTTTTAATTTAAGGACAGGTGCGTCACTAACAAAGGCGCTACTGAATTCAGAAGTACTTCAGCTACCATAAATCATCACCGGAGCTCCGTTTGGGCCAGCAGTTGGCAAGAAATGCTGAGATAACGTAGCACACAAGCAGCTGCATTAATATTCCCTTTCCACGTCCAGCAGAGACAAAACCAACATACCTGGAGCAATAATTAATCTACAGAATTATTAATTATGACAAGACTCTCAAATGCTGCACTTAGCAGCCTCCTCTTCATGTTTGTCTGTTGATGCTAAACAGAGTTACCGCTACCGATGCATTTTAAAAGATATGCATAAAATTTTGAGTGTCTGAAGGATAAATAATTTTACAGAAAAGCACCGATTTCTAAAGTTATCTATATGCAGACATCAGAAGTGAAAGCGCAACAACCCAAGTTATTAAAATTAGAGATGTACGTCTAATAAGGGGTCTCCTATTAGCTCCTTTCCGGCAGGTATATGCACGTGTGGTTGTTCAGCAACGTGCCACTTCATAGGCAATTTAAAACACTACATACAACAGATCACAAGCGATTTTCATCACAAAGCACCCATAGCTTCAAATTCAGGGACTTCTGTACGTTGGAGAGTTCACATAATTACACAAAAGACTGACTTTTCCAAGGAGAAAGAACATCGAAAATGTTATCGTCTTAAGGTTTTGCCTGGGATACAGTAACAGAACCATTTTGGTGCCTGTAGCATCTATAAAAATCACCGTCAGCTTTGTGATTGGACACAAGAATCCGGCAGATGACTGGGAAGCTCTCGAAGCTTTGTCAGGTTGATATAAAGTTCAAACATGGCATTAGCAGGGAAAAATAAAAGGTATCAGAAGATAACGAGCCTTAGTTTTCCAGTTTTAGGGTGTTCCTTTTATTTATAACATCTAAGATCACAAAAGACCAAACAAGTGATGAAAATAAAAAGAAACGTATGTAACATGCCTACATAAAAAAGTATAAGAAAGTAGCATTAGCAACCACATACAGTTTAGTTTAACCTCTTCTAGCCATAGCATGTTTCCTGGCACAATTTCTACTTGCACACCGTGCTTATACTGATCATGGAACAACTTTAATTGTATTTTACTTATGCATCAACAAATTAACCTAGGACAAAGCATGCAAGCTTAATTCTACAGCAGCGCTTTTATCACAACAAACAGTGTATTTTTTCACACTGAATTTGTGCTAACACCTCTATCCAGTATTGCTATTGTTCTAGCATGACCGATAAAGTATCTTTTTAAAATCTGTTAAACCTAACACAAATTTAACTTCCAGGTTGACAGACGGTGATAAATACACCGCAAAAATCAAAGCAAGTGGCTTGGAAAGCAGCAAGCGCGTCGCAAATGTCGCAGGTGACCTGTACACCTGCTACAAATGTGATGGTTCTTCTGGTCATGGTCCAAGGTGGCTGAACCTCTACCAGCTCTCATCCGAATGCTCCAGATGTAACAGACCCACCAGCTCTGACAATAGGGCAAAGGAGCCCTATATAATATATGTATATATATTATACATCTGCATCCATCCGGACAGCCATGCTCAACTGTCTTGGGAAAGTAAGGATAAATCTATTTCAAGTGTTCTCTACTAGTTAGCGGAAAGGTTTTCTTATCCAAGCAGGTTAATGGGACTTTTCCTCCCTGAATCTCCCAGGAAAAGGGCAGAGGTACAGAGATCCCCACAAGGAAGAAGTTTCACCTTAAAAAGAACATGTAAAAGAATTAACTCCCTTATCAAAACTCTTTCTACTGTCAGACCACTTGAAAGTCATCGGCAACCACAGATACCCCACCAGGAAGGGCACTGGTTCCAATCACTTTCGGGCTGGTTGCATTCAGCTTAACTCTGGGTTTAAGTCAAACCGAGGTTGCCTCTCTAGACCAGACCTCACGTCTTTGCTCCTGCAAAAAGGCAAATGAAGAAATTAAGAAACTGTAAGCAAGCAGAAACTCATCTCATTTAAGACCACACTCTCCACTGCCACAGAGCACTTCAGGTTCCTTTTCACCAGATGCATTATTACAGCAAATAATAGCCATTATGTTCAGTTTTTAATATAACAAACTCTCTTTTGTTCAATCAGCTTATATCATCTGAAGGAAATAGTTCTCTTCCTCAAAAGGCGACTGTATTACATGCACACTATTACCTTCCAGATTCATCTGATAAAGAATAAGCATTTCAACAGCATTTTTTAAAAGGAGCAAAAGTCTGGATCGCTCAGCACATAAACCTCCTATTCCACACCAGGTTTGAATAATATAAGCACTACTACTATTGCCTTTCCTGCTGAAGACCTTGTACCACGTATTAAATAAACTTTAGTATAAGTTACTGTACTGTGCTGAACATTTTCTTGCACTGTCCAAAAGATGTTCAGCGACATTTGTCTCAGAGCAGCCTTGAGGGGCTTCTCCTGAAATTCCTGAGCTTCCCACACAACAGGATCGTTTGCTCCTCAGCTTTCTGGAAGGCTTCCTTAGAAAAACTAAGCTAAAACCATCAATCCAGGCGTGTTTCCCCTTCCTGGCTGCTTCCCAGGAGATTCTGCCCACCAAGTGAATGAACAAGCTGAATTGTGCTCTTGTAACAGTCTGTCTCCAGGTCCTGAAGTCAATTTGTGGTCAGAGAAGCCCAAGGTGACACTAGTCTGGGCAGGACTCCTAACAGCATGTTACAAATACCAGCCTTCTCCCATTACAAGTATGGACAATTTACTGTTCTTTTACCACAAGCATCTCAATGCAGTGTGAATGTGGCCTCCAGGCCAAGACTTTTAACAAGAGTGTACTAATACAGTCATTGCTGGATAAGCCAAGTTCCCGTCAGCTATGAAAACACGCAAGCCAGAAGAACAAACTCAAAACCACCCTCGCGAGGTCACCCACGGCCTAAACTTTTGCCCACAACCATAGAGTCATAGAATGGTTTCAGTTGGAAAGGACCTTCAAAGCTCATCCAGTGCCACCCCTGCCATGAGCAGGGACATCTTCACCAGCTCAGGTTGCTCAGAGCCCCGTCCAGCCTGGCCCGAGATGTCTCCAGGGATGGTTCATTCACCACCTCTCTGGACAACCTGGGACAGGCTCTCACCACCCTCAGGGAAAAACAATTCTTATTTCTATGCTGAATCCCCCTCCTTTAGTTTCAAACCATCACCCCTTGTCCTATCACAACAGGCCCTACCCAAAAGTCTGTCCCCATCTTTCTTCTCATCCCCTTTTCAGTCCAGAAGGGCCGCACTAAGGTCTCCCCAGAGCTTCTGTTCTCCAGCTGAACACCCCAACTCTCTCAGCCTGTCCCCCAGCAGAGCTGTTCCAGCCTCGCATCATTTCTGGGGCTCCTCTGGCCCCTCTCCAGCAGGTCCATGTGTGTCCTGTGCTGAGGACCCAGAGCTGGACCAGCACTGCAGGGGGGTCTCAGCAGAGCGGAGCAGAGGGGCAGAATCCCCTCCCTGCACCTGCTGCTCACGCTGCTGGGGATGCAGCCCAGGACACGGGTGGATTTCTGGGCTGCAAGCACATGTTGCCGGCTCATGGCCAATCTTGCACCCCCAAGTCCTTCTCCTGGGAGCTGTTCTCCATCCCCAGCCTGGATTGATACCAGGGCTGCCCCAACCCAGGTGCAGGACCTTGCACTTGGCCTTGTTGAACCTCATGAGGTTCACATGGTCCCACCTCTCTAGCCTGTCCAGGTCCCTCTGGATAGATCCCTTCCCTCCACTGTGTCCACCATACCCCCCAGCTTGGTGTCATCAGAAAACTTGCTGAGGGTTCACCTGATCTCATCGTCTGTGTCACCAACGAAGATGTTAAACAGCACGCAGTCCCAATCCCCAAGGAACACCAGTAGTCACTGGTCTCCACGTGGACACTGAGCCACAGACCGCAACTCCGAGTGCGACCACTCAGCCAACTCCTCATCCACCGAGTTCTCCATCCATCGAACCCACATCTCCCCAACTTACAGACCAGAATGTCATGTGGGACAGTGTCAAACGCTTTGCACGAGTCCAGCCAGAAGCTCCATGAGAAGCCAGCAACATTTCCTTCCTGTGAAGCAACTCGAGGTCTGTGTGACCTCAGCAGATGTATGAAGGACACCTCCACAACTCTTCAAACACAAGTATTTGGAACACCAAGAAACTCGTTGTTTGCTAAGTCAAGAAATTCAGCAATTCTCCCTGCAGCTCATTGGCAAGTCATCCCTCACTATTCCTACTCACCTCAGTGTATGGGTCCAGTTCTCTGGCAAGTATAACAGCAAGAAGAAAAAAAAGAAGTGGAGATTTTTGAAACTTGATTTTAATATACAAACTGTTTGTACTATCTCCTTTTCAGTCTTAATCTTAAGAGTCAGCTGTCCTGCATACAGCTTCGTAACTTCCTGCAGAATGGTATTAATTGACAATTCAAACATCCTGTAACATACGGGAGCTCTCCCCTCCTCTATAAATTCCTTCCTACAACACGCATTGCTATTTTCAAACAGTAGTTTTCCTCAAGCAAATAAAAGCTACGATATCCACCCCATCCTTTTTATAGCCAAGTACACAGTAATCCCTAGTTGACTCAGCTACTACGGAACATTTTACTACCCTGAGGAGTCTTGCTACGTCTTTCTACTCCTATTCTGCTACACTGAGGATTTACACTACCTCAAAAACTACACCCAATTCAGCATCTCAATGCTGCAATTAAAAGTACCCTTTACCTGCCACTAAAACTAATCATTTCAGATGGCTTTGCTATGAGTTGTCCTTTGGAATGTTTACTCTTTAAATATCCACTTATTCTCAACTAGGATAAACTAAAGGAAAATTCTCTTGAAGGTAAGCAGAGGTATTAAAGCAGAAAACACCTCAACCAATTTGCAGAAAATCGGATTATAACTTAAACCAGAGAAGGTTTAACCTTCTATAAAAGAAACGAGGGGCAACACACGTAAAAGACTGAATTTCTCTCAACCTTTTTACTACAAAACAGGTTCCTGGTAAATAGAGGAAAACGAAATAACTTCTATTACCTACAGAAGATAGTAGAAACCTCCCAAGTGACCCTATGCTTTTAACGTCACCACACAATTCAAGGCTCTTGGCTCTATTACCCTTCGATCACTGTATTGACAGATGGGTTTAAAAATGATATTTTTGAAAATCTGGGCACTATTGTTCTTCTAACCGCACCCAATTCAAAGGAGTAAAAACCTCATTTGTCTTCCATGGCCACAGAGAGAGAGCAGATAAATAAGACCTTGCTTCGAAATAGAAAATCCACACAGTCTAACCCTGAATTTCTTGACTTTCAAAGGTCTCACACGTGAGTGATTTCCTGCTGTTTAAAAAATAACCCTCCCTCAAAAGCCCATTTCTATTCTGGAGCATATCTCGCTTTTTCACAATACAGGGTGTTTCAAAACGATGGACCCAATTGCAAAGCTACAGAGATTTCCAACTGGGTCTTTTTGAAACGCTCTAGTTTAACTGATATACCTAAAACCTACACTTTTGATAAAGTCACCATTTTCACCAGGACACTGGGGTTTTGTGCAAGTTCAGGTGTTCTTTATAACACACACCTTGGTAACACTTAGAATAGAAGATTTTTAACACAGCATGTGGAACACGCTCAGGAAAAGTCACCACATTTAAACAAAAATAGTAACATAAAGGCAGAATACTTAGAGTGACAATACAAACCCACAAGCAAACTGGAGTTTAAACAGGAGATATTTGTGATTTTTATCAGCACAAGCCTCCAATTCATCATAATCATAAACCTATCAAAATGACAAAGCAATTTTCTCCCAAGTTTCAGCTTTAAATATGCTTTTGAACTAAGATTTTATTCATCATTTAAAACATTCCAGTCCACACAACCTATGATAAACGACTCTATGATAAACCATGAAATATCTTTACCTCGTGCTTGAACAATGACCCTCTAGCAATGCACACAGAACATATTTCCAGACAATATTAAACGGCGTGCAATGTACTCACCATAAATCACATTACTGTACAGTTTGGGATTAGGATGAGTTGCCACTAGCAACAGAGCCAAAAAAATCAATTGTCACTATATAGAGAGAATTCTTGTAACCTCAAATGTAGGCAACGTTTTCAAGCAATTTGTCTCAGAATAGTATTAGCGTGTGATCATCCAGACACAAAACGACGTTAAAACAATAGAGTTTTCCCTTTAGTAGAATCAAAAAAGAAAACAAAAAGAACAACCAGAAAGCTGCTGGTGAGCGCGAACATTTCATTCACCCTTTTCAAAAGAAAAGCACATCATTTTGGTAGCTTTATAGTATTAGTGTTTACAACAGATTGGTTTTAAGGCTTAAGTGTATTTAAATGATCACCTACCAGTTTTGCTTTAAAACAGGAAACTAAGCAAACATTAGGGAGAGACACAACTGAGCCAAATCCAAATGTATTTTTCTCTAGGTTACCCAACCCTGATTCATCATATTCAAGATATTTAGCAAAACACCAGTATATTATCATTCAGTCTACTACCAGGAGGTTTTAGACAACAGGAATATGAGGAGTTTCTTTGATCCTCATTTGCTGAAGAAGCCAAGACACATTTCATCATCCAAGCAGCTTATTTCATCCTGGATTTGCAAAATGGTTTGTAGTAGCAACAACAACAACCTGCAGAGTTTTCAACTTACTCATCTGTCACATTTTAGGAATCTTGCCAGTGCCACCCAGGTTTATTACAAAGACTTTTCTCCTTTCTTGAGCTGTATTTTTAATACAGGCATTTCATTTTTAAATTATGCCCTTCATAAAGTTTCATGAAGTCAAATTCTGTATTTTAATGCATTTGACAGGTAATAATAATTACCATAATGTTTTTTTTCCTCCAAGTACAATTGCCCTGTTTTATAAGAATACAGTACATGTACTGATTTTCTTAATAAATTTAAGAGTCCACTGAAAACATGCGGCCCAGTTTCTAAAATGCATCTGCAGGTTTATCTCAGAGTATCCTTTATATTTTAAAGGAGCACAAGCTGCAACTGAGTGCAATTTATCCCACTCCTCACAAAACACACAGACCTCAGCACGTTGGCCGCTAAAATACACGTTATTTACACCCCAATTGTATCGTTCTATGCGCTAACCCACTCGTACCTTCACAAAAAAGCTGCTGTTGTTGAAGAAACAGTTGTTATTTGTTGCACGGCTTCCTTCCTATGCAGATGGCGTAACAAGAAAGCGCGTTCCTGCTCACCGTATAGTTTTCTGCAAACAACGTTGCTCAGAGTTTTCCTTCAAAGGATATTTAAAACTGCTCGTACCTTGGATGCCACTGAGAATTGCAAAATACACACTTCTCCCACCACTTTCGCATGTCCCTGCTGGAATTATCCAATGCTATATTGCTACTACAGGTTGTGGTGCACATACTATGGGAAAACAGCCATCCCCACCACCTGTTCTAAACAAGCTCTGGAAAGGCCGCTCGGTTCCTCGTGATTCAGCTCATCCCTGGGCCACGTGGGACTTCAAGGAAGCAACAGGGGAAGTATCAAAACAGAGCAGTGCTTTCTGAATTTGCTGTTATTGCTGCAATAATGAGAAAAGGAGTGGAGGCAGCTGGATTTCTGTAGGTAGAGCATCTGCTGGAGCAGTGGGGGGAACAAAACCAAACTCCAGTATTTTCTTACTAATGCCACTCACTGGCCGGCCTGGCAGGGCTCTGCTTCTCTTTGAACTGTTTCTTTTCCAGTTCAGCTCATCTCCTGTACAACCAGTCTTTTGTGCTTTGATCGTTCGCTACACAGGGAAAGAGCAGCCAGGGTCCCACCCCATCCTTTTTCCAAAAAGCAGAAACATAACTCAAGTCTACTGCCAACCAGCCTCTTAGAAAAGATATTTGAAAGAATACGAGAAGCCTGTTCTTGCCACTGGCTTTCCTTGATCTTGATTACTACCTGTAGTACCACCGGCTGCTACAAACACCTCGGAACGGGAAGCCCAACAGATGATAATCTTCCCCAAGGGCAAATACAGCTCAGGTGCTTAAGGAGGAATTACGACTTAGTTTTCAATGGAACTAAATTCATGAAAACAGGACTTTTGGGGAGCAGGAGTATCAGATAGTTAAGACTGTTTTCCTGAATGAAAAGCTACAGTAGAACGAGACACAGTCGCTGTTCCAGGTTGCCTCTGCAATGGCCGTTTGCCAGCACAGTGAGGTGTAGAGAACTCAAAATGCATTTCAAACATCTACATCAACAAAACAGGGCCCAGTCCTTTTGTAATATCAAACTAACCTTTCAAACTGAGCAAAAGAATTTCAAAATTTCCAACAGATAAAACTTGTACAGCAGGGAGATCCAGCTGCTCACTTGGAAGTAGAAAAGTCTTTGGTTGCATCTGGATTCACAGCATTTCTTTGGCTGAAAGGTTCTGCTCTGGGTTATGAATGGGACGGCAGTGTCGTGGCCCACCTCCACGGGAAGGACTTGGCATCCCCAACAAGCAGAGAACATCAAAGCACCCCTGCTAGGCAAAAAGAACTTTTTGGGAAAGATCAAAGCTCAACGCGCTCCACAATCTAGGCCAGGGGGTGTTTAAAAGCCTACCCCAAACTCCAGAACAAAGCTCGCTGTGGACAGTCGCGTTCCTCCGGCACAGCAGAGCTCTGCGGTCACAGCAAACCTTGGCTGCGGGACACAGAACACGACCGCTCGCGAGTCCAAATCTCCCCAGGAAATGAGGAATAACAACATATTACCATCCTTGATTTCAAGTAAAAGAAACATACCCTCACTCCTGCTTTACATTTGTAAAGATGAAAGTGAAGACAGCCCCCTCTTAATAAAAGGGAGCACAAACAGCAAGCACGTGCAAAAGAGAGCATTAAAGAACATTTTAATCGGGCTTCAGCAACACACTAGATGATGCTCAAACTCTTTTTGTAGATTGTTATGCTATTTCTTGAGTACCAAATACCCAGTAGCTGCTAGAGAAGCAATAAAAACATCAAAGATTTAATTCCTCTGGTCTTAGAGATAGTAAAGCCACGTCTCCCCCAGCAACAGGCAGACTGGAACACCAACTTTAGCCACTCTTTGGATACTGACATCAAAATACTGCAGATTTACAAAGGAAAGACTCACGTAATAACAACTATTATTTTCACCTCCTCGGCAGAAAAGTCTAAGCTTCAAATGCTCAGAAAAACTAGAGTATAAGGCCTTCTTTGTTTTCTACACAACTGATTAGCTCATAGTAACTACACAAAATCTGCTTTCACGTAGATTAATACAAATACACCTTCCAGATCGTTACACATTGGAGCTGTTCACTCAGATTCGAAACGCACAGAAAATAGCCAAGAAGTGAATACAAACTAGTCTTACTGAAATTGCGCCAAGGAACTGCACAAATTACTTATATTTCATCTCTTTTCTATGGAAAATGTGGAATACAAGAAATAGCCACAACTCCCGCTAACAGATCCAAAGATACTAGTTATACAAAATACTTCAATACCTCAGAAATATGAATATGTTTCCTATACAGAGATCTGAGCATTCTTCTAACTGCAAAGAAAACATGAGATTGCTCAAAGATCTAGAGAAGAAACCAAATCATGTGCCCTGAATCACTTTGCTCACAAATTCCCACAGGGTTCTGTTATCCTGCTTGGAAAAAAGAAAACAAACAGACCAAAAAAATAACAACAGCTAAAAAAAAATACTACAGGCATTTTCTTCCCTGTCTGGATTATCAAAGTCTCAAAGAGATCAACTCCAGTAGGTTTATGGGCTGCTTTTATATGGAGAAAGAGGAAAAAAAATGGTCTAGTATCAAAAGGGTTTTAACCAGCCTAAGAGTAGTTCAGTAAACAGAATTATAGTTACAACGAGGTACTGAAATGCAAAGCATTCAGCTTTTAAAACCCACACTCATACATCATGTTACCTTGCTATATATTCTATTTCAACGCTGCTACTGCTCCAGACATGGTCCCATCCAACACTGTCATCTCCAGCACTACTGAATGGGGGTGAAGAAAAGAAACAGTAGAGGTTTGGACTTCTCTGCTTGAAAGAGCCACATGGAGAAGACAAGGAGCAACAGTAGAAGTTTCATATTGATACAAGATAGAAATTTTTTACATGGAGTACAAGCAATAGCTGGAACAACTTCCCCGGGGCCACGGTCGAATCGTCATTGCTGGAGGTTTTCAAGATGTGATGGGACAGGGTGCTGGGGAAGGTCACCTGGGCCCCATTTGCCACAACAGGTTGGACAAGATGGTCTTCTGAGGTCCCAACCTGGGCTGTTCTATGATTCTATGAACTTGTGGACCACAGTTGACTTGTATTTTGTCAATTTAGGGCAAAGTCAACCAGATGACAACAAGTTGGGTGGCAGTGTTGATCTGCTGGAGGGTGGGAAGGCTATACAGATGGAGCTGGACCGGCTGGTCTTCTCTGAACCTCATGATGGTCCTGTCTTAATTAGTGTTTTCTCCTTGTAATTTGGATGGAACTAAATCCTAAAAGCAATACTACCATTCCCAGAAATGGCTTGGTTTCTCCCAACTGGACAAACATCAACACTGTAGCAGATCTTGTCTAGAAAATGCAAACGCTTAACCTATGAACACGTTCTCTCACACAACTACGTGGACTAACAGCATTGGGAAAAATGAGAAGATAAAGAGGAAATTCAAAAGCAGGACTTATTTCTAATCAGGTGTTACTAGGCAGCTATATTTACTTGTCCTCTTATTTAGTCAGCTTAGATCACATGGAGAGAATTTGAAACAATCACACAAAATCAATTAACAGGAAAGAAAACTTCATCACAACCAGCACATTAAAATAACGTGTAAATCGGTTGCCATCTACGCCCTTTTTCACTCATGGCAACACAAAAGTACATTTAGAGATAAGACGGGTTAAAACCAGGTTGGGTAGATACCAACAGTAGGAAGAGCAGCTGCTAGAACTCAAGACACCACATTGCCACCTATTTTTGTTTTTCTGAATCTATTTTTTAATTCCTAGGTCACTCCAGTCTCTCTCCTCTGTCTCTCCCTGGTTTTTGGATGGGTGTTCATTTTTAGAGCAAACATGAACAGAAATTCAACAGCCTAACACACGGTAGTGTTTCCAGATCGAAATTCACCATTATGACGACATACAACTATTTTACTATGCTGCAGAAAGTCTGAAAGACATTTGGGTCAGTTTTATTTCACTTTTTAAATAATTCAGGCCTTCATCTCTGCCATACTCAAACTGTGAATTAAAACCAAACTACTTCCACTTTTAGACACTTAGAAAAATCACAGAATCACCAAATCGACTGGGTTGGAAAAGACCTCAGAGATCATCCAGTCCAGCCCTTGGTCCAACTCCAGCCCATTGACTAGATCATGGCACTAAGTGCCATGGCCAATCTCAGCTTAAAACCCTCCAGGGCTGGTGAGTCCAGCACCTCCCTGGGCAGCCATTCCAATGCCTGACCACTCTCTCTGCACAGAATTGCTTCCTAATCTCCAGCCTCAATTTCCCCTGGCAGAGTTTAAAGTATAATTTAAAGTATTTTCTCAAATGTCCAGCCTTTCCAAATACTGCCAAGAACATCTCACAAAATATACAAATTCATTTATTCTTATATTCAAGCACCTTTAAAAGCACTTTTGATCTGAGAGCATCTTAAGAGTATCATACCCACAAAAAAAAATGCAGCTTGTTTGGTTTTTTGCCTCCTCTCTTTCTTTTTCTCCCCTCCAAATATGCATATAGAACACAGCAAAGCCAAAAAAAAAATAACTTATTTATACTCAGTATTGTGTGTATTTAAACACGGCCACAAGTGCCAACTTTTTCTTCACTAACGCTGGCTCGCATCTGGCACACGAGCTAGAAAGAACTATACTTAGTGGCTTTACCACCATAAATCTTCACGAGGCTTCCGCGTGGCTGAGCTCTCCTCGTAAAATCAGACACCGACGTGTTTTGTCTTTCTCATTAAAGGGACGTTTGCTGTGAACAACCTCCTGGGAGCTGCCGGAGATGGGACCTGAGCGCGTTCTCAGCGGCACAAAGAAAGGGATACTTAAAATAAGGAACATCTCCGAACATTAAGAACAACTTTTAAAAGGGAATAATAGATTCTACACACAATAGCACATAGGAATAAAACAGGGTGGTTTTTTTTAGTTGCTTCCATTCACTTTCCTCAAGTGTTAATTGGAAATACTGTGTCTATTTCAGAAATAAACACAACTGAACACCTACAAACGTTTACCCAATAAAAAGCTTAACGTATTCTTACTATGCATTTTGGAAAAATGTTATTAACGTTTTAAAACTTACTATAAAAAAACCACTAAATGCTACTTTGAGTCATTTTCATTTACTGCAAATACTTGACTGAAATAACTTTGGTTTAAGTTTTTCCCTTTTTTTACAGCTCATTTTTAAAAATACGAACGCAGAACACCTTTTTTTGGGTGCTTTCATATTGCAGTAAGCGACTAAGTAGACTGAATAAGTTCACTGACTATTAAAACAGAAAAAAATCAGGTGCATATTCATCAGAAAACTCAAATCACCATGTGCAATAGATACCAGTTGGGTTAAAAGTCCAGGAGGACCAGGAAAAGCTCATCTCAATAACCAGCTGGGATGGCACGTAAAGTAACACGGTACAAAGTTCTCTGCAGTTAAGATAACCACTATCTGAATAATTTGCAAAATAAAAGAACACAACCTATTTCTCTATTTACCTCCACATCCTCTATGATGAGTATTTACATGAGGTATGATCTGATAATATCATTTTCTTCATTTGTCAGGACACGATTCCCACTCACTGGCATTGCAAAAGCACAAGGTTTGCAAGGTCTCCTCGTGGGACTTGACCCAAATGGAAAAACTCAAATATGAAAAAGAAATTCACCCAATGGACCATCAGGAGACCGGCTGAACAGGTCTATAACATAAATTCTATACATTTCTTAAGATCTTCAGCATCCATTTAGATCAGGTTCAACTAGACACCAAATACACACAGGTTCCCATTATAGCTTTTAGTAAAAACATTAAAACCACTTCAGCTACAGCAGCAACAATCAGATTTTCTGAGTCGTATCAGCTCCTATTATTCTTTAGAAGCACTGACCTGCAATGTTGTTGGCACTGGGGACCATGGACAAGGTTTTATTTTCTGATTAACTGTGGCACAAACGGCGGCATTGCCCAGAATCAGTGTTTACAACGTGCCTGGGGGTATTTTCAGCATTACAAACACTGAATTTATTCTGAGCCAGCTTGAAAACACCTCAGCAAAGCCAGTCCTGGTGGTGTAATAGTCTCCTGCTCTTCACCACACCCTTCTCGCAAAGGTGAGACCTGAATCTGTGCCCTCAAGACAAGATAAAATAATGGACTGTGAACCAGATTAACATGAAATCAGATTCATTAGCGGATGCACGTTTCCATGTTCACCTGCAAGCGTCTACAAGAACTTCCAGAGGAAAGACAAGGCTGGCACGGATGGAAGGGGAAATAAAAACATCTTTAGCCAGAAAGCTGGATACAAAGGGTGGAGTGGCCTCTATCAATAGCCTCAACATCCCCAAGGCACAGCAGGTCTTATTTACAGACGTCTGTGCGTAGCTTACACTAAAAAGGCTGAAAATACCGTCTGCACAAGATGCTAAAAGCACTATTGGCAAAGGAGGCCAAACCTGCAGAATAAACCTTTTCCCACCAAACGTGATGAAACAAATGCAACAAAACACCAGAGGAAATTAAGCCAGGCCACACTAACTGAGTCTGGAATGATAAGAATGCTCTTCCTCTTTCCAATGCAGCTTATCAGGATATGTGTGCTGTGTTCTGAACATCTTTTATTCCCCTCATATCTGGGGGTTTGGAAGGAAAAGTTAGGATTAAAAATACTTAGAGCCTCAAAAGGAAAGTCTTCCCCACAGAATCAGGCTTGGGTTTGATCAAGCGGATCAAAGGAAGAGCTATTCGTTCCTTTAAGATTATTCTGTGCCGTATATTCTAATATACATACCTCATTTGGGCAACTGTCAGCTACGCCTTGCGATTGCCACCATAAAAATCTGTAACAAAGGCGACTTTACAGAACTGCATCGCAACCACTGGTTTTCTAGAGCTCTGCCAAGCAACATTGTGGTGAAAAATGATAGTGAGCTCCAGGAATGGCCATACCCAGACAAAATTCAGAAACCAAACCAATCACACAACTTGCTGCAAGTTAAAGGATTCATTCTTAAACAAGAGCATGGAGTCAAAACTGAAAATGCAGCCTTTGGTTAAGAATGCAGGGGTTTTACTTAGAACCAGAATCTTCTTGGTTTTTGACCAGCTGACCTAACAAATCTGAATTCTCCCAAAAGCTTCTAAGGAAACACAAGCCCTTAAAAATCAGACTTTTAGAGCATGTGTTGGAATCGCTTTAATAAACAAAAGCTCATTCAAATGCAAACCTTCAAGCTAAAATGGAGAAGTAATGTTTTCTTTCTGATGTGAGAAATGGATTGTTTGGGGTTTTTTTACACTATTACCCCAAAGAACCATCAAAAATAAACCTTCATCAGTGAACCAAAAGCTATAAAGCTACTTAGATATATTGAAACAGGAGATCCATTACTTTTTTCTGTCGGGGATTTAAAATAAAAAATGACGGAGTGTGGTTCATTTCTCTATTTCCCTGTGCCAAGACAGGCCTGAATCATCACACTGTGCCCGTGTTTATACTGAAGCTTTTCCTTTTTCCACTCAAAACTTGGGCTTCCACACCCAGTAGGCCACATTTTTTTTTAAATACATTCCAAGCTTCCCTCAAACAGTTCCAGTCAAAACATCACCAGATTTTAATTCTGTCAAGAATGCGAGCATCTCATTAAAGGCCTAATTACAGGTAACGTGCCCAGACCACAAATTCTGTGGTATCTTGAAATGAAATGTTATGCAGAAGTACCGCCACCAACTTTTCTCAAAATTTCTGCATATTTAGTGTTATAGCAAATAATTTGGCTGCGTGTCCTCAACTCATTAACAGAGTTTTGGGGAAAAAGAAGATTACAAATGAATTGACAATACTGTGGTGAGAAAGATCAGCCCAAGAGGGGAAAGGGACCTGGGGGTCCTGGGGACAGCAGGGTGAGCATGAGCCAGCACTGGGCCCTTGTGGCCAGGAAGGCCAATGGTACCTGGGGTGGATTAGAAGGGGGGTGGTCAGTAGATCGAGAGAGGTTCTCCTGCCCCTCTACTCTGCCCTGGTGAGACCCCATCTGGAATATTGTGTCCAGTTGTGGGCCCCTCAGTTCCAGAAGGCCAGGGAACTGCTGGAGAGGGTCCAGCGTAGGGTAACAAAGATGATTAAGGGAGTGGAGCATCTCCCTTATGAAGAAAGGCTGAGGGAGCTGGGTCTCTTTAGTTTGGAGAAGAGGAGACTGAGGGGTGACCTTATTAATGCTTATAAATATATAAAGGGTGAGTGCCACAAGGACAGAGCCAGGCTCTTTTCAGTGGCAAACAATGATAGGACAAGGGGTAATGGGATCAAGCTGGAACACACGAGGTTCCACTTAAATTTGAGAAAAAACTTCTTCTCAGTGAGGGTGGCAGAGCCTGGCCCAGGCTGCCCAGGGAGGTTGTGGAGTCTCCTTCTCTGGAGACATTCAAAACCCGCCTGAACATGTTCCTGTGTGACCTCACCTGGAGGGGAGGGATCCCCCCTGCTCCAGCAGGGAGATTGGATTAGATGATCTTTTGAGGTCCCTTCCAATCCCAAACATACTGTGATACTGTGATGAGGTAAGAAAATGTTATTAACGCCTAAGAAAACTGCAAGCTTTAAAGAAACAAAAATTAAGCCTCTAGATCTACCCGATGCCTTTTCAAGTATGAGTCAAACCCAGACTAAAATAATATTGCGCACACAGTTTTCATGAGTTTTTCTAATGATTCCACTGTTTTCCACGTTGGCAGGTTGCAGATTTCACAGCCTGTAAGCGCGGAAAAAAATCACTCTGCTCCTACTTCAATAAATCCCTGAACACCAGGGGCGAGCATCACACGTGCTGAATGGAGTGAATAACCTTGGAGAAGAAAGGAAAGGTGGCGATGAAGGACAAGTTACTGAGAGGATAAAGGAAAAAAGATGATCTTATAGAAACCTCCCAGTGACTGCAGAGAGGAAGTTCTGAACAGGAATTAAATCAAATTTAAAATCCTTATCAGATACCCATTAGTCAGAGGCAAAAATGCTCTGGAGCCCAACAAGGGGTTCAGGAATATCCAAACAAAGTGCATTCCCTGCAGCTGGAGACTGGAAATAAAACAGGAAAAAAGGTAAACTCCTCACTACCACTGTGCCTCAGGACACAAAAATAAAGCTTTCTCATCATTTTTCAGAATCTCTTCTGGCATCCTACTATATATGGCTATATACACATATAAATACACATTCTTTTACAGTTTTACTTATCCTTCTGCAGCGCTATCCATACTGTGACAAGACTCTTTCCTAACACAGTCTCTGTTAAGCGATCTGCGTTGTAGTTGCTATATTAGATTTGCTGCAGTTAAAATTGGAACTGCAGTTTAGTTTCGACTTCAGTAGCTTGACTCGCAGCCAAAGTTGCTGTAAACCTTATCACGAACCCACCAACATCATCAGCAAGATTACACAAGAGTAGTCGAATTCCACTGGAGAGTACAAAGTATATTCAGAGCAAAAGGTTACAAGCAAGTTTATGAAGTGGAGCATAATTCAATACATAAAATGACATGTTAGAACAAGCAGCAACTAGCTATCTAGAGATACATATTCATCATATTCATTCATATTTTACTTTTTTTTTTTTAAATATCTGTAATGTTTACTCAGGCTTGTTATAACAGGAATTAGACACCTAGTTAGAGATGTTTAATTACTCTGTCCTCATACTAGGGACATAAACACAACTCCCCAGTAAGTTCCCTCTTCCCGCATCCACATACTCCACATGGAACCTGCTACATCTCAACAGAGCAGAACAAAGTGATGAGGCAACAGCATCTGAGACCAGAAAGGGCTCAGATTGCTAAAGAAAACCCACCAGAAAATCTCCCCACTTAGCAAATAAACACAGAGGCTTCACAAACCCAGCAGGCGTAAGCGGTACCGCTGGACATTAAATACAAAAGCATCTCGGAAATAGAGGTGATGCTCGAGAACTAATTAAAATCCACAAGCTGAGAACTGGATGAAGAAAGGACTAGGGGAGAGGTGAAGTATCTGGGAGGAAAAATCAAGAAATAAGTTGACAAACTCAAAGGAGGGAAATATCTTGAGAGGGTGGAGCTTTGGATGAGAGGATGGAAGATGGAAAACACCACACAAAAGCAACAGGAGAAAGGCAAATGGCACAGAAATAGAGTGAGAGGAGAATGTAGTTTTACAAAAAGAAAGTAGAATGAATTTATAAGATACATTACACTGCATTATATGCTAGACTGAACAATAAGAAGGTATTTTAAATAAGAAAAAGTACAGAGGGAGAAACCACAAGGACAGACAAGGGAAAGAAATAGAAGGAGGGATCTGTACAGATCTCTGCATCCATATCAGGAGCACACAAACATTATGAGCCTGTGATTCTGGCAATGCCTTTTCCACTATTAATTTAGCTGAAAGTGACGCAAAACTGAATTCAGGACCTGAAAAATGAAAGGACTATTGCTGTTCCATTTCAGCCAGAAATCATGCAATCTTTGAATCTATTATATTATCAACACACAGTAAACAGACTTAAAAATCATGAAGTGGCATAAGATCGACACGTTCAGACAGCAGAAAATTAGCAAAAATTTCAATAAAGGGAATGGATTTATCCTGAAATTATCCTTTTTGGGGAGAAAAGTCAAGGAAGGTTTGATTTGGGGTGGGTGAGTTCCCTAATCCTCACAGCTCAGCCATCCTTGTGCTCCTATGGGGAGATGGTAGGAGCCCTTCAGCAGCAACCCAGACTTTAAAAGAGAGTAAAACAGCCATAAAACCACCAGCTCATTCTCTCTGGCAAAACATGAAAGCAAAGAAGGTTAAAAAAAAAAATGAAAAAATTCAGAATACATTAGCAAAAACTGTAAAGGCATATAAAGTTCCTTTGCAAAGCAGGCCTGGAGATAACACTCAAGGTAAAGCAACTATCACCTACCGAGTTTGTAAAGTCTCTAGCATGTAAATACATTAAAGAAATACCAAATTCAATGTGCATCATACAGAGTTCTTTACAATTTTGCAGACATGTGTACACAGCAAAAGGAAAGCCTATGTCGTAGCAACCGAAGGGTAATTTCAGACCACTCCACAGGACTTAATTACTACCACCAAACACATAAGGCAATCTTTAAAACCAATATAAAATCTCTAAAAATTGCCAACACCTCTGATAAATTCAGCCATTCATAACCCAGCTGGCCGCTGGGAAAAAATAAAACATTAATATGCTGCCCAAAAGCAGCCAGGTGTGGAGGGAGTGTAGAAGAACTTGTAGCCATAGAGCGACTTTGAAGGATTTCTGGTTCACAGGAACAATCAAAATTGACTTTTCAGGGGGAAAAAACCTCTGTCTACATCACCGTTGCAGAAAGGTAATCTTTTTATAGTAATGCCAGCATGTGATCTATAGAAGATAAACATATGTCATGCCTAAAACGGAGCCAAGGATCCTAAAAGCATCCTGAATCACTTGTTCCACAAATTCCCCAGTCACCAAGTATGAAGAAATGTAACACCAAGAGCCAAATAGATATTATAAACACAGACACGTATTTTTAAACCTATTTGCTAACACATTTCAAAACACATTTTTTATTATAGTCTTGTCAAAGTCATGAAAAGATGGGAAGGGAAGGGAAGGGAAGGGAAGGGAAGGGAAGGGAAGGGAAGGGAAGGGAAGGGAAGGGAAGGGAAGGGAAGGGAAGGGAAGGGAAGGGAAGGGAAGGGAAGGGAAGGGAAGGGAAGGGAAGGGAAGGGAAGGGAAGGGAAGGGAAGGGAAGGGAAGGGAAGGGAAGGGAAGGGAAGGGAAGGGAAGGGAAGGGAAGGGAAGGGAAGGGAAGGGAAGAAGAGGAGATAAAGGAGGAAGAGAAGGGAAGGGAACATAGTTTGTAAGCTTGCAAGCTTGCAGTGGATATTTGCAGTGGGTATTTGATTTTTTTTTTTAATGGATATTAGCATTTTACATTGTATCAAAAGTCAGCCAGCTCCCAGGAAACTTTTTCACCCAACTACCAGCACATAGTTTTGTCAAGTCCCAAGCAAAATATGCTGAGTTTTCTTCCCAGCCTCCACAACCTGAATCTACATCCTTGCACACAAAACACTGTATTATTATTTTAAAAGAAGAAAAAATTTAGATTTAAATAAACATGGTGGTTTTGTTTATGTACAGCCCTCGAGGAGATGAAGTATATATGCAGAGAGGCTGGAGAAAATGTAGCTTTCTCCTACATGCCTCAGCCCTGACCAAGAAGAATCTTGTTTGGAAGAAAGAGAAGTTCAGTCTTTGTCTTCTCCAAATGACATTGTTTAAGCCTTCAAACTACAAACATTGTAAGCAGCGCTCAGTTCTGCATAAAGATATCAAAGCTGTCGGAATGGCAAGTATGCTTAGGATCTGGTAGGCTGCCAAAAATCATCTGCTAAAATACTAGACAATGGATGTATTCTATTAGAACTCCTAAGAGAATTGTCTGATCTTTTCCTTGTACCACTTTTTTTTTTCAGTTGTATACCAAACTGAGCTGAAATTATATTAAAAAAAATGTAATTAAAGAGTTTTAAATCCTATACAAACACTACGGTTCAGAAGTATTGTGTATGTGATTCGAATGCTTGCATTTATGTGCTAACAAATACAGTAATTATGTGTAATAATTTAACATTTTTAAATATGCATTCTTAATCACTAGCTTGCAAATCATGTATTCAGAGTTTCTTATTGCCACTGCAGCAGTTAAGTTTGTAGAATTCAAAGCAGCATAACGAGCACAAAGTTGAGCCTGAACGCTCCAACAATGCTCCAAAGCAACGCAAACTCGCTCAAATCTTGATAAACAAACAGCGCTCAGTTCAAATTTAATACTTTCAGCTAACAGCAGGGTGCTTTCTATAAAAATTATGCTTCCTTCCAGAGACAAAAAGATGCTGTGTGTGGTTCCAACGAGCAAAAGCTTTCTGGAACACTCTGGCATCACGGTGGCTGAATATCCTGAATACGGTCATAAATACAGGAGGAACGGGATGACGAGGGTGACACCCAACTTCTCACCCGAGTGTCACACGCCGACCGGCGTAGCGTCACTGCCACCGAGTCCTCAAAGCCCAGCTCCTCCATCACGTGCAATTAAAAGGCCTCTGTGCCAAAAACAAAGATCTTCTTTTTTTTCCCTTTTCAGCCAATGTTTTTAAGTGAAAATCCTCTCATTCTCTCTTATTCTGTGAGCTGATATCTGAACAAATCGTCGACATGACGGAGCTGTCATATCCCATCACATCATGCCATGTTTAAAGAGTGTTTAATCTGTAAATCCACGCGGCGATTCTGCCAACACAGATTGCTCGCAACAAGAATGCTGAACAGCAACTATGTACATTTAGGGACCGTTAGTGAATTAAATATATTAACCCAGCTTCTTAAGCCATAACATTAAAATCGACAAATTAAATTAACCATAGGAATTTGATTACGTTAAAGAAAAATATTCTAGGCTAGCTTTTTTCACTTGTTTTCCTGGTTTTGTGTCCACAGGCTAATAATGCTTATGACATCTCAGCAGAACACAGACTGAAGTAATTACAAGCTCCTGAAAAATAGGAAATGCTCACAAAACCTGGATGAGAGCAGCATTACCTGGCCAAGATGTTCTAAAAATAAGCTTCTATCTAGGGGGAAAAATTCCTTGGATCAGTCTGTTACTTATTACTCAGCATTTGCTAGTTAAACACTGCACAGCCACTCATTTTAATCTAAGGAAATGAAAGCTGTGATCTTTCCCATACAAAAAAACCTGTCTCAACACCCACAGAAGAAAAACAGAGAAGGCTCAAACCTCGACATTCTGATTTATGAAGGCAGGACACCGTGAGAAAACAGGACGTCATCTGTCCAAGTTAACACATTTGCATTTTATAGACAAATATACAGGGAGAAATCTCATTTAAATAATTAATGGATGGACTATACGCTGCCAAAAAGAGAGGAACTCACTGCTCAACATTGCACAGAATGAACCATCCTTGAAATTGATCCTCTCCAAACGGAACAATTAATCCTCCATATAATGCTAGGTACCCACTACCACCGTTATTTTATTAAAAGCAA
This sequence comes from Nesoenas mayeri, assembly GCF_963082525.1. Taxonomy (NCBI): domain Eukaryota; kingdom Metazoa; phylum Chordata; class Aves; order Columbiformes; family Columbidae; genus Nesoenas; species Nesoenas mayeri. The sequence goes on from NC_137541.1 coordinate 211,526,938, forward strand.
ACTTTTAATTTCAAGAGAATCAATCACATTAGGTAAAAGGAATAATACCCCCCCCGCAACTGATGTCAGGTAGGTTTGCCTGTGCAGAGTTTTAAATTATAAATGCAAATATCTGCTTAAAAGTTTCTGGTAAAAAGTCTATTTAAAAGTGCTGGTCAAACCTATCTCCAGAGAGACATAAATCATCAGTGGTTTGAAGTATTTTAATACTTTTAGCAGCCTTTTACAATTGGTAAATCAAAGTCTTAGTCTATTATACAGAGAAATATTGCTGAAGAGACCAACGCTTTTTGTGTGTTGTTTGTGACTTTGTTTTTTCAACATTTCCCCCACTAAAGAGAAGAAAAAATGGTTTGCATTGTGTTAGCTCCAGTTATAATTTCCAGCTGTGTCAAAACTTTAACAGCCTAAAAGCAGGAAATCCAAAGAGGAAATTCCATCGTCAGTTCCTGAAGTTTTGTAACTCAAATGTTCTTCCAAAAGCTGGATCTTAAAGGAATTTTGGTAGCATTTTCTGTAACCTTACCTGATATCTTCAAGTAGCTCACATTCTGCCTGATGCTTGGCCTGAAGTTTTGTCATCTGCTCAACCTGAATGTTTTTTAGCTCTTGTGTAACTTTCACCTACAAAAAAAAGAAACCACAGACCACATATATTTTCTGTAGAGTTTAAGTCAAACTTCAACAAGAAGAAAACATACAATTCATGTCCTTCACCTATTGTGAAATGGCACGTTTCAGTAGCAAATTCAAACACAGAGTTAGGAGTGTGGTTTAACCCTAACGCAATATTCAGAAAAGCTGGTTTCAGTAAGTGCTGGCACCGCAGCACATGGCAAGAATCTCACACTTACACCCAACCATTAATGAAAGTGAAATTTTCTTCCAAAAGCTCAGAGGGTAGTTTGTGTGCAATAGAAGAGTTTTGCCTAAGGATAGCTTAAACATCAAGTTGTTTTTTGATTATGCATCAGGTCAAAAGAGCCCTCTATAAAAGGCTTTAGAATGTTTGCCTTACATTTTTTAGTATTGGTGTATTTTCCTTTGAACCTTGTGATCACGAAGCTAAAATGTCAACACTTTGGGAACCTCCTTGATAAGCAGCAGGTATCCCCACTGGCATAGGTATCAGGAATGATTCGATTTTAGAAGGTAACCTTGGGGTTGTTTTGTTCTTGTTTTTATAAACCAACAGGTCTTGGCATTTAAGCCCTCTAGTGATCACAGGGAATCTGTGTGTCGGCCTAAAAAACGATCACCGGCATATCTGAAGACATTATGCATTCATGAGGACAGAAATGCCAAACAGTCACTGTAATGAGGGAAGAGAGATGAAAAATTCAGAGAGGAAGAAAACACAGATCTCCCTCTTCTTCACTAGCCAGGCAGAATAAAACCTAAATCTCACCAGAGAGCAAAAGCCTCCTCGATTTTAACTCTGAAAACAAACCTCCAGCAACAAGCACCCCTTAATCACATTATATAAAGATGAGTTTTTTCACTGTACAAAAAAATCACATGTATGCCCCTAAGCTCAAGAAGAAGAAGTGTCTATTTTCAACACCAACTTTCAGCATTTTTATCTGTATACGAAAAAACCCTACTCAAAATAAATAAACCCACACACATGATCTATGTAATGGAAATAATCTCACATGAAATAATATAGGAAAAGAACGACATGCACGTAAGATAAATAAGCCGCCAAGCGCAAACTAAAATAGAAATAAGAATTAACAAAAGCAGAGCCCAGCCACAAAACAAGAGGTCGAGGGGCAGGAACAAGCCAAGGAGAGATGTTGGGTGCAGCTGCCTGCCAGAGCTACTGGGGAGTCCAGGGGATGACAAGAGATTTCTGTTTACACTCCCTCTCCAACCTTCCTCCCCTCCCAGTCTCTCCCAGTCACTATAATACAGTTCTCCACCCCACAAACCCACTGCAATCTCTTCTCCTGACTGAGAAACCTCAACATGGCACATGAAATCTCCAACATCTATGGTGAGCTACAATGATCAGATTGTGAATGATTACTGCCCCAACCAGCCCCATCGGGCAGCGGTGCAAAAATCGCAAAACCACAAAACCCCTTTCCACGGTGCCCATAAAAGACACAGCTGAGCCCTGCTTCACCATTCCTGGTTCCCCCTTTCTCCCCACACACAACCCTCAGAACAACTAATCAATACATCTCTCCATGTATCAATACTTAGATATAGCTCAAGATCTCACCACAGCTCAAGCCTGCCAGGTAACAACCTGTCTACATCGACAAGCCACGCTTGGAACAGCCTTTTTTCCCCAAATCTACCTTCCTCCTTCCACCCCAATGCAAAGCACCCCATATTCCCATGGACACAAAAAAGCCTCCTCGCCGCATTGGCAGCTTGTTCCCATCACACAGATGTTGCACATTTTTGGCTGCTGATCCACGCTAGGATACCCCATATCAACCCCAGACGTGACCTTCTCCTCCAACACAACCAACCCACGGCTGTTGGTATCAACTATAGTAGCCGAAACCCCCCCATAACCCAGCTGGTAGCACCCCGCAATGGTACCGACTGCCCAAGCCCTCCTCTGCAGTCCCTGACCACCCTTATCCTTCATCTCAACAACCTCCACTGGGCATGGGGGCCCAACACCCACCGCCCCCCCCGCACCTCCTGCTTCCACAGCCCATCTCCCCCACCACGTCCAATTTCCAACACCCCCCCCAAGACATCCCCCCCTTCCCCACCTTGCTGGGCCGCCCCTCACCCTCAATTCCCCCCTCACCTCCTTCCCTCCAACTCACCCTCTCCCAGACCACCCCCCCCCCGCGTCCCCAAATCCCCTCATCCCTCCCCACACCCCCAAACCCACCCCACACCATCAACCCCCCTTCACCAGCCCCACTCAGCCGCCCCCCCCCATCTCCACACAAGCCCCCTCGCCTCCCTCACCTTCCTCGGCGGGGGCTGCATGGTGCTGCGCTGGGTCTCCACATCAATTCCCTCCCCCCGGCAGCAGGATGCGGCCCCCGCTGCAGGAGGAGGAGGAGGAGCGGGCAGCGAGCGGCTCCCTCCCGGGTCGGGGCGAGTCGCGGTCGGCGGGAGGAGCGGGGGGTGGAGGAGGGGAAAGGGGGGGGGGGGGTGAGGCCGCCTCTTCCTCACGGGCAGCGGCGGGCGGGCACCGAGCGGCGTCCCGAGTCCCGGCCCTGGGGAAGCGGGGAGGGGAAAGGAGGCGGCGGAGGGAAGGCGGGGAGAGAGCGGAGTGGGGAGGGGGAAGCGAGTTCGAAAATTGAAAAAAATAAAAAGCAAAAGCAAAAGGAGGAGACGTGAGAGCGGAGCGCGGAGCCCGGAGCGCGGCTCGGGAGCGCCCCGCTGAGGGGACGCGCGCGCCAACCGCCCGCCCCGCCCGCCGCCTCGCGCTCCAGCCGCCTAGAGCGGCCGCCATAGAGGGGCGGGGCGAAGCGCGGACAGAGCGGAGGGGGCGTGGCCTCTCCGCGCCCGCCCCGCGGGTGTCGGCGGCCGCTGGGGGGCGCGGTGCGGGCGGAGCGTGTGTGCGCGGGGGGGGGGTGTGGGAGTGTGCGCGGGGGGTGCACAGCGGCTGTAGGGGTGTGCAAGGGAGGGGGGCGGTTTGCAGCGGGGTGCAGGGGAGGAATGCAGGAGGTGCACAGTGTGTACAGGGAAGATGTGGGGGGTACAGTGGTGTGCACGGCGGGTGCAGGGCTGTGCACGGGTGTGCCCGGGGGGGTGCAGGGGTGTGCACGGGTGTGCCCGGGGGGGTACAGGGGTGTGCACGGCGTGTGCACTGGAGACGCAGGGCTATGCACGGGCGGGTGAAGGAGTGTGCACACGGTGTGCATGGGAGGCCAAGGGGGGGTGCAAGGGTGTGCACGGGGGGTGCAGAGGTATGCACGAAGTGTGCGCGGGGTGGATGGAGGGATGTGCACGGAGGGGGTGCAGTGGTGTGCACGGGAGGTGCAGGGGGGTGCATGGCGTGTGCAGGGGGGGGGTGCAGGGGTGTGCACCGGGTGTGCTCAGGGGAGATGCAGGGGGTGCACAGTGTGTACAGGGAAGATGCGGCGGGTGTAGGAGTGTGCACACGGTGTGCATGGGGGCCCCAGGGGGGTGCAAGGGTGTGCACGGGGTGGATGCAGGGATGTGCACGGAGGGGGTGCAGTGGTGTGCACGGGAGGTGCAGGGGTGTGCACGGACTGTGCATGGCGTGTGCACGGGGGGGGTGCAGGGGTGTGCACCGGGTGTGCTCAGGGGAGATGCAGGGGGTGCACAGTGTGTACAGGGAAGATGCGGCGGGTGCAGGGGAGTGCACAAGGGGGTGCACGGGGAGGTACACAGGGGCTGCAGGGGTGTGCACGGGGGGGAGGGCTGCGCACAGGGTGTGCACAGAATGTGTAAAGGGAAGATGCAGGGGTGCAGTGGTGTGCACGCGGGATGCGGGGAGTGCACGGGGGGGGTGGGCACTGTGTGCAAAGCGGGGTGCACGGGGGGTCCAGGGTGTGCAGGGGGATGCACGGGGAGGGGTGCAGCGGTGTGCACAGGTGCTGCACGGGGTGGGGGATACAGAGAGTGCACAGAGTGTGTACAGGGAAGATGTAGGGGTGTGCACAGAGGGAGTGCAGGGGGGTGCACAAGTTGTGCACGGAGGATGCAGGTAGTGCATGGTGGGGATGCAAGGTGTGCACGGGGGCTGCAAGGGTGTGCACAGGGAAGATGCACGGCATGCAGAGGGGTGCACAAGGGGCGCAGAGATATGCACGGGGTTGCACAGGGGCTGCAGGGCTCTGCACTGGGGGTGCACAGTGAGGGTACAGAGTGTGCACAGGGAGTGCACAAGGGCTGCAGTTTTTGCACAAGTGGGTGCAGGGGTGCGCACAAGGATGGTGCAGGGTTCTGCACAGGGAGAGTGCAGAGTTTGCACCCGGGGGTGCACAGTGGGTGCAGAGTGTGCACGGATTGTGCACAGGGAGGGTGCAAAGGGTGCGCTGGGGTGTGCACATGGTCTGCAGCATTTGCACAAGGGGTGCACAGGGGGATATAGTGTGTGCATAAGGAGTGCAGGGGTGTGCACAGGGGCATGAAGGGGGTGCACGGTGGGTGCAGACTGTGCACCAGCCATGCAGGGGTGCACATAGGAAGGGTGCAGAGGGTGCACAAGAGGGTGCAAGAGTGCACAGGGGTTGCAGAGGTGTGCACAGAGGCCTGCAGAGTTTGCACAGGGGGAAGGGATGTGCACAGGGAGGGTGCGAGGGGTGCACAAGAGGGTGCAGGGGTGTGAACACAGGAGGTGAGCAGTTTGCACAAGGGTGTGTAGTGGTGCGCATGGGGGTGCACAAGGGGATACAAGGGTGTGCATAGGGCTGGTCCACAAGGGAGTGCAAGTACATGCACGGGGTGTGCACAGGAGCGTGCGCAGCAGTGCAGGGGATCTGTACAGCAGGGTGTGGGTGTGCACAGAGGGGTGTGCAAAGGGTGCAAGGTGTGCAGGGGGGTGCTCAGAAGGTGTACAGGGATGTGTGGATATGCAGAGGGGTTTGGAGGTTCATTCAGGGGGGTTGCAGAGGAGTGTGCAGGGTGTACATAGGGGACTGAAGGGGTCTCCCAGGGGGTGCAGGGCATGCACAGGGGCCTGCGCAGCGGGGTGCAAGGTGTGCACAGGGGTTACAGGGATGCAGATGGAGGGAATTTAGCACTGTGCATATGGGGGTGCACAGAGGGGTGCAAGGTTTGCACAGGAGTTACAGGGATGTGCATGGGGGGAATTTAGCACTGTGCATATGGGAGTGCACAGAGGGGTGCAAGGTTTGCACAGGGATGTGCATGGGGGAAATTTAGCACTGTGCATATGGGAGTGCAGAGAGGGGTGCAAGGTTTGCACAGGGGTTACAGGGATGTGCATGGGGGAAATTCAGCACTGTGCATATGGGGGTGCACAGAGGGGTGCAAAGTTTGCACAGGGGTTACAGGGATGCACATGGGGGGAATTCAGCACTGTGCCTATTGGGGTGCACAGAGGGGTGCAAGGTTTGCACAGGGATGTGCATGGGGGGAATTTAGCACTCTGCATATGGGGGTGCGCAGAGGGGTGCAAGGTGTGCACAGGGATGTGCATGGGGGGAATGTAGCGCTGTGCATATGGGGGTGCGCAGAGGGGTGCAAGGTGTGCACAGGGATGTGCATGGGGGGAATGTAGCGCTGTGCATATGGGGGTGTGCAGAGGGGTGCAAGGTTTGCAAAGGGATGTGCATGGGGGAATTCAGCGCTGTGCATATGGGGGTGCGCAGAGGGGTGCAAGATTTGCACAGGGGTTACAGGGATGTGCATGGGGGGAATTCAGCGCTGTGCATATGGGGGTGCACAGAGGGGTGCAAGGTTTGCACAGGGGTTACAGGGATGTGCATGGGGGGAATTCAGCGCTGTGCATATGGGGGTGCGCAGAGGGGTGCGAGTTTTGCACAGGGGTTACAGGGATGTCCACGGGGGTGGGATGCAGCACTGTGCATATTGTGGTGCACAGAGGGGTGCAAGGTTTGCACAGGGGTTACAGGGGTGCGCATGGGGGAATGCAGTGCTGTGCATATGGGGGTGTGCAGAGGGGTGCAAGGTTTGCACAGGGGTTAGAGGGATGTGCATGGGAGGAATGTAGCACTGTGCATATGGGGTGCACAGAGGGGTGCAAGGTTTGCACAGGAGTTACATGGATGTGCATGGGGGGGATGCAGCACTATGCATATGAGGGTGCACAGAGGGGTACAAGGTTTGCACAGGGGCTACAGGGATGTGCATGGGGGTGGCGCAGCACTGTGCGTATTGGGGGTGCACGGAGGGGTGCAAGGTTTGCACAGGAGTTACAGGGGTGCACATGGGGAGATGCAGTGCTTTGCATATGGGGGTGCACAGAGGGGTGCAAGGTTTGCACAGGTGTTACAGGGGTGTACATGGGGGGAATTCAGCACTGTGCATATGGGGGTGCACGGAGGGGTGCAAGGTTTGCACAGGGGTTACAGGGATGCACGTGCGGGGATGCAGTGCTGTGCATATGGCGGTACACAGAGGGGTGCAAGGTTTGCACAGGGATTACAGGGATGTGCATATGGGGGTGTACGGAGGGGTGCAAGGTTTGCACAGGAGTTACAGGGATGCACATGGGGGGAATGTAGCACTGTGCATATGGGGGTGCACAGAGGCGTGCAAGGTTTGCACAGGGGTGCGCATGGGGTGGTGCAGCGCTGTGTATATGAGGGTGCACGGAAGGGTTCAAGGTTTGCACAGCGGTTACAGGGATGTGCGTGGGGGGAATTCAGCGCTGTGCATATGGGGGTGCATGGAGGGGTGCAAGGTTTGCATAAGGTTTACAGGAATGCACATGGGGTGATGCAGCGCTGTGCATATGGGGGTGCACAGAGGGGTGCAAGGTTTGCACAGGGGTTACAGGGGTGCGTATGAGGGGATGCAGCGCTGTGCAAGCTGAACCCTTGTCTGTTGCAGGCAGGAGAGCCCAGGAGGCAGGAATGATGTTCCCCTCCATGCAATGTCATGTTTCACTGGGTGTGAATTAAAAACCCCCGATCAGACATGCTGCTTTTTTTTTCCCCCTCCTGCTTAGCTTGCTCGGCTTATTAGATCTGCTGCAATGAAATCTTTGAAATATTAAAGTGCATTTGGATCTTTCCTTTAAGCAAATTACCGGGCGGTTTGCGGAGCGCGAGGCAATTCTCATAATTGCATTTTGCCAAGCGCTCCAGCGTTGCTGCTGCTCCATCGCCGGCTCCTTTATTATTGATGAACTGCTTCACTCCAGCTCCCAGAAAATGCCCCCTCGCTTTTAAAGATACTTTAACCATCCTATACACTTAAAAAAAGAAACCCTAAAATGCAACTTGAATTCTCCTTTCTCCTCCAGCTATTAGTTTATTTAGTGCTGCTAATTAGTCTTAACTCATTCTTCCCAGGAAAGCTTCTCTAAATGATGAGTGAGACGCGGTGCATCAGTGGACGCTCTTAATATATATTGCAAATACCAAATTTTTGCTGCACAACCTGCAGACCCCAAAGGTGTGTGTGCAAAACTGTGCCCAGTAGCAACTTTAAGTGCATCCAAAGCGGTTTTTTACACACCCATGTATGGCTGGGAAAGAGCTTTGGGAATATGGAAGCACTGAGTGTAGTAGTAATTTAGTATAGATTATTAATATAAATATATAATAATATATGTAATAGAAATTAATCACAGAATGGACTGGGTTGGAAAAGCCCTCAGAGATCATCAAGTCCAACCCTTGGTCCAACTCCAGTCCATTGACTAGATCATGGCACTAAGTGCCATGGCCAATCTCAGCTTAAAAACCTCCAGGGCCGGTGAGTCCAGCACCTCCCTGGGCAGCCATTCCAATGCCTGACCACTCTGCACAGAATTGCTTTCTCATCTCCAGCCTCAATTTCCCCTGGCAGAGTTGAAGCCCATGGCCCCTTGTCCTATTGCTGATGCCTGGGAGAAGAGCCCAATCCCCACCTGGCTAGAACTGCCCTTCAGGTAGTTCTAGAGAGTGCTGAGCTCCCCTCTAAGCCTCCTCTTCTCCAGACTAACCAAGCCCAGCTCCCTCAGCCTCTCCCCATAGGGCTTGTGTTCAAGTCCCTTCCCCAGTCTTGTTGCTCTTCTCTGGAGCAATATATATGTTGCTCTTCTCTATACCAATACATTGATACATAATAACGTATTAATATGATATATTGCAGCTCCTGCACGCAGCGTGGTGCTCAAAGCCAGGACAAGCAAAATCAATGTGATGCACTCAGGGGATACAGAAGATGCTTCATTCAATCAGGAGGGTGGAAAAATAGGTTGGAAAAAAGCAGAAGTTTTGCATCTCACGCCTGGTTCCTCCAGCCTGAAGGAGCTTCTTCCTAAAACATCTCAACATTTCATCTGTGCACACAACGCCTTGCATGCTCAGATATAAATGAAAAGCATTTTAGACATTACACCTTCAATGGATGCGTCACCCCCCCTTACCATGCATGGCAATATGTTTTCCACTTGTATTCTGCCCTGAATAATCTCATTTTCTATATTTGAGCGCAGATTCCCTGCAGCCCGACCCACACGGTGCTGCGGGTTCAATGTGGATCCCAGGACAGTTTTCATCGTGGGTGATAAATCATGATGGAGCTGCCTCTTATAGCTGCCCATCGCACTTACACGTCTTTATAATACTGATAATAATCACAATTGGGGGGAAAAAGGCAATAAAGTAACAATGATGATCAAAAAGTAAATAGTATAAGTGCAAAATATTTTATAAAATCACTTGTTTTCACAGTGTAAATTGAGTTCAAGCTGTATATTCTGAGATTTTACATCTGGATTTCTCCTTTTGACCACACAGGTCCACAGGCTGAGGGAGCTGGGCTTGTTTAGTCTGGAGAAGAGGAGGCTCAGAGCTGAGCTCAGCACTCTCTAGAACTACCTGAAGGGCAGTTCTAGCCAGGTGGGGATTGGGCTCTTCTCCAGGCAGTCAGCAATAGGACAAGGGGCCATGGGCTGCAACTCTGCCAGGGGAAATTGAGGCTGGAGATTAGAAAGGAATTCTGTGCAGAGAGTGGTCAGGCATTGGAATGGCTGCCCAGGGAGGTGCTGGACTCACCGGCCCTAGAGGTTTTTAAGCTGAGATTGGCCATGGCACTTAGTGCCATGATCTAGTCAATGGGCTGGAGTTGGACCAAGGGTTGGACTGAATGATCTCTGAGGTCTTTTCCAACCCAGTCCATTCTGTGATTCTGTGAAATAAAGAGCCTATTTTTTGTATACTCAGAGCAACATAAGTGAAAATACACACATTAATTTTTCCACTTCATTATAAGGTGCGTATAGTTGAATTGGAAGAAAAGTGCAGTTAGTTATTTTTTGATAGTAATAACAAATGGTTTCTTTTAAATTGCACTATTTTGAATCAATTTGTATTGACAGGAAAGGTCAAAAATGTCAAATTCCCTGCGAGCACTGTGCAACCTCTTTGGTAAAAGAAATGGATCTTGTCACTCCACTTCGGTGTGTTCTTGAATCATTTTGGTTGGAAAAGACCCTCCAGATCATTGAGTCCAACCATAACCTACCCCTGGCACTGCCCCATGTCCTGAGAACCTCATGTCCATCTGTCCAACCCTCCAGGGCTGGTGACTCCAGCACTGCCCTGGGCAGCCTGTTCCAATGCCCCACAGCCCTTTGGGGAAGAAATTGTTCCCCACATCCAACCTCAACCTCCCCTGGCGCAACTTGAGGCCGTTTCCTCTGCTCCTGGCGCTTGTTCCTGGGGAGCAGAGCCCGACCCCCCTGGCTCCAAGCTCCTTTCAGGCAGTTCAGAGATCAGAAGGTCTCCCCTCAGCTCCTGTTCTCCAGCTGAAGCCCCCAGGTCCCTCAGCCGCTCCATCACACTTGTGCTCCAGCCCCTCACCAGCTCCCTTCCCTTCTCTCAACTCTCTCCAGCACCTCAAGGCCTTTCTTGGCATGTCTCCATGGTCTGTCACATCGTGTCATACCATGTCCTTACATCCATGATAGTTCTTCATCTCAAGGGTGATAAATCTCATCACCAACTTGCTTTGGGTCCCCAATCAGGGTGTGAAGCCCAGCACCTGGGCTGGCTCTGGCAATATCTCTGATGCCTGGAGAGGTGGTGGATGAACTGTCCCTGGAGACATCCCAGGCCAGGCTGGACGGGGCTCTGAGCAACCTGAGCTGGTGAAGATGTCCCTGCTCATGGCAGGGGTGGCACTAGGTGAACTTTGAAGGTCCTTTCAACCCAAACCATTCTATAACAAACACAGTGTGACAGTGGGAAACCCCAAGGAGACCAAGCTGTGGGTGCTCCTCGACATCTTCACCCCAAGTCTGGCCTTCTTCTGTGTTACCCCACCAAGCAGACAACATGAAAACATCCGCAGGAGCTGCACAGGGTTTCTTGGCGCGCACATCCCATGGAGGGAGATAAATAAAACACAACCGTGCCTTGAACGGTGTAGAAAATAATTTGTCCACTCTGTTGATTTTAATCTTCTGGAATGTGTTTTGTAAATCTGGCTGTTTGCAAATGTTCATCCCCTGTTGCAGCTTCTCCAGGAGGGACCATGGGGGTGAGATTTTGGGGGAGAGCAGCATCGAATTAGCTGAGAAACACAGGAGCTCAACACAGTGTCACTAAGCCAGGCAGAATAAATGGGTTTTTAAAATTATTTTCTTTTACTTTATTTTATTTTTTATTATTTTATCTTCTTACTATGTCCTTTTATTTTTTATTTTTAAATTTATCATATTTTATTTCTATTATTTTCTATTAATTATTTCCACTTCGTTTTAATTTATTTCTATTATTTTACATTATTTCTGTTATTTCATGTCATTTTTTTTAACTTTATCTCATTTCCTTCTCTTTGATTTCACCTTACTTTATTCTATAGGAAAGAGGGTACAGAATACAATCCCAAAGAGTTACATTACACCCAACAGACATGAGACATAAATGTTGGAAACCCCAAAAGCCAAATACCAGCTGATGGTGACAACCCACAGCTGAAAATAGCAGCATATTCTCTCACCTAAAAGAAGAAGAATCTGGCCATAAAAGCATAAATTGGAGGCAAACCGCAAGGAACAGCGGTTTACACCATTCCCATCCTCACACAGCTCCTTGGTGTAAAAGGCATCACTTCAGAACCTCATTATTCTTTAATTCCTGAAGGGTTTTAAACCTTTTTTAAGTACAAAAAGCTCACGGTGAGCAAGGTGAATTCTTTTTTTGTTTTTAAGGACGCTTGAGGATGAGTTTTGGAGCAAAAAACGGCCTGTTTTACCCCATGTTATTACCCCATGAGGCAGCTCTGGCTGCAAAAGCCTCGGCGGAGAAACGTTTCCACCAGTAAATGCAAGAAGTTGTTGATGAAGCAGATTCGTTTTGTTTCCTGCTGATCTGGCAGGAGTTTTCCTGGCAGAAGGGTTTGCTCGCCAAGGGAAACCGCTGCGGACACAGAATTACACGGTAACGGCCTCCTCCGGAGAAGTCAGCTTTTGTGTTAAATACAGAAATATACGGGGATATATAGGGGTTGATATTTTTTATATTAAATATGAATATGTAGGAATAGAGGGGAATAGATGCTTTAGATTAGATATTAATATTTGGGAAATGAAAAGCTTAATGGCTGCGATAGATAGGTGATAGATCAAGGGATGGATGGATGGATGGATGGATGGATGGATGGATGGATAAATAGATGGACAGGTGGATGGATGGATGGATGGATGGATAGATCGATAGATGATAGACAGACAGATAGATTGATTGATAGATAGACATATAGACAAATAGATAGGTAGATAGGTAGGTAGATAGATAGATAGATAGACAGATAGATAGATAGACAGACAGACAGATAGATAGATCGATAGACAGACAGACAGACATATAGATAGAGAAATAGACAGATAGACAAATAGACAGATAAATAGATAGGTAGATAGACATATAGATAGACAAATAGATAGGTAGATGGATAGACAGATAGATAGATGAATAGGTAGACATAGACAGACATATAGTTAGACATATAGATGATTGATTGATTGATTGGTAGATAAACAGGTAGATAAACAGATGAATAGGTAAACAGATAAGTAAATAGATAGATAGATATACATATAGATAGACAAATAGACAAATAGATAGGTAGCTGATAGATAGATAGACATATAGATAGATAAATAGATAGACAGATAGACAGATAGATAGATAGACATATAGATAGACAAATAGATAGGTAGATGGATAGACAGATAGATGAATAGGTAGACAGATAAATAGACAGACATATAGATAGATGATTGATTGATTGATAGGTAGACAGATAAATAGGTAGATGAACAGGTGAATAGGTAAACGGATAAGTAATAAATAGATAGACATACAGATAAATAGATAGACAAATAGATACTTAAGAACCAAAGAATGAAACCTAAGAGATGAAAGTATTTTAAAAGACTAAAAAAGTATAAAGTATGAAATTATTGAAAAAAATACTAAACAAAAAGGTACTAAATTATCCTTAATAATGAACCGTGGTATCCTGGGGGGTGGTACAGCCATTCCCTTCCCTGCCTGTGTTTTTGCTGGTGTGGGAGGTGATCACTCTGAGGAGCAAATAAAGCCAGAAATTGAGCTTGGGCTTATCTGACAGCTGTGGTTTTATCCTGAGTGTTTCTCCTGTGGCTTCAGAGGTGATGGTGGCACCGAATTAAATGTTTCCAGCCTCCAGATGTTGTTCCTCCAGATGTTTCCACCTCCTCCTTTCTCCTCCAGCCCTCGCCGATGCGATGAGGCTGGGACAGGTTCTGGGGGGGACCAGAGAGATGCCAAACTATGAGCACATCTCAGACTTGAGGGAGCCCAGCATCTGGTTTTGGGGCTACTCGCACCCCTCTGCTTCTCGGGATGGGGCGGAAAATGAGGGATAATGCGTCCTGGTCCCACTTTGGTCGCTCAACACAACCCATGTACTCAAGCAATGATGCCCTGGCAGAGTTTTCCCAACACAGCCACTGTTTTTATCTGGATTTCCCTTAATTAATTATTCAATCTCGATTTCTACTTCTTCATTCGTCACCCTAGAAAGTTCTGCACGTCCATCGGAAGCAAAATGTTCAGGCTGGTGATGGAAGCTCTGGGCTTTCCCCACGTGGGGGTGCCATGCGGATGCGAATGGGACAGGCGCATATGTCCTGCAACCATGGCAGGGCAAGAGGTAACACCTGAGACACTGAGACTGCTCTTTTAGTTTTGCAATTAAAAAAAGAAAAACTACGGATTGGGAAAAAACAAGATTCACAAAGCATGAAAAAAGCAAGAAATGATAATGGAGAAAAATAAGGTTCACAGAGCGTGCTAAGTACATGAATCTTATTTTTCCCCATCGGTATAATTTATTGCATTTTGCGTGCTTTGACATTCCCCAGCAGAAGAAAAAAAAATCCCTCTTTGGAGCTTGTTGTAACCTGGTAAGAGTTGAAGAAACCTTGAAGTGGCTCTTGAGGAACCCAGGAGATGAATCAGCCTCCTCCAGGTTAAAATGGGGCGGAACAAATCATCCTGCAGCCGAGATGGCCGTGGGGAAATAGAGGTCCAGCCGAGCTGGAAGAGAGCCCGTACAGCCCTGCTACGTCTTGCTTGGACCTGTTCCACCACATTTCAGTGAAGGTTGGTACACCCAAGCAGCTTTGTTCCCCCCGCTCTGCTGTCCTGGCCTCTCCCCATTCCTCACTCATAATATTTACTATACCTGGAGGGGTGAGACTGGGATTAATTTCCATGAGAACACATCAAAAGGGTAAATATCTCCAAGCAGGGACGCTTGGCAGGTTAATGGGGTTTCTTTTTCTCCAAGGACTGGCAGCTTTCCTGCTTTTTTTCTGGTTGGTCATGACTAGATATGAATGTCAGGGTCCATGGATAGAGGAAACATCTGCCCATCTGGAGCAGGACTTAGATTCTGCCCTTTGCCCATCCAAGTGTGAGACCATAACTGTTTCCAGGCCTATCCAGGAGGTACTTCTTGATGCTTTCCAATGGAGGTGGCCTCTCTGTTGGTGTAAATCAGATGGATCCTAGTGCAGCCTCTTCTTTACACAAGTGTTATCTCCTATCTTGTGATCTGGGAGCAGATGGGGGGAGGCAACGAGAGGAGATGAGGGTTATGTCATAGAATCATAGAATGGTTTGGATTGGAAGGACCTTCCCAACTGCCCCAGTGCCCCCTCTGCCGTGAGCAGGGACATCTTCACCAGCTCAGGTTGCTCAAAGCTCCATCCAGCCTGGCCTGGGATGTCTCCAGGGATGGTTCATCCACCACCTCTCTGGCCAACCTGAGCCAGGCTCTCACCACCCTCAGGGACAACAATTTCTTCCTCATGTCCAGCCTGAATCTCCCTCCTTTAGTTTCAAACCATCACCCCTTGTCCTATCACAACAGGCCCTACTCAAAAGTCTGTCCCCATCTTTCTTACCGCGTCCTTTTAAGTCCGGAAAACCTGCACTAAGGTCTCTGATGCATGAAGCATAAGAGAAGTCTGTTGTCCCTAGATGGTGTGTTCATAAGTCAAGGAGGTGTGGATTGCTCCCAGTTGCCTGGATTTGTTGTGAGAAAAGATGGGAAAGGATGAGGGTGGTTGCAGTGTAATATGGCAGGTTTGCAGACATGCTCAAGAAGGGTGAAGATGGACCCCTGAAGCTGCTCAGAAGGTGGCCACAAAATCCTCCCCTGAGATAAGGCTGAGCTGAGGGCATCAACAGGCTCCAAAAATGGAACAGGCTGCCCAGGACAGTGGTGGAGTCACCATCCCCAGAGAGGTTGAACAGATGTGGAGATGAGGTTCTCAGGGACATGGGGTAGTGCTGGATTTAGGTTATCATTGGACTCAATGATCTCTCAAGGGTCTCTTCCAACCAAAATGATTCTATGCTTCTATCTCCAGCTGGATTTTGTATCTTTAGCAATCAGTGCCTGTGTTGAGGTTCAAGGCTGGTGCTTTAAGAGCATCTTCTCAGTTTTATGAGAACTTCTCCACATTTGAGGGTTTCTTACACCTTCCTTGGAAGTACAAGCTGTTATCAGACTGACAAACTCCTACACTAAGTTGACTGCAGCCTGATGGACACAGATCTGATCCAAAAAGCTTGCCCTGTTCACCTGGGGCCACCCAGTGTCTCCAGTTCACACAGACCTGCTACTGCCAACCCTGGCTTGTGCAGGGGCACGTCAGGACAGAAGTGTCCCCTCCGTCGTCCCTTCTGTGTGAGCTGAGCAACATGAGCACTCCTGCCACAAATTCTTCTGCCTATTCGTGCGTCACCGCCGCTCTCCCCCATTTCCCGTTAATGTGTAACTGGAAACTCGCTGGGGCACATTTCTGTGATCGAAAGGTTATCTCTTCCCAGCTGGGTGCATCCCTCCTTGGACCACGGGTATTTTTATCTCTGAGTAGATGGTATCATGTGAAGAGCAGTAGATGGGGAGGGCTGAGCACCCTGGAAGGGTTTCCTGGTTCCCTCCAGGGCAGCCAAGGCAAAGTCCTTCTTGGATACGGGGTGAACAAACACCTGGAGACAATCACAGAATCAAGTTGGAAGAGACCACGAGGATCATCTGGTCCAACCTTTCTTGGAAAAGCACAGGAGGTTCTGCATAAAGCGTATCTGAGAGCAATTTTGGAAACCAGGAGCTCAACAGAGCTCAAGGGTGTTGTATGGCTGGGAGAAGAGGTGGGACGCCCTTATCCTCCTTATTTACCAGCTGTAGAGGGAAAGAGACTGTTGGGTTGCTTTCTGAGTCCATGGTGGATGTTCAGGAAGGACATGGCACCTCCAGTACTGGATGATTTTTAGAGCAGAGACGTGTTGATCATGAGTGATGTGGGTAGAACTGTTGACCCATGGAGTGGGGGTACAGTGGAGATGCCAGCACCTCACTGCACCCATCCCTGGAGACATCCCAGGCCAGGCTGGATGGGACTCTGAGCAACTTGATCTGGTGAAGATGTCCCTGCTCATGGCAGGGGGGGCACTGGATGAGCTTTGGAGGTCCCTTCCAACCCAAACTATTCTGTGATTCTATGATCATTAGAGCATGGCTCTGTGCTGAGGGCTCAGCTACATGGGGACCATATCAGCCCATGGTTGCCTGGGCTGGACTGACATGGCCCATTTCCAGCGTTCCCCACTTGGTCACCTCCCATTGCAGCCCTGGTTATCAACACCAGCCACCCCCACCACCCTGGCACTGATATTTCTCCCGGTGCTTTTGCATGCAGACATCTCCATTCACCCTGGTTCACCTCCCTTCCCAAGGTCAAGAGCAGCTGAGGGCAGGAAGAAGCAGTGTCCTGCTGGGACATGAGCCCCTTCCAACCCCAAAAATCCCCATCTTTGAAGGTCAGGAGAGCGGCTGTGGTTCAGCCATGGGGAATTGCATGCTTTGAGGTCTGGATGGAGCCGCAAATCCTGCAATGAACCTTCCCAGCACCTTGTCCAAAAAAAGATGTCTCTGGCAAGTCTCCTCCTGACATTGTGACCACAAGCCAAATCTGCCCTTCTCTTAAGCTTCATGTATTGGAGACATTATTGCAGCCTTTCTGTACCTGAGAGTGGCCTATAAAAAAGATGGAGATAGATTTTGAGCAGGGCCTGCCTGATTCGATAGGACAAGGGGTGATGGTTTTAAACTAAAGGAGGGAGATTCAGGCCAGACATGAGGAAGAAATTGTTGCCCTGAGGGTGGTGAGAGCCTGGCCCAGGTTGGCCAGAGAGGTGGTGGCTGAACCATCACTGGAGACATCCCAGGCCAGGCTGGACGGGGCTCTGAGCAACCTGAGCTGGTGAAGATGTCCCTGCTCATGGCAGGGGGGGGCACTGGGGGAGCTGGGAAGGTCCTTCCAACCCAAACCGTTCTGTGATGCTGTGATTTTATGCTTTGCATGCTGTTGCCATCTTGACCACTGAAGCGGTGTTCTGATCAGGAGAATTTTTTCCTCATAAATTTTTCAGCTGCTTCTGACCACAACATTTCCATAGTGTAACCCTGCAGCATTCACATCCCTTCCTCTTTCATTTCTGATAAATGTCACTGTGTGATTCCTTCTCCCCTGGTTCAGTCTTTTCCATGAAGCGAGTGGGAACCCAACATCAAATATTGCAGCTAGTGGCGCACAAATGAAGCTATGCTGAGGTTCTGCTTGCTGGGGCAAGGTTGTAGAAGAACATCCTTATGTAGAGTCTTTCATCTGGGTAGGAACATGTTCCAGTATAAGTTGGGGAATGACCTGTTGGAGAGCAGTGTAGGGGAAAGGGACCTGGGGGTCCTGGGGACAGCAGGGTGAGCATGAGCCAGCACTGGGCCCTTGTGGCCAGGAAGCCAATAGTACCTGGGGTGGGTTAGAAGGGGGTGGTCAGTAGGTCAGAGAGGTTCTCCTGCCCCTCTGCTCTGCCCTGGGGAGACCACACCTGGAATCTTGTGTCCAGTTGTGGCCCCTCAGTTCCAGCAGGACAGGGAACTGCTGCAGAGAGTCCAGTGCAGCCACCAAGATGCTGAAGGGAGTGGAGCATCTCCCGTGTGAGGAAAGGCTGAGGGAGCTGGGGCTCTGGAGCTGGACAAGAGGACACTGAGGGGGGACTCATTCATGTTTACAGATATCTAAAGGGTGAGTGTCAGGAGGATGGAGCCAGGCTCTTCTCAGTGACAACCAGTGATAGGACAAGAGGCAATGGGCACAAACTGGAACTCAGGAGGTTCCACTTGAATCTGAGAAGAAACTTGTTCCCGGTGAGGGTGGCAGAGCCTGGCCCAGGCTGCCCAGGGGGTTGTGGAGTCTCCTTCTCTGCAGACATTCCAACCAGCCTGGACACCTTCCTGTGTAACCTCATCTGGGTGTTCCTGCTCCATGGGGGGATTGCACTGGATGAGCTTTCCAGGTCCCTTCCAATCTCTGACTTTCTGGAATTCTGTGATCCTTTACTAGGGAGGGATCCCACCACTGTTGGTTCCTCCAGGGAATGGCCTGTCCCTGGGTGCCAGTCAGGGATAGAAAACAACAGTGAAGCTTCTAAGAAAACCCCACAGGGACCTGTGACCCATGGGGATTTGTGACCTTTGTGGTCATTGATTGGACTCTGCTCCAAAGGGAGCACATGGAAGGAGACAGGAAGAGAGGAAACGGCCTCAAGTTGTGCCAGGGGAGGTTGAGGTTGGATTTAGGAACAATTTCTTCCCCAAAGGGCTGTGGGGCATTGGAACAGGCTGCCCAGGGCAGTGCTGGAGTCACCATCCCTGGAGGGTTTGACAGACAGACATGAGGTTCTCAGGACATGGGGCAGTGCCAAGGCTGGAGGAATATTGGAACTTGATGAGTTTGAGAGGCTTTTCCAACCAAAATGATTCTGTGATTCTATGATTCGAACATCAAGAGATGGCTGGGTGGCCTTGGAGATCCCCGTCCATCAGTGGGTGGAGGCCTTGGAGTTACCCACCATCTGCCAACGATAGGAAGGAAGTGAAGCTACATATGAAACTGCAAGTGTGGCATGAACAAAGTTCAGCGTTTTTCCCCCATTTTGTGGAAGGGCCTGGCACGGTCCTTCCAGGAGGTGAGTACGGGGGAATCTGGCCCTTGTCATGCAAGAAGGGAACCGCAACTTCCCTACAAAGGGGAAACGGTGGGAGCAAAGTGCTGATGTGTCTCTAGCTGCTTTGTTTTAATTCCTGTTAAAACGTTCAACAGAACCAGCTGCATCTCTTGTACGGAGATGATGCTCAGGGGTCAAGCATTGTGCTCGCTAAAGCAAAGTGAGCTCAAAGCACCAGCCAGAGAGAAAAAGTGGCTTATCCCAAGGGCATAGAGATCAGCCATGCTCCTGCCTGCTTTTCTACCTCTTCTTTTTGCCAGTGAAATGATCTTATTTGGAGGGGGAGGCTTTGAGACATGTGAAGAGACAAAAACCTCAATATGTGAAAGAAAATAAACCAAATAGCCCCCGAGATTTTTATTTTCTTGGAGCAGAACGTACACTAAGAGACCGCGGCTGTAATTACCAGATCTAATCAAAGCATTTTAGCAATATGTAATCCCTTAATTTAACTTCCAAATGTAAAAATACAGATGTTTGAGAATTTTGAGTTTTCTATGAGCACATTTGTCTTATCTGAACATCAGAAAGCAGCAACAAAAAAAATAAAATCCATAAAAATACTAATTTCCATGCTGATTTCTCATCAGTACATCAGCTCTTCTCTGGAGCGAGTCCAGAGAAGAGCAACAAGACTGGGGAAGGGACTTGAGCACAAGCCCTATGGGGAGAGGCTGAGGGAGCTGGGCTTGTTTAGTCTGGAGAAGAGGAGGCTTAGAGGGGAGCTCAGCACTCTCTAGAACTACCTGAAGGGCAGTTCTAGCCAGGTGGGGATTGGGCTCTTCTCCAGGCAGTCAGCAATAGGACAAGGGGCCATGGGCTTCAACTCTGCCAGGGGAAATTGAGGCTGGAGATGAGAAAGCAATTCTGTGCAGAGAGAGTGGTCAGGCATTGGAATGGCTGCCCAGGGAGGTGCTGGACTCACTGGCCCTGGAGGTTTTTAAACTGAGATTGGCCATGGCACTTAGTGCCATGATCTAGTCAATGGGCTGGAGTTGGACCACGGGTTGGACTTTATGATCTCTGAGGTCTTTTCCAACCCAGTCCATTCTGTGAAAAGACAGAACAGCCTCACATTGCTCTCCCAAGCAGTTCGTTCAACCTCGGCAGATTATCAACAGCTGAATAAACCCAGGCTTAGGTGTGCTGGCTGAAAAGCTGCTGGGTTTCTGCATCCCCTACATAAAACCAGCCCCTCCACACTAGACTGACCTGACGATTTTCAGATTAAATTACGTTTGCTGCTTCGAGTGCATTGCTCATGCTCTGTGAAAGGTTTTTCTTCTTTGGGAATGGTTGATAGGTTACAGTGGCAAACAGTAAAACCCACTTACCAAGCCCACTGTTACACAATAGCTGCTCCAGAGAGTGAGTTTTCGTTTCTGAGTCATAGGGGAAATGAAACATGAAATATTTAATCCATTTTCTTTGCCCGTTCACAAATGCAGATCGTACATCTGGAAAGACCCAGCATTTAGAGGCATAAACATGAGCTTAGCTAAGCCTTGTCTTGGCCCTTCAGCATATAGAGAGAAGATGCACATCTGGCAAAGGGCGGCTTAATTAATATATGAAGAAGAGCTGGATCTGGCTGGCGTTTGCATGAGTAAAATTATACCACAAAGCCCAAGATCTCACGGGTGTGCTCATAGCATGGATGCATCTAAAACATGCGAACATAGACTAGTTTGGGTTGAAGGGTCCTACAAAGCTCATCTAGTCCAAGCCCCTGCCATGAGCAGGGACATCTTCAACTAAATCATGTTGCTCAGCATAAGGTTTTCCATTCTTGATGCTGCTGCTGCCTTCACAGGCACGTTTTGCTGCTGGTGTTTGCTTTTCTACATGCCCGAACTCCCCCAAAAACGTCATGCAGGGCTGGCCGTGTTGTGGAGAATGTCTGACTCATTTGCTGTGCCCCGCTCCATTGATGGCAGTGGCAGGTCCTGACTCAGGCTGAGAGCCCTACAACACGGGAATGCCCTGAGCAACCCTGTGCTGTTAACATCTCCGTCTCCTGGCTCTGGAATAGCATCTGGGATATATATTAATATCAGTGGTTACAGGACACGAGCAGCTTCCATGGTTGCACAAGCCAAGACAAACTTTTTAAGCATAGAGTGTCCCCATGCCCTAGATGAGGTGGATTCAGCAGCTGAAGCCAGGAATGCTGCCCAGGGGTGAAGTTTGCCCTCGCCAGGACGTGGGAGCATTTTTTCTCTCCTGAGAATCCCTTTTCCAGTTGCAAAAGGCATCACCCAGGGCTGGGAAGTCCCTTGGACCAACCTTTCCTGAGCCCCATAAACAGATCTTTGCCTTGCTCATGTTTTTGTCTTCCATGTGTGGCTTCCCTTGATCCCACTCCTTGCCAAAGGTCCCCTCATTTGTCACTGTCCTGTTGGGGATACCTGGCTACAGCACATACATGGGGGACCCCAAATGAGGGTGACATTGGGTGGCAGAGGGAACTGGCCTGGGTGCTGTCCGCTAAGAGCAGGACTAAGTCTGGCCATGCAAATGCTGCCATGTCTTGATGTGATATCCACAAGAGCTGAATTTGAGCTGGAAGGTCCCTGTGTGTGTTCATAGAGATAATCAAGGCCAGAGAAATCATAGAATCATTTTTGTTGGAAGAGACCCTCAAGATCACCAAGTCCAACCATAACCCACCCCTGGCACTGCCCCATGTCCCCAGAACCTCATGTCTGTCTGTCCAACCCTCCAGGGATGGTGACTCCAGCACTGCCCTGGGCAGCCTGTTCCAATGCCCCACAGCCCTTTGGGGAAGAAATTGTTCCCCACATCCAACCTCAACCTCCCCTGGCGCAACTTGAGGCCATTTCCTCTGCTCCTGGTGCTTGTTCCTGGGGAGCAGAGCCCGACACCCCCTGGCTCCAAGCTCCTTTCAGGCAGTTCAGAGATCAGAAGGTCTCCCCTCAGCTCCTGTTCTCCAGCTGAACTCCCCACGTCCCTCAGCCGCTCCCATCACACTTGTGCTCCAGCCCCTCACCAGCTCCGTTCCCTTCTCTCCACTCGCTCCAGCACCTCAAGGCCTTTCTTGGCGTGAGGGGCCCAAAACTGACCCCAGGATTCGAGGTTTGGCCTCCCCAATGCCCAGTCCAGGGAACACCATCACAGGGATGTTGCCATGCTGGTGGGACATGCCACAGGGCCACCACTCTGTGAAGAGGACCCTTTAGATAAGGAGATGGCAGCAGTGGGGCAGTTCCTAATGCCGGGCAGCACCAAGCTGACCTCACAAACCTCAGCACACATGCACGAGGAGCACAAAACTCCTCTTAAAACTATGTGTAAACTCCCAATGATTTTTCTCGCTCTTGCCTGATGATGAAATGCTGTGAACTCTTTGGGAAGCAAATCGGACAGCTGGGAGGAGAAGGAATGCAAAGAGTTAACCCAACTTCTGGCAGTGGGCTGTCGATCCCACAGACGCAATGTCCCACCACAGCTGCACTTCGATACCCTCTCGTGCACGCTCCAGGGAAGGCTGGAGGAGCTGGGCACGCTCAAGTGATCTTTCAACAACCTTCATCACTCTTCTAATCACCTGTGTGATGGGATGGAGAACGCTCAGTGAGTTTGGGAACAACACCAGAGTGGGGAGCATGGTTGACTCGCTGGAGGTAGGGCTGCTGGAAGGACCTGAAGAGGTTCAACAGGGACAAGTGCAGGGTCCTGCCTTGGGGACATGCTGGCCTTGCACAACAGACCAAGCTGGGGTGGCCAGCTGCAAGCAGCTGGTGGCCACAAGTTACTCCCAGATCAGAAGTGTGCATTTGCAGAAGCGAAGATCAACCATGTCGTGGTACAAAGGAGATGGAGGTGCCCAGTGATGGGACAAGAAGCAGTGTCACAAGTTGCAGAAAGAGAAACTTCCATTAGATACAAGAAAAGATCCCGTAAGGATAGTCAAACCTTGGGAAATGGCCCAGAGAGGAGGCAAATCTCTACCTTGGAGACAGCCAAGCCTGTTCTTGACACAGTCTGACCTGGTTGAAGGTCAGGCTTGGAGCAGAGACCCCAGATGACCCCACAGCCTCAGTGTTGAAGCATGAGCTCATGTGGACAAGCTCTTCTGGCCATAAGTCTCCAATAGTGGGGCAGAAAGCCACCCAGGACCTGCTAACAGGGGAGCAGGGATGGAAGACACAGGCATGCCTCCACCTTGGGCACCAAGGGACCTCCTGCTCCATCCATACCGTGGCTCCTCAGCATTCACTGGGCTTTTTGTTTTCTCCACCAAAAGCCAATTGATGTCTCATTTCCTCCACTTGGCAACAAGTTGACTTCTGACGCAGCCAGCAGGCTCTGAAGCCAAGTAATTTGTCATTTGACGTATCCCCCAGAGGTCCTTTAGAGACCTGAACCCATGTCCATTGGGAAACCCCCTCTACCTTCTCTGAGGTGCCACCTGGCTCTTGGTGGAGCTGGACAAGGAGATGTGGTCCCCAACACCTCCATCCTCCCCACAGAGCATCTCCTGGGGCTCCCAGGGGAAAATGATGGTGGTACCCAGACTGGACCAGAACCTCAGTCCTGTTGCTCTCACCCCATTCCTTAGGTTGGTCTTCAAAAGTGGCAGGAGCCTCCAGAGCTGAAACTGAGACAGAAAAATGTGACAAAATGCAAAATGTGATAACATGCAAAATGCGATAACATGAAAAATGTGATAACATGCATAGTGATTCATTCCCTGGTCATTGTAAACAATGGGAAAATAGTGTGGAAATGTAATTAGCTAACGCAATTAAATTGTTCCGCTTCATTCCACTGGCATGATTTTGGTTTAGTCTCTTGAGGAGGTGTGGAGGTGTAATGCTTCCTTTACACTCACCCTTAATAGATGGGGAAACTGAGGCACAGGCTTTCCCTGATGGTGAATAACCACTGTGGCCAGCGAGCACACACAGACATGACAACAGGACTGAGAGCTTCCCTGCCTCCCTGAGTCCCAGAGCCAAGACACCTTCCTCCAGAGCAATCCCTCCACTCATGGTGCTGGTCTCCATCCATTACAAAACTCACGGACATTTTGGAAGAGCTCAAAGCTTGGTGCAGAGCTTGTGCTCCAATTGCTGAGGAGGCTGGTCTCATACTCCTGCCCCTTTACCTCTGTTACACCACCCAGCTGGGTTTTCAGGTTACGCTGGAAGTACATCAGAGTGTGACTGGGAGCTGAATTTTGCAGCAGAGGACACCCATGAGCCTGGCAGTAGGTCCCCCAGATGTCCTAAAATCATGTCAGTGTGAGAGAGAGGTGGTGGATGCCCCATCCCTGGAGACATCCCAGGCCAGGCTGGACGGGGCTCTGAGCAACCTGAGCTGGTGAAGATGTCCCTGCTCATGGCAGGAGTTGGACTGGATGACCTTGGGAGGTCCCTTCCAACCCAAGCCATTCTATGATTCTATGACCGTGCCTCACCTCCTCATGGCCCATGGAAGATGACCACAGATCCTGGTCATTGCGTGGACATGCAGATGTTGCTCTGGACTCCAGGGCTCTGACAGATTGGTTAACCTGAGCCATGAGCCTTGCCCAGTTACCCATCATCTTTTCCCACTGATTTGAGCCGTTGCCATCACCCCGTAGCCACAGTGGGACAGGGAGAATAGACTCAGAGTGGTATGGAGGATCACCACTGTGCTGGGGATTCCCCAGGCCATGCTGTTGGTCCAGGGGGACATGGGAAAAAGCAGGGCATTGTATCCCAAAATAGCTGCCTTGTTCCAAAGGAAAGGTCGGTGGAGAGCCAATCTGTAGGTCATCCTGAGAGTGGGAGGGTTTCCTCCTGCCACAGGAAGGTGAGTGACTCACTCCTATGGAAAACTGGAGGAACAGAGGAGAGGCAATCCCTCTCCCTGGTGGGATCTATCTGGAGACAAATCTCCATCCACTTCCCTTGCAAATACCTGCTCCTGAAAATATCTATTCTTGAGTTTTTCTTATCAGAGGGTTTGTTTATTCTGAAAATAATAATAAAGGCCCCAAGGGTCCTTGTTGTTGCTCCCAGTACATCCCGATGCTTTGCCGTGGCCACCCCATGAATGACGCATTCAAAGGGAGAACCTGGCCAGTCCCCTCCCCTGGAAACACCAGGAAACACCTGCAAACACTTACTTAAGGGAAAGGTCTTCCTCATGGTGTTTTCTAATTGAGAAGAGTTAGATCCCGGTGACGACAAGGTGGTCTGTTTTTCCTATGCGGCTTTGTGGTTCAGTTTTAATGTCAGCTACCAGCTTAAGGGTAATGGTGGGTTTATACCTTAGACCATGCCCGGGGTGTCCTTCAACGTCTTGGATGAACCCTGCACTGTGCCAGGTCTCTGTCCGGGCTACACCACAGTGGTGGGACAAATCTTGAAGGTGAGCAAAGCCATCATCTATTTTTCATGGATACCTTGTGCATGGTCCGTACCTCACTGTAAATCCAGAGCCTGCCCTTGACTTGAAACAAGCTGGGAAGGGTCTGTGGGTGACCACTCTCCACCTGTTCAATTTTCAGTCCTGAAAACACCAGGTTGGCTTCTCCTTTCCAAAAAGACCTGCCCAAATTGCTGAAAGGGAGGTCAAAATCTGGTTTGCAAGGCATGAGACCCTTTGTCGTATGTCAAAGGGCTCTTTGGTCACTAGATGTCTAAGCCAGACAAATGCTCACATTAAATAAGGCATAAAATGTTAATACATACAGTAGAGACTGTAAGGAAAAAGTACTGATAAATGAAAGGACCATCTTGGCAAGAGCCAGCGGCATCTCCCCATGGATGTCTCTAGTGCAAGACATGATGCCTTTCTGACAGATCAACCCAAGCACGAGTTACTGGCCTTTGTGAGACATTAGAGTGAGAAATTCAGGTGGCAGCTAAAGAAATTGGACCTGGTTATCTACTGGTCTCAGCAAAACTCCCTGGCACTCACCTGGCTTGAGACGGGGCTCAGCACAGTGGAGCCATGAGGGACCAGGTCATCACCATCAGCCCAACCCCAGTCTGCTGGGATCCCCTCATCAGAGGGTGACAGGACAACTCAGGTTGGAAGGGACCTCAAGAGGTCTCCCATTGACCTTCCTGCCTGTGGTAGGGGCAGCTTTGGGGGTAAGACCAGGTTGTGCAGGGCTTTGTTCAGTTGGGTCTTGGAAACCTCCAAGGATGGAGGTTGCACAACCTGCTCGTGGTGAAGTTTTCCCTTATTCTCAATCTGAAATGTCAGTGGTGGTATTGCCATGAAATAGAAGACTCACCCAAGCAGGTCTCCTGGACCTTCATCACGGAAGAGGATGAAGGCAGCGATACCAAGGAGCATGGCCATCACCTTTCCTAGAAAAGCACCATTGGCAGCAGGAGCAGCCTGGGGGACACAGGGAAGGAACTGTTCTGGTTAATACATGTCTCAGGCTACTTCTTTCAGATCTGGATGCCACAAAATGGGTCCATCCAGCTGAAAGCCTGATGCTGTTATAAAGTTTTATATCTCTTTACAGAGATACATAGGTCCCACCATCCTTCCTCTTCCCATCTTCTGCATCACGGACTGTCAACTGTCTCTGTCTTTCCTTGGGAATAACAGCGTCATCATTTCCCTTCCCCTTCCCTACAAGTCCTCTGCTCCTTAGGAGCAATTTATTTTTTCACTTGGAGATGGCCTAACCGATACTTGCTTCATTAAGCACTCAATGGCTTTCTGCTTCTATTTACCTCGGAAACCCATTCCTTTGATTCCAGGACTTGTCTGGGCAAAAACCAAGCACAGGACCAACTTTACGAGTCAGTCAAATAAACACTATTACCTCCAAAGCTTGTTTTGCAAACCCGGACTTCCCAGGACTGCTTGGCCAAGGGCTAGAAGCAGATTTAAAAGGAAATAATCATTTGACCTGGCTTCTGTTTTGCTGAGTCTTTCTGATAGCTACATCCTCAGCTCACTGGGGACATTGAACTTGGTGCCGGTGACAAGCCCAGTCCTAGCCAAGGGATCTCCAGCACTGACCACTCTCCAGCTCTTGCTCCGCATTGGCCTCATCAGTGATCCCAAGCCAAGGAGCTGGCCTGAGACACTCCAGATTAATCCCTGGAACGTGACCTTTAAGTGCTGGGAGTGGTGAGAGAGTTATTTTAGCTGCGGTGGCAAAGATCCAAATAAGAAACACCAGTCAGGACCTAGATAACAATATTGGACTCCTGACAAGGACACTAGCTGGGAGTGAGCCTCTGGGAGGTGGGTTATCATGGGGTGGACACAGGAAAGGAAGTGCCTTGTATCTTGCCTGGTTGGAGATTAAAAAATATACACATCTATGATGGAACATCCAACCATCAGCCTATGTTTCCCCAGGAGAAATCCTTCTGGACCCCATATCCCACCTCCTCGATTGCTCTGAGCCCACTCTAGCCATGGCCAGGAAAATAGGTATGGGTCGCAGAGCTCCACACTCCTCAACGTAGGCTTTGTGAGCCCAGTTGGTGTTTAATTGGTATTTTAAATGGGGAAATATGGGGAAATACAAGAAAACTAATCTTGATCATAGAATCATAGAATGTCCTGAGTTGGAAGGGACCCACAAGGACCATCGAGTCCAACTCCTGTCCCTGCAATGACAACTCCACAGGTCACACTGTGTGTCTGAGGACTTTTGTCCAGTGTCTTCTTGAACACTGTCAGATTGGGGCCATGACACCTCCCTGGGGAGCCTGTTCAGTGTCTAGCACCATCTGGGTGAAGAACCTTCTCCTCATATCCAACCTAAACCTCCCCTGGCACATGTTCTGACATTCCCTCAGGTCCCATCATTGCCGTGATGATAGGAGTGATTTTAAGAAGGAGCTGATTAATTGCTTCCGTACCCTACAAGGAGGTTTTTATTGAGAATTCAAGTGAACCTATTGTTGTTTTGCTTCAAATGAGGTTTGTATCCATGATGAAGCTCCTAAGGGATGGCTTGTGTGCAGGAGGATGACAGGAACCTTCTTCCAAACGGGAGGAAGCAGGATGGGTCCCCACAGTGGGTGATCAGAATATTGTGAAGGTGTGATGCTGCATTCCCCATCTTCACTCACCCATCAAATCAGGATGAGTTCAGCTGAGGGTCTAACGAGGGACTTGGTGAGGTTCTTTCACCCATTCGAAATGTTAATTTAGATGGACAGCCCCAAGGGACCATGCATGGGCTGGACTCATCCTGATGTAGACGAGGTTCTTAGGGACGTGGTTTAGAGGTGGACTTGACAGTGTTGGGTTAATGGTTGGACTCAATGATCTTGAAAATATTTTCAAACCAAAATGACTCTGTAAGTCTATGATGTCGCTTGTGTACGTGCTCCCCTGCAGCCAAGTCATCCCTTAGGAGCTTCATCATGGATACAAACCTCGTTTGAAGCAGAACAACAATAGGTTCACTTGAATTCTCAATAAAAACCTCCTTGTAGAGTACAGAAGCAATTAATGAGCTCCTTCTTAAAATCACTCCTATCATCACGGCAATGATGAGGGAATGGCAGGAAGATGTGCCAGGGGAGGTTTAGGTTGGATATGAGTGTCCAGCACCCGCTGGGTGAAGAACCTTTCCTGGTGGGATCTATCTGGAGACAAATCTCCATCCACTTCCCTTGCAAATACCTGCTCCTGAAAATATCTATTCTTGAGTTTTTCTTATCAGAGGGTTTATTTATTCTGAAAATAATAATAAAGGCCCCAAGGATCCTTGTTGTTGCTCCCAGCACATCCCAATGCTTGGCCGTGGCCACCCCATGAATGACGCATTCAAAGGGAGAACCTGGCCAGTTCCCTCCCCTGGAAACACCAGGAAACACCTGCAAACACTTAGTTAAGGGAAGGGTCTTCCTCATGGTGTTTTCTAATTGAGAAGAGGTGTTCCACCCAACCCAACAGTGTTGGGTTAATGGTTGGACTCAATGATCTTGAAAGTATTTTCAAACCAAAATGACTCTAAGTCTATGATGTCACTTGTGTACGTGCTCTCCCAGCCCTGCAGTCTGGAGTTGAGCGAATTCTTGTTTTCTGGGCTGAGCTGGACAAGGAGCATCACCCACCTCATGGCATCCTCAGGGAGCGATGGCTCTTGCAGCCTGTCTGGGGTCCACGTGTCTGTCTGTCCTCCCAGTGCCAGGCCCTGGGTCTCCTCAGCACAAATCTCCCTGAGGACACAAAGGTTGTTTTGGAGCAGGAGGGGAAGGAAGTGAACTCAAAAGCCCCATATTGGGAACGAGTATTTTTTTGGAAACAAAGGGATTCCAGGGTGGGACCCTGCACTGGTCCCCGTGGTCTTGCTGCTGGGAGCCGGCAGTTAGAAAAACAACTCAGAAAATTACTATAAAATGGCTTTTCACCCACCACAGATGGGAATTTGCTCCTGAACATCTCTGTGGCTCATCTCTGCTGAGTCCTTCATGAAGAGACAAAAAATGGGAGACATGGGGTGTCATGGGGGTCCTGCCACCCCATCCCATAAACCAACCTGTGTCTGGAGGAGCCAGAGCAGTATCCACCATGGTGCCAGGCTGTGCTTCCACCTTCAGGCTGAGCTGCTGCTGAGTCAGTTGAGCAGCGGCCCCCAAAATTTGGGGTGAAGCTGGACCCCACAATCCAGCTGCCCATGGCCACTGCGTCCCACCACGCTGCTACAAGGGGTTGGACTCGCTTCTGCTTGGCTCTTTACCACCTCTGCAAATAGAGAAATGAGACTTTTTTTGAGGCAGCCTCTCCCCGAGCGCTATTTTAGGCTTGGACCATTATGTGAATGGGTCACTGCTGCTGTTTTTAGGAAGCCGTGGTTTCAGGACATGTGCTTACCTGCTCTCTCGGACACCAGGATCGGTGCACAGCCCCTTCCAGCAGCACCAGCCATGCCCAGGGCAGCGTCCCTCCTCCTGGCCACCTCTCCCAACACCTCCTGCTGTTGCAGCTCACTCAGAGCCTCCAAAACCCAGCTCTTGAATAATATCTTGTTTTTTTTAAAAAAAAGTCTCAGTTGTATTTACTATTTTCTGGAAAGTCCCAGAATAAGACGCAGGAAAAAAAAAAAAGAAGCGGTGAAGAGCGCCGTGAATTTTGGCAGAAACCTCAACATCTCTGCTGAGTTGGGGTCAGCTGCAGCAGAGGTGAGGATGACACCCACCGAGGAGGAAGGTTGACCCTGCCAGCCCACAGAGTTTCACAGCATTGTTGAGACCCCCCCTTCCATCCCTTTGCTGGCTGTGGTGCAGAACCACGTTCACCGCTGATGGGAACCAGCCTGTGTTACCCACAGCACACGTAGCCCAAGCCGATGGGTTAATTTTAACACCCCTGCCCCTGTGCGTTGTGTTTATTTAAAGTCTTTACAGAAGCAAAACCAGCAGCTACAATAGGATCCTTGTGCTTCGGGGCTCCTGCTGCCTGGGAGGTTGTGGCAGTACCCGAGTCCCTCTCTGTGAGCGTCCTCCTGAGAGAGGGGGATGAGCTTGGAGTTGCAAACACCTCCAAAAAGCTGGATTATGCAGGAGCTTGGAGGAAAACAGAGCAGCTTGAAGCCTGGAACAGAGATATGAGGAAAAACGTCTTCCCCAAAGGGCTGTGGGGCATTGGAACAGGCTGCCCAGGGCAGTGCTGGAGTCACCATCCCTGGAGGGTTGGACAGACGGACATGAGGTTCTCAGGACATGGGGCAGTGCCAGGGGAGGGGGAACAGTTGGACATGATGATCTTGAGGGGCTTTTCCAATCAAAATGATTCTGTGATCTCCATCGCCCTCCTGCTCAGAAGCCCCGCGTGCAGTGGAGGAGGAGGGTTGGTGCATCACATGCGCTTGGTGGGGAGGAAACGAAAGCCAGGCTAAAAAAGTACCCAACTGCTACTGGAGAGTAAAAAATAGACACTCAGATGGCTGAAGCCACAGAGCAAAGCCCTCTCTGCACTGAAGCAATGCGGAAAAGAACAAATCTTGCTGCTTCCAGCTGCTTGCTCCAGCGAGCATCACATGCATCGCCTCCTTCCCGAAACCATACCAGCTGGATGTGGCCTTGGCCAGCAAAGGTCCCCTGTGCCCCGTCTGCACCTGCTGTTGTTGCAGGGATGAGTGGAAAAAGGGTGGGGGGTGCTTTTCTGTGCTCAGCACCCACCCACCACCGCGGTTGTGGCTCTTGGGTGCTGCTCTCCCAAACACCACCAGCATTGGTGTGGCAGGAGGAGATTCATACAGGAGCACATGCACATGATGGATGGACAGGTGGACCAGCTCATGGTGCTTTTCCAGCCCAAACTCCCACCTCCAGCACCTCTTTCTCTAGTCAATCCTGCTTTGGAGTTCAGTTGGTTACTTGAAAGGTCCTCTCATGTCTCCAAAGCACCCAGTAGGTACCAACCTCACCTGAACTTCTGCCTGCACAGCCTGTTGATGTTCACCACCAGGACCAGATGCTTCATCCTCCAGCTTAATTGGGTTTTGCTGCCTCTTATATACCCTTAAAAGTTGCTGCTGCTCCTGAGTTTGAGCATTCTGGAGCAAAACTGCAGCCACCCTGGGAAGCTGCAAAATCAGATCTGCTCCCATGGGATGTCCCTCCTGCATGCCCGGTCACACAGGGCACATTTCTGCCTCCCAGTTAGGTGGCTGAACATCTTATCAGCCAAGAGACCACGAGAAGTGATCAAATGTCCATAGCCAGTTTGGATCAAGGCATCAGTTTGTACTTATGTAGATTTAAATGAGCTTTCACGACCCTTTCCCACCAACAAACGTGAGGCAGGTCTACAGGCTCAACCCAAAACCTGTCTGCAAACTTTCCCCATTGCTTCCACTAAGTCTCAAACGAAAAAAAAGCATGAAAAAGCAAGAAAAAGAGATCTGATATATCCCAACTTGTCTCAAGCACTTCTGGTGTCCCTCCACCCATGACGCAGGTTTATGCTGCACCCATGGGTGCAGCTCAGGGCTCTGCTGTGGCCACCCAGACCTTCCCGGTCCTGCTGTTCCTGTATCACATTCCTCCCCGTCAGACAACATGGAAATGTTTTGAAAGCCTCTTAGAAACCTGTGTCGCTGCCAAAACAGTTGAAAAAATGAAGGGAAACGTGGGGCTGCTTTCCAGCTTGGCTCGGGCCGGTATCGCCGCTTGCTCTCGCAGCTGCACAAATCATTCGCTTCCCAACTGGATTTTAAACATCTGCCTCTTTCTTCAGCTTGTTCGAGCTGCTTTGGAGCTGGAAAATGGAGATTTTGGAGGAGGGAGGCTCTTGGTTTGGGTCCCTTGGGCAATGGGTGACTACCTGCATGAAGGATGGAAATGGGTAAGGTGGGTTGGGGTGGACACCAGGGGACAGCAACTCTCCTTCCATGTCCCTCGCACCAAAATGAGTGGAAAAAAGATGCGGAAAATGCAAAAGTAGGGGAAGAAAAGGCTTTTCCCTGCAGCAAACAGTGAAGCTGAGAATTTCCTGCTTGCTGGAAGCTGCTGGATCTTCAACCAGGCTTGGAAAAGGTCTGATAGGAAGAGGACTCTCCAGGGGACCACTTCTCTGCTCCAAACAAACCTTTAGAAAAACACCTCTTGCTTGTTGAAGCATCCAGCAATGAGCCGACAAGCAAACTTCTGGTCATGGCCATAATTAATCACCCCTTGACATGAAAAAGCCACCTACCTCTTATCTGGAGTTGTATGGCTTTATCTTGCCAGTGGAAGAACTGGAGGTGTTCAGACATCAGAGGATGAGGCTGGAGGAGATGATGCCAGGGCAATCACCCCAAGGGCAAAAAGTCGTGCAAGAACAGACAACAAATCTCTGAACATCATCCACATCTCCATCCATCATCTCTGGACCTCATCTCTCCTTCGAAGGGTGCCAGGGAGAAGGATTTCAGGGTTGTCAGGCATTGGAACAGGCTGCCCAGGGCAGTGCTGGAGTCACCATCCCTGGAGGGTTGGACAGACAGAGATAAGGTTCTCAGGACATGGGGCAGTGCCAGGGGTGCGTTAAGTGTTGGACTCAATGACCTTGAAGGTATTTTCCAATCAAAATGATTCTATGATTTGGAGGCTGAAACCAGGGTGCTATGGTCCAGTTAACCCAACCCTTGCCCAAGAACCATTTCCAAATCCCAGGGAGATGGGCTGAACTTGGGACCACACTGACATGTGAGCTAGAGAGCTTCACCAGCCTGAGCCTCACTCGACAGCTCTGCCCAGGCGTCCTCCTCCTGCTGTGCAAGCAACAAACTTGCCCTTCCTCCCTTATCAGCCCCAAATAGCTGCGACGTGATGTATTGTTTTCCCTCCTCAAACAAATTACATCAGAAGAAGGAAACAGACAAATTTTTTGTATGATTTTTTGGCATGGAAGGTCCGTCAGCAAGATCTCTGCAGCACCGCTTCCGTGCCAGATGTTTTTATCCTCTTCCCACTGACTAATGCCTCCTAATGCCTGCTTTTGAATAATAGATGGCATCAGTGCCCTTCCCCTCCTCCCTTGGGGGCTTTATGGTGCCCCCCGGCCATATCCAGGAGGTCCAAGGAGCCCCTGTGTGAAATCGGATCCAGCTGCAGAACGATCTGGCTTACACCCACAGACACAGATGGGGAATACACGGAGGAGCACTGGAGCTTGCTCGAAGCCCGCGGCGGTGGAGAACAGCTCAGCTACCTGCACGTGACTTGGTGGGACTTGTACTCTGGCTTCATCCTGCCCAGGAATCCTCCAGCATGCCCCAAATTTAAGGTTTTTTGGCTGAGGTGAGTGAGCACCACTGGGGAGGTAGGGTTGAACCTGGCCACTGTTTCACTTGGTGTCAGTCATCTGCAGGGAGAGGACAGGCTATGAAGCTGGTGGTGGCCCTCCATAGCTTCTTGGGAGGCTGTGTTGTGCAGGACTCAGTGGGAACAGACTCCAGAACATCTCCATAGGGTGTTTGGAGGACATGTGGGACACAAACCCCCAGCTCACGCTTACAGCACCCAAACTTGATGTATTTCCTGGAAATTTAGGGCAGGCTACAAAGCCGGTGGTGGTCCTCCAAAGCTTTCTTCAGCTTCTTGGGAGGCCATGTTGTGTGGGGACAGTCCTCAGAGCATCTTCATTGGGTGCTTGGGGGATGCAAACCCTCAACTCACACACACAGCACCCAAAATCAATGTATTTCCTAGAAATTTAGGGCAGGTTACAAAGCTGGTAGTGGTTCTCCAAACCTTCCAGCAGCTTCTTGGGAAGCCAAGTTGTGCAAGGGCTGAATGGGGAAAGATCCCAGAGCATCTCCATAGGGTGTTTGGTGTACATGGGGGAATACAACCCCTTAGTTCACATACACAACACTCAAACAATATATTTCCTAGAAATTTAGTACCCTTGAAGGATTTATCTTCCTTGGTATGGTCCAGTTTGCCCATCAGTTTTTGTAGACCTCTAGCATCCTGGCAGAGGGATTTTGGCACCCCCTGCAGAAGATGGGCCCCCATTTGTGGCTGAACCCAGCCCCCAGAAGCTTGCAGGAGAAGACACGGCAAGAGGCAACATCTCAAGCAAACCTTCTTCCGCATCCTCCTGGCTCCAGCAACCTCTTCCTTGGATGAGAAGTCCCAATGCCGGGATGCAGGAGATGCAGCATCCCATTTCCCAAGGGTTTACCCTCATCCTCATGAAGGAAGCATTTTGCTCACACATGGTTCTAAGGAAAATGAGAGAGGAGCAGGAGAAGCTGCAATGAATCAGGCCCCCAGAATTACCCTTCTCAAAAATAAATTCCCCCACCCGGGGGGAGTTCATGGCAAGGCAGGTGGTTTTGACTCAGCATCTCACTGACTGATGGGTGGGAACCGGTCCTGGGAGCTAAAATTAGAATGAAAATTGGCCTCAAAGTCCCTTTATCATCTCATGTCCCCCATCCCTCCGCTCCCTTCAGACATGAAGCAACGAGGGATGATAAGACCAATGATAAGACAAGGGGCAATGGGTACAAACTGGAACACAGGAGTTTCCACTTAAATATGAGAAGCAACTTGTTCCTGGTGAGGGTGGCAGAGCCTGGCCCAGGCTGCCCAGGGAGGTTGTGGAGTCTCCTTCTCTGCAGACATTCCAACCCGCCTGGACACCTTCCTGTGTAACCTCATCTGGGTGTTCCTGCTCCATGGGGGGATTGCACTGGATGAGCTTTCCAGGTCCCTTCCAATCCCTGACATTCTGGGATCCTGTGATGTGCTGTGGGGCATCACCTGCAGCACATTGGTACCCTCCCTGGGCTGGATGGGACACAGCTTGATGTCACCCATGGTGGGACAGTGCCCCACATCAGGTTGGCCATGGCAAGAGCCCCAAACTGGGCTCATCCAGCTGGTCCAGAAGCACTTGTTTCGCCTCCAGGGTTGGTGCTGACACCCCCTTGCCCCATGGGGCTGCTCCATGCCCTGGGTAAGAGACAGTGGGCCATAGCAGGGCCCCCTGGCATGCAGTGGGGAGGTCACCAGGACACCCCCAAGTTGGGGGACAACTCTTTGGGGACTGAGCTCTCTGGGGACAGGCTCTGAGCCTGCTGAGGATGGGGGGACGTTGGGTACGGAGGAAGTGACTGGCTCCAGCTCCCCAGGATCCAGCCTTGGTCCCAGCCCTGATCCCATCCATGGTCCCAGCCCTGATCCCATCCATGGTCCCAGCCCGGAGTTGGGGGGTCCTGCCCCCATCCCACCCATTCTCCCATACTTGGAGAGGGGTGGTCCTGTCCTAACATCACCACCCAGTCCCATCCTCAGAGTGGGGGGGTCCTGCCCCGATGCTACCCATGGTCCCATCCTTGGAAAGGGAGGTCCTGTCCTAGCACCCCTGGTCCCATCCCTGGATTTCGGGGGAACTGCTGTCCTAGTCCCAACCCCGATCCTAACCCCAGTCCCATCCCTGTACTGGAGGGCTCCTTCCCCCATCCCACACATTCTCCCATCCTTGGAGGGGGGGGGGGGTCCTGTCCTAATATCAACTCCTGACCCAGCCCCGTATTGGGAGACTCCTGCCGTGATCCTTCCCCTTCTCCCATCCTTGGAAGGGGGGGTCCTGTCCTAACATCACCCTCAGTCCGACCCCCAGACTGGGAGGCTCCTGCCCCGATCCTACCCCTGTTTCCATTATTTGAGGGGGGGGCCCTGTCCTATCACCCCTGATCCCATCCCCAGACGGGAAGGGAACCGCTGTCCTATCCCCAGCGCCGGAGTTACCCCCGCTCCCATCCATGGTCCCTTCTCCAGCGGGGCGGGGGGGCAGCGATCGCGCTTCTGTCCCTGTCCCAGCCCCCGGGGTGGGGCGAGGGGAGCAGAGTGTCTGTCCCCAATCTCAGAGGGGGGTCTCTTGCCCCCATCCCACCCATTCTCCCACCCTTGAAGCGCGGGGTGGGGTCCTGTCCTAACATCACCCCCTGCCCCATCCCCGGTAGGGACAGTCCACTCTGGGTCCCAGTCCCGATCCCATCACGGTCCCGTTCCCAGTGGGGCTCGGCGGGGGGAGCGATCGGGCTCCTGTCTCTGTCTCACCCCCCCGGGGGGGTGTCTGGCCCCGCTCCCAGCCCTGATCCCATCCATGGCTCCATACCCGGCTCCTGTCCCAATCCCATCCCGCGGGTTGGGCGGTCCCAGCCCCGGGGGGGCGCGGCCCTGGCCCGGTCCTGCCCCGTTCCCACCCCGGGGAGGGCGGTGCGGCCCCGCGCCCGGTCCACACGCGGTGCTGGCGACCGCGGGGGGGACAAGGGGACCGAGCACGGACGTGGGGGAGGGAAGGAGAGAACCCCGGGATGGAGCCGCCTCCGCCACCCGCCTGAACGATCGACACGGAGCCACCAGCCCGGTGAGCGGGGGGACAGAGGGGGGTGCGTGTCCTGCCCACGCGGGACAGTGCGCGACAGTGCGGGACACGGGGAGGCGACCCCCGGGGTGGGATTGGGGCACACGGGTGGGACAGACAACACGGATGGGACACACAACACGAGTGGGGGACACACACACACGCGGCGTGGGGGTGGCACTTGGTGCCGGGTGGGTGACACGGGTGACACAGGGTCCCCGTGCAGCCAAAGCAAGGAGGGGGGCACTGCGAGGGCAGAGCTGAACCCCACTTCTCCTCGTTGCGGGGGGCAGCTCGCACCCCACGCGCTGCCACTAAAACTGTCCCAAAACCTCCCAAACTGACCCAAAGACGGAGTGGCCGGAGCAGCAGCCGCTGGTGCCGGCATGAAGGGTCTGAGCCGAGCACTGGAGGAAGCCTCATGGGCTCTGTTTGTTCCTCTCTGCCTGAATTATCTCCTTGTTTATGCATTAATCACAATAATTGCTTTTTTTTGCATTCTCTCTTCCTGGGGGAATTCGCTGGCTGTTTGTCAGGATTTTCCTGTACAAACCCCTGGTAAAAGCCACAGACTTGACTCCCTGCTTTACTCCAGCTTGTGTTTTTCCACCCCTTCACATGCTGGAGTCCCTGTATAATTTGCACCGAGATCGACGAGACTCTATTTTCAAACCCTTTGACTCACTTTAATAGCTCCTAATCCCAAAAACGCCTTTTTTTTCCCCAGAATGAGACTCTGAGTGGCATCACTACAGGAGCAAAATGAAAGGAAAATCATCTTATGTCTTTTTTTCTGCTCCGGTTTTCTTATCGGCTTATTGCAAAACACATTTGGCAACCCGCTGCCTTCCTGTACATGAGCAGCAAACCCCACTCCCGGGGGGTCACCGGTGCGGGGGACGGTGCCCCTGGCACAAGGGTGGCGGCTGCTGAAATTGGGCCATTTCAACATGTACCCGGGTTCCTCTTCCTCATTTAGGCAAAGGCAACTTTGCCATTCAACCTCAGTGGGTTAAGGACTGAATGGGGAGACCTCGAAATATTCTGCCAAGCCCCCAAGCATGGCCACATCCCGGGGGTTTAGTGGGTTATAAAACCTCTGAGAAGTATTTTTTGACTGTCCTGGCGCTGGGTGGCTTTTTACCCTGTCTCTGCCCGATGTGATTTCTATCTTGTTGTTTTGACATAAAGCCAAAGCCATGAATAGTTTGCTGGCAGCGGAGCGTGCTGCCGGCCACACCGTCTTCCCTCCTCAATGCTGAACATCCCTCATTAAAGCCTTCATGGGAACCCATCCATGGAGCAAAGACTCTTTGGTTCCTCCTTATGGAGGAGAAAGTTATCCCCCTGAATTCCACACCACATGGGGTTTTCTGGGGCTTGGTGCTGCTTTGGCTTCGCGGTAACTGCCGGTGCTGTGGTTGAGCCCGATAATTGCGTTATCCCCAGTCTCGGATGCCTGTTATCTCCCAGAGTTTTGCTGGTTTTGCTGGGGAGGTTGTGGTGTTGATGGGTGACTCCCTTGGTTTGCGCAGGAGGTTGTTAGTTCTCCGTGGAAATGTCATTTTTTTCCCAAATACTGAGTTAGTTGTAGTGTCAAACAGTCCCCAAAAGCAGGTGATCGACCAGACACTGGTCCCACACTCTTCTCCTGGTGCAACCAGAACCAAAGCCAAATTCCTGGTATAAAAACCAGCCAAGGGCTTTATCAGTCCCCAGGAAGCCAAAAGGATGCGAGAACCCCGTTTCTTACCCATGCAATAATTAAAAATCAAAGCTTAGGGTCTCAAATAGGATATAATCTTCCCCTATCCCTGCGGGATGCTGCAGGGTCTCCCGAAGGGCCGATGATGTCGGGATGCAGGGGAAAAACAGCGAGCATCACCTTAGCTCCAGTCCCGATCCCATCACGGTCCCTTTCCCAGTGGGGCCGTAGAAAGAGAAAGGTTTGTTCTGGCGATTAAGGGATTAAATATCGTTCAGGGTGATCTTTGCTTCCAGCAGGATCCATCCCTGGAGACCTGTTGTGCTGGGAACCGAGTCAGGTTCAACCAAATGAAGGCGGCTTTAATTACACAAGAGCGCCGGCACCAATGGGTTTAATGCTTTTGTCTAATTCACTCCAAAGCCACAGTTTGGTTAATCCGGATTGACTTTGTGGATGAACATGGGAGTTTTTGGCACCTCTTGGGAAGCGGAGGCTCAAAGGGAGATTGGTTCAGGGAGGAGTTCAGGAGTTTCTTGGGGAAAACAGGAATTCCGAGAAAAAGTCATTTGGCACAAAGCGAAACCTTTTATCTGACCTACAAGCAAAGTCACAAAGTTCTTTGTAAGTCATTGTATCTTTTATACAAACCGCTTCTCCCCTTTTTAGGCAGTGACTGAAAAACCTTATGGGAAACTGAAACTCCCCCAGAAAAGCAGATTTCATGGAGAAAACAAGTTGAATTCTGCGGCTCCTCAGCCTGGGGGCAGGAGGGGAAACTGAGGCACGGGACCGCTTTGGTGGAGCAGCTCCAGTTCTGCCAGCCACCAATGCCCTCTGAGGTGCTTTTTGGGCAAAAATAAGAGAAACACAGACTCTTTGCAAGCTTATTTGGGGAGGAATGAGAGTTTCTGGTTATTTTGTGGATGGGGGAAGGGGTAAATCGGTCCCATGGGGGATAAAAGAGCAATGTCGCCCGGGACGCTGGGCAAGGAGATTGGTAAAGCCCCTTAGGCTGCTTAAAACTTGTTTTTTAGGTATATTGGAGGTGTCTTGCCTTGGGAGAAGCACCGGGGGGCAATGTGGATGGTGGGACCATGACATCTGGGGATGTCCCCAGCCCATGTTGGTGGCCGGAGCCGGCCCAGAGGAGAAAGGCACTGAAGGTCACCACAGCAGAAAGGAGCCAAGTGGAAAGGACAGATGAAAATCAGGCAGTTTGGCTCAAATTTCAGCCCGGTCCCATCTCACGTCTCCCAACCAGACAGGCTGGGCGGCATCCGAACGCGCCATCTGTTTGCTTTTGGTTGTTGGAGGGTTCCAACCACGATCCCAAAGGAGAGGAAAAACGATGCCAGGTCATTTGCTTCCCAACGTAGTTCCTGATCCAGGGTGAGGATTTTGATGACTCTACTAAATTCCTAGAAATTAGGGCAGGGAAAACACCCACAATCTCCTTGGGTCTGGTGCAAAAGAGTCGGGGTGGGGGAAGATGTGATGAATGGGTCGTGGTTTCGACCTCCGGCGTAAAATGATGTGAGCTGCGGTCACAGCCGGTGCTTCTGTGCCACGTGGGTTTGATTTCCCAGGGCTTCACACCAGCAGAATGAAGGGCTGTGTCTGTGAGGTCCTGCTGATAAATTAATCCGCATTCATTGTTTAGGAAGGTCAATTAAACCTCATCAGCCCCCCCCAACGTGAAAATGCATTAATCGCAGCTGTGATTTGGTTGGCGCTTTGTTTGCTTCCGTGACTTTGCTTCTGCTGGCAGATCCCCAAGCACAATACACGGCGGGATGGGTGGTGACAGCTCGGATGGCACCAGGAATGCTGAAAAATGGGGCAGAAATCAGGACTAAAGCCCTTTACTCGGTGATTCAGTGTCCAGCCTGTGGTCCCGCTGTGCTGGCTCTGGGTGCT
Organism: Nesoenas mayeri; assembly: GCF_963082525.1. NCBI lineage: Eukaryota > Metazoa > Chordata > Aves > Columbiformes > Columbidae > Nesoenas > Nesoenas mayeri. The sequence goes on from NC_137541.1 coordinate 211,567,606, forward strand.
GCTCATCCCTCAGCTGCCCGTGACCTTCTCCGATGTCACCCCCCTCCTTCCCCATATTGACTCATCTAAATGTCCCCTGCCCAGCCGCGGTGGATACTGTTACAGGGGCGTTTTGGGATGCTGATATCATATCCACATGCCTGTGGGGATATATATTATATCTGAGGGCACATGCCTGCCGGGATTGCAACACTGATCTAGACATGAGGAAGGAATTGTTGTCCCTAAAAGTGGTGAGAGCCTGTCCCAGGTTGGCCAGAGAGGTGGTGGATGAACCATCCCTGGAGACATCCCAGGCCAGGCTGGACGGGGCTCTGAGCAACCTGAGCTGGTGAAGATGTCCCTGCTCATGGCAGGGTGGCACTGGGGAAGCTGGGAAGGTCCATCCAACCCAAACCATTCTGTGATTCTATGAATGCCGGAGAAAAAACCTCCTGCCATGGACAAGGTCCAGGAGAGCCGATGAAGCAGATGCAGGTGGTCCTCACCGAAGCATCTTGGTGTGATTGCTTTTGGTAGTCATAGAAGCATTCATCCTGTTGCTTTCTCCCTCCTCTCGTCCCCGCTGGCTGCTCGATGCATCACTATAAGAGCTGCTGTTCGTGCCACCCAGCCCGTAGGCAGAGGAAAGGGCAGCTGCTGGCTTTTGTGCCTTCGCACACCTTGGCTGGCCGTGTCCTCTCCGTCTGGCTCCCAGCGAATGCAACGGGGCTGGGGATGAAGGGGTGGACCGTGGCCATGGCCCTGACAGACACAGAAAGTTTTGTCCCAGGGATTCTGTGCAAAACGAGGGGAAAAGAAATAAAGAACATAAAAGAAAAAAGAAAGGCTTTTGCATTTTCAGAAGGAAAAGGAGGGAGAGCAAAAGGGCAAGGACAAGGCTGCCTTGTGAGCAGGGTTTTGTCTCCGTGATTACCCTGTTCAAGCCAACCAGAGAGTCCTGTTTGCTCCTTGTGCTGAGGATCATGGAATCGTAGAATCATTTTGTTTGGAAAAGACTCTCAAGATCATCGAGTCCAACCATAACCCACCCCCGGCACTGCCCATGTCCTGAGAACCTCATGTCCGTCTGTCCAACCCTCCAGGGATGGTGACTCCAGCACTGCCCTGGGCAGCCTGTTCCAATGCCCCACAGCCCTTTGGGGAAGAAATTGTGCCCCACATCCAACCTCAACCTCCCCTGGCGCAACTTGAGGCCGTTTCCTCTGCTCCTGGCGCTTGTTTCTGGGGAGCAGAGCCCGACCCCCCCTGGCTCCAAGCTCCTTTCAGGCAGTTCAGAGATCAGAAGGTCTCCCCTCAGCTCCTGTTCTCCAGCTGAACCCCCCAGGTCCCTCAGCCGTTCCCATCAAACTTGTGCTCCAGCCCCTCACCAGCTCTGTTGCGCAGATGGAGATGTGCAGCTTGGCCCATGCTGCCCTTCGCGTTGGAGGAGATTCCCCACCTTGATTTACAGATGGGTTCCAAATGCCTTGTGTTTTCTAGCTGGGGTCACAGGATCCCATGGGGATGTAAGCTGCAGGGTGGGGTGATCTTGCCCCCATTGATGCTTCAGAGCTGGGTGGTGGGTTATCTGCAGGGGACAGAGGGAATACAGATTTAAAGACATAGACAAACCACACACAAGGCTGAAGTCTCTGGAGGTCTATAACCCTTCCCTGTGCCTTTTAGGGTGTCTTGTGTTGCTTCTTTCAGTCACGGTGGCCTGTCTGACCCGTTTAATCTGCTGCCAGGTCTGCGGGCAACCTCTGTCTCATTGGCCGCAGATCTGCAAACCTCAGAGGGAAGGAAGAAGTTGGGGTAAGAGCAGCAGGAATGTGTTTTCCCATCTGCCCGAGCACTGTCACCCCTCTCCATCTGCAGGGACAACCCCGTTGCTGAGGACTTGGCGGAGGCAAGATGAAGAGTGATATGATCAAAGCTGAACCGGGAGCAGGAAAAGCAAAACCCTGGGACCCGGACAGTCTGATATGGGTCCTGGTTCCTCACGTTCTTTGCAGAGTGGTTCCCAAAGTTAAGTTTGGGTTTTTGCAGATGTTGCAGATTACTCAGGGTGTGCACGTGTGTGTGGTTTCTGCCCACGTCCTTGGGAAACGTGAACCTTGGCCAATGATGCTTGTGGTCCGCTCTGAAGGGAAAAGCAGCGAAATGGGGGAAACATCATCAGGGATCGCATCCATGCCACATCTGGGCAGGCGGTTTGATCCAGCCCCTGGAGCAAGGGCTGAGCTCATCCCCATGGATGGGCCGGATGCATCACTTCACCCCTTTCTCCATCAGCTATGAGCTGTCAAGGTGCTTTTTAATGCCATAGTGCTTCGCTTTGGTGAGAGGTCAGCCAGGTTGGCAGATTCCATGAGACCCTCATTGCCTCCTTTTCTTCAGGATTTAAATTTGAGGTAGGTTCGGGATAGTTTGAGGTCAAAATGGTGCTTGTTTGCACAAAGGGGCATTCCCATGCTGTCCTGCACCATGGCGGCACCAGAGCTGAACCATTTAGCTGAGAAGGCTGGTTGTTGCTCTTTTCCACCTAAAATCGTGCTGAGATTTGGGTCAGGGCACATCCCACATACTGAAAGGGCACCTTTACTGAAACCTTGTCTCCTGCAGTAGCTTCCAGGTCTCTGAGCTCCTATGGTGGATTCATCTCACAGAATCCCAGAATGTCAGGGACTGGAAGGGACGTGGAAAGCTCATCCAGTGCAATCCCCCCATGGAGCAGGAACACCCAGATGAGGTTACACAGGAAGGTGTCCAGGCGGGTTGGAATGTCTGCACAGAAGGAGACTCCACAACACCCCTGGGCAGCCTGGGCCAGGCTCTGCCACCCTCACCAGGAACAAGTTGCTTCTCATATTTAAGTGGAACCTCTTGTGTTCCAGTTTGTGCCCATTGCCTCTTGTCCTATCACTGGTTGTCACCGAGAAGAGCCTGGCTCCATCCTCCTGACACTCACCCTTTAGATATTGATCCCCATGAATGAGTCCCCCCTCAGTGTCCTCTTGTCCAGCTCCAGAGCCCCAGCTCCCTCAGCCTTTCCTCACACGGGAGATGCTCCACTCCCTTCAGCATCTTGGTGGCTGCACTGGACTCTCTCCAGCAGTTCCCTGTCCTGCTGGAACTGAGGGGCCACAACTGGACACAAGATTCCAGGTGTGGTCTCCCCAGGGCAGAGCAGAGGGGCAGGAGAACCTCTCTGACCTACTGACCACCCCCTTCTAACCCACCCCAGGTCCCATTGGCTTCCTGGCCACAAGGGCCCAGTGCTGGCTCATGCTCACCCTGCTGTCCCCAGGACCCCCAGGTCCCTTTCCCATACGCTGCTCTCTAATAGGTCATTCCCCAACTTACACTGGAACCTGGGGTTGTTCCTGCCCAGATACAAGACTCTACACTTGCCCTTGTTATATTTCATTAGATTTTTCCCTGCCCAACTCTCCAGCCTGTCCATCTCCCCACAACCTGCTTCCCCAGGCTCCACATGACAGGGTCCAGCAGCACAGGGCCCAGCACATCGTGTCCCCTGAGATAAACCAGCTTGTGTTGTGGGAAGGGAGGAAAAAGCATTTTAATTTGACTCCTGACTGATGGGATTGCTGAGCGATCATGTGTTGGCTGGGCCGTGGGCTGCGTCTCACACACAAAGGGGCCCTTGTCTCTATTGATACAGACAGTGCCAGACTCTGTGTCTGCACAGGCTCTTTCAAGTCCATTTTTCTCGTCTCAAATGGTCATTCTCATGCATAAAACAGCTTTGCACAATCATAGGCAGACTTTCCGGTGATGGTGATGCTGGAGGAGCAGGTCTCAAGGCCGGAAAGTAGGACCAGTGAGATGGTCACCATCAGCCCAACACTAAACCCATTAAAAAGTCATCATCATCAGCTGGAGAGGGGCCAGAGGAGCCACAGCAATGATGCGAGGCTGGAACAGCTCTACTGGGGGACAGGCTGAGAGAGTTGGGGTGTTCAGCGGGAGAAGGGAAGCTCCGGGGAGACCTTAGTGTGGCCTTTCCGGACTTAAATGGGGCCGAAAAGAAAGATGGAGACAGACTTTTGGGCAGGGCCTGTTTGTGATAGGACAAGGGGTGATGGTTTTAAACTAAAGGAGGGAAATTCAGGCCAGACAGAGGAAGAAATTGTTGTCCCTAAAAGTGGTGAGAGTCTGTCCCATGTTGGCCAGAGAGGTGGTGGATGAACCATCCCTGGAGACATCCCAGGCCAGGCTGGACGGGGCTCTGAGCAACCTGAGCTGGTGAAGATGTCCCTGCTCATGGCAGGGGTGGCACCGGATGAGCTGGGAAGGTCCCTTCCAACCCAAACTATTCTGCGGTCATCAACAGCCAACCCAGGCAGAGCCCTTGTGTTGGAGAACACAGTCCCTTTGTCCAGCCATCAGAATTGTTCACTGAAGATCATGGTTCCATTTTCCTGCCCTTTCTGCCTGGGGTTCAGTAGGACCCACCTTTCACGGTGCTCAGCTGAGTCACTTCTCATGGGTGGTTAAGCACAGAAAGGAGCATCTTTTCTGTTCTGTAGCACAGGAGACTAAATTTCTGCATGAGCCTGTTGGGAAGGGCGGGTTGGACATTGAACTGGGCCCCAGGAGATATGAATTGGCCCCCCAGTGTGGCCTGTGATTTACTGGTGACTTTAGAGCAGCTTAGTTCCTCCTCCATGTGCCAGATGAAAAATAAGAATGAATAAAACTCCCTTTATTTGTTTGACTCTAAGTCCCCCATGCTATGGACTACCTTGGATGTGTCAACACCCAACGCAATAGGCCGTGATCTTTGTGGGCATGCGATGCCACGTCTCACGTCATTGTCACCTGCAATGAGGTGACACTGTCTGCCAGACAGCGAGCGTGCTTTCAGGTAGCTTTTGGATAGATGCAGCCAAGTGTTGATGGCAACCTTGACAGAAGGAGAAAGGAAGGGTATAGACATAGCATGTAGTAATTATGACAGTGTAGACCACGCAATGTGTCACAGCATTATAGCACTAGGGTTTTCTCATCTAACCCAGCTCTTCCAGAGACTCCTTACCTCCATGTCCTTACAGCCTCCTTATTTTCCCCCAGGGCAATGGCAAACCTAACAACTCCTCCAGCCTGGACCAGAGTCATCAACAGCTCCTTGGACCCAGGTGACGCAGGAGACAATGACTACAAGTGCATGTTTGACGAGGACTTCAAGTATATCCTGCTGCCTGTCACCTATGGCATCGTGTGCGTGGTGGGGCTCTTTCTCAACCTACTGGCCCTCTACGGCTTCATCTTCAGGATCAAGACCTGGAACGCCTCTACCACGTACATGTTCAACCTGGCTATATCCGACACACTCTACGTGGTCTCCCTGCCCCTCCTGGTGTATTATTACGCCATGGGGGACAACTGGCCCTTCAGCGTGGGCTTGTGTAAGATAGTCCGCTTCTTGTTTTACACCAACCTTTACTGCAGCATCCTTTTCCTCCTCTGCATCAGCATCCATCGATTCCTGGGCATCTGCTACCCGCTAAAGTCGCTGCAGTGGGGACACGTTCGCTATGCCCGGAGGGTGTCCGTTATTGTGTGGGTGGTGACCGTCGTGTGCCAGTCCCCCGTGCTCTTCTTTGTCACCACCACCGTGAGGCGGGACACCATCACCTGCCACGACACGTCCAGCAAGGACCTCTTTGGCCAGTTTGTCATTTACAGTTCGGTGATGCTGGTGCTGCTCTTCTGCATCCCTTTCCTCATCATCATCATCTGCTACTGTCTAATGGCCCGGAGGCTGCTGCAGCCCACACGGGGCATCTCCCGGCTGTCCCGATCCAAAAAGAAGTCGGTCAAGATGATAATCATCGTCTTGGTGGTCTTCATCGTTTGTTTTCTTCCTTTCCATGTCACTCGTACCTTGTACTACTCCTTCCGGAGCTGGGACTTGAGCTGTCAGACCCTCAACGCCATCAATTTAGCCTATAAGGTGACTCGTCCCCTAGCAAGCACCAACAGCTGCTTGGATCCCATTTTGTATTTCTTAGCAGGACAACGATTTATGAAATTTGCAGGCAACAAAATGATGTGGAAGCCTCAAAACGAAATGGCTCTGGGGATCACGCCCAACAGTCCCCTGGGAACCAGTAACGACACGGACACGTTACCCAAGGATGTGAAATCCTAGCTCTGCACCATCTCTGCGACAGAATATGCAATGGGAGGTCAGGATGCTTTGGGGTCCGAGGCTCTTGGTGTTTGTGGTGCCTTGGTTTGCACCCACTTCATCATGGGCCATGTTAAATGAGCTTTTCTGCTTGTCGCTGTTTCAAACATGTTTTTTTGTCAGGAAGATGCTGCTGTGGTTAAACACAAACCCTGTATCTCCCCCTCTTCGTCTAAGCCTGTTCAGCGCTGAATGGCAGCTCTCCACCCGTGAGGCTGGGTGACCTCTATCGTGGTGGCCAAATCTGCTAAAAAAAACCCCAATCACGCCCTTAATGTCTTTTTCCAATGATCATTTTCCAAAGCAGAAACGCTGTGTGCAAAAGGTCCCCCTGAAGAAATCCATCTGCCTGTCTCCATCTCCCTGGCACAGCGAGGGTTTCTCTGCGCCTTGGCAAGGGAGGAAAGGCTTTCGGTCGATGAAGAGGCTCAGATTCCGATAAACAGGTCGATGAAAATGTCAAGTGCAAATACCACCCACAGCAGGAAAGTGTCTCCCACAGCTTTACATCCCTGGAGAAATGCTCTCCTAAGCTTCAAGGCCCGGACTCTGCTGGCAGAGTTGGGAGGGGGCTCACAGCTCCTGTCCAAGGGTTGGCTTCCCATTAAAAAGGGTGCTGGTGGACCTTCCTTCCCACTGGAGTATACAGGTACCATCCCATTGGCGTTTACTGGTACCATCCCACTAGACTTTACTGGTAACATCCCACTCCAGTTTACTCAAGCACCTGTAGGTTTCTTCAGCAGGGTGAACATCTTCCAAAAGACCCGTTAGTGCTTTCCAATAGCAACGTTCACCCTAGGAAAGCTTTTAGGAACCCGTAGCTTTCTCCCAGCTGCTGACTTTAATAATCATCTCCAGCTCATTAAAATTCAGGGTGGGCTCTTCACGTCTTGTTTTTGACCCCCTTACTAGTGACTTACATTTCCAGCCAAGAAGCGAAGACTGTTGCACATCCCCTTGGCCAAGTGCTGCCACATCCTCATTGGTGCTCACCTCTGGGACCTTTAGGAGCTTGCTGTGACCCAAAATGCTGCACAGATACTGCTGTGTGGTCTCCCCATAATCACAGTAATTCCAGTGCTCCACTGGAGCCAGTCAGTATATCCCTTACTGACAGCGTCGACCTTCCCTGGGAAATTTGGGTTTAGGAGCCATATCAGTAAATGTGGTGCTAAGTAAAGCCTAACCCCAGTCCTGTCTGGGTTTGGCCTTCCATCCCACATCAACCAGGACAGTTCAAAGTAAACTGGAGAAAATATCCACAAAACACCCCACCGGAAGGTCCACTTGGTGTCTCTCTCTGTAATTGCTGGGTTGGAGGGCTGAGAGCCCAAGCCCATGGTTTGCTTGACATGAGGATGTTGATTCCTCACCCCAAAAATGAAAATTGCTAGTGCTGCAGCACTGGACGAGTCATATTTTGTAAAAGCAGTCCTGGCTCTATTTTAGGACTAGACAAACACATTTGATCCTGGCATAGACCAATTCCTCAGACCTCGTCTCAGTTTCTCCTTCTTGTGAAGTGGCTTGGTGGAGATCAAGACACACCAGCCAAGTTCAGCCAAGGGTCAACTGGAGCTTCTTGTGGTCCCGGCTTGCTGGAGTCACAGTCCCACAGAGGCCTCTTGTACCAACCAACAATGTCACAGCCACAGGAGGTAAAGGAGGGAACTATCTCAGCTCTGAGCACGATCGGCAAAGAAAAAGAGGACATTTGTAGGGTGGTTCATCTCATCCTCGAGTGAACTTGTGCGATAAGGTTGGGTTAAGACAAGAGTTGCACCGTGGCAGCACCTTTTCCTCCTTGTGCCTGTGATGGGAGCTTGGCTTTATGGGCAGGGTCACGGCACAATCACGGGGGTGAGACAAATAATTAGGAGAAATTAATTCAACTGAAGTGCTGAACTGGTACAAACTTTACTCCAGGCCAGGTCTTGCCTGGTCTTCCACAGTTGCCAAAAAGCAGCGTGAACACTGAGCTACGTGCTCTGAATAATTCAACAAGAAAGGGCTCAAAGTTCACTCCTGAGGTCCTGCTTGGCCATTCCACCTTTCTGACATCAGCCAGCTTCCAACCACCACCTTGGGCAACCCTGTCCTGTCAGGAGACTCCCTCTGTGGTCCTGGTCCCACATGAGCTGGTGGCACTGCTCAGATGCAGAGCGATTGGAGAGGTACCAACTGGAAATACATATATAGATTTTTTTTGTTTTGTTTGTAAAAGCACTAACTTATACTAAAAAAAAAAAGAAGAGTGGGTATTGTGAGAATGACTGTACATTTTTATTTTTGTAACATGCAGACACCTCAAATTTCTTATAGTAAATAAATTTATTTAGACTATGAGCACTCTTCTGCCACCTTCTCCCCAAAGAAGAGGGGATGCTGGGGATAGAAACTGGGTTGTTAAATGTCATAGGCATGTTTCAAGCTCCAGGTATAGCTGTCCACACATGGGCTGAACAGTGGATACCTTCAGCATCTAAACACCTGTAGGAGTCTATTGTAGAGCTGGTTGCCCCAAGAGACAGGTCTTCTCATCAAATACTGTGTTCAGTTTTGGGTGCCTCGCGCCAAGAAAGGCCTTGAGGTGCTGGAGCGAGTGGAGAGACGGGAATGGAGCTGGTGAGGGGCTGGAGCACAAGTGTGATGGAGTGGCTGAGGGACCTGGGGGGTTCAGCTGGAGAACAGGAGCTGAGGGGAGACCTTCTGATCTCTGAACTGCCTGAAAGGAGCTTGGAGCCAGGGGGGTCGGGCTCTGCTCCCCAGGAACAAGCGCCAGGAGCAGAGGAAACGGCCTCAAGTTGCGCCAGGGGAGGTTGAGGTTGGATGTGGGGAACAATTTCTTCCCCAAAGGGCTGTGGGGCATTGGAACAGGCTGCCCAGGGCAATGCTGGAGTCACCATCCCTGGAGGGGTTGAACAGACATGGAGATGAGGTTCTCAGCGACATGGGGCAGTGCTAGATTTAGGTTATGTCTGGACTCAATGACCTTGAGGGTCTCTTCCAACCAAAGTGATTCAATTATTCTGTTCATCCTTGGGCAAGGTGAGATGGAGCTGAGATGGAGAGGGCTCCTGGTGCACCCACAAACAAAGCAGTTCATTGGGGAGGATTTCACTTCACTTTGCTGCTGTCTCCCCTTTTCCAGAAAGCCCAGTAACAGCAGTGCTCATCCCATATCTTTGCTTCTTAGACACAGGAAGACCTGGAGGAGTAACTCAACTGTCTCAGGTGAAAATTTGCTGTGGAGACAGGTTGGAGCACCCTAGTACACCCCAGAATGGCTACATGTGGCGGGTCAAAGTGAACCTTTGGACCTCAAAAGCCCCTGAGCAGGTCTTCAGACCTCCCTCTAACCCATCCCCACTGGTAGCATGACAAATTCAATAGCTGATTTTGGTTATATCTCCATGGACTTGTTGGATAGCTTCTCCTAGGCCGCTCCTGTTGAAGGCCAGAAGAAGTTGTTAGATTAAGCAATTAATGAAAAAATCTCTAAGTAATTAATCTCCCATCCCATGGGCCACCTTTTCTTCTGCTTCACCCAACAATTCACAGAGTCACCAAAACAAGAGGTTTTATTCCATGTGTTGGAGTGAAAACTCATGTTCTCAAAGGCTTCTCACCTTCCTCTACAGACACCAGGAGGTTTCCTGAACCTAATCACAGTCCCCACAAAATATTACATATTTTGTTTACCATTGCAATATAATCAGACTTTTAGGAAACGCTCATCTCAGTTGATGATTTTATTAAAAACTGTGATCAAGTTACCTTGATTTGGTAATCTGGTAATCTCCGTGGCAATAATGAGTAGCTCTAATTCCTTCGTTCTCGTCCCGAGGCTGATTTTTCCAGCCTTCAAATTATTTTTGTGCCTTTTTGCTGCACCTGATCTTCTAGAAACGTCTTTAAGATGCAGACATGGTAAATGCCCACTGCCCTGCAGTGTGGGGTGGAGAAGCACTTCATGGTTCCCTGAACCATGGAGGAAAGCTCTGCTTTGGCTTCTCTTTTTAAAAAATTTGCAGCCCTTATAGTTGTTAAAACACAAAGACTCAAATGCATGGATCCAAATGAATAGCTGGAAGCCCCAGAGTTGTTAAATCAGTCATCTCAAAATACGCTCTCCGAAAACTCCAGGGGTGAATGCCATGTGGATGAAGGACTCGCATGTGAAGAGCTTTAGCTCATGGGTTTTACAGCATCACACCCAAGCTTTCCCTGCAACGACTCCTCTGTAGCTCATGTGAGTCACTCAAACCCAAGAATGAGATTTAAGCAAGAATAACATCCATTGGCGGGGAGCGCAGAGATCGTGCATTTACTTCAGAGAAACCAAAATGAAAAAAAAAAGCGAACCGAAACCACTTTTTGTAAATATCTCATAGCGCTGGGAGCAGGAAGAGAAAGTTAAGAGCATTGATGGTTTCCTGCCAAGCAAACAAATCTGCCGTACGGGCTGGAGGGTGGCACACTTCTGCAAGACCTTCCCAGCATCCCAGCACAGGGCTTTTCCTTCTCAATGGTGCCCTGCTAGTAAGCAGATCCTTAATCTGGTGAAGGCAGGCAGTGAGCCACGTTGCTCCTGTAAATCATTTGACACGTAAGCTTCTTTTTCATGTGGTGAGTCCTGGTTTCGTTTTTCTTCTGATTTTCCTCTTCAGGGCTTAGTTTTCTGAGAAATAAGCCGGTCTGCCCCTCTTAGTTATTTCTGATCTAAGCAGAATCACAGAATCATTTTGGTTGGAAGAGACCCTCAAGATCATTGAGTCCAACTATAACCCACCCCTGGCACTGCCCCATGTCCTGAGAACCTCATGTCCGTCTGTCCAACCCTCCAGGGATGGTGACTCCAGCACTGCCCTGGGCAGCCTGTTCCAATGCCCCACAGCCCTTTGGGGAAGAAATTGGTCCCCACATCCAACCTCAACCTCCCCTGGCGCAACTTGAGGCCGTTTCCTCTGCTCCTGGCGCTTGTTCCTTGGGAGAAGAGACCAACACTCCCCATTCTACAACCTCCCTATGTCTTGGGAAGATGCTTGTTACACGATCAATAACGAGTAAGGAAAGGTGTCCCAAAGCCACCCAGACCAGCACTGGGTTCAAACAAAGGGAGGAGATTCCCAGATTCCACAAACTAATCATATTATTGCAGAAATTCCCCAAAATGGATAGGTTAATAAAGTGTTTTCTTTGGAAGAAACCAAACCAGCAGGTGTTTGAAATAACCTGCCAATCACCTAGCTTTGTGAGGAGTTTATTTTAAGGCTTTCATGGGTTTAATACTAATATTTGCTGACTCCTTGACAAATAGACGCTTGGGAAAGCTTGAAAGTTTAAAATATCCCTTTTTCTTTCTTTTTCTTTCTCCCCAAATACCTGCAGTTTTAAGCACAGGTTAAACAGCTACATCTTGGTGTGTGTTCTGGGAAGCAGCTGGATTGTCACACCTGGAATGCACCCATGTACACACACGTGCAGACATATATAAGCACATGTATGCTCACAAAGCATCCTTCCCACACTCCAGGGAAGGGTCTGAGCCCTCATGCCTGAGCCCTGCCTAGTATATGGCACGGGAAAGCATGTAAAACAGCCTTTTGTGCCCCAAAATGTCACAATTTAGACAGGAACAGCAACTCTTCAGATCCTCCCAGAGAGCTGAAAGCTGCCTGGTTGTGGCTCATCACCCATGAGATGAGCTGCAAGGTCTCAGCTCAGCGTTGGAGGCTCTTGCCTTTGCTGAAAAGGATGTGTCAAAGTAGAAACCCCCCCAAAAGAGTCGATCAAACATCTTGGCTGGGTGGGTTTTGCAGCCCCATTTGATGCTACCGGTGGTAGAGCAGGAGATCAGATCGTGCTCCTCTGTTTGCACAATCCTCTGTGAAAAGGCATCTTGTCACAACCCCATTTCCAGCCCCCTCCCCAAATCCTGGTGGAGACCTGAGATGCCCTTGAAACACCAAGCTTCCAACCTTGAACTTGGAAAGAAATGGGTGGGGGGTATCCAGCTGAGATTCCAGCTGGAGCAAAATCCAGGGGAGCATCCTGCAATGATTTTTAGTGCGGAAGCCAATGAGCTGAATAGGCTGAACCCTGTTGCAGCAGAGTCCTCTGCTGGTGCTAAGGGGATGTGGCAGCAAGGAGTCCTCAGTCCACCCCGAGGGAAAATGGAGACCCCCATGGGAGCCGAAGGATGCCAGAGGAACACCCCACGATCACACGAAGGGATGGGAACAGAGTCCCAGCCTGGTGGTGGGAGCACTGGGATACCAGTGGTGGGTCCTTGTCACCATGCTGGAATTTCATAGGATCACAGAATAATTGGGGTTCGAAGGGACCTTCCCAGCTCATCCAGTGCCCCCCTGCCATGAGCAGGGACATCTTCACCAGCTCAGGTTGCTCAGAGCCCCGTCCAGCCTGGCCTGGGACGTCTCCAGGAATGGTTCATCCACCACCTCTCTGGCCAACCTGGGACAGGCTCTCACCACCCTCAGAGCCAACAATTTCTTCCTCATGTCTGGCCTGAATCTCCCTCCTTTAGTTTCAAACCATCACCCCTTGTCTTGTCACAACAGGCCCTGCTCAAAAGTCTGTCCCCATCTTTCTTCTCGGCCACTTTTAAGTCCAGAAGGGCCGCACTAAGGTCTCCCTGGAGCTTCTGTTCTCCAGCTGAACACCCCGACTCTCTCAGCCTGTTCCCCAGCAGAGCTGTTCCAGCCTCGCATCATTGCTGTGGCTCCTCTGGCCCCTCTCCAGCAGGTCCATGTGTGTCCTGTGCTGAGGACCCAGAGCTGGACCAGCACTGCAGGGGGTCTCAAATTTCCACACAGGCACACACGGCGCCTCAAGACATGGTTCTGGTTTTCATCCGTGGGAATTTCCAGGGGACAGAGATGTTTTCTATTCGCTTTGAAGTTCCCCTGGCATGAGCTGAGTTGTAGCGTGCGAGATGGATGGGGAATCAGCCTCTCCTCCCGTGACCTGTGGTTTTGAGGGCAAGGAAAGAGCCTGGTCACCATCTGCCTTTCATCCAGCAGCCCACCCACCACTCCAGCTTCGTCCCTGACCATGTGTAAAGGCTCAATGCTCATTCAATAGCCTTCCTTCCTTTTGTCATCAGAACTGAGGCAAGCAGGTTGGAAACCAGACGGCCACCCTTGGGAAAGGAGCTCAAGTGCAAGTCCAAGTGCATGGATGGAGGTGAGGGCCACTTGGGACCCACGTTGGGTGGAACCTTGATACCTGTTTTTCAAAATGGGCATTTCCCACCATCTCTGCATTTTGAAATGGGTTTATTTTGGAAAGATGTTCCCGATCAGCCACTATGAACCTCTATGCAGATCCTCATCCATAGCCAGAGTGCTGGACCAGCCATCCTGCAATGCCATTAGTGAAGTTATGAGCCCAGAACCACAATGAGGGATGCAAGCCAAGCACTAGCAGATGCTTACAAACGTCCTCTTCTAGGATGCAAGAGAATGCAATGCCTTTCTTACAACCTTCATTAGGCGAATGGCTCCACCACCCCCACCCAGATGAGGTTCTTCTCTTGCTCCTCCTTCATGACCGAGTGCATTTTGCAGCCTGGCAGATGAACAAGATGTCATGTGGATGCCAGCACAGCCTGTTTGCAAACAGGGTGTGGGTGCAATGCCCAGGCATGGCAGCTGTTCCTCCCAGCCTGTTGAATGAGTCTATCTAGTCCCAAACAAGCAAACGGACCTAAGCACCTTGGGGTGGGATTGCAAAACAGGTTGTAACTCCTGGGGGTGCAGTTGGCTCTTCGGTATCATCCTGTCACTGCACGCTGCAATTTGCAGGGCTGAGGAGGAAGGCTGTAAGGAGTGGAAGGTGCTCAGGGCATGGTCACGTTTGGCTAGCAGAACTTCTGATCCTTCTTGGGCAAAGGATTCACTGATCTCAGCTTCTGCACTAGGAGGGAGGGACATTGCTACGTCTTTTAGGGAGTTGTTGGACACCCCAGAGCCTGCTGTGTGTCCTCATCCATCTGTGCAGGACCCAGGATCACAAGAGGAGGAAGCACTTCCCAGGTTCACGTATCCCACCTGAGTGGACCTCCAAGCATCGGTGGAGAGCACAGGAGACCAGGTGGCCCACCACCAGCCCTATGAGAAACCAGGGGACCTACTCTAAATGAGCAACCTATGTTGGTGGCACCTCCATTGAGGTAGCTGCCTGGAGTCCATCAGGATAGGATCAGACAGGATCTAGGAGAGGGATCCATGGAGATCTTAGGTCCAACTGTCTGCTCAGAACACGGCTAGCTCCAAAATCAGAGCATCCTGGTCATGACTCAGTGCACCCCAGAGTTGCATCTCAAGGGAGTCCATAGCTGCATGACCCAGAAATGCCTTTTCCTCTCCACTGGGTATCAAGAAAGCCTGGCCAGACAGACGGAAGTTGTTCAAAGACACACTATGCCCCCAAAGAGCTTCTGCAGCACTCTCAGGGCCCTGTGCTCAACAGGATGCTGATACTCTGACATCTCACCCCTCCAGCATCCTCCCAGGGCTGAGACTTACAAATAACCCAATGGGGCAGCGGGTGGGTGGGCATCGTTGTCACTGTATCATCACTAACGTCAGCTTTCCCAAACCCATCTGCACGCTGATGCCGGCCACGAGCCCCATCCAGCACACCACGGCTGCACTAAAGCATCTGAGAAACCACGGGGGTTGTGCCAAGAAAGTATCAAAAGCCCTGGAGCAGCCTCCCTGATGATGCCTCCCCATCTGCTCTTCATTAGGCAAATGAGCTGTGGGCTCATGGCTGGGTGGTCTGGGCTCGGGGACCCCTCTGTGGTCAGCTCCTGGGGTGATGTGCCAGGGTGGGAAGCAACAACAGTACTGGAAGGGGGGAATTTTGGGGATTGTGGGCCTGGATGGAGCAGCATCCATATGGATGATGCCTCCAGCCAGGGCTGTGGGCAGCAGCAAGTGCCCGTGTCCCATGGCCCCTGTTCCAAGCTGGTGATTAATACTCCACTAGCCTGACCTTCACCCAGACTTTCTGGGATCATTTCCTAGAAATTCATCATCCCTTCCCAGGCAATACTTCCCAGATGTTGCAACCCATCTCTGTGTTTCAGCAACTGAGTGGTGATGCAGGGATCTCCTCTCCACAGCACAAAGCCTGAAGGAAGAGCAGCACTTTGTGACAACTCCTTGTAGCATCAAAAACCACCTCATGTCAAAATATTGCCCTTTTTTGCCCCAATTAGTAAAGGACTCCCAGGTTTTGGTAACTGCTTGAGCATCTCCAGAAGGCACCAGGGTTGAAGTGTGATGTAAAAATTCATTTGTAGCAGCTGTTCTTCCTCCTGGTTGCCCGTAGATGGAGGAAGAGAGCTTCACCCCTCTGGGTTCCCTCCTTCAGCTATGTGGTTGGTGAGAGTGCGTGGTGTTTTGGGGCTCTCCTCCTCCCTGCTTTGGCCCATCAAATACCTGGTTTGGGCAATTTAATGCCTGTCCTGGGCAAGATGTTGGCCATGACCTGCATAAGACCCTGCTACCCAATGAACCCACGAGGAAGAGAAGGTCCCTCTAGAAGCCCACATGTCCTCTTGAGGAACTCTAGATACTGCATGAAACATGGCCCTGGGGTAAAAAATGATGCTGAGTTCAGCAAACGTGGCTCTTCCTGGCTGCAACTGTGCCGATCCATGACACAGTCCAGGACCCATCTTCTAGTACACATGTCACAGGGTTACATCCTCAACACTCCCACCCAGGTGGCCACCTCCATCCCACCAGTGGGCATCGCCAAGAGGAGTTGCTTTGAAGGCACCCATGTCCAAACCATGCCAGTGATGGTGCAATGATTAACCAGGACATTCGCAGCCCAGAGGCATGGATCTGGCCAACGATGTCCAAGGAGGTGGAGTCATGCCAGGTGAGCACCACAGACAACCAAGGTTTGGTGCAAAGAAAGGTTTCCCCAAATAGTTGCCCAAAGACCAACATCAGATGAGGATGGAGATCGTTTGGGGGGAACAACTGAATTCCCAGAACATGCCATAATTTTGGGACATTTTTATGATTTTCTTTCAAAAGGAAGAGGTTTGTCCTGGAGGCGAAAAATTATTCCCCTTCCCTCTTTCATGATACAAAGCACTTGACTTTTCTACTTCTAAAAAAGATACTTTTTCAACAACGGAACAGTTCATCTCTTTTTTAAGCAAACCAACCAAAGTAGGCAAGGGTTAAAGAAATGGAACAGAACCTATTGGCTTTGACCTCCCTTTGACTGGGATCGTGTTTTCCTCCCAAATTTTGGTTCAAAAACTGCCTCTTGCCCCAGACTTGCCACTTGGCCCGGCTTTGTGGGTTTTGTCCAGTAGTGAGTTAATGGGATTATTGTGAAACTGATGGATGTGTATTTGACGTAGACCCTGTGTGGGAGGAGGAATCACTTAGAAGACTGTAATAAACCTGATTTAGCAGGAAAAAGAGCAAGAGAAAGACTGTGTTGCTTCATTACCCAGCAGATAAAGCATTCGCAAAAGCAGGGAAAGATAACGTAATCCTTTTCCATTAAGGGCAAATGTTTACCCTGCTCGATGCAAGCTGACCCCAGGTAATCTCAGGTTTAACGAGGTGGTTTAATACCTCTGAAAAGGGCCTCTTTTGTATTTCTCAGGCTGTCGCCCCGAGATGTCCTGCCCATTGGGGAATTTCCTATGGGTGTCTGAAAATATCCTGGTAACAGCAGTGACACTTTTTAAACATGTTGTGAAATGTGTGTTCTATGTAAATATATATTTGTATTGTTGTTTTTTTTTCAAACGTATTGTGTATTTTTTTATATATATACTTTTACATAAGCCTCAGTGCCTCATCTCTGGCAAGGGCCACCAGGAAAGGGACAAGACTAAGGAATGAGCAATGTGATACCTGCTCTGGATCACACCCGGCTTTTGTGGCTGCAGGATTTTCTGAGATGGAGGTGGGGTTGGTGTGCTCGATAATCTCCGGAAAAATTCCCTATCTTGGAAGCTTTCCCACTTTTATAATCTCCATGTGTTGCCCTGACTCCTTCAGGTAGGACACTGGGTGATGGAGAATGAGCCGTAGTGGCCGTCACCATCTCTCCGTCTCTTGGTGGTGACAATCTGGACAGATCTTTTATAACCATAAGGACCTGAATAATTAATGGAGGATGTCTTCATCTCCTCTTTGGGGATCATTACAGCTCCAGCCCATTGCCCATGGGACAGCAAGACAGGGGCAGCTCATGGGAGGTGATGGTATCTCCTCATCACCCGTGCAATTCAGCACCATGAATTTTATTCAACACCAAGAAAGCTCTGCAGCTCTTCACTCTGGGCTTTGGTTCCTGTTGACTCATTCTTTCAGCTTTTAGCGAGTTGTTCCCCAAAATGCTCCACGCGTGCTCAACGGGGTTTTTGCATTCAGCTCGCCGTGTTCGTAACCTGTTCCGTGCCTTCCCCTTCAGACACAGCGTGGACCTTCTGCAGGAGATTTTCTTTCTTCTAATGGCATTTTGCACTCTGCTGTTTAGCTCTAGCTGCCCTGGGAAACCTCTTTATAGCCTTTTTGAATCAGTGCTTTGCATTTGCATCCTCAGTTCACTTCCACTTCGTCTGCAAACATTTCATCCTTGTGTTCAGCTGCTTAATTCTGAGGAGCTTCCTCATTTCTTTGTAATTTCCCTTTTCTCAATACAACACTGCATTAGTCGCTTTTTGTTTTTGCCACTGCAAATACTTTGCACTCACTGAGCCTTCTCTGCTAAATCCATGCTACTTGTTAACCTTGGCCAGGCAGGGGTTTAGCCTGTGCCAAATCAAACCTATCAAGACAATGCCCAAGCACGGTCGTTGCTATAGGTTGGCCATACAACATTATTCTCCAAGAATGGAGCACATACTTGGTGCTACCTCAAGAGGGGTTTCAGGACCTGAGAGGCTTTCCTCATCAAGGAAAAGCCCGGAGCATCTTGCAGCAGATGCATCCAGTGGACCAGCTCTATTTGTGACCATCGCAATGAGAGAGAGGAAATTCTTTTGTCTTGAAGGCAAATGTTGTTGCAGAAAATGCCTTTTTCAGATCAGATTCATGGTCTAGATGAGGGTTCGGGAGATCTCACTACTATCAACATCTTCCCAGAGCAAGGCTGGAAGAGATAGTGAGACCCTGGCTGAACTGGCTGTCTTGGGGGACCTTCCTTGAAACATCCAAGGTTCTGGGACAGCCAGGGCTGGTGGGAACCAAAGGGTACTGCAGGCATGAGCATGTTTCTGTGGGTATTTCTAGTCTGGGGCTTGGGTTTTCACCCAGTAGAGACATTGTGGTCATCCTGCTTAGGGACAATGGTGCCCTCTGACCACATTCCTCCAGGGACAACCTCTCCAGACCATTGCTCCAGCCAGCAGACTCCGGGCAGCCGGTGACTTTCCAGACACATAGACTCAGTTCAATTAGCCTAAGAGGAATATTTGTTCTGGCTTTACCCAGACCAGCTGGCCATGGGCCAGGATGTTTTAGCTTCCCAATGTGAGCCCTGGAGAGTCAACGGTCAGAATGTTGCAGCGCAACAAAAACCTTTCTGTGACCCTGCCCATCGCAGCTTGGCTGCTCAGGGCTCAGCGGCAGCACTGGGAGCTCATGCATGGCTGCTCCAGAAGAAGAAGAGAAGCATCCTGTGAGCATGGACATGAGCCGGCAACGTGCGCTTGCAGCCCAGAAATCCACCCGTGTCCTGGGCTGCATCCCCAGCAGCGTGAGCAGCAGGTGCAGGGAGGGGATTCTGCCCCTCTGCTCCGCTCTGGTGAGACCCCCCTGCAGTGCTGGTCCAGCTCTGGGTCCTCAGCACAGGACACACATGGACCTGCTGGAGAGGGGCCAGAGGAGCCCCAGGAATGATGCGAGGCTGGAACAGCTCTGCTGGGGGACAGGCTGAGAGAGTTGGGGTGTTCAGCTGGAGAACAGAAGCTCCGGGGAGACCTTAGTGCAGCCTTTCTGGACGTAAAAGTGGCCGAGAAGAAAGATGGGGACAGACTTTTGAGCAGGGTCTGTTGTGACAAGACAAGGGGTGATGGTTTTGAACTAAAGGAGGGAGATTCAGACCAGACATGAGGAAGAAATTGTTGTCCCTGAGGGTGGTGAGAGCCTGGCCCAGGTTGGCCAGAGAGGTGGTGGATGAACCATCCCTGGAGACATCTCAGGCCAGGCTGGACGGGGCTCTGAGCAACCTGAGCTGGTGAAGATGTCCCTGCTCATGGCAGGGGGGGCACTGGGGGAGCTGGGAAGGTCCCTTCAACCCAAACTGGTGTTTGCTTCTATGATTCAACTTTTTGTGGTTTGAGACCTACAGAATGACTTGGCTTGATGGTAAATCTGCACCCCTAAGCCAAATTATAGGCCCTTTTTTCAGGAAATCTTGAAATCTGCAAATTTACACAAGGGTATAAAAGCAACATCTTGTGTGGCTACACCAAAAGACCTCTTCTTGGTGCAAGAATATTGCGGATATCTGCAGATGCCCCTGATATGCAGCCAGCCCCCTTTTTGCAGGGAGAACAGTGTATAACTCCTTGCCTGACTGAACACTTGTCAAGAGATACGAATCCCATGTGGATGTCTTGGGGTTCCTCAGCAGTGAACCCCTTTCCTAACCACTCCAGTTTCTGAATGCATAGAGAAAAGAGGATGAGGGCATCTCCTTCCTCCCATAAATACTGTTCCTTGCCACCAGCTTGCCTCTTTGCTGTTGCTCTGTGTGGCCTGAGGTTTTTAATGTAATCCAGAGAGAAAGCAAAAATGGAAATTCCCCGGGGCACAGAGGGAAGGAGGATAAAGAGAGAACAGTTTCTGATCCCATGGCAGCTGTGCGGTGGTTTCTTTTCCACAGCAGCCTGGGCTGTGCCAGCTGTGCAGCCGTGGGGACCACTGGGACACAAAGCCCAGGGCAGGTTGACCTTGGTGGGTCACATCTCACCAGACGTTGCTCCTCGAGTGAGGTCATCAGAAGTGCAACGGTGGAAAGGGGCTGAAATGACGTAGAATCACAGAATAGTTTGAGTTGAAAAGGACCTCCAAAGCTCATCCAGTGCCACCCCCGCCATGAGCAGGGACATCTTCACCAGCTCAGGTTGCTCAGAGCCCCGTCCAGCCTGACCTGGGATGTCTCCAGGGATGGGGCATCCACCACCTCTTCTGGGCTGCTCTCCATCCCTCCATCCCCAGCCTGGATTGATACCAGGGGTTGCTCCAACCCAGGTGCAGGACCTTGCACTTGGCTTTGTTGAACCTCATGAAGTTCACAAGGGCCCACTTCTCAAGCCTGTACGTCTGAGGTTCTAGACGGACAGAGTCAGGATGAAACACTGGATGCCTGATCCACCATCATGCCAGCAAGATCATGGGCAACCAGGAAAAGGAGAACAGAAGGGCTGTGGGATCTCTGGTTGTGCTGGTGGGGGATGATGGGACATGTAGCCACGTGCCTTACAACAACACCCAGCTCAGGTGCCCCCTGTAGAGCTGGAGAAGCTGGATGTTTTATCACAGATGGATTCCATTAGGTCTAATAGGGGTTTCTCCTTTGCCTTATGACCTGTGGAGTTATCATTCAGGGTCTGTCTCCTTCCTCTTCCACACGCTGGTGAGAATGTCAGCATCTATGAGCTTCTCACCTTCCTCCAGGTGTGACCAAATGGACCAACAGGCTCGGAGGTGATTCATCACAGAATCATAGAATCATTTTGGTTGGAAAAGAGCCTCAAGATCATTGAGTCCAGCTGTTAACCTGACACTAAACCATGTCACTAAGAAGCTCATCTCCAGGGATGGTGACTCCACCACTGCCCTGGGCAGCCTGTTCCAATGCTTGACAACCCTTTCCAGGAAGAAAATTTTCCTCATATCCAATCTAAACCTCCCCTGGTGCAACTTGAGGCCACATCCCCCCTCATCGCAGCGGGGTTGGAATACTCTTTCAATCCAAATTATTCTACGATTCTTCCAAGCACCACAAAATTAGCAGAACCTGTATGAGACCTACAGTCCCTGTGGCTGGATGGTCAGTGCTAACACGCAGGACTTAGGAGGTCTCATATGTTATGCTGACCTGCTTGGAAAAGCAGCCAGTCCTGCCGAAGGGCCATTTTTACCCTTTCTGACCTCTTCACACTACTTGATCCCAATTTCCATCAACTCCTGAGCCCTGCCAGTAGCTGTTTAAATATTGTTATTTATAGTGGTAATTTTTAACCTCGGGGATGCAAAGGGCAGCAGAGTAAAGCAATCTAGTTTGAACGTACGTGATTTTGGAGCTGGTCCCACAGGGGTAGGATATGTCTGTGCCCCCAAGGCTGGCGGCGTGTGTCCCTCTCCTATCTCTGGCACAGTCCAGGGTCACTCAGTCCTGGACGCGGCTTCGTGAAGCTGAAACATTTGCGTGTTTTGCAGCCCAGCAGGGCTTTGCTCATGGCTGTTCTCCCACACATTATCTTAGCGTGGCTCCCTGCATCTGTACCAGCTCTTATCTCCCTGCAAACACTCCCCCCATGCTTATAAACTGAGGGCAATTAAAAACCGGGAGCACTTTTAAATGGAGACTGCTTTTAAATTGGGAGCATATCGCTTCCCTGCCAACTGTTTTTGCAGCGGTGGTGGCATGAAGGGGAGATTTGAGGCAATAAATACATGGTTGCACCCATTTTTTCTCTATTTTGTTTGCCTTTTCTCTTTATATTGCACTGGGAACCAGTCTACCCCAGCCTGGATGAACTGGGAAGGGTGCGAGAGGCGTGTTGGGAGGTGTTGCTGGAGGAGAGATACCTCCAGCCCCCCATGTATGGGGGGATGCAGGACTTGGTGGTTGTCCCCACTTATCCATGCTGGGTAAAATGTGCAAGATGCCCCCAAAGACGCTGACCTGGAGGACAAGCACAGGCTGGAGCCAGTGGCTGGTGGGAACGGGACTGTTTGGGCTAAGAGAGAGGCTGATTAGAGCTGCTCAAGGCCCTCAGAAAACCGACCTCACTGCGGCAGCGAGGGTGAGGAGCTGGAGAAGAGAAATCGGCGTGGACATCGCACCAAACATAGGGACCTGCTCTGCACGTGATTGCTGAATCACGCAGCCTAGCATCTGCTTTTGCTGTGATTGCTGGAAACTTCATAGAATTATAGAATCACAGAGTGATTTGGGTTGGAAAAGCCTCTCAAGATCATGGAGCCCAACTGCTCCCCCACCTCTGGCACTGCCCCATGTCCTGAGAACCTCATGTCCGTCTGTCCAACCCTCCAGGGATGGTGACTCCGGCACTGCCCTGGGCAGCCTGTTCCAATGCCCCACAGCCCTTTTGGTGAAGACATTTTTCCTCATATCCCTGTTCCAGGCTTCAAGCTGCTCTGTTTTCCTCCAAGCTCCTACATAACCCAGCTTTTGGAGGTGTCCTGTTTGAGAGAGTCCTGTTTGCTCCTTGTGCTGAGGATCATGGAATCATAGAATCATTTTGTTTGGAAAAGACTCTCAAGATCATCGAGTCCAACCATAACCCATCCCTGGCACTGCCCATGTCCCTGAGAACCTCATGTCCATCTGTCCAACCCTCCAGGGATGGTGACTCCAGCACTGCCCTGGGCAGCCTGTTCCAATGCCCCACAGCCCTTTGGGGAAGAAATTGTTCCCCACATCCAACCTCAACCTCCCCTGGCGCAACTTGAGGCCGTTTCCTCTGCTCCTGGCGCTTGTTCCTGGGGAGCAGAGCCCGACCCCCCTGGCTCCAAGCTCCTTTCAGGCAGTTCAGAGATCAGAAGGTCTCCCCTCAGCTCCTGTTCTCCAGCTGAACCCCCCAGGTCCCTCAGCTGCTCCCATCACACTTGTGCTCCAGTAATTTGAGGGAATTTGTGGTTGCCTGAGACCCCTCCAAGCCTTGGTCAGCAATGCTTTTTGCAAACCAGGTGATGGGTGGACCTCTGCATCCCCCAAAACTGCCTGTTGCCCCCCAAAGCACCATTGCTAGGATATCAGTGGCATTTTGTGCCCAGAGCCACACATCTGACAACGACCACATCTCCTCTGAACACGTCCCAGGAAAGCACTGAGCTTCAGCCTCTTGACTCTCCCACCCAGAGCATCTTTCTTCCCCCACATCCGTGTTGTCAGTGAGGTGTGAGGTGCCCTTGTGGAACAGAAAGTAGAAAGTGGGACAGAAAATAGGTGTCTCTTCATGCCACAAATCCTTCTCCAACCTTCACTTAACCAAGTAGTTTATAACAGCCCAGTATTTCACTTGCTTTTTCCCCAAACCAGACGCAACATTGACTTTTTGTGCTCAGCCACCAGCCTAGAACTCAAGGGTTACCTTGGTCCAACCTAAGAGGATGATTGCCATCAATGGCACCAGCCATAGAGATGCCACGGCCTAGGGATGAAATATCTAAAGCAAAGCGGGTGTGAGAGGCATTTCTGTACTGTGCACGGATCCATGTACTGTGCCCATCCCTCCACCCCCAACTCCATCCTCGTCTTAATCTTCCTTTCTATGAGTGCAAGGTGTTCTGAGTGAATGTTCTGCAAACCAACAGTTATGGGAATTGGGACCTTATTCTCTCAAAGGCCTCAAAGGTGCAGTTTTCCACAGCCTGGAGAACATCTTTAAGGCGACTGGGATGGTGAACCTGGCTTGGCAGAGCACCTGGGTCAGTATGGATCCCTCTCCAGGGGCATGGTGGGCCACCTGGCCTGGTTTCAGCAAGTAAATGTCCACCATGGAAATGTGAGAGGAGTCTTTAGAACCAGAGAGAAGGATATTTCCAAAAGACACCTGATGCTGTCTCCAGGGATGCAGGGTGAATTGTCCTTTGGAGGTAGCTGGTTCTCCCCATGGTCTGTAGAAGCAGCCTCAAGATTCAAACATAGACCTTTTAGATCAAAAAAAGACACCGTGGCCCAAGGTGATGAAGGTCTCATTTCTGCTCGGGATTTTCCATTGTCTTTAGGCTTCTGTCTTGCAAACAGTCACGGGAGACATTTCCCCTCCTTAGCACGTGGTCGGCACCATCAGAGAGAAGGACCCGCCACAGCCAGGACCTTGGGGTGGTCTCACCCTGTCTGATCTCCAGCCCAGACACTCGGGAGGGCTCTGGGACAGCTACGAGGGATGAAAGCGGTTTGGTTCTCCATTGTCCTTGTATGGGAATTTGGATGGAAACAAACGTGTAAGAAGCTCGCCAAAAGGAAATACTCAGTGAGAGATGTCAAAGCAGATTTTAATAAATGTTTACAAACTGCCCAGCAGCCAAGAGTGGGGGAAAAAAAAGAGGGAAATAACTATAGAAAAGGATAGTTTTACTATTTAAAACTCCTTGAATCATTCCCACCCAAAATAGCAATCAACCCTTACTCATTTTACTCAAAAATAGGGACCTTTGGGATTTTGCAGGACAGGGCTGCGTGATGTTGCGCTGGAGCAGGTAAAATGTGTGGTGTGTGGAAGAAGGACCTTCCCAAATCCAGAATGGGGTTTGTGTCCCTGTGGTACCCATATGCCTCTCAGGGACAAGGTATTTCTTCTTGGTGGCAACCAAGCAGGGATATCCTTCTGACTCCATTCTTCTTGTGGAGCACAGGTCCTGGGCACCACAACTGGAGAGGGGAGAAATTTTTCACTTGCACCAGCTGAACTGAGAGAGGAGACCCATCCTGTGTCTTCTCCAGGACTATGTGGATTTTAACACTGAACGATTCCCCAAACTTGGCCGAGGCCTCTGCTTTTGTGCTTGCTTTGGCACGGGGCCATCGCATGAGTCATAAACAGCTTGCTGGTTGTTTAATGTACCAATTCCGGCTCCATTGGATCTGTGAGAGGGAAGTTAATTCATAAGCCAAATCAATATTAACTGCCTGAGGAGGAGGAGGAGGAAGAGAAGGAGAAACCAGCCAGTTTGGCATTACTGCCACACCAGTGAGCCACTTCATGTCATCTGCTGGGGTGAACATGTCTTCCTCACTCAATGGCCCTACGATGGGGTTGCGGTTCTAGGACCTTTGTGACAGTCCTAGGACCTATGTGGACATCCTTGTCCTCTCCAGGCCCTGCGTGATGCCTGCAGAGACTCCTTGGGCACTAAGGGAGGAACACAATTCGCTGGAGACATCTGCTTGGAAGATGACCAAAGAAATCAGCCTGTCTGCACGCAGGTCCCAACACCCCGAAGAGCGAGTTGGTGACGTCTCTGGTATCTGGGAGCATTTCTATGCTAATGCCTGGCAAGCGATGGGCATGAAGAAGAGGGAGGAGCAAGGCAGAGGGAGAAGAGCCAACAGAGGAACACGTCCAGGAGCTTGCAGGGTGAGAGCCAAGCCCTTGAGCTGTCCTAGTTGTTTGCAGACATAAAAACCTTGTGCACACATGAACATTACGGAGGTAAGTGCTGTCTCTGGAGGCTGTGAACTACCCACCTGGGAACGGCCAACACGGATCATCGCTGTGTTGGCTCACGGGCCACGTGGTACCTCTAAAATACTGGAGATTGGGGCATTTGGACGATCACCCAGGAGGAGATAAACCATCTAGGATGCAGCTCAGCCCTTACACAGGGACCGAGCAGAGAGGCACGTTCAGACGTGCCAAGGTGAGATGAGGCCGCAAGGTGTGTCATGCCCAAAAGACTTATCATATAATCAAAGAATCACAGAATTATTTGGGTGGGAATGGACCTTTCAAGCTACTCTAGTACAGCCCCCTGCCATGAGCAGGGACATCTTCACCCAGCTCAGGTTGCTCAGAGCCCCATCCAGCCTGGCCTGGGATGTCTCCAGGAATGGTTCATCTACCACCTCTTTGACCAACCAAGTGTTGTTTGCACCTGCTCTTATTCTGGTGGAGAAAACCAGCATTTCCTCTTATGTCTGTGTTAAAAAACAGATGTCAAGATGTCTGGAAAAAATAAACGTAATGACATGTTTAATTGCAGCTGCCTGGTTGCAGCCTGTCCCCTTGGCCTCTGCAAGACAAAGTCCTGTTGACCGCTAATACATTGTACGCAGAGTTGTGTGTCTCGGGGACGGAGTCCACCACAAAACATTTTAGAGACCATTCCACGGCTCTTTCTCCAACCACCCTGCTCAGATGAGCCAGTTTGGACCAAACAGGCCCAAGCCCACCAGCTGCTGTGATTACAGTTGGTTTTGAAAGCAACATAACACCTTCATCTCCCCCTTCAACAGAGGTTTGGAGAACGGCACGGTCACATCCCCATGGGGGAGATTCTCCTCGAACCTTCCTGGAAGCCAAACCAGCTTCTCGTCCATCATTTGCATTATTTTTCTGGTTTTATTTTAATCCCATGCTTGTTATTGTTCAGTTTTCCTTTGAATACATTTTTCTGAGTACCCAAGAATAGGGGATCATGTCAGATAATAACGGGAAGGAAGTGAGAATGCCTAGGATTACTGGATATAGTAAATTAAACCTATTTCACAAGGTTTTTTCTATTTATACCGAAGGACTGTCTGGGCTATTATATCTAAAATTTATGTGAGAGCAGCTGCCACCCTGCTGAGATCAGGCCTCCTGGTTTGATGTGCATGAGAAGAGAAGAAAACAAACTGCTGACAGCCCCCAGCCTGAATAATGTCTCGCCTGGTGCTGGGTGTGAGCTGGTGGCAGTGTTCACATGGATAGGAAAAAAAGAGAAACAAACAAACAAACAAAAACCAAACCAAAACAAACAAATGAACAACAGAACAACAAAAAAGAAAATAAAGAAAAGGGGGAAAAGGAAAGGGGAAGAAAATAAAGGAAGAAAAAAGAAAAAAGAGAAAAGAGAAAAAAATAAAAGAAAAAAGAGAAAAGAAAAAGGAAAAAAAAAAGAAATAAAAAAAGGAAAAGGAAAAGGAAAAGGAAAAGGAAAAGGAAAAGGAAAAAAAGGGAAAGGGAAAGGGAAAGGAAGAGAAAAAAAAGAAAAAGAAAAAGAAAAAGAAAAAGAAAAAGAAAAAGAAAAAGAAAAAGAAAAAGAAAAAGAAAAAGAAAAAGAAAAAGAAAAAGAAAAAGAAAAAGGAAAAGAAAGAAAAAGAAAAAAGAAAAGGAGAAAAATAAAAAGAAAATGAAAAAGGGAAAAAAAGAAGGAAGGAAAGGAAAGGAAAGGAAAGGAAAGGAAAGGAAAGGAAAGGAAAGGAAAGGAAAGGAAAGGAAAGGAAAGGAAAGGAAAGGAAAGGAAAGGAAAGGAAAGGAAAGGAAAGGAAAGGAAAGGAAAGGAAAGGAAAGGAAAGGAAAGGAAAGGAAAGGAAAGGAAAGGAAAGGCATTGGTAGAGAAAATAAAAGAAATTGGGACAGAAGAGAATAGAATAGAATAGAATAGAATAGAATAGAATAGAATAGAATAGAATAGAATAGAATAGAATAGAATAGAATAGAATAGAATAGAATAGAATAGAATAGAATAACAAAATAAAATAAAACAAAACCTAATTTGCAGAGAAAAAAAGAAAAGAAGATTAAAAAATATTCCCATTAGAGATGCTGATGCCCTGCGAAAAGGATAAGGCACAGCCCGCTGGAGTGATGTTGTGTGTTAAGTCCCTCACTGCTGCCCGCGCTGGCTGCCAGCACCCTGCCCACACACGCAAGCACCGCGAGGGGAACGAGCTGATCCTGTTTTGCCATCTGATTCCCCTCCTCCCTCCCTGCCGATGTGCAGGACTTGGCTGCTGCTTTGGTTTTGCAACACGTCCCCAACGGGACGGAGCTGCTGGAACATTTTTGGCTTCGGCAGGTCTCAGGTGTTCTGAGCGGGATGGGCAGGGTGAGGGCAGGAGGACTTTGCCTGCTGGTCTGGGAGGCTTCACCCACAGAAGACATGGGGGACAACCCTGCATTTGACCATCCTGGAGTGTTTTCTAGGTGCTAACTAGAAGTTGGGCATTCCCTTGGTTGTGCAACTGGGGAAACTGAGGCACGGATCAAGGTCAGCATAGCTTTGCCCCAGGAGCTCCCTGGTCCTCCCACCTGATCCCAGCAGTGATGGATGCAGACCTATTTGCTCAAGGTGGTCTTACAACCCCCCAAGGATGCCCTTGACCTCCACGTCAGCATCTCCTGAGCATCTATGAGCATCTCCTGGTCACTCTCCTGTGCCAGATGGGCATCAAAACATTATAGAATCACAGAATCATTTTGGTTGGAAAAGACCCTCAAGTTCATCAAGTCCAATCATATCCCACCCTTGGCACTACCCCATGTCCCTGACAACTTCATCTCCTTCTGTCCAACCCTCCAGGGATGGTGACTCCAGCACTGCCCTGGGCAGCCTATTCCAATGCCCCACAGCCCTTTGGGGAAGAAATTGTTTCTCATATCACCCTCTCTCCGTGCAGCACCTAAACCCCCAACCACGTGCAAGCCACCACATCGAAAGAGAAGATGCAGCAACCATGCCCAGTTTTGCCCAAACCCAGACATCTGACAGTCAGGACCCCCCAGAATTGTATTCTCCTTGTTATAGTTTCACCCTGGTGTTTGTACAAAATGTCTGGGCACCAGCTCTGCTCTGAGGTTTGTTTGGAAGATGCTGCCAAGGGTAACGCTGCTCCCAGCACTGTTATGTGAGGATCGTATCCCTGCAAAAATTGAGTCCACCTTGGGAAGTTATTCCTGTCCCGCTCCTTATCCTGGGCACCGAGTTGCCCCCAAACCTCTGATTTTTGCTCCTATAGGGGTAATCTTGCCTATAACCTAAAGCAAACCCTATAGCAAGCCATGAGTGGGTTTGCTGGAGCTTCAAGACCTTCTCTGCTTCCAGAAAAAAAAGAGTTGTGAGGGGTTTCCTGACGGATTAGATGGCGAGAAAAATATGGGAATCAACCCCATCTGAGGATGAAGAACACGAAATGGTCCCTCTGTAAGGATGTTTCTGGTAAAGCCATCAGTGACTCATGTTTCATTCATCCGCCGGCAAGCAGAACAAAATAACCTGTTATCCATAAATCAAGGAGTATTAATACCAGGGCTATCTCCAAAATCTTCCTATAAAAGAAGCCTCAAGCTCTGCTCGGGTTTTTTTTGCCCGCCTCTAAGTGACGGAAGAGAAAACTCGTGTCTAAATTTTGCCTTATTTCTGTAATTCTGCTCTTTTTCAGGAAAAAGGAAAGCAGCAGCTTTAATGTAGGAAACAGTCAAATTCTTGGAATGTATAAAAAAAGAAAATGACACACTTGGGACGTATCTTCCTCTTTTGCCTTCTTCAACAGCATGGTGTGATCTTCTGAGAAGCAGAACCGAAAGGGAGAAGCGAGGACACGTGAGTTGCTCCACACAGAAAACTTTGTCAGTGATGCCATACGTGAAACAGAGTCTTTTTTCCCAAAATAAATGCCCGGTTTCATCATCTTTTCAATGGAAGGAGCAGGACACTGTGGCTTAAATACTTGGTGCAGTGGCTGGTGTGATGGACCCACCTGCAGAAGAACCAGCCCAAGAACTGAGTAGATCCCTGTGTGCTCCTGGGAAGGAAATTGTCCATGCTCTGAGTTTTAATTCCTGGAAGGTTTTGGTCCCTATGAGAGATAGAATCATACAATCATTTTGGTTGGAAGAGACCTTTGAGATCATAGAGTGCAACCATTAACTCAACACTGGCACTAACCCATGTCCCTAAGAATTTCATCTATGTGTCTTTTAAGTCCCTCCAGGGATGGTGAATCAACGACTTCCCTGGGGAACAATATGAGATGTCTCATGTCTGGGCCTTATTTTGGTTGCTCAAGCATCCCCAAGGTCCCCATCGCATCCTGACAGCCCTTGGTGAGGGGATGGACGTCCTGAGTCAACAGCATTGCATGTAATGGTGTTAATGAGCAAAAAGCAGCAAAATACTTAAAATTTCAATTACCAAAAGGCACAGACTAATTGCACAGACTGAACCTTGCATATCCATCCAGCTGTAGATTTGGAAGTGGTTGAGTCACCATTCCTGGGGGTGTTTAAAAGATGTATGGATGAGGTGCTCTGGTTTAGTGCCAGAGTCAGGTTATGGTTGGACTCAATGACCTTGAGGGTATCTTCCTACCTAAATGATTCTACAATTTGAGTCATGGCTTGGAAGCCCTACATGAATTCATCCCAACTCAAATCCCCTATCGCTTGCTGCAGGAGCAGCAGAACCAAGTATGGGGTTCCTGAGAAAGCAACAAGATGTTGCACCAAGTACTTTTTAATGCAAAGCGTTATATTTGCAGTGCGCAACATTTCTGTGTTCCTGGTCACTCACACTCAGTTGGGTGAGAAATGTGTCCGTCTCACCCTCATGCTGCCTCAACCCATCCATAAGACCCAAGTGTTGGGTGGCCACCAGGCAGGTGACAAACTGTGTTCCTGCAGCAGCACATGGTGGCAAATTAGGACACTTGTTTTTGACTCTGGTTTACAGTGATGGACCATGATCATGAAGTCTCTTGGGTTGACCCATACCTGAGAAGCTGATTTTCAACCTTAAAATAGCTATTTTCACCCTATGAAGGTGTAGGTGTGCTGGAATGGTTGTACCACAAAAGCAGGTGTCTCCATCAACATTTCCACCCTTTGTCCCTGGTAGTAATTGGGGGGCAATCGCTTCCCAGAGAAAACTGATGATGAGCCAAAGGGACATGATGTGCTTCTCCATCACCTCCTGGGCAGCTGGAAGCGTGCACAGACCCTGCAGGTCTCCATGGGGATCTGAGCCTGCTTTTGGACACCCTTTTATTATCATCTGATATCTAGACCCATCCCTGGGGCTGCTGGCAGAGACCAGTTCTCCCAGCAGTGCCATGGTGGAGCTCCATGCTGGGTTGCACCTCTGCTTCGTGCCATGGTCTCCCATCATGGGATATGGGGATGATGGGTGTTCATGAAGAGGTGTGTTGGTGAGAAGACCAAGATGGCCATGACTGTGCCGAGCCTCAGGAGCTCGAGGCTGTGCCAGGGTTGGCAGATGGAGGAGAAGCCAAAGAAGGGATTGTGGCCAATCTGAAGGCATTTGACTTCCACTCAACCATGCAAAGTTCAGAGATATCCCCATCCCAGACCCCAGCTCTGTCCTCGAAGGGAGAAAGTACAATTATTAGTGAGGATGAGGCAGTGAGAACCAATGGCCTCTCCCTTTGCAAGCCTCTTACGAGTGGAGATGGAGAAGACCTCCGAAAGGCGGCTACAAAGCATGAAGGCGCACCTCGGAAACCTCCATCATGAGACCCCCTCATTCACTAGGATTTCCTTCCTGCAAAGACCCACAGATGTGGGTCCCAAAATCTCCCCTCCCAACCTGTTTCACCAGCTCATAGAGGAGGTCTTCTGCTCACAGGCCACCTCCCGAACACCCACCACTTGCCTTCTGCTGAAGCTGTGGATGAAACTGGCGCCTGAGACACCACCAGTGCCTGGATCCCGGTTCTCTGTGCTCCTTCTTTAGGATTCCTGACCAAAAAAAAGCGATTAGTGGAAGAGTCCCTGAATCCCGGAGGCACATCAGGGTGTGCCGGTGAGAGGAAAGGAAGGAAGCCTGAGAAGATCAAGGCATTAATTATCTACACGCCTTGGGGAGGAGAAGCTCAGCAGCCCCTTCCTCCCCTGCTGACGTCCATGGAGCTCTAGGAATGCATATTGGAGTGGAAAATGAGCTGAAAAACACTTCTTCAGAAATGCTGAGGCATAGGAATGGCAGATCAGCTCCCACTTGGAGCAAAGCCAAGGCTTTTTTGTTCTGAATTCCCATCAAAGCCAAAGTTTCCCGGCGCTCCTGCAGAGCCCTGGAAAAACGTATGCATTGGGCTCATGGGCCAATGCCGGGATCTTGTCACCTCCAGAAGGAAATTTGGGCTGGATGGCCAGAAACGTGGGCCTGGGACCCATCATGGCCATGGGGGCAGAAGGTTTGACCATTTTCTCCAATGCAGAAGTCCAGCAGTGAGACTTGTCTTCTTCTCTTGGGGTTTTCACCCCAGGTAGCTGCACCCGTTTGACTGTGGTGAACCTTGATTGCAGCAAGAGGACGGAGGAGACCATGAGAATGGACCTCAAGAGATGAGACTTTCTCCACTAAACACCTTCTTTGCCAAAAATCTGAGGACTCAAAGGCAGGTGCTGGGGTGGTCGGTGTCTGCGAGTGAGACTGGGGTGACAGTCTCCTCTGACCTAGTTCAAAAAGAGAAAGTTGCCATCAAATGTCACCTCATCATGGGCAAGCTCTACCAGGTCCACCACCCTGACAGGCTGGTGTTGTCAGGACATGAGAAATTAAATTCATTTCCGTTATATTAATAAATAGCTTTTAGAAGTAATTAAATTTTTCATGCAAGACATCTCTGGTCTGGTGAGTCACAGCAGAGCCAGAGGCAGGAGGGACCCAACCTCCATCTCGGCTGGGGGAGAACCTGAAAGCCTTGTAGGACCCTCCCCATGGCGATGTCCAATGTCTGGTGGTGGCAACATCCCTGCCCTGAGGCTTTCTCAAAGCTTCAGCATTTGAAAAGTGATGGTTTTCCCCTCCAACATTAGTTTTACGTTGGCTGGATGAGCACAGTCCCAGCTCTCAGCTGCCTCCCTGGCTTTGACCACAGATGCTCTTCTCTCCATCATCACCATCCCACGACCCACCAGCGGATGGGAATCTGGAACCCGGTGGAAAGGTGCAATTACTCTGGGCAGCAGCAGCAGCAGCAAAGGTCGCCTGTAAGCAGCCACTAATGCAATTATTGGCATCATCCAACTGGATGAACAGAAACCAGGCGGCCAAAGAGCCTCGTGAGGCCAAATCCAGCCACCGGGCCAGGCCTTTTTGCCAGGAATTAATTCAATCAGTGATGCTGCAAGAGGAACCCAGGCTATTCCCATTTCCCAATGAGTTTCATCTGCCTTTTGCATGGATAAAAAGAGGCTTTGAAAAGCTACCTTGCTTCAAATCTCTTTCTTAGCCTTGCCGCTTGCCTGTACCACCCTTGCTCCAACCCCAAAATGTCATATTTTAGGGGGATTTCCCATTTATTCCAGGTGCTGTAGGGCTGGGCTTGAGGCTACAGGTCCGGCTGCCGAGCTCAGCAGAAGCAGTTGGGGCTGGCAGGCAGCCAGCAGCTACTTTTCTATTTTCCTTTTCTTTTTTTGCTTTTGTTTTTAACACTCCCTCCACTATTTACAGTGTCCCCACAGCAGGACAGCTGGCTACGACGCGTTCACCTTGGGGACATGCAAGGACACCCGCCGTGCCAAGGGGACACCAGCTCGGAGCTTGTCCCAGAGATGGAGGCAGCACTGGAGGTGGGATAAGCGCTGGTGGCCCATCGGAGGAGTGAGTTGTGTTCGTTCTCAGCTGCATTCCCCGGATACTTGCGGAAAGCCGTGTGCTCCTCACCGCGGGCTGCCGAGCTTGTTTGCACAAGGTGTGTTTTCTACTCTGCTCCCGGGGAAAAAAACACTTTTTACCCCCAGTTTCCGTCTCCCTGTGGCGGCTGAGGGAGCGGGGGAATTTCACAACGGCACCGAGCCATCGCCAACCCAACCCCACAAGCCTGGACAGCCCCGAGATGAGGGTGATGGCTCCAGCCTGGCTGTGGTTGCGAATATTCACGGTTGCTCCTGCCAGAGCCCGTTTCCCCCGTGGCCCCACTGCCCGGCTTGGCCGCGGGCTCACGCCAGGATCGATGAAAACCAGCGTTGTGCACCGTAGCACAGGCGCCAGCAGGATCCATATGGGCTGAGGTACCTCATCCCGCACCACGCGGCTGCCCAAAACTCTTTGCCTTCTATTTAGGTGCCAACTCCGGGGGTGCATCACTCAACAAGGAGCCCCCCACATCATCCAGGTGATGCCAGTTGGCACCTTCGCCTTTACCAAGACCCATCGCAAGGAAGGAATGGAATGATTTTGGAGGGCAAACTGGGCTTGCAGGGAAAGGAAGGGCCAAGTCCATCATCTCACATAACCCCGGCATCTCTGGGCTGTTTATGCATCTGCACTTTCATACCTAACGCATCCCCCCGGGGTTTTTTTCCTTATTGCTCTTTAATAGCCCTTCTCAGGAAGTGAAGAGGCTCGATCACCTGGTTAATGAGTACCGAAGCCACCAAATCCTTTGGTTGAGACCCATTACCACGGGGAGACCCTGTCCCCAAGACCCAGCTGCTCTCCGCAACCTCCAGCTGTGGCAATCCAGTTGTTCACCGTTGCATGAACATCCCACCCTGCAAATCCCACTTTTGGGGTTGTAGGGACCCCCCTATTCAATCCAGATGTTTCCCCGTGATGCCAAGCCTGATGCTTGCACGGCAGCCCCCCCCTCCATGCAGCTGTCGCCCCAGCTGTTCCACCCCACCCTAATCCAGCTGTGCCCCTTGCGCAGCCCCCGCAGGTGCCGGGGCCGGAGCGGGGCGGAGCGGGGCGGCCGCGGGGCGGAGCGGGGACGGGGACGGGCGGTAATGGGGCGGCTCCGGGCGCTGAGCGCGGCTGCTGCCTCCCCGGCGCATCCCGCTGCTGGTAAGTGCCGCGTACGGAAGGGACGGGACCCACCGAACCGGGCAGGATGGGACCCGAGAGGGTCGGAGTGAACCGGGAGGCATGGGGCTGGAACGGGCAGGTTGGGACCTGAAAGGGTCACACGGAACCGGGAGGGATGGGACCCAAGAGGGTCGGAGTGAACCGGGAAGGATGGGGCTGGACGGGGCAGGATGGACCTGACAGGGTCAGAGTGAAATGGGAAAGATGGGGTTGGACTGGGCAGGATGGGTCCCAAGAGGGTAACACGGAACCGGGGCAGGATTAGACCCGAGGGAGTCAGAGTGAATTAGGAAGGATGGAGTTGGACCAGGCACGACCCAAGAGGGTCAGAGTGAACTGGGAAAGATGGGGTTGGA
Source organism: Nesoenas mayeri (assembly GCF_963082525.1). Lineage (NCBI taxonomy): Eukaryota > Metazoa > Chordata > Aves > Columbiformes > Columbidae > Nesoenas > Nesoenas mayeri. Next base: position 211,602,690 of record NC_137541.1, read on the forward strand.
CTGGGCAGGATGGGACCCAAGAGGGTCAGAGTGAACTGGGAAGGATGGGACCCAAGAGGGTCAGAGTGAACCAGGAAGGATGGGGCTGGACAGGGCGGGATGGGACACGAAAGGTTTACACAGAACCGGGAAGGATGAGGCTGGACCAGGCAGGATGGGACCCAAGAGGGTCACACGGAACCAGGGCAGGATTAGACCCGAGGAGGTCAGAGTGAATTAGGAAGGATGGGGCTGGAACAGGCACAACCCAAGAGGGTCAGAGTGAACCGGGAAGGATGGGGCTGGACAGGGCAGGATGGGACCCGAAAGGTTTACACAGAACGGGGAAGGATGAGGCTGGACCAGGCAGAATGGTGCCCAAGAGAGTCACGCAGAACCGGGACAGTATCAGATCTGAGTGGGTCAGAGTGAACCAGGAAGGATAGAGCTGAGCAAGATAGGATGGGACCCAAGAGGGTCGGATTGAACCAGGAAGGATGGGGCTGGACTGGGCAGGATGGACCTGACAGGGTCAGAGTGAACTGGGAAAGATGGGGTTGGACTGGGCAGGATGGGGCCCAAAAAGGTCAGACCGAACCATGGAGTATGGGGCTGGACTGGGCAGGATCGGGCCTGAGCATGTCAGACCAAACTGGGTCAGGATGATACCCAAGGGTCAGACCCAACTGGGAAGGATGGGACCTGAGGGGGTAAAATCAAACTGGGCTGGATGGGACCCGGCAGGATCAGACTGAACCGGGCAGGATCCGACCCAAGGGGGTAAAAGACCAGACTGGGCAGGATGAGGCCGGACTGGACAGGATCAGACCCAAACAGCTGAGACTGAACCAGGCAGGATTGGACCTGAGCAGGTCGGCTTGAACTGGGCAGGATGGAGCAGAACTGGAGAGGATGGTTCAGATCTGGAGAACATCGGTGCTCTGGTTGGGCTTTGGGGTGACCCGAGCCCAAATATATGTACATATATAGATGGATTGATGGATATGTGTGTATATATATATACATATATCTGTGTACAAATATATACTTTTGTACATATATATATGCACAGGTATATTTGTATATATGAGCATGCATGCATAGACATGTACAGAAGCATAAATACATTTGGATATGTATGGATAGAGGAATGTATATACATGTGTGTGAGTCCGTGTGTGCACAGAGACATATTGGTGTATATAGATACAGAAGTTTGCATATATATGTGTGTGAGTGGAGACACATATTTATATATACGTGTATTGAGAAATGTATATGCGTGTGTATACATGTGTGTAGAGCCGTATACGCTTGTGTATATGTGTATAGAGGTATATTTATTGATAGAGGTATATATGCTTGTATATATGTGGTTTTATGCATATATGTGTGCATTTTCCCATTTCCAACAAGAAAATTCTCCTTGGGCTGCTTGGAGCATCCCTGAGATGCCAATTTATTTCAGAGATAGAGTACGGAAGCGTGGGGAGGGGAAGGGAGACACTCAAGGACAGAGGACATCAGTGGCAGAGCCACTTGGCATCACCAGAGGGACCATCCCTGCACCCTGTCCCCGCGGGTCCATGTTAAGCACCCAAAAATGCCCAATCTTGGCCCAATTTGCCCACATCATTACACCTTCCAGCTTCAATAAATGGAGATTTCCCACAAAACACCCCAACTTTGGTCCCCAACCACCCCAGAGCTGATGGGACATGTCCATGGGCACCTGAAGATGTTTTGGGGACCGGTCAGGAGGTGCTTGGGGACGGGGATGTTGTGGCTTTGGCCAAGTGACATGCAAGGCAGGAGCATCTCCATCTCCATCTCCTTTAAAATCTGCTGATCTGGAGCTTTCGCTTCCCCCCCATGTCACCAGGCCACCAAGATGTCCCCACAATGGTGTTCTGGCAGGGAAGGACAAACCAAAGAGGAAGGGCTGGCAGGGATCCCTGGTATGTGTTTTTGAGGGTGAATAAAGGGACTTTTTGAACAATCCACCAGGACAAAACGTGACCTGGGGACGGGCCATGGGCACAGGATGAGGCCGAGTGTCTTGACGTGGGTTTGTTAATTGGAAACAGTGATTTCTGGGTTGCTATCGCGGGGTTACAGGTGGTTGCAGGTAGTGGGTATGGTTGGTGCGGGGATTCTCCAGTGACTAATGGAACGGTTGTGCTCGGCGTATCCCGCAGCTGGGATTTTCCTGGGATCGGGAGGGATTTTTCCTCTCCTCTGGCTTTCCTAACCCTCCCAGCCCAGCAGCACTGGGATTCAGTGCCCAATTTCCCTCTTACAAAGAGTTATTTTTGCTCATTTGCCATTTTTTGGGGCGCGTTCCCTTGTTTTTTGGCTTCTCATCATGCATTTGGCTCAGCTCTGCCCTCCGCCACCGATGGCCTGTGTAGCCTTAGGCATGTCCCTTAACAACTCCCAACAAACACCCCTCCAATGAGTGTTTTGGGGAGAAAATCTGTTAAAATGGGGTGTGAGTCAGCCTGGTTCGCTTCAAACCCACTGCCTGTGCCTCAGTTTCCCCTGTGTGGCTGTGGTGAGAGGCAACAAAGCAACTGGAGCATCTTCCTCCTCTTGGTGCCACCACTCCAGGTGACCTCCTTGTCCACAGCATCTACCGCAGAAGCCCAATCTTGGAAGGAGCCAAAAATGGGGGAATAGACCCTAAAATGGGGAGGAAGACCACAAAATGGGCTAAAAAGACCTGAAAAATCTTGGATGTGTTAGCATGGCTGGTGGCCACATCCTGGCATAGTCTGGGGTCCATCCCTTCCCTTGGTGACATTTGCCAGCTCTGGATGTCCCTTGGTGTCTAGGTCTCTTTTGGGGTGCAGGGGGTCTGTGTGTATATAGGGAGCTGCATATAGGGGGTGTGTGGGGGATGGGGATGTGGAACCACGACGGAGCTGCTGGCACGGGCCGTGCCACGTCATGACCACGTGGCCACGCTGTGCCACACGATGCCCATGCCGTGCCACCCCAGTTTCTGTTCCCCATCACCCCGGGGTGCTGCCGTTGGCTGGAAAGGGGAAGCGTTGCTTAACGTGGCACCCCAGGACTGCAGATGTTCCCGGGTGCTGGGGAGAACAGCGGCTCCCAGCACCCTGTGACACCCCCCTGGCACCCCAGCAGGTAAGACGCGCTCCCAGTTACCCCCTTGCCCATCACCTTGTCCCCAAATGTCACAGTGATGCTCTTGTGAGCTGTCAGGATGGCAGAGGGTCCTGTGGGTGCCCAGAGTGGGCGCTGCCTGGTCCTGGGGTGCCAGGGGAGGTTTGGGGGATCCCAGGGGATGGGGCAGGTCACGGCCCATGGGCACTTACTGGCTTGGAGGTGGCAGAGGTGGGTGCTGGGACTGCCTGGAGCTGGGGTGACAGTGGGGTGCGCTGGGCTGCGGGGGGGGCGCTCAGTGAGTTGCACGGGGCTCAGCAGGGTATGGGGGGTGCAGAGGCCTCAGTGGGGTGCAGGGGTCTCAATGGGTTATAGGGGGGCTCAGCAGGGTATGGGAGGCACAGTGGGGTGCAGGGGTCTCAGTGGGGTAGAAGGGGGTCGGTGGGGTACATGGGGGCTCAGCAGGGTATGGGAGGCACAATGGGGTGCAGGGGGGCCCAGTGGGGTGCAGAGGGTCTCAATGGGGTACAGGGGGGGCTCAGCAGGGTATGGGAGGCAAAATGGGGAGCAGGGGGGCCCAGTGGGGTGCAGGGGGTCTCAGTGGGGTACAGGGGGGGCTCAGCAGGATATGGGTGGCACAATGGGGTGCAAGGGGGCCCAGTGGGGTGCAGGGGGTCTCAATGGGGTACAGGGAGGCTCACCAGGGTATGGGAGGCTCAGTGGGGTGCAGGGGTCTCAGTGGGGTAAAGGGGGCTCAACAGGGTGCAGGGAGGCTCAGGGGGGTAGAAGGGGGGTCGGTGGGGTACATGGGGGCTCAGCAGGGTATGGGAGGCACAATGGGGTGCAGGGGGGGCCCAGTGGGGTGCAGAGGGTCTCAAAGGGGTACAGGGGGTCTCAGCAGGGTATGGGAGGCACAATGGGGTGCAGGGGGGCCCAGTGGGGTAAAGGGGGTCTCAGTGGGGCACAGGGGGGCCTCAGCAGGGTATGGGAGGCATAATGGGGTGCAGGGGTCTCAGTGGGGTGAAGGGGGCTCAACAGGGTGCAGGGAGGCTCAATGGGGTAGAAGAGGGGTCGGTGCAGTACAGGGGGGCTCTACAGGTTATAGAGGGGCACAATGATGTGCAGGGGGACTCAGTGGGGTGCAGGGGGGCTCATCAGGGTACAGAGGGGCTCAGTAGGGTACAGAGGGGCTCAGTGGGGTGCAGGGAGGCTTAGCAGGGTATGGGGAGCACAATGGGGTGCAGGGGGGCTCAGTGGGGTGCAGGGGGCTCAGTGGGGTGCAGGGGGGTACGAGGGATATGCAGCAGCAAGGAGAGCAGGGGTGGACTGAACTACATTACCAGAGCATGCCCAAAATGGGGGAAGGTTTGTGTGTGTCCCCAACACTCTACCCAAGCCTGACCCCATGGCCAGGGTGCTCTCTGGGGCTGGCAAATCCCCAGAGACCTGAAATGGGGCCACCACGGTGGTGCAAGCGAACGGGGTGGCCTCTGGACTTGTGTTTCCACCCCCTGGTCCCCTCTGCCCCATGCACCTGGTGGCTGGAGCTCAGCCACCCTCCTCCCTGCCTCAGTTTCCCTTCCCAGCCATTGTGGGGACACCAGCCACCCCGTTTCCAGGCAGGCTTGTCCCCAGCAGACATCAGGGCTGCTGCCGGCCGGTGATGCAAACAGGTCTGCAGTGGTGGAGGAAGCGAGAGGGGGAAGGAGAAGCAGCTCTGTCCACGTCCCCAAGCTGCTGCCACCCAGCAGCGTGGGGCACCCATGGGTGGCATGGTGAGGGATTCAGCCAAGTGACATGGCTGGGGTAAGGGGTCTCTTCATGCTGTGGGACCACCTCCTTCATGCAAGTCTCGGCCTCTAAGAGAAGCTGATAGCGTCTGCCCCAGCTCAGAGGAGCCCAGAGGACACGGGGATGGGCTCTGTTAGCCCACAAAACCGAAAAAGTCCAGAACCAGTGTGTCACCAGTGCCGGTTGCAAGGTGAAAGTAACCACAAAATCTGTGGGTTGTGTTGGGCTGGGTGTAGATGGCATCTCCTGCCACTCAGGGGACGGTGACCGGTCATAGGGATTTGGCACCCCCTGCAGAGGAGCAGGAGGCCGTGCTGGTGGCCAACAGCTCATTGTGCCGCAATTTCCTCTCCAGCATTGGGTTGATGGTGGTTTGGTCTGTGCAAACTTTTCTGTGGGGTGGAAGTGTCATGGGAAGAGGAGCTGAGATCATGATAACCATGGTGTCCCATGTGCTACCACCCTGTGCGGTCCTGCTGTCTCCACCTTCACCTCCCTGATGGGCTTCTGAATTAATCACTGTGGTTTAGAATCATAGAGTCACAGAAGGATTTGGGTTTAAGGGACCTTCCCAGCTCCCCCAGTGCCCCCCCTGCCATGAGCAGGGACATCTTCACCAGCTCAGGTTGCTCAGAGCCCCGTCCAGCCTGGCCTGGGATGTCTCCAGGGATGGTTCATCCACCACCTCTCTGGCCAACCTGGGCCAGGCTCTCACCACCCTCAGGGCCAACAATTTCTTCCTCATGTCTGGCCTGAATCTCCCTCCTTTAGTTTAAAACCATCACCCCTTGTCCTATCACAACAGGCCCTGCTCAAAAGTCTGTCCCCATCTTTCTTCTCGGGCCCTTTTAAGGCCGCACTAAGGTCTCCCCAGAGCTTCTGTTCTCCAGCTGAACACCCCAACTCTCTCAGCCTGTCCCCCAGCAGAGCTGTTCCAGCCTCGCATCATTCCTGTGGCTCCTCTGGCCCCTCTCCAGCAGGTCCATGTGTGTCCTGTGCTGAGGACCCAGAGCTGGACCAGCACTGCAGGGGGGTCTCACCAGAGCGGAGCAGAGGGCAGAATCCCCTCCCTGCACCTGCTGCTCACGCTGCTGGGGATGCAGCCCAGGACACGGGTGGATTTCTGGGCTGCAAGCGCACGTTGCCGGCTCATGGCCAATCTTGCACCCCCAGCACCCCTGAGTTCTTCTCCTGGGGCTGCTCTGCATCCATCCCCAGTCTGGACTGATACCAGGGGTTGCCCTGACCCAAAAGGATGGGGCTATAGGGTTGCACGCACTGGTCCAGGTGCATTTTGCTAGGGTGGGTGTGACATCACATGGCCAAGTCACCAACCATCCTCTTTGTCATTCGCAGATGCTGCTGAGGGGCCGCACCAGCAGAGAGGACATTGATCAGGAGAACCACCACCATGGCCAATTTGACAGTCTCCATTGGGGCTGGGAGGAACTCATGTACCTTTCACGAGGAGTTCAAGCAGGTCCTGCTACCCCTGGTCTACTCGGTGGTGTTCATGGTGGGGTTGCCCTTGAACGCCGTGGTCATCGGGCAGATCTGGGTGGCCCGTAAGGCGCTGAGCCGCACCATGATCTACATGCTGAATCTGGCCATGGCTGACCTGCTCTACGTCTGCTCCCTCCCACTCCTCATCTACAACTACACCCAGAAGGATTATTGGCCTTTTGGGGACTTCACCTGCAAATTCGTCCGCTTCCAGTTCTACACTAACCTCCACGGCAGCATCTTCTTCCTCACCTGCATCAGTGTCCAGCGGTACCTGGGCATCTGCCACCCATTGGCCTCATGGCACAAGAAGAAGGGAAAGAAGTTGACGTGGCTGGTGTGTGCTGCTGTCTGGTTCATTGTCATCGCCCAGTGCTTGCCCACCTTCATCTTTGCTTCCACCGGCACGCAGAGGAACCGCACCGTCTGCTACGACCTGAGCCCGCCGGACCGCTCCGCCGCCTATTTCCCCTACGGCATCACCCTCACCGTCACCGGCTTCCTCCTGCCCTTTGTGGCCATCCTCGCCTGCTACTGCAGCATGGCCCGGATCCTGTGCCAGAAGGACGAGCTGATAGGCTTGGCGGTGCACAAGAAGAAGGACAAAGCTGTGCGCATGATCATCATTGTGGTCATCGTCTTCTCCATCAGTTTCTTCCCCTTCCACCTCACCAAGACCATCTACCTGATCGTCCGTCCCTCGCCCAGCCTGTCCTGCCCGGCTCTGCAGGCGTTTGCCATCGCCTACAAGTGCACGCGTCCCTTCGCCAGCATGAACAGCGTCCTTGACCCCATCCTCTTCTACTTCACCCAACGCAAGTTTCGCGAGAGCACCCGTTACCTCCTGGACAAGGTGAGCTCCAAATGGCGGCAGGACCATTGCGTTACCTACGGCTCCTAGGTGAGGATGAGGACCACCTTGGTGTCACCAGGCCTGGGCATGGAGCAATTTTGGCTTTAGGCTCCACAGAGCAGAGGTGGCTTCAGCTCGGGATGTGCTGGAGGAAAAAAAGATGGTATCTTCTGAACTTTCAGCACTTCCATCCCATCTCTAACCTGCAGCAGCACAATATTAACACCATCACAGCACAGATCTGGTGTCCTCTCTCCGGCTTGGTTGCTCAGTTGAGCAGCTTTGCACCATGTTTCCTTGGCAGCAAAGCCACCGATGCAATAAAACCCACTAGTGGGACCGTGGAGAACATGGTGGGACCATGGAAGAGATGGTCCCTGGCTCAGGGAGAGCTGCTGGGGGACAATTTCTCCCCATTCTCACTTAAAGCTTCCCTGATGGGGCCATGCAAAGGCTGGAGAAGGTTTGGTTCAGCTCATACCTGTCTGGGGAACATGGGCCTGTGTGTGTCTCCATCTCAAGATCACTGTCACGGACATTTTTGGGGGTAATACTGGCCCAAAATAGGGCCAGACTAGTAAGAGACATGGGCCTACCAGTACCACTGGTGCCACAAAATGCCACAGGGAGAGCGTCCCTGGCCAGACTGGGAACTGGGAAGGGGGACATAAGGGCACATGGGACAACCGTGCTGGATTTCCTACCCAAGCGATGACCATGGGCTGGATTAGACACAAGCCAGCAGTGCTGTCACCTGCATGGGGACCTTCAGCATCATCCAAGTGCAGCTCCCTACTTAGCCCAGCACCCCAAATCTGTCCCATCCCAGCATCCTCAGTGTCCTGCTGTCACCTCCTAACCAGGATCCACCAAAATCAGAGCCGGCACACTTGGACGTGATGCCAGAGTTGGGAAACCCACGCCACTGAGCTACTCGGTGTCCTTGGTCATGTCACCGCATGTTCCACCGTTGACTTGGTGACTCCACCATACCTACATTGGGTCGGGGCTTGAGCTTTGCCCCCCACAAACTCCATCAGGATGCTGCTCCTTCCCAGAAAAGAGGGATTCGCTTCCATGGCATGGGATGGATGTACCACTAATCACTCTGCGAGTCTTCTCTAACCTATAGAATGTACAGAATAAACCCTCCCCCCTCTTTCAGGTGGATATGTGCACATATAGACACCCACTGTGTATACGCACATACATCACATCCAAGCAGGGGAAGGCTTGTAGCCCAGCACAGGCTACGTGGTGTGGATATTCTCAGCTCTGAATACATTATATCTATACAGTGTATGTATGTATATATAGTATACATATATATAGATGTAACTGTTTCCCTGAATTTCTTGCAGGTTGCGCGTAATAATCACATCTAAGCTGATTTTTAAGCAATTTGCTTCAAATCTCCGGAGACGAGCATCCCATCCAAGCGCGTGACTTCATCCCTACAAGCGTGCGGGTGTCTTCCTCGGGTTCCCAGCCACCCCAGGGTCTCACCAGCATCCAGAGCTGGTGGTCCCAACCTGGTTCCTTGCTGTCATAAGGATGAGGAGAGCGCTCAGGGTGGTCATCGGCTCTTGGATGATGCTCAAAGATCTCAGCGTCATGGTGGGCTGGGATGGAGAGGGACCTTACAATGGCATTTTAGCTCAAGTCATCTGGGTTTGCAGGCGCAGTGGCCATGTCCTGGTGGAGAGGATTGTGCACGGTGACAACAGCTTTGGGTTGTGGCACCGAAAGTGATGAAGGAGGCAGATCCAGCCTTGGGGTTTTCCATGGTTGGAGCTCATCTGTGCCAAAATCTCCTCTAATGTATTTTTGGGGTCTTGCAATAGAAAGGCAAATGCCGGGGACTGTGAGAGTGGTGGCAGGTGGGACAATCCCAACCTGTTGTCCCTAACTGTCCCCAGACAAAAGGAAGGTGACAGAGCGGGACATGCCAGGCCACACCATCCAGACCCAGGAGAGGGCGCAAAATATTCAGATTTGGAGGACTTCAGCTGGGGCTGCAGGTGCCCACCCGGCTTCAGGGAAGGATGGAGGATCCCAGTTCCATCACACCAACCCATACCTGGAGAGGACCCATGGGATGAGGCAACCAGCCAAAATTCAACCACAATACAGCTTTAATGGCAAAAAAATAACCAGGTCCTAAAGAAGCTGGTGGTGGATGCAGGGACATCCTTGATGATGTCTCTGATGGTGGAATCACAAATTTGGGGTGTTTTTAAGGGTAGGAGGCACATGGAGCTCATTCATTTTTGCATTTTGGGTCTGACTGTGTCCTGCCCGGCCTTGGGGTGGTGTAAGCAGTTCCCATGGTACCCCCAGGCCTAGAAGCCATGGTGATGGGCACAACGGGGCACCCTAGAGATGGGGTGGGCACAAAATCCTTCACTTGAGAGATGCTCAACACCAGCAGCCTGAGGACCAGCTCCTACAGCGATGAAACATGTGGCTCTTCCCAAAATCCCATCCTGAACACCTGGTGACCACAGAGACATCATAGGGACATCATCCTTATGGCCAGGAGACACCCAGCCCTGGGGGGACCAGGGGACAAGGGTGGAGGGAGGAAAGGGAGAGCTGGGGACGGAATATCTACATCTCACAGCATCGCTGGAGGCACTTTATAGGTGCTGAAAAATGCGTTTATGAGGGGTGTTGGATCTCTTTTTAATCACCATCAGCTTTTTCATGCCCCCGGGACAGAGACAGCAACGTCCTTTACGTGGCCAGGACACCCCTCCAGCCCCATCCACGCTGCCAAGGCCCCAGTTCACCCATCAACTGCCCCAACCACCTTCTTTTTCATCTCCCCAGAGATAAATCTGTTGTCTTGGGGGAAAAAGGGTTATAGGCTGCAAATAGCAAGTGCTGACAAGCCATGCTAAAAAACCATGAGAAAGTCTGTTTTCGCGAGGCGGTGAGTTGCCAGAGCTTTTTGCAAGTTGGGAACAAGGTGTTCTGCTTTCTCTGAGGACAAGTTGCAAAGCACGGGCTGGAGAAAAAGACACAAGAACCCCGGTTTTTTGCTTATTTATCCTGTTTCCCCCACTCCCTCCTCCCTAAAGTTTAAAAAGCTGGACGGAGATGGACGGAAGGGGATGAGGGATGGGGGGGATGAAGGATGCAGGGGATGAAGGATGCGGGGGATGAAGGATATGGGGGATGAAGGATGTTGGGGGTGAAAAATGGGGGAGGTGAAGGACATGGGGACTGAAGGATGTGGGGGTGAAGGATGGAGTGGATGGAGGATGTGGGGTGAAGGATGAGGGTTGTAAAGGATGTGGAGGTGGAGGATGTGGGTGTGAAGAATGGGGGGGATGAAGTATGGTGGGATGAAGGATAGGGGGGGTGGAGAATGTTGGGGATGAAGGATGAGGGGGTGAAGAATAGAGGGGTGAAGAATGGGGATGTGAAGGATGCTGGGGATGAAGGACGGGGGGGTGAAGAAGGAGGGGGGTGAATGTTGAGGGGGTGAAGTATCCAGGGGTGAAGAATGGGGGGCAGAAGGATGTTTGGGATGAAGGATGGGGAGGGTGAAGGATGTTCGGGATGAAGAATGGGGGGAATGAAGGATGGGGACATGAAGGATGGGGGACGAAGGATTAGGGGAGTGAAGGATGGGGGGATGAAGGATGGGGAGGTGAATGGTGTATGGCGGTGGGGTGCTGCCGCTTGACCTGAGAGCAGGAGGGCAGCTCTGCAATCCCCCCTTAAGAAAAACAAATAAACGAAAAATTAAATTAAAAAGAAAAAAAAAGGCGAAACCTCCAACCATCCCCCTCTGCGGAGGAAACCCCGCCTCCGGGGAGGAAAGTTTATTTGAATGCAACAAATAAAAAAGCAGGGGGGTGAAGGGAGGAGAAAAAGCCTAAAAAAAAAAAAGGGGGGGGGAGAGAGAGAGAGAGGGAGAGAGCGAGCAAACAAAGCGGGAGGGATGAAGGCCGCTGGCAGCCCGGAGGAGGAGCGGGGCCGGGCGGTGCCTGCGGCGGGGCCGGGGCCGGGGCGCGGCGGGGCCGGGGCCGGGGGGCGGGCGGAGGCGGCGGCGGCGGGGGTGGGGGGGGGCAGACAATGGCGGAGGGGGGCAGCGGTCGGGGGGTAGCGGCGGGTCGGTGGTTCCTGCCCGCCTCCTCCCCGCCTTCCTCCACCTCCTCCTCCTCCTCCTCCTTCTTCTTCTTCCCGGGTAGGAAAGTTTCAGCGTCGATCGCGGAGCAACAACCGGGCCGGGTTTTTGGCAGCCTGGCCCCATCGGTACGGCAGCTTTCGCTTCGTTTTAGCGAACCGGAGCCAACGGGCCCGGTTCATGCCGGGGTTCAACCACCATCCCCGGTTTTACCGCCGCCGCCGCCGTCGTCGTCGTCGTCGCCGCCGGGCCCGGGGTTGAACGCGGAGCCGCCGCGTTGGCCCAGCGTCCCGGCGATGCGGAAACTCTTCGGGGAGAGCTGCCGGCAAAGCGCCGGGAATGGGAAGGGCGATGGGATTGGGAACGGGAACGGCGTTGGGAACGGGAGCGGCCGGGGAGCTCCCCCGCCGCCTCCACCCCGCAGCCGCGTCCCGCACCCGGCTCTCGCCCGCTCTCCCCGCTGCGGAGCTCTGCCGGAGCCCGGCCCGCATTCCTGGCATAACTCGGCTCGACCGCAACCGCCCTCCTCCTCCCCATCGCCCCGCTCCAACGGGGAAGATGAAGCGGCGGCATCCCGGTCTCCCCGCCTTTCGTCGGGCAGCGAAGGCGAAGGGCAAAGCGGTGCCCAGCGTCACCGCGCCGGCCGGAAGAAAAAGAAAGAGAGCGGTGGTTGGGAGAGCCCGGCAGACGGCGAGGCCGAAGGCTGTGGGAGTGTGGTCTCCCGTCACCCGTTGCCCGTGGTGGCCCGGGTCTCCAAGGTGAACATCCTGCCCTTCGGCAGCCCCGGCGCGTCACGGAGCAGCAGTCGTTATTCCAGCACCGAGACGCTGAAGGAAGAGGAACAGTTTGGGATCTGTTGGCCCAACCAAGGGCGGACTCTCCAGGCGAGTTACGGTGTCTATCGGTCACCCAGTTTCGGGACGAGCGATGGCCTGGTGTGGGGGCAGCCGGCGGTCCGTGTCCGTCCCAAGCTGTCACAGGGCACGGCCAAGGCAAAACCGGACTTTGGGAGCGAGAGCCTGCACCAACCGGGGCTGGAAGGGGAGCAGGCCAAGCACCGCAAGTCCTTGTCCAACCCTGACATTGCCAACGAGACCCTGACGCTCCTCAGCTTCCTCAAATCAGACCTCTCGGAGCTGAAGGTGAAGAAGAAAGGAGTGCGGATCGGCCTTGACGCGGGTTCCGATGGCTGCTCCGGCATTGCCAACTCCTCCCCGGGCAGCCACGGCACCGCTCAGCCCCCCAGTCGCTGGGCGCCGGGCGAGCGGCCAACGCTCAAGGACCTGACGGCCACTTTGCGTCGCGCCAAGTCCTTCACCTGCTCCGAAAAATCGGGGACGCGGCGGCTTTTCCTACAGAGCGCCATGAAGCAGAGCTCCTCCGAGCTCCTCCTGGCCACCGCCGACAGCCGGGACCAGGTGGCTTCGGATGGGGCGCAGCGAGGGGACGAGGATGCTCTCCCCATGGTCATCCAGGACCAGTACATCCAGGAGGCGAGGCAGGTCTTTGAGAAGATCAGCAAGATGAGTTCCCAGCAGGACTATGGCTTCGCGGCTGAGCAGAAGGACAGCGGAGGTGTGGAGGGCGCCGAGGTGGTGGCACCGACGGGGACAACAGACATGGCTCTTCTGGGCCAGGCGGAGAGCACGCGGTGTTTGAAGGAAGTGGAGCCGGAGGAGAACCTTGCTCGCAGGAAATCCGTGGAGGAGCTGTTGGGTCACGAGTCGAGCGTGATGGACGAGGGCATCGTCACGGAGCCGGAGCCCACGCGGATGCCCTTCCAAGACCTGCATGAAGCCATGGATGCCTGGACGCTGCCCAACGCCGTGCCGGCAGCTGGTGACACCGAGATGCCACTGCCCGCTCATCCGGCAGTGGCGGTTGAAGACCTTCCAGCCGGCAAATCCGAGACACCGAGCACCCCCGGCAGCCTGCGCCGCCGCCGTAAGTTCCCCTCGACGGGTGCTAATGGGATGGAGGGTGGCAACGAAGGTGGCACCGAGTCCTACCGCTCCCTAAGCGACCCCATGCCCCACCGGAGATGCTCGATGGCGGAGGAGGCGAAGAATTTCTCCGTCGACAGCAACCTCCTGGGTTCGTTGAGCGCCAAGGCGGGTATCCCCCAACCCGTTGGCATTGCGGGCAGCGCGGGCAGCGCGGGCAGCGACCTGTCGCTCGGCAGCGATGGGCCGCGGGACTACAGCAGCCTCATCCAAACCATCGTCAGCCAGCCCGGCGCCATGGCGAAGCTCATCGATGACAAAGGCAACAGCAAGACCATCAAGAAGAAGTCGCTGAGCGACCCCAGCCGCCGCGGTGAGATGCCGGCAGGCACCTTCGAAGGTCCCGGTGAGGCCATCAGCGAGCTGGAGCCCAGCATCCCACCATCCAGCAGCGAGCCCATCCTCTCGGCACAACCAGCCGCGCCGGGCCCCGGCCGTGGTTATGGCTTTGACCCCAAGTTGGCCGATGTGTTGTCCCCTCGCATCGCGCGGCGCAGCTCCAAGAAGCGCTCCAACCGCGCGGCTCACCAAGAAAACCAACCGCCGCCAGCACCCGCCGTCCTCGCCAAGAGCCGCCCGGCCACCAAGCATGTCCGTCACACCAGCGAACCCGCCACCTTTGTCCCCATCACCGTCCCCGAGCCGCTTGTCCCCTCCGGCCACCACAGCCACCTCCCCACTCCATCTGCTGGCCGCTCGCCTGGTAAATCCTTCCCAAACCTTCAACCTCCTTCTCTGGAGGATGTCACCAAGCGGTACATGCTGTCCCTCAACTCAGGTGACGCGTCCCCCGCTCCCGGGGATGGACCTCGCTCTCCACCCGCTGCCCCACCGCCCCGGCTGCCCCGCTGCCCGCGGCCGCCCGACGAGCACAGTTCCAGGACCAAGCCGCAGGTGGTAAGTGCCCATCCATCCTAAAAACACCTTTGTTTCACGGGGTACGTGACCCCTCCAAAGCGCGGGTGGCTTCGGGAGGTCCCTCGTTGGGGACAAATTCCCATCTGCGGATGCGCTGCCGGATGGCCAAGAGCTTTCCCAGCCCTTTCCAGTGGTCCCAAGGGGATGAGCTCTTGTTTGCAGGAGTGATCTCTCCAATAAAAAGGCGATTTTTGGGCAGGAAGAAGCAGGTTTCAAGTTAAATAGCACCAAATTTTGGTGGAAGGTAGTTTTATAGATCTATATTATATGCTATATTTATATATAGCATCTCCTGGCGATGCTATATAAAGTTCCGATAAACGGGTGTGCTCTGGGCTGGCCCTGAGATGCTGAACCAAAAATTGCCTTTTCCTCAGCAAGGAGAGCTTAAATGGTCCTTTTACTTGGGATTCGTCATGCCAAACCCCTTATTGAGCAAATCAGCATATTTTCCCCCAAAAAATCGCCATCACTGTGCCTGGGACCGTGCGGTTTGTTGTGCTGCCGGCGTGGGAAAACAGGGGAAGAAATATTCCTGTGGACTGAGTATTGTATAGATGTGTAAAGTTTTATCTCGTTGGTGGAAGAATTAACGCTGCTTGGGGGATGCAAAGGCGGTTTTATCGCCCCGTGTGCTCTGGGGTCTTTCCTGGGGTGGGTTTTTTGGCGTTGCTGACCCCTCGACTGGTGTTTGGAGATGGACTCGGGTTCCCATCTCTCCGGGTGTTTGTGCCGGGAAGCGCTTGGCAGCACCACCTCCCCCTGCGGCACCCACGGGGCTTTTAATAGCGCCGGGAGAAACCCAGAAATACCCATTCCCGCGGGGGACGAGCCGAGAGCTCACGGGAACAGGGCTGCCAGGGCTCTCTCGTCCCACTTTGAGGCCGATTTCAGAGGACGTGCTGGACTGTTCCCTTCCAACAGCCGCCGGCAGCCAAGCGTGAAGTCCCTGGGGCCGAGCCCGGCCGTGTAACCCTTGCTGGCCGGGGCAGAGCTGCCTGGAACACAGGGAGGTTTGTTTGTATGCACTCAAAATCCAGATCCTTGCAGCGTTATTCCATCGTTATTCCTGGGGTCAGGTATTCCTGCAGTATCATCTCCCCGAGATGTTCTCCTGGGGTTCCTCATCCCTGCAGCGTCATTCCACCAAGATATTCTCCTGGGGTTCAGCATCTTTGCAGCATTATTTCCCCCAAGATGTTCTCTTGGGGTTCAGTATCCCCAGAACATCATTGTCCCCAAGATATTCCCCTGGGATCCAGCATCCCCACTGCATCATTTCCCCAAGATGTTCTTCTGGGGTTCACCATGCCTTCAGCATTGTCCCCCCAAATATATTATTTTGGGGTCCAGCATCCCTGCAGCTTCATTCCCCCCAAGATATTCTCTTAGGATCTGGCATCCATGCAACATCCTCCCCTCAAGATATTCTCTTGGGGTCCATCACCCCTGCAGCATCACTCCCTCAAGATGTTCTCGTGGTATCCAGCATCCCTGCAGCATCATTCCCACAAGATATTCTTGTGAGATCTAGCACCCTATAGCATTATCCCCAACAAGGTGTTCTCTTGGGGTTCCTCATCCCCACAACATCGTCCCCCTAAGATGTTCTCCGGGATCCAGTGTCCCCACAGTATTACCTCCTCAAGATATTCTCTTTGGGTCCAACACCCGTGCAGCATCACTCCCTCAAGATATTCTCATGGTATCCAGCATCCCTGCAGCATCATTCCCCCAAGATATTCTTGTGGGATCTAGCACTTTATAGCATTATCCCCCACAAGGTGTTTTCTTGGGGTTCCTCATCCCCACAGCATTTTCTCCCAAAGATATTCGCTGAGATCCAGCATCCCCACAGCATCACGTCCTCAAGATATTCTCCTGGGGTCCAGCATCATTCCCCCAAGATATTCTTGTGCGATCTGACATCCGTGCAACATGGGATCCAGCATCATTCCCCCCAAGATATTCTCTTGGGATCTGCCATCCGTGCAACATCCTCCCCTCAAGATATTCTCTTGGGGTCCATCACCCCTACAGCATCACTCCCTCAAGATATTCTCATGGTATCCAGCATCCCTGCAGCATCATTCCCCAAAATATTCCCCTGGGGTCTGGCATCCTCATAGCATCATTCCCCCAAGGTGTTCTCCTGGGGTCCAGCACCCCTGCAGCATCATTCTCCCAAGATATTGTCCTGGGAGGCTCTGCCACCCATCCAGCTCCTTCTCCAGCTGTTGTCCCCACTGCCAGACAAGAGCTGTTGGTGGCCAAGAACAGGGAGCTCTCGGATCCTGTGTCAAACATCCCTTTGCAAATAATCATGAGTGAATTTTGCTGCAGTTTTGCCTGATGTATCAGTTCAAAGTGAGGCGTTTGTCCTCTGTGATCTCGGTGTGGAAAGTGCTCTTGAAGCGTTAAGCGTTATAATTAAGCAGGGTAACGAGGCACCTCTTGGGGCCGTGGCTGACGGCGCCATGGGGACATCGGCGGGTCCCCAGGGCAAGGCAGCGCCCCCGGCGGCATTTCTTTATAAAGAAATATCTCTTACTAAATTATTAATATGTTACGTTTATATAATACGTGGTTTCTATTAATTATTTATAAAGAGATATTTCTGATTCAGGCGGCGCCCCGGGGACGGTGCCCACTCCATGGTGATGCCCCCTGCACCCCCGTACACTCCACAACCCTGGTCACTTCAGCATCATTTTGGGTGGATTTTTACCACATCCAGCACTGGGCTTTGGCAACTGGGAGCCCAGTTTGGCCGAGCATCATTTTGGGGACACGGGCCACCCCGCGGGGCCGGACCCCAGGGGTGGTGCTCCTCACCTTGCTCGAACCCGCCGGCCGGGTGCGAATTTTCCCTTTTAAGGGCAACACCGCAGCTGTATCTTCAAATCTCTCTCCTGCCTTTGAATTGCTTTGTGCTGCAGCCATAACGCAACCGAAACCAGCATTTTTATTTCTCTTTTTGATTTATGATATAGCAGAGCGGGGATGTTTTATTTCAGATGGCACCAGCCAAGGTTGGGGGGGTGGATGGGGACCGAGCCCTGCAAGGGAGTTGCTTTAATATAGGCGAGAACATCGAGGACCGGATATAACTTGGCACCGGGACGGCTGGCGGGGAGCGGAGATTTACGTGTCCCTGACCGTTGGAGAAGAAATAAGCTTTATTTTGTATTTTATTTCTTTTTCCCCTCCCTAACTCAATGGAAAGGGCCGGCGTCCTGAGGTCGGTCGTCTGCTTGGGGAAGAGGTCGTTGCTGCTTGGGGATTTTGGGGCGCTGGAGCATCTGTCCCACGTCATGGTGATGGTCTGTCTGTCCTGGCGTCTGTTTCCAGCAGATGATGCTGGGGAGGGATTAACAATGGGGTCTGACAAGGGTTCAGTGATGCTCCCCCAAAATATTCTCTTGGGGTTCAGCATCCCTGCAGCATCGTTTCCCCAAAATATTCTCCTGGAGTTCAATATCCCTGCAACACCATTCCCCAAAAATATTCCCTTGGGGTTCAGCATTACTGCAGCATCATCCCCCCAAGATATTCTTTTGGGGTCCAGCATCCCTGCAGCATCATTCCCCCAAGATATCACTTTGGGGACGAGCATCCATGCAACATCATTCCCCCAATATTCTCTTGGGGTTCAGCATCCCTGTAACATCACTCCCCAAGATACTCTTTTGGGGTTCAGCATCCCTGCAGCATCATTCCCCCAACATATTCCTTTGGGGTTCAGCATCCCTGCAGCACAATTCCCTCAATATTCTTTTTGGGAGCAGGATCCCTGTAGCATCATTCCCCAAGATATTCTTCTGGGGTTCAGCATCCCTGTAGCATCACTCCCCAAGATGTTCTTTTGGGGACCAGCATCTCTGCAACACCATTCCCCAAAATATTCCCTTGGGGTTCAGCATCCCTGCAGCATCATTCCCCCAATATTCTTTTGGGGACCAGCATCCCTGTAGCATCACTCCCCAAGATGTTCTTTCGGGGATCAGCATCCCTGCAGGATCACTCCCCAAGATATTCTTTTGGGGTCCAGCATCCCTGCAGCATCACCCCCCAATATTCTTTTGGGGACCAGCATCCCTGTAGCATCACTCCCCAAGAGATTATTTTGGGGTCCAGCATCCCTGCAGCATAAATCCCTCAATATTCTTTTGGAGTTCAGCATCTCTGTAGCATCACTCCCCAAGATGTTCCTTTGGGGACCAGCATCTCTGCAACACCATTCCCCCAAGATATTCCCTCAGGGTTCAGTATCCCTGCAGCATCATTTCCCCAATTTTCTTTAGTGGACCCGCATCCCTGCAGTATCACTCCCAAGAGATTTTTTTGGGGTCCAGCATCCCTGCAGCATCATTCCCCAAGATATTCTTTTGGGGACCAACGTCCCTGTAGCATCACTTCCCAAGATATTATTTTGGGGATCAGCATCCCTGTAGCATCACTCCCCAAGATGTTCTTTTGTGGTTCAGCATCTCTGTAACACGATTCCCCCAAAATATTCCCTTGGGGACCAACATCCCTGCAGCATCATTCCCCCAATATTCTCTTGGGGTTCAGCATCCCTGTAGCATCACTCCCCAAGAGGTTATTTTGGGGTCCAGCATCCCTGCAGCATCATTCCCCCAAAATGTTTTCTTGGGGTCTGGCATCCATGCAGCATCATTCCCTCAATATTCTCTTGGGGTTCAGCATCCCTGTAGCATCACTCCCCAAGATGTTCTTTTGGGGACCAGCATCCCTGCAGCATCACTCCCAAGAGATTATTTTGGGGTCCAGCATCCCTGCAGCATCACTCCCCAAGATATTCTTTTGGGGACCAGCATCCTTGCAGCACCATTCCCCCAAGATACTCCCTTAGGGTTCAGCATTACAGCAGCATCATCCCCCCAAGATATTCTTTTGGGGTTCATCATCCCTGTAGCATCATTCCCCCAAAAATGTTCTCTTGGGGTCCAGCATCCCTGCAGCATCATTCCCCCAAAATGTTCTCTTGGGGTCCAGCATCCCTGCAGCATCATTCCCCCAAAATGTTCTCTTGGGGTCCAGCATCCCTGCAGCATCATTCCCCCAAAATGTTCTCTTGGGGTCCAGCATCCCTGCAGCATCATTCCCCCAATATGTTCTCTTGGGGTCCAGCATCCCTGTAGCATTGTTCCCCCAGGCTTATTTTCGCATCCCCCATGGTTTGGGGGTAATTTTGGCAGGGTTTTTGTGCTGTTTGCCGGGTTCGGCCGCCCGGCGCGTCCCGGAGCGGTAACGTGCTGTTCTCCCTCGGCGGCGGGACTGTTTGTCCTGGGCGCTTTCCAGCGATCCTCCATGGGGCTGGAGCCGGCCAAACCATCCTGGGTGCAGAATTGCTCCTTCACCCCGTGTCTGACGCCGGGCACGAGGCTTTTCATTCCCCAGCAGCACATCCCACTAAAAGATGCTTTGAAGAACGCAAGAAAACATCCACAAAATCTCAAAACATTGATGTTTTTCTGCCTCCAGCATCCCATGAGCCGCACACACATGTGAGGCAACCCAACGCATTTGGGGTGCTTTGGGTGAATTTGGGGTCTTGGTGGAGGTATGAGCGGGATGCCAGGCTGGCATCCCCTCGCCTCTTTCTTTTTCCCCGTGGCAGAATCCAGCACAGGATGGAAAATTAGGTATGTTCGCTGCCATGCTCTTGTTTGTTGATTTAGCAGCGGGCGGATTAAACAGGAAAATATTGATTTAAATATAGCACCTCGCGGGAGCGGAGGAGTCGTGGGAACGCGACCCCCCCGGCGCCCCGGCCGCTGCCGTCCCACCTGCTGCACCCCAAAAATGTCACCGGGGACAGAGGGGGATCCCCAGAGGGACCCATCGGGGTCACATTCCCAGGGACACTTGCGTAAAACCCCCAAATCCCTCCCCAGCATCCTCAGCTCATCCTCTAGATCTCATCCTCACTTCAGCTTCATCTCTAGGACCGGATCCGTGCCATATATCCCTTAGCCAACATTTGGCATCTTTGCCCCTATTTATCCCTCCGTTCGCTATGTAAATCCCCGTAGAAACCAGGTTTTTAGGCCACTTTGGGGAGTTTTCTCATTTGGTGGCGTTACTGGGAATCTATAATTAAAGGCGCTGCGCGGGGAGGATGAGGATGGGTGAATCTTGGCTCTTCTGTCGTGATGCTTTGCCCGGTTTTCACAGCACCGGCTCAGCGAAACACTGGGGGAAACTGAGGCACACAGGCTGCATTTTTGCCCCTTTTCTTCCCTGGTGTAAAAAAAATCCCCTTAACTTTGCCCATTTTTGCCCCTTCCCGGGGCCAAAATCCCCTTAACTCAGCCCATTTCTACCTCTTTCCTTCCCCAGTTCCAAAATCCCTTTAAATCTTCCCATTTCCCCCCATTCCTTCCCCAGTGCCAAAATCCCCTTAAATCCTCCGGTTTTCACCCCCAGTGCCAAAATCCCCTTAAATCTTCCCTTTTTTATCCCTTTTCTTCAATTCCAAAATCTCCCTTCCCCAGAGCCAAAATCCCCCTAAATCTCCCCATTTTTACCCCTTTCCTTCCCCAATTCCAAAATCCACTTAACTCTCCCCATTTGCGCCTCTTTCCTTCCCTTCTGCTGGCATTTTGAACACCCTTGGGTGACACGGAGGACGTGTCACCCAGAGCCACCCCCCTTATTCCTTGTCCCTGTGCCTGCCCCCACTTTAATTAAAAGCCTCTAATTAATGAAGCAGCAGGGAGGCTGGAGCAGATGGGATATGCATCCTTGAAGCCCAGACACCCCAAGGTGGCACCCATGGGTGCCTTGTGCCGGTGTTCATGGGGCAGGATCTGGCCCCGCAGCGAGAGGGTTAGTCCTGGGCTAAGCCGGGGGCTGGGACCGGCCTTGGCCCGCGGCCACCTGGCCCAAAGGTCGGGCTCTTGGCAGGGTGACAGGGCTGCAGTGATTTGGGGGACGCTGCAACGGGCTGGGTGGCAGCTCCGCTTCCAGCCTGCGGGGAGACCCAGGACCCTGTGCGGGTGCTGGGGTGCACATACAGGGGTGCGCGGGGGGGGGGTCCCTGGTGCTGGGGTGCACGTGCAGGGGTGCACAGAAAGGTCCTTGGTTGCGGAGGTGCACGTGCAGAGGTGCATGAGGAAGTCCTTGGTGCTGGGGTGTACGTGCAGGGGTGCGCAGAGACATCCTTGGTGTTGGGGTGCACATGCAGGGGTGCACAGGGAGATCCTTGGTGTTGGGGTGCACATGCAGGGGTGCATGAGGAGGTCCTTGGTGTTGGGGTGCACATGCAGGGGTGCACAGGGAGATCCTTGGTGCTGGGGTACACATGCAGGTGTGCATGAGGAGGTCCTTGGTGTTGGGGTGCACATGCAGGGGTGCGCAGTTTGATCCTTGGTGTTGGGGTGCACATGCAGGGGTGCATGAGGAGGTCCTTGGTGTTGGGGTGCACATGCAGGGGTGCGCAGAGACATCCTTGGTGTTGGGGTGCACATGCAGGGGTGCACAGGGAGGTCCTTGGTGCTGGAGTGTACGTGCAGGGGTGCGCAGAGACATCCTTGGTGTTGGGGTGCACATGCAGGGGTGCGCAGGGAGATCCTTGGTGTTGGGGTGCACATGCAGGGGTGCATGAGGAGATCCTTTGTGCTGGGGTGCACATGCAGGGGTGCATGAGGAAGTCCTTGGTGTTGGCGTGCACATGCAGGGGTGCGCAGAGACATCCTTGGTGTTGGGGTGCACATGCAGGGGTGCGCAGGGAGATCCTTGGTGTTGGGGTGCACATGCAGGGGTGCACAGGGAGATCCTTGGTGTTGGGGTGCACATGCAGGTGTGCATGAGGAGGTCCTTGGTGTTGGGGTGCACATGCAGGGGTGCACAGGGAGATCCTTGGTGTTGGGGTGCACATGCAGGTGTGCATGAGGAGGTCCTTGGTGCTGGGGTGTACGTGCAGGGGTGCGCAGAGACATCCTTGGTTTGGGGTGCACATGCAGGGGTGCACAGGGAGATCCTTGGTGCTGGGGTACACATGCAGGTGTGCATGAGGAGGTCCTTGGTGTTGGGGTGCACATGCAGGGGTGCGCAGTTTGATCCTTGGTGTTGGGGTGCACATGCAGGGGTACATGAGGAGGTCCTTGGTGTTGGGGTGCACATGCAGGGGTGCGCAGAGACATCCTTGGTGTTGGGGTGCACATGTAGGGGTGTGCAGGGAGATCCTTGGTGTTGGGGTACACATGCAGGGGTGCGCAGAGACATCCTTGGTGTTGGGGTGCACATGCAGGGGTGCACAGGGAGATCCTTGGTATTGGGATGCACATGTAGGGGTGCATGGGGAGGTCCCTGGTTGGAGAGGTGAACATGCAGGGGTGCATGAGGTGCAAGGGGTGTACGTGGAAGAGGTCCCTGGTTGCAGAGGTGCACATGCAAGGGTGCACAAGGAGATCCTTGGTGTTGGGATGCACCTGCAGGGGTGCGTGTGGAGGTCCCTGGTGCAGAGGTGGACGTGCAAGGCTGCATAGGGGGGCCCTTGGTGCAGTGGTAAACGTGCAGGAGGTCCTTGGTGCAGTGGTAAATGTGCAGGGGGTCCCTGGTGCAGGGGTGCACATGCAGGAGGTCCCTGGTTGCAGGGGTGCACATGCAGGAGGTCCCTGGTTGCAGGGGTGCATGTGCAGGGGTGCATGAGGAGGTCCCTGGTGCAGAGGTGCAAATGGAGGAGGTCCCTGGTGCAGAGGTGAACGTGCAGGGGTGCATGAGGAGGTCCCTGGTGCAGAGGCGTATGCGCAGGAGGTCTGTGGTACATAGGTGGACATGCAGGAGGTCCCTGGTGCACAGGAAGGGGTGCCTGAGGTGGTCTTTGTTGCAGGGGTGTACATGCAGGGGTGCACAGAGAGGTCCCTGGTGCAGAGGTGGACGTGCAAACATGCACATAAAGGTGCTTGGTGCAGGGCTGCACGTGCAGGAAGTCCTCAGTGCTGGAATGTACGTGCTGGTCCTTGGTGCTGGGGTGGACGCGCAAGGGTGCACGAGGAGATCCTTGGTTTTGGGGTGGACATGCAGGGCTGTATGGAGAGGTCCCTGGTGCAGGGTTGTACGTGCAGGGGTGCATGAGGAGGTCCCTGGTGGAGGGGTGGACAGGCAAGGCTGCATAGGGAGGTCCTTGGTGCAGGGCTGCATGTGTAGGAGGACCCTGGTTGCAAAGGTGCATGTGCAAGGGTGCATGAAGAGGTCCTCGGTGCAGAGGTAAATGTGCAGGAGGTCTCTGGTTGCAGGGGTGCATGTGCAGGGGTGCATGAGGAGGTCCCTGGTGCTGGGGTGTACATGCAAGGGTGCATGGGGAGATCCTTGGTGTTGGGATGCACGTGCCGGGGTGCACAGGGAGGTCCCTGGTGCAGGGCTGCACATGCAGGAGGTCCCTGGTTGCAGAGGTGCACATGCAGGGGTGCATGAGGAGGTCCTTGGTGCAGGGGTGCACATGCAGGGGTGCACAGAGAGGTCTTGGGTGCAGGGCTGCACATGCAGGTGGTCCCTGTTTGCATAGGTGCTCATGCAGGTGTGCACAGGGAGGTCCCTGGTGCAGAGGTGGATGTGCAGGCATGCACGGAAAGGTCTTCGGTGTAGGGCTGCACATGTAGGAGGCCCCTGGTTGCACAGGTGCACATGCAGGGATGCACAAGGAGGTCCCTGACTGCAGAGATGCACGTGCAGGGCTGTCCAAGAAGGTCCCTAGTGCTGGGGTGCTCATGCAGGTGTTCACGGGAGGTCCTTGGTGCAAGGGTGGATGTGCAAGCGTGCACGGAAAGGTCCTTGGTGCAAGGCTGCCCATGCAGGAGGTTCCTTGTGCAGAGGTGAACATGCAGGGATGCATGAGGAGGGCCCTGTTTGCAGGGATGTATGTGCAAGGCTACACGGGGAGGTCCTTGGTGCAGGACTGCACATGCATGAGGTCCTTGGTGCTGGGGTGGACGTGCAAGGGTGCACGGGGAGGTCTCTGGTGCAGGGGTGGATGTGCAAGGGTGCTTGGAGAGGTCCTTGATGCAGGGCTGCACATGTAGGGGGTTCCTGGCTGCAGAGGTGCAAAATAAGGTGTGCACAAGCAGATGTGCACAAAGAGGTCCCTGGTGCTGGTGTGGACGTGCAGGGCTGCACAGGGAGATCTGTGATGCCGCTGTCCATGTGCATCCCTGTACAGTGACATTCCCTGGTGCTGGGGTGCACGTGCATCCCTGCACGGGGAGCTCTGCAGTGCTGGAGTGCAGGGGAAGGTCCTTGGTGCAGGGGTTTTCATGCAGGGGTGCACACAGACATGCCCGGTGCAAGGGTGCATCAGGAGGTACCTGGTGCTGGGGTGCACATGCAGGAGGGGTGCACAGAGAGGTCCTTGGTGCAGGGGTGCACATGCGGGAGGGTCCTGGTGCAGAGGTGGATGCACAGGGGTGCACAGAGAGGTCCTTGGTGCAGGGGTGCACATGCGGGAGGGTCCTGGTGCAGAGGTGGATGCACATGGGTGCTCAGGGCCGTCTCCGGTGCTGGGGTGCACATACAGGGGTGCATGAGGAGGTCCCTGGTGCAGGGATGCTCATGCAGTGGTGCATGAGGAGGTCCCTGATGCCAGGGTGCTGGTGCAAGGGTGCACAAGCAGAGGGACACAGGGAGGTCCCTGGTGCTGGTGTGCACGTGCAAGGGCGCGTATCTGGTGCAGGGGTGCACAGGGAGATCCCCGGTGCTGGTGCAAGGGAGCATGAGGGTGCAAGGATGCATGAAGAGCTCAGGTGAGCCAGTTTGCACGTGCAGGAGTGCACAGGAAGATCAGTAGTGCCACTGTGCACCTGCAGCCCTGCACGGGGAGATCCTGGGTGCTGGGGTGCAGGGGTGCACAGAGACATGGGTGCTGCTGGTGTACATACCCAGCGACGCACAGGGATGGTGCAGGGCTGCACCGTCCCCATGTGTGCATTGCACGGGCTGCTCTGCGTTTCTGGGCACCCTGCCCGCACCCTGCCCGCACCCTGCCCGCACCCTGCCTGCACACATGCACGCAGCTTTGTGCCTGGGCTTTTCCCTGCAGTATCGCCCACCTCTGAAGCTTCTGCTTGCAGGAGGTGGCCTGCATCTCTTGATCTGCTCTTGCAGGGGAATCATAGAATCACAGAATGATTTTGGTTGGAAAAGACCCTCAAACTCACCGAGTCCAACTGTTCCCCCATCGCTGGCACTGCCCCATGTCCCCAGAACCTCATGTCCGTCTGTCCAACCCTCCAGGGATGGTGACTCCAGCACTGCCCTGGGCAGCCTGTTCCAATGCCCCACAGCCCTTTGGGGAAGAAATTGTTCCCCACATCCAACCTCAGCCTCCCCTGGCGCAACTTGAGGCCGTTTCCTCTGCTCCTGGCGCTTGTTCTTGGGGAGCAGAGCCCGACCCCCCCTGGCTCCAAGCTCCTTTCAGGCAGTTCAGAGATCAGAAGGTCTCCCCTCAGCTCCTGTTCTCCAGCTGAACCCCCCAGGTCCCTCAGCCGCTCCATCACACTTGTGCTCCAGCCCCTCACCAGCTCCGTTCCCTTCTCTCAACTCGCTCCAGCACTTCAAGGCCTTTCTTGGTGTGAGGGTCCCAAAACTGCCCCCAGGATTGGTGGTTTGGCCTCCCCAGGTCCCAGCACAGGGACGGTCACTGCCTTGGGCCTGCTGGCCACACCAGTGCTGGTACCAGCCAGGATGCTGGTGGCCTCTTGGCCACCTGGGCAGGAAGCAACAGGTCAGTGTCTCTGAGATGTGCACATGCAGTGCTGGTCCCTCCTCTTGACCTCAGCTGGGATGGAGACTCAAAGCTGCCCAGGTCTTGTTGCTGGGTGATGGGAGGGACCAGAGAGGTCTTTGCTGCTGAAATCTATCACCTGCCCATCGCAGGCAGGTCCTGATGGAGCAGCTCCCACAGCTTTGGGAGAATTTCTCCTAAGTTTGGGTGCAGCCTGAGAAGAGGTTTTTCGCTGAAGAAGATGGTGCTGTCACATGCAGTGAAGATGCAGTGGGGCAGCACCAGAGTTTGGTCCGTATGGAGTTTCTTCCACTTCTCACAGGGCTTTGCCCTGAAAGGTGGGGGAGAAGACTCCCTTCCATCCTTCTTTCTATCCATCCATCCGTCCATCCATCCATGCATCCATCTATCCATCTGTCTCCACCCATCTAGCTCCATTAATTTATCCATCTCCATCCACCCATCTCCATTCATCCATTTCTATCCACCCATCTCCATCTGTACATTAACCACCATCCACCCAGCCATCCACCTCCACCCACCCATCTCCATCCACCTTCACGCATCTATCTCCATCCATCCATCCATCCATCCATCCATCCATCCATCTATCCATCCATCTCCCCCAGCATCCATCTACCCATCTTCACCATCTCCATCTGTCTCTACCCTTGTCCACCTATCTCCACCCATCTCCATCCATCTCCATCATTGGCAACCAACAACAGAACCCAAAGTAATGGCACGAAGATGTGCCAGAGGAGATTTAGGTTGGATATTAAGAAAAGGTTCTTCACCCAGAGGGTGCTGGGCACTGGAACAGGCTCCCCAGGGATGTGTCACGGCCCCAACCTGACAGTGTTCAAGAAGAGACTGGACAACATCCTCAGACACATGGGGTGAACTCTGAGGTTGTCCTGTGCAGGGACAGGAGTTGGACTTGATCCTTGTGAGTCTCTTCCAACTCAGGACATTCGATGATTCTATGATCCATCTCCTCCCATCTCCATCTATCTCCATCCAGCCATCCCCCACCATCTTTCCCCCTCCACCCATCCAAGACGACAGGCCCCACTAGCCATGCAGACATGATATTCAGAGCAAGCACAGTCCATCTTCCAGAACATCTTCTGAAGGCATCAAGCCCAACTTTCACAGGCAGAACCCCCTAAAGTAAATAACCTTGCGATTTCCACCGTGGTGTTTCCAGACCAGGATGTGTCCGGAGAAGAAAAATCAACCACTTCCACCCCCTTCTCCCTCAACGTGGCTCTTTTTAAAGCTCGGATGGTTGGTCCCGGTGGGGCTGTTTCTCCGGGTTGCCATGGCGAGGATGGGTGAGGAATTTCGAAGGGAATGGCTCCAGTAACTGAACTCTTCTCTAAAAATAGCGTGTTTGCTTTTTGGGTCTTTGGGAACTGCGACCCGGCCAATGGGAGCGAGGATGAAAATCAGCATCTGGGGAAAATATATTCCAGGAACTCCGCTCGTCGTGCAAAGTCCGGTTGGAGCTGCTGGGCTGCTGGGGAACTGGTCCCAGTCTGCTCAGTCCCTGCCTGCACTGGTACCAGTTGCTCCATGAGCACCTTTCCTGCTTGCAGATGGGGGTTGTCTCCAAGTTATGTGTCCCCTGTGCCTTTTATAGATTATTTTAAGTTGAATCCTTTTAATTTGAGGGGCACAAGGGTTGGTGGCAGGAATGTGTTGGGTTGTGTGACCCCCCATGTCCTGTGATGTCCCAGAGCCCCTGGACATGTCCTTTTTAAGGGAACTTGGGAATGGCTACCACCACCTTCTACCCCACCAGTGACATCCAAGACACCAACAAACCCCACTAGAGCATCTCTGTATGGATGCGCTGGGAAAAGACATCTGTGGTGGTATCTACCATCAGGTCCCCTCCAGAGGAGCCACCATCCCAATGTGGCAGCGACCACCACCAGGTCCCCTCTGGAGAAGCCACCATCCCAAGTGAGGGGATCACCACCACCAGGTCCCCCCAGGAGGAGTCACCATCTCAACGTGGGGACAGCCACCACCAGATCCCTTCCAGAGGTGCCACCATCCTGATGTGGAGATCTCCACCACCAGGTCCCCCCTCAAAGAGTCATTATGCTGACATGAGGACAGCTACCACCAGGTCCCTTCTGGAGGAGTGACCATCGTGATGGCGGGATGGCTACCACTAGGTCCCCTCTGAAGAAGCCACCAACCTGATGTGGGGATGGCCACCACAGAACCACATCCCAACAGAACCACGTTCCAACAGAACCACCATCCCAACATGGTAACGGCCACCAGCAGGTTGCCTCCGGAAAATAAACCATCCCTGTGTGGGGACAGCCACCACCAGGTCCCATCCAGAGAAGTGACCGTCATGGTAGTGGGATGTCTACCACCAAGTCCCTTCTGGAGAAGCCACCATCCCAATGGGGGAGAAGTCACCATCCCAATGGGGGAGCAGCCACCACCAGGTCTCATACAGGGGAGCCACTGTCCCAACAGAAGGATGACCGCCAGCAGGTCCCCTCCAAAAGAACCATCATCCCAACATGGAAATGGCCACCACCAGGTCCCCTCTGGAAAAGCCACCATCCCAACGTGGGAATGGCCACCACCAGCTCCCCTCTGAAGGAGCCACCATCCCAACATGGTAACGGCCACCAGCAGGTTGCCTCTGGAAAATAAACCATCCCTGTGTGGGGACAGCCACCACCAGGTCCCATCCAGAGAAGTGACCGTCATGGTAGTGGGATGTCTACCACCAAGTCCCTTCTGGAAAAGCCACCATCCCAATGGTAGAGTAGCCACCACCAGGTCTCATACAGAGGAGCCACTGTCCCAACAGAAGGATGGCCACCAGCAGGTCCCCTCCAAAAGAACCACCATCCCAACAGGGGAATGGTCACCACCAGCTCCCCTCTGAAGGAGCCACCATCCCAACATGGGGACATCAGCATCCCCACGTGGTTCCTGGGGCTGGAGAATGTTTCCTTGGCGGTGCAGTGGAGTTGCTATTTGTGACTGGCCGTTCCCAATCCCGTTGGTACTCTCCAAAAAAAACAAGCAGGGAGTTGTTTGCTTGAAAAGATTGGCATCTCCAAGCCCAGGAGATGGTTTCCTGCTTTTTTTAGCTGGAGTAGCAGCAAACTCCTCGTCCTGCCCTCGTTTGGCATCCTCCTTCTTGCTTTTTAAAATTTTTTGGAAAGGTTTCATCTTGACCCCTCGGCAGAAACGCCATTGCTAGCGGTAGGGGATCATTTTTGGTCCTTATTTTTGGGTGGTTTTTTTGGTTGCCCCAAACCCTGTTGAGATGGGATGTAGATGGCTCAGAGCCTCGGTAAGCAGAGAGGGGACTCATCCCTTGGTCGTCCGATCCTGGCACAGGTCAGTAGATGCCGAAATGCCCCTTTTTTATTTTGCAGCCCCCCCATCCCATGGTGCCGCTGTGACAATGACATGACAGAGAAGGTGTCACCTCTTGCCTTGCTGTGATGTGATGTGAGATGTGAGCGTTCCTGGTGAGGTCTGTGGTGCCCCCCCACACCAGCTCCCTGCCTCCCCGGTTGCAGCCGTGTTGGGCAAGAGGACCCGCCACGTTTGGGGTGCTGTGGGGTTGGGTGTCTGTGGGGCATGGGTGATGCTGGGGATGGAGGCTGGTGTAGGCACAAAGAGGGTCTTCTTCTGGTGGTGGCACCCCAGCTGCTGCCAAGGGTATGGAGCCAGGTGGTGGGGCATGAGAAGGGCTGGGGCAAGGGCATGACAGGGGCTGCTCGGGGCTCCTGGGTGTCCATGGACTCCTGGGTGCCCATCAGCTCCTGGGCGTCCATCAGCTCTTGGGTGCTCATGGACTTCTGGGTGTCCATACAGTTCCTGGGTATTCATAAGCTCCTGGGTATTCATGGACACCTGGGTGCCCATGGACTCCTGGGTGCCCATCAGCTCCTGAGTGCTCATGGACTCTTGGGTGTCCATCACCTTCTGGGTGCTCATGGGCTCCTGGTTGCCCATCAGCTCGTGAGTGCTCATGAACTCTTGGGTGTCCATCACCTTCTGGGTGCTCATGGGCTCCTGGGTGCCTATCAGCTCCTGAGTGTTTGTCAGCTCCTGGTGCCCACAGACTCATGAGTGTCCATCAGCTCCATGGTGCCCATGGACTCCAGGGTGGCTCCCAGACATCCATCAGCTTCTGAGCATCCATCAACTCTTGCGCACCCTTTGGGTCCTGGATACCTCTTGGCTGCTGGTGCCTCAGAATTCTGGGTCCACATGGAGGTCTAGATGCGCATTGGCTCCTGGTGCTCATCAGCTCCTGATGCCCAATGGCTGCTGGGTGCCTACCAGCACCAGGGTGCACAGTGGCTCCTGCATGCCTTTTGGCTCTCAGATGCCCATCAGCTCCCGGTGTCCATCAGCTCCTGATGCCCAACAGCTCCTGGTGCCCATCGGGAACTGATGCCCATCAGCTCCTGGTGTCCATCGGCTCCTGGTGTCCATCAGCTCCTGATGCCCATCAGCTCCTGGTGCCCATCAGGAACTGATGCCCATCAGCTCCTGGTGCCCATTGGGAACTGATGCCCATCAGCTCCTGGTGCCCATCAGCTCCTGATGCACATCAGCTCCTGATGCCCATCAGCTCCTGGTGCACATCAGCTCCTGATGCCCATCAGCTCCTGGTGTCCATCAGGAACTGATGCCCATCAGCTCCTGGTGGCCATCGGGAACTGATGCCCATCAGCTCCTGGTGTCCATCAGCTCCTGGTCCACATCAGCTCCTGATGTCCATCAGCTCCTGGTGTCCATCAGCTCCTAGTGCACATCAGCTCTTGATGCCCATTAGCTTCTGGTGTCCATCAGCTCCTGATGCCCATCACCCCAAGTGCCAGACCGGTGCCCTCCTGGGTACCCCAATTTTGTTTGTGCCTCCCTCACCTGGATGCACACCCCATGCCACCAGCCACCCAGCGCACCTCCTACCCACATGTAGGTAGTGATGCCAACGGGTGCCACCATTGGGCACTCTTCTCCCTGGCTTCCCTCTCCCCCGACCAAAACCCCAATGACTATTATTTTTGGGGTGCTGTGGCTTGTGCCAGCAGCTGATGTGGCATCCAGGGGTGCTAGTGAGTTGGGGAGTGGGGGGGGCACAGTGGATGTGGGGCTGGGAGGCAGTGGAGAAGGACGGGGTGGGTGGAGAAGCGCAGGGCTGACCTCAGCATCTGGAAAGCTGCGCTCTTGGGCCGCGGCCGGCGTGCCGAAAACCGGGAGGCAAAAAAAAACCCTTCCATATTTGGTGAAAGCTGCTTTAGGGGCTCGGCAAGGGCTGGATGGAAACAGGGGGGGCCGGCAAAGCTCCCTCTGTGGGGTTCTGGACCATAGCGACATGAGTTTTGCAAGGGCTCTGCAAATGTGTCAGGGAATGGATGGCAGTGGTGGGGGGGGGTGGAAATCAGGGTGAGCATCGGGGAGGGGGGCACCCATGCTGATGCAAATCCTGATTTTGAGTGCAAATCCCATGGGAAAATCACATTTAGAGGATGAATTTTTGTTGCTTTGGGAAATGAGGTTCGTGCCGGCTCCTTGTCCCACCGGCACCGCTCCCGGGGCTGCCGCTCGCCGGGATGTCCAGCATCCTTCCACCCAAAAGCTGCTCCCATTCCTCTATTATTGTTTTATTCCTGGCTTTTTCTCACACTTAAAAAGCAGAATTCCAGCCGGGCCGTGTCCTCTCGGGATGAATCACCGCAGCCGAGAAGTCAGAGAAGGGAAAACAAGTAAATTCTCAGCACATCCATTTGGGGCTGAAGCTGCCCTCCTCCTCCTCTTCCTCCCTGTCCCGGAGGCGGTTGTGCCGCCGGGTTTCTCTATGGGAGCATCCCTGAACAAACCAAAGCTCCTCTGTGAGCTGGGAGCCTGGGAAAAACCACGACCGAGGGAAAAGCAAACATCTCCAACGCCAGGGCTGCGAATAAACACCGGGAGTATTATTAGTAACCGAAGTGGAGCTGAATCAGAGCCGCTGATTTATGCTCTTATTTCCTTTCAAGAATGTTACGCTACGGAAAGCAGTTTGGGTTTTTCTTACCCGTGGGAGAAGAGCGAGCGGCTGGGCAGGGAGGGGATGCAACCCCGGACGTGATGCTGCGCGGCGTCAGCCCGGCTCGGGCACGGCCCAGCTGCTGCGACACAGGTCCTGGTGTCCCCTGGGGTGGGGAGGATGGGGGGTTCTCCAAGATGTGGCCTGACGGTGTCAAGGATGCAGGGAGCTGGTACCCAGGGATGGGGGGACTGGGATTGAGGGATGAGGAGGCTGGTGCTGGGGATGGAGGTGACTGGTACCCAGGGATGGAGCACAAGGGTGATGGGAGCAGCTGAGGGACCTGGGGGGTTCAGCTGGAGAACAGGAGCTGAGGGGAGACCTTCTGATCTCTGAACTGCCTGAAAGGAGCTTGGAGCCAGGGGGGTCGGGCTCTGCTCCCCAGGAACAAGCACCAGGAGCAGAGGAAACGGCCTCAAGTTGCGCCAGGGGAGGTTGAGGTTGGATGTGGGGAACAATTTCTTCCCCAAAGGGCTGTGGGGCATTGGAACAGGCTGCCCAGGGCAGTGCTGGAGTCACCATCCATGGAGGGGTTGAACAGACACAGAGATGAGGTTCTCAGGACATGGGGCAGTGCCAGGGGTGGATTATGGTTGGACTCGATGATCTTGAGTGGCTTTTCCAACCAAAATGATTCTGTGATTCTGTTATGTGGAGATGGCAGGTACCCAGGGATGGAGGTGACTGGTACCCAGGGATGCCAGGGGCTGGTACCCAGCAAACTGAGGTTGTCCCCTGTCTGGTGGCTTCTGTCTCTCTACCCATGTGACACAGAGCTGTGTTGGACACATGGCTGAGCCCCATTTACCCCGAGGCGAAGGTTGGAGAGCCCTATAGAACCCAGTCAACCCTCCTGCTTAAAAACACCCTCAGAGGAGATAATGTGATTTTTCCAAGTGCTTTTCCTGCCAGAAACCAAGTGATTGAGGGAATACAGAATTGGATGTAATAGCATCATCCTGTTTTAGGTGATGGTGCCAGCCAGGGGCTTTTTTGGCCATGCGAGTAAGTTTTACGTGTCGGGGTGATACCGGTTGCTCATCACATTGGGCTAGATTGAAGATGACCCGGGTTTGTTTCTGAGCTTTATTTTAATGGGATTTTGGTAAAAATAAAGCCAAGTGCTTTAAAATTGTTAAACTTGGGTGTTCACGGTGCACTGTGGGTTCCCCAGGGCAGGGGACTGTCCCCATAGGCTCCCACTATGTCCCAGCTCCCTCTAGTGGGATCTGCCCCCAGGAAGAAACACCTAGGGAAAGAAAAGGTGCAGAAATCCCTATTTCTTCCAAACTGGGAATGGGGATCTCAAGGAGGTGCCAAGATTTAGCAAAACCCTACTACGAGACCCTAGAGAATCCCTCCCGCAGCGGGGACAAGCCACAACGAGGGAAAAACAACTTGTATTTATTTATCCTTCACATTTTGGCACATTTTGAAGGGGTGGGAATAATTTTGCTTGAAGCAGGATGGGCTCCTCCTTTGGCAGCTGCCGGTTGGGAAAACCCCGAGTGGCAAATCCCACTCCCAAAATGGTCCAAAACGCTCCGGATTTTTCCAAAATCTGTATTTTTTGGGGTCCGAATCCCTGCAATAGGGCTGAGCCCTGGCACAACTCCTTACACCGCTGATCTTGGAGAAACGCTGCGTGTTACGGGTCCACAAAGGGAATTTGGGGGTTAAACGGCGTCTCTGGGGATACGGAGATCCCCCCTCCCACGGGATGTGATTTTAGCATCCCAGCTGGGTGGTGACAGCGCGTGTGACACCCGCCCGCACGTCCCCGGCTTTGGTGACACCATTCCCATCATTGGCGTGACATGAGATGCGGGTTTGCTCCTTGGAGTGGCTGCGAGCGGCATCATTACATGCGCCCATGTGCACGTGGTGTCATTTTGGGCTCAAGGACCACAGGTTGCTACGACAAGGGGGATTCCTCATGGATATATATGCCTGCACTCCTTTCCCCTTAAAACCCCATTTCTCTTTAAAAAATGGAGTTTTAATGAAGTTTTTAGGGCTTTTCTCCATCGATGTCTCTTGGTTTGCAGGGGATGGGGGCAGGATGTGATTTGCCAGGTCGTTGTTTTAATATTTTAAGACGTTTTAATGTGCTCAAGCTCCTCCCTTATCGCAAAATGATGGATTTGCACTTTAAAAAGAGAATAAAACAAGCTAGGAGAGCTCTCGTGCTTCTTGGGAGGCCAGGAGGGGTTGGGAAGGTTGTATTTCCGATGCCAGAGGGGAAAATTGGGGAAAACCCCCTTCCTGATCCCCCCCCCATCTAAAGTTTGGGGTGCTATTGAGTCGCCAGTGCTGGATGGAGCATCTTCGCGGTGCTGGTGTAACCCTTTGGGATGGGGGATGAGCCTCTTGGCTCCATCCCAAGGGATCCGGGGGCTTTACCCAGGAGGGTTTTGGGGTTTTTTTTTTGGGAGGGGGAGGTGAGGAGGAAACACCCAGATTGCAAAATAAAAAAGAAGCTGGTCCGAAA
This sequence comes from Nesoenas mayeri, assembly GCF_963082525.1. Taxonomy (NCBI): domain Eukaryota; kingdom Metazoa; phylum Chordata; class Aves; order Columbiformes; family Columbidae; genus Nesoenas; species Nesoenas mayeri. The sequence goes on from NC_137541.1 coordinate 211,637,338, forward strand.
GGAAACCTAAAGGTGTTTACAAAGAGCCGCGCTGCTAAAAATAACCGGGCTCATATTTTAGACGGTCCTAAAAATAGGCAGCGCTGTCGGAGTGGCCAAACACTCCCAGGAATTTCCTGTGGGCTGCGGGCCGCGCAGGGGGGTCCGGGGGGGGCGGCGGGGCCGGCCGGCGTCGCTCCGGCTTCTTTCTTTCCTGGGTGACGGGGCGAGATAAACCTCGGTTGGGCCCCTCGATGCCCAGCGGGATCCAGCCTGGTTCCTTTGGCAGCGATGGGTTTAACCCTTCTCCATCCATCCATCCATCCATCCATCCATCCATCCATCCATCCATCCTCCCTCCCTGGTGATGTCCCAAGAGGTTGGGGTGGCTTTAAGAGCGGGATTTTCAGAAAGCTCAACCTTAATAGTAGGCACTGGAGAATCCACTTGATTAAATGAAGGGATCGACTCGACGGAGATATTTGATGGAGGGATCCCCACCCCCCCGGCTGGGACAAGCGATCCCATGGGAGGATTTGAGGGTGTCACTGCAGGCGGAGCGGCCGGGTCACCGTCATCGCGGCATCACAGCTGGGGCTGGGGTTGTGGTTTGAGTGAGGCAGGGATTGCAGCAGGAGCGGGGTTTGGGTTTGCAGTCCGGGTGGAACGGGAATTGCAATGCGGATGGGCCCGGGGTTGCAGTGCTGATGGGGCTGGGATTGCAATGAGGATGGGGCTGAGATTGCAACAGAGGTGGATTTGGGATTGCAACAGGAATGGGTTTGGGATTGCAATAGGAATGGGTCTAGGATTGCATCAGGAATGGACTTGGGATTGCAATAGGAATGGGGCTGGGACTGCAATAGGAATGGGTCTAGGATTGCAACAGGAATGGACTTGGGATTGCAATAGGAATGGGGCTGGGATTGCAACAAGAATGGATTTGGGATTGCAAGAGGAATGGGGCTGGGATTGCAATAGGAATGGGTTTGGGATTGCAATAGGAATACGGCTGGGATTGCAAGAGGAATGGGTTTGGGATTGCAACAGGAATGGATCTAGGATTGCAACAGGAATGGATTTGGGATTGCAATAGGAATGGTTCTGGGATTGCAAGAGGAATGGGTTTGGGATTGCAATAGGAATGGTTCTGGGATTGCAAGAGGAATGGGTTTGGGATTGAAATAGGAATGGGTTTGGGATTGCACTAGGAATGGTGCTGAGATTGCAAGAGGAATGGGGCTGGGATTGCAAGAGGAATGGGTTTGGGATTGCAATAGGAATGGTTCTGGGATTGCAATAGGAATGGGTTTGGGATTGCAATAGGAATGGGGCTGGGATTGCAATAGGAATGGGGCTGGGATTGCAAGAGGAGTGGATTTGGGATTGCAATAGGAATGGGTTTGGGATTGCAATAGGAATGGTTCTGGGATTGCAATGGGAATGGTGCTGGAATTGCAGTACTAATGGGGCTGGGATTGCAAGAGGAATGAGTTTGGGATTGAAATAAGAGTGGGCCTTGGATTGCAAGAGGAATGGGTTTGGGATTGCAACAGAAATGGGCCTCGGATTGCAACAGGAATGGGTTTGGGATTGCAGCCCAAATCCATTGGAAATTGCAATCCAGTTGAGCCCAGAATTGCAAAACAGGTGGGTCTGGTATTGCAATCCAGATAGATTGGGGATTGCAATGGTGACGGACACGGGGTTGCAGCCCTGGTGGGTTTGGGATTGCAACAGAGATGGGTTTGGGATTGCAACAGGAATGGGTTTGGGATTGCAACATGGATGGATCAGGGATGGCAAGACAAATGAGACTGGGACTACAACTCAGATGGACCCAGGATTGCAAACCAGCTGAGACTGGGATTGCAATCCAGATTACTCTGGAATTACAGCCCAAATGTGTCCAGAATTGCAACCTGGGTAGGTCCAGGATTGCAAACAGATGGGTTTGGGATTGCAATGCAGATGGATCAGGGATTGTAACCCAGATGGACTCAGTATTGCAAAGCAAGGGGGTCTGGAACTGCAACCTGGATGGATCAGGGCTTGCAACAGGAATGGGTCTGGGATTGCAACAAGAATGGGTTTGGGATTGCAACAGGAATGGGTTTGGGATTGCAACGCAGATGGATCAGGAATTGCAACCCCAGTGTGCCCAGGACTGCAAACCAAGTGGGTCTGGGATTGCAAGCCAGATGGGTCAGGGATTGCAACAAGAATGGGTTTGGGATTGCAACCCAGATGGATCAGGAATTGCAACCCCAGTGTGCCCAGGATTGCAAACCAAGTGGGTCTGGGATTGCAACCCAGATGGCTCTGGGGTTGCAACCCAAATGGGTCCAGAATTGCAACCCAGATCCAGCATTGCAACCAGATGGGTTTGGGATTGCAATGCAGACAGACACGGGGTTGCAGCTGTGATGCGTTTGGGATTGCAATAGGAATGGTACTGGGAGCGCAACTCACATGGATCCAGGTTTGCAAACCAAGCAGGTCTGGGATTGCAGGTCAGATGGCTCTGGGGTTACAGCCCAAATGGCTCCAGAACTGCAACCCAGGTGAGTCCAGGGTTGCAACCAGGTGGGTTTGGGATTGCAACCCAGACGGTTTTGGGATTGCAATGCAGACAGACACGGGGTTGCAGCTCTGATGGGTTTGGGATTGCAATAGGAATGGGTTTGGGATTGCAACCCACATGGATCGGGGATTGCAACCCAAATGAGCCCAAGACTGCAACCCAGATGGACCCAGGATTGCAAACCAAGTGGATCTGGGATTGCAACCCATATGGGTCCAGGATTGGAATCCAAATGGACCCATGTTTGCAATGCAGTTGGCTCTGGGATTGCAATGCAGATGGGCCCTGGATTGCAACCCTGCTGGGCCAGAGATTGACACCCAAGGTTGCAGCACATGTAGGTCTGGGATTACAACAGAAATGGGTCTGGGATTGGATCCTGGAAGAGCTCAGGATTGCAACCCAAATGGAACCAGCACTGCAACCTGAACAGATCTGGGGTTGCAACACAGATGAGTCTGGGATTGCGACAGAAATGGGTCTGGGATGACCATGGTGCTGCAGAACGAGTCACAGGAGCTGCTGATTGCAAACATCCTCATTACCCCTAATGCAATTAGCTGTACCGGGTGCAGCGCAGGCACTCATCATGCCCATCCTGAGTGCTGCGGAGTCCATCCTCCCTCACCCCAGTGAGGGGGTGTATTTGAGGCTGTTGCACCTCCCCTCTCATTATATTCACCGAGTTGACTGTTCTCTGCCATACACCCCAGGGAGGGTGCTGTGGGGAGGGCAGGATGGGTGCTATGAACCCCCCCGGCACCCTCCCTGGGGTGAGATGCTCATTATCCTCCTTACCAAGAGGAAATAACACTGGCTGCAACAGGAGGACGCAGCCCTGCTGCACGCCGTTACTGTGGAAACGGGGTGAGCGGCTAATTAGATTTAATTAACGAAGCAGGAGGGGAGCGTTCCAAACAGATCCAGGCGGTGCGCATCACCTGGCAAGTAGGGATGTAGGTGACGATGTGGAGCTGGGGGGGGGCAGGTTCGCTCCATGCCTGAGCTTCCCTGTCAACATCAAGCAGGGGGACACGGTACCTGGAAGCCGCCCCCCCCATTGATGGGGGTCATACAATTATAGAATATTTTGGGTTGGAAGACACTTTCAAAGCTCATCTAATCCAACCCCCCTGCCAAGAGCAGGGATAGACACCCCAAGGATGCTGAGCATCCCAACCCAGCATCACCTATACAGCTTCCCCACCCCGAAAAAAAAACAAATAAGCCATCCGCACCCCACCATAAAGCAGCTCCACCAGCATCTCCCCCCCAGCAGGATCCGGCCCTGCCTGCATCTGCGCGCGTCTGTGCGTGTGGGCACGGCTCTGCCTCCAGCGCCGCTCGCTCTCGCCTGCCCGTGCCTGGGTAGCACCCGGGGCCGGGGGGGGACCCGCGTGCCGCCACGGACGCAGCAACACGCATCCTGCAGCCGCTCTCTGGGAGGCCTTCTTTATATTTAAAAACAACAACAAAATTATATATAAATATATATATATATATATACATACCCAGAACCCCATTGCTATAAATAGCTCCTCCTTGCTGCATCCTGGCGTTCCAGCTATTCTAACGGGGGGAACCTGGGGGTGTATATATATATATAAATAAATATATAAATATATATATATATATAAAAATTTGGATTCCTTGGGCTGTGTGGGACGGACCGACCCCCCGGGACCCGCATGCTGCAGATGGTGAGGACTCTGGCGCAGTTCACCATCGCGCTGGAGGAGATGCGAGACATCGGGGACGGCATCGACGCGGCCTTCGCCGCCTCCGGGCTCGGCGGGGCGGCCGAGGAGCTGCCGGAGAAGGGTCGCGGTGGGACCGAGGTGATGAGAAAAGGGATTTGGGGGGGGGTGTCGAGGGGGTGTCTGGTGGGATTTGGGGGGGATGTGTTGGGGGGGTGAGTGGGTGCGTCATGTTTGGACACGTGCGCGGGCAGTGGGACCCGGCACTTGCGGGGTCTGGACCGCGATTGCCGTGGTAACGGCGGCTCCATCCTCATCCTCAACCCGACGCCCCCCTGGGGGTTCTCTGGATTGCAGGGAGGTGGGGGGGGATGCTCCTACCCCGGTGCGGGGGCTGGAGCCATCGCTGCCACCACCCTCGGTGCTGATTTAAACCATCACTAGGGGCGAAATGCCCCAATTCCCGTTGTGGAAGGGGTTGATCCCGAGGGTGCTGAGCATCCTAGGGGGGCAGGATGAGACTGGGGGGTGGTGGGGGGGTCGCCAGGCAGAGCAGATGGAGACTGAAGCACCGTTGGCCCCACAGCGGGGGGGCTATGGGATTGTTGGGGTACAGGATGCAAGGGGCATAAGGGATGCAGGAGGGGTAAGGGATGCCGTTGGGTGCATCCTGGGTACCGCTTCCCCCTGCCAGGGTGGGGTGTTACCCCCAATCTCCTGCTCATTCCAGTGGGAATTTCCCCCCCCCCCAGTGGGAAAAAATCCCCTTCCCCACGGCTGGGCCTCATCCTGCATCTCCCCCCCGCCATGCAAATCATACGGTGTGCGGTACTGAGCCTGTTCAGCTCATGGATCTGACCCTTGGCTTCAGTCCTGGGAGGGGATGGCTCCCGAAAAAGCTGGGAGCATCATATTGAGGTAGAAAACAGTGGGTTGTGAGAGGGTTGGGGAAACTGAGGCAGGGTGGTAGGTGCCTTTCAGCTCGTAATTACAACAAATTAATCCACCAGTGAGAATTTTCATGAACTTCAGGCTGTGATGAAGTAGGGACGTCTCAGCTGGCATCCCTGGTGGCATCGCTGTGTTTGATTGGGGGCAGATCTCCTGGGGTAGCTTTGACCCATCACCGTAATATTTGGTTCTGGACAAGTAGTTTCCTCCTTGCTTGGCTGGAAAGACCAATATGAGCTTGGTGGGTGAGTGGGGAAACTGAGGCATGGCTCTGGTCTCAAGCACCGAGCAGGATCTGGCTCCCTGGGGACCTCTGGGGAGATGGTGGCCTCCACCCATGGTGAGGATGGTCCTTCTGAGGTTGAAGAGCAGCTTCATGGCCCCTGTGTCCGTGCTGGGAGCACTAGGGGACACACAGCCCTGCATGGCCAAGGGGACATGGGCTCATTCCATGAGGAGATGGGGGACATTGGTGGCTCCGTCAGCAGCAGGTTAGAGGAACGTGGTCTCTACATGCTGTGGTGGCCCCGTGGGACATCCCTGCATCCAGGGCTGCTGGGGTGTCCGAGCACCCAGGACCTTTAGAAGGTCCTTGTCCACAGGGGTTTTGGGGCATCTCTGCACCTTCAGGTTTTGGGGTGTCCCTGGACCCACGGACTTTGGGTTGTCTTCATTAATGGGACACTTGGAATGGCTCTGTGCTCGGGTCCATCAAGCATCTCCACACTTGGGACCCTTGGGGCATCTCTGCACTCATGGCCTTGGGGATTTCCAAGCCCACATTGGCCTTTGGGGTGTCCAAGCACCCATGGTCTTCAGGGTGTCTCTGCACTCAGGGCCTTCAGATGGTCTCCATGACCAGGACCATTGTGGTATCTCCATACCCAGCTCCTTAGAGCATTTCCTTTCCCAGAACCTTTGGAGCATCTCTGCGCCCCAAACTTTTGGGGTGTCTCTGGATCACTTCCATACACAAAATTTTTGGGGTGTCTCTGAATTAAGGGCTTTTGGAGCATTTCTACACCCAAAACTGTGGGGATATCTCATACTCAGGGTCTCTGGAGCATCTCTGTACCTCAAATTTTTAGGGTGTATCACACACAGAGTCTCTGGATTGTATCCCCACACAAAACTTTTGGGGTGTCTCTGCACTCAAGGCCCTTGGAGCCTCTCACACCCAAAACTTTTGGGGTCTCCACATCCCACACCCAAAATCTCCGAGCCCCACAACCAAGAAGATCCTGACCCATCTCCTCCCCAAGGCTGGTGGACCATCCCACGCCACCATCTCCCCATGCCCCCCACCACCCCAAAAACTCATTTTTGCTTTTCTTTCCAACCGGGCAGGACATGAGGAAACACGTCATCATGACACTGCTGGACACAGAACAGTCCTATGTGGAGTCCTTGCGCACCTTGATGCAGGTAATGCGACATGGCCGGGGATGTGACACCCCAAAACATGTCATGGTGTGACCATCCCTTGCTTGTCACCATCCCCAGGACCCCAAGCTGGACCCCCAGTTGTGGGTGCGCTGTCAGCACAGGGATGGATTTGGGATGGGTGGAAGTGGAAATGTTGGGAACAGCGAGACTTGTGGTGGGAACAGCATGTCAAGAGTGTCAAGAGCAGGGTTTCAGGGTCACCTCTGTCCCCTATATCAAGCCTATAATGTTCCTGGTGGTTTGTCACCTGAGGGACATCATGTTCCCCAGCCTGTTCCCATGCTCATCCCTCAAAGCTCTTCCTCATGTTGCACCCCATCTCCTGGGCTGTTGCTGATGGCCATCGCACCATGAGGGACCCTTGTCACCCCTCTTCCCACGTCTCCCCATTTTCTGCTCAGTGTCATCACCTGCAGCCATCAGCCAAGGGCTTTTCTAGGTCCCTTTTGTTTGTACTGAGCTGGTTCCAACCCCTCTGGAGCATCTTGACCAGAAGGTCCACCTCATGTTTCAGACGTTAATGAAGGTGCTTCAGAAGGTTAATGGTGGTCAACATGGGGCAGGTTGGTGTACATGTTGGCATTCGTGTTGGTTGTCCAACCACATTGCTGTAGGTGGAAACACCAAAATAACAGAGCTCTGCTGAGCTAGATATAAAGTGGTGCCTGTAGACATCTCCTGGACATGTCCATGTCATGGTTGGACTCAATGATCTTAAGAGTCTCTTCCAACCAAAATGATGCTATGAGGACATGGAACACCCACCATCCCAACACCTACCTTTCCCAATAAATCCCTGTGAGGACGTCCTCATGGTGGACCCAGATGTGCATTGCCAGATGTTGCTGCAGGAGGGAATGACCTTTCAAGGCTGTTCCTACTGCAGATATTGGCTTGGAGGGGTGAGAAGACCCTGGTTCTGGGGCTTCTTTTGGGGTCAGGTGGTGTCTTGGTAGATCTGTCTGATCCTCTGAAATGACACACAAGGCTGGTTGGAGAGGACGAGTGTGCTGAGACTCACCAGTTCACAACTGGCGGGACTGGTTTGACATGGGTGGGAGCCACAGGTTGTTGACGCCTGAGCTCTTGCCCACGGGACACATCCTGTCACTGTGCAACCAGGAGTCTCTGGCTTTCTGTGGGGGAGTCACAAAGCTCCAGATGTCCCCAGCCCAGATCTCAACTGAGACAAGGTGCTTGGATCCATGTTATGGTCTGGTGACACGTACCATGGTGGCTACCAAGGACAGGCACCACCTTGGAGCATCATCTTCCAGCCAAGCCAGATGGTGCATGGGCACCGTGTGCCGAGATGGGGGCTGTCTCTGTCCTCCTCTCTCCCATCTGGTCTCCTGTTCCTCAGTTTCATAGAGGGTGGGATGGATGGCGCAGCCCAGCCCCACTCCTGCTGGATGTGGTGGCCACAGTAGAGCAGGTGAAGCAGATGAGGAGCCTCAGGAAGGATTTGACCCTTCTAATTTGGGTCTGCATGAGATACTTACCATCAACCTGAGGAACCTCATCCTTGGGGGGTGATTCCTCCTTTACCAGCTTGGATGGAGATATCTGAAGCTGCTTGAGGTGGGTCCTGTCCTCACCACTCAGCCCTGTGGTCCTGCTAACATCTTGAAGGACACCGACACCCTGTACTGGTTGGGCTGAGGAGGAGGCAAGGCCTGAGAAGACCTTCCTCACCCTCCATCCCCCTTGTTCCTGGGGGTGCTGCTCTGCCCCATGGCAGGAGGAAAGGGGTTTTGTAGCAGAGCCACCCACCCAGCCTTGCAGAAGACCTTCTCTTGTCCTGCTTTTCCTGCTGACCTTGAGGATCACTTGTTGACCATTGCCCAAGAGAGGTTGCTGGATGAAGTGGTCCAGAGCTTGACCTGGGTGCATCCACCCCACTGGCTCCAGCCCCTCCTGGTCCCAAACACCCTAAATCCCACTGGGAACCCACTGGCTTCTGGAACTCTGGGCCATGCTGCAACGATTCCCCAGCTGAGTCAAGTTCTGGAGCAGATGAAGGTGACCAAGGCTCAGGACAGCAAAGGTTTGCAGCCTCTCAAGGCCATGGCTGGACAACAGAAGACACCATGCTTTAGGGGTTCCTCATGGAGGCCTGTCCCACTATCCACTTGGGGATGCACTGGGTGGGATGGAATGGGATGGGGAGAGGCTGGGGTGCAAAACCTGCTGAGACCCAGTGCTGTCTGGTCCTTCTGATGAGTCACTGTCCCTGGAGGTGCTTAAAAGATGTGTAGATGAGGTTCTCAGGGACATGGTTTAATGTCAGTGTTGGGTTAATGGTTGGACTTGATGTTCTCGGGGGCTTCTTCCAACCAAAATGATTTACAATGAGTCCCACAGCCCAACATTCACGGGGAGAACCCACTCCTGAAGGATTCCACCAATCCCTGTATTTACAGGGGTTGAAAAACTCATACTGAAGAGATGGGAGAAGAAATCTATGGGGACCTCAATGCCTCGGTGTCCTTGCAGGGTTACATGAAGCCACTGAAGCAGCCGGAGAACTCGCTGCTGTGTGACCCATCGCTGGTGGATGAGATCTTTGACCAGATCCCTGAGCTGCTGGAGCACCACGAGCAGTTCCTGGAGCAGATCCACGACTGCGTGCAGAACTGGCACGAGAAGCAGAAAGTGGGCGATCTCCTTGTCCAGTCGGTATGTCCCTCACAGGGTGGGTTTCCTACCCAGGGAACCCAGACATTCCAGCTCTTGGCCATGGCCTCAGCAGGACAAGTTTTGAAGCAGGAGACGGGAGTGATTAAATGATGGGCCAAATATGTCTGAGTTGGAGAACAAGAAATGATCTCCAGGCTTGATTTAGTGTAAACCAGAGTCGGGATTAACCCTTGTGGCAACATCTCCCAGGAGGTCCATGCTGGACCTATTCCCTCTTTTTTCCCCCCCTTTTCACCCAGTTTTCCAAGGATGTGTTGGTGAACATCTACTCCGCCTACATTGATAACTTCCTCAACGCCAAGGATGCCGTCAGGATCGCCAAGGAAGCCCGGCCGGCCTTCATGAAGTTCCTGGAGGTGGGTCCTGGTTCATAGATGGTTCTGTAGATGTTGGCCAGGGTTCAGACCCACCTGCAAGGCTGCTGGTAGGGCCGTACGGAGGTTAATAGGAGCAAAATATGGTTAAACTGGGATTTTTCCTCCCACCTTCTTCTTGTTTTTATTGTGAAGAGGTCAGGTTGATATGAACCAGAGTCACTCCAGATAGTGTAAAAAAGAGTTGTCCCAAATGCAAATGAGTGTTGCTTCAGGTCCTGGGCTGGTGGGACATTGGATCCTTGATGTGTCCCACCTCACGGTCCCATCTTTGTCCCCCACTGGTGTTTTGCAGCAAAGCATGCGGGAGAACAAGGAGAAGCAGGCGCTGTCCGACCTGATGATCAAACCGGTGCAGAGGATCCCACGTTACGAGCTGCTGGTGAAGGTGGGTGCCAGCTGGTGGGCACACGCTTTCATGGAATCATAGGATGGTTTGGATTGGAAGGGACCTTCAAAGCTCATCTAGCCCAACCCCCTGCCGTGAGCAGGGACATCTTCCACTAGATCAGGTTGCTCAAAGTCCCATCCAACCTCACCTTGAACACTTCCAAAGATGGATTTTGGGTTTCTGTGCAAGGTGTTGACGTGCTCTCAGAAGCTGGTGGCCACTTTGAAGGTAGCGAAGACCAATCTGGTGGTGGTCAAAGCTCAAGGCTTCGTTTCTTTGCAAAACTTTTCCAGCACGGGGCTGGTTTCCATCCCCAGCAGCCAGTGGGGGGGTTAACCTGGGAGTGTGGTGGCATCACTGGTGACATCCTGGTTGTGTCCCAATGGTAGGACCTCTTGAAGCACACACCAGAGGACCACCCCGACCACCCCTTTCTCATCGATGCCCAACGCAACATCAAGCAAGTGGCCGAGAGGATCAACAAGGGCATGAAGAGCGCGGAGGAGGTGGAGAGGAACGCCCGGATCGTGCAGGAGATCGAGTCCCACATTGAAGGGATGGAGGACGTACGTATGGGGCTCTTACCTGGGATTGGTCTTCTCCCCAAAATGCAACTATTTCTTCTCTTTCTGGGTCATAACAGGCTGGTCCACTTGTTTTCTCCTCCAGATCCTGCTCTCCCCATTATCACTTGGCCTTGGTGGGCTCCTGAGGGTTTGGGAAGGGGCCAGGGTGCCAGATCTGAGTCGGTGGGGTGTGGGGACTGCAGGGACAAAGCCTGTGAGGGTTCCTCCCAGAGCAACCTGCTCATGAGCCTCCTTGTCCCAACAGCTCCAGGCCCCGCTCCGCAAGTTCCTGCGTCAGGAGATGGTGGTGGAAGTGGTAAGAGGGGGATGGTCCCTTGTCTCGTGTCCCCTGAAGGGCTGTGGCACTGTGCACTGCACAGGGCAGTGGGAGGCTGTGGTGGCGTGGCGTGGGGTGGCTTTGTGCCCAGGGGAGGCCATGGGTGGGTGGAGGAACGGATGGATGGATGGATGGATGGATGGATGGACGGACATATAGAAATATGAATGGAAGAAGGATGGATGGAAGATGGATGGAAAGATGGATGGATGAGTGGATGGATGGATGGATGGATGGATGGATGGATGGATGGATGGAAAGATGAATGAAAGAATGGACAGATGGATGGATGGATGGATGAGTGGATGGATGGATGGATGAGTGGATGGATGGATGGAAAGATGAATGGAAGAATGGACAGATGGATGGATGGATGAGTGGATGGATGCATGGATGGACATATGGAAAGATGGGTGGATTCATGGATGAGTGGATGGATGGATGGAAGGATGGACAGACAGATGGAAGATGAATGGATGGATGGCTAGACAGATGGATGGGTGACAGGTGGATGGAGACAATATAAAGTTCCCAAGTTCCTGGGAACAGATCAGATGGGTTTGGGAGCAGGCAGGAGGCCAAGAGAGCCCAGAGCAGCCCCAGGCCAGGGGTGGACAGGGAGGCTGGAAGTGAGGACTGTAGGTGTCCTGGTGACCCCATGCTTAGCATTGCCATGGCCCTGGGGCTTCCCTGCAAGTGGGACCCTGTGGCTTTGGTGGTATGGCTGTTGCACCCGTGTCCCCTTTCATCCCTGAGAAGACATGGCCAGTCCCTATGCAGATGTTGGCCTGGGACCTGTTCCTCCCTGTGCAAAGGCAATTCATGGGGGAAACTGAGGCAGGGAGCACTTGCAGCACCAGCGGCATGGGGACATTAACCCCTTGGTGTCTCCCATGGCTCTGCAGAAGGCGGTGGGTGGCAAGAAGGACCGCTCCTTCTTCCTCTTCACGGACCTGCTGGTGTGCACCACTTTGAAGCGCAAGTCGGGTTCCCTCCGCCGCAGCTCCATGAGCCTGTGAGTACCACCATGCTCGGGAACAACCACCCTTTGGGTTGTCCTCGCCACCTGACCTGGCTTGAGGGTGCTGGGGACATGTGCAGCTCAACCGTCCCCCTCTCCAACCTCGCAGGTACACGGCGGCCAGCGTGATCGACACGGCCAGCAAGTACAAACTGCTCTGGAAGCTGCCGTTGGAGGATGTGGACATCGTCAAAGGTCTGTCACTGCCTGCTGGAGTGTCCCACCCCACCCCAAAAGCCATCGCTCACCCCCCAGCTGACCAGGAGAAGGTTCCTCTGCATCACACCAGGAAAGAAGGGGTTAATGCCACGTGGGTGTCCCCACACAGGTGCCTCGCAAGCCACCAACCGGGAGAGCATCCAGAAAAGCATCTGCCGCCTGGATGAAGACCTCAACACTTTGGGGCAAGTCAGCAAGTTGGCGGAGACCCTCAGCTTCCCCCACCAGGTACGGGGATGATGGCCCTAGTGCTGTCCCATAGCTGGACACATTCCCCATGGGACCACTTGGGTTGTCCTCAGCTGGAGAGAGAACCTGTGGAAGGGCTGGTGGCCATGAGTGCACTCAAAATGCCCAGATATGACCAATCCCAAAACCACAATAGAGTTGGGGTGGCCTCCAAAGGATGCACAGGAATGGATGGGGCAGCATGATATGGTGTCCCTGGTGTTGTCCCCTGGCTGGACACAATCCCCATAGGACCAACCAGGATGTCCTCAGCAAGAGGGAGAATCTGTGGAAGGGCTGGTGGCCATGAGTGTCCTCAAAGAGCCCAGATGCCACCAGCCCCAAAACCACAATGGGGTTGGAGCAGCCTCTGAAGGATGCTTGGGGACAGAGAAGGTCAGCATCACATGGTGGCCCTGGTGGACACCTTCCTTATGGGACCAACTGGGATGTCCTCAGTGGGACGGAGAACCTATGGAAGGTCTGGTTACCATGAGTGTCCTCTAAGGCTCCAGATGCTACCAGCCCCAAAGCTACAATGGGGTTGGGGGCTGAAGAATGCTTGGGGATGGATGGGGGTATCGTCACGTGGTGACTCTGCTGCTGTCCCCTGGCTGGACATCTTTCCTCTGGGACCAACTGGGATGTCCTCAGTGGGAGGGAGAACCTGTGGAAGGGCTTGTGGCCATGAGTGTCCTCAAAGGGCCAAGATGCCACCAGCCCCAAAGCCACCACAAGGCTGGGGCAGACTCTGAAGGATGCTCAGGGATGGATGGGACATCGTCAAACACATATGGCTCGTGGTGGTCTGTCGCTGAGCGCTGAAGACTTGTCCCTGTCCCCAGAGCCTGGACGATGTGATCAAGGACCTGATGGCTGCCATCCACCGGGAACTAGCGGAGAAGCAATCCCTGTCCTTCAGCATGGCCTTCCCCCCCAACAAGGTGGAGCTCAGCACCACCAAAGCCGATGGCACCGAGTCCTTCATCTTTGAGTTCCCCAACCCCGACGCCAGGCTCAGCTTTGAGCAAGCCTTTGAGGACGCCAAAAAGAAGCTGGGTAACACCAGGGACCAAGGAGGTGGACATGGTGGTGGGCTCAGCATCATAACCCCAACTTTAGTAGACCCCTTTCCTCCATTTCTTCATCCTCCAATTTAATTTTTCCAGCTTCCAGCAAAAACTGCCTGGACCCGGAGTTCCTCAAGGCCATCCCCATCATGAAGACGCGGAGTGGGATGCAGGTATGGAATCATGTAATCATAGAACGGTTTGGGTTGGAAAGGACCTTCCAAGCTCATCCAGTCCAACCTCTGCCATGAGCAGGGGCATCTTCACCCAGATCAGGTTGCTCAGAACCCCGTCCAACCTGAGAGGTCTTCAGGGATGGGGCATCCACCACCTCTCTGGGCAACTGGGGTGAGGGTCTCATTGGATTCAAGCATCCCATGGGAACTGTAGAATTCACAGAATCATTTTGGTTGGAAAATCCCCTTAAGACCATCGAGTCCAAGTGTTCCCCCAGCCCTGACACTGCGCCGTGTCCCTGAGAACCTCATGTCCGCCTGTCCAACCCTCCAGGGATGATGACTCCAGCACTGCCCTGGGCAGCCTGTTCCAATGCCCCACAGCCTTTTGGGGAAGAAATTGCTCCCAAGATCCAAACTCAGCCCCCCCTGGTGCAACTTGAGGCCATTTCCTCTCATCCTATCACTTGTTACTTGGGAGCTGAGGTCCTCTCCATCCCAGTGGCCTTGCCGCCAGATACTGAGAGCTCTTGTATCATTCCCAAATGACCCAACTCATCCCATCTTTTTGCTCTTTTGCAGTTTTCCTGCGCTTCTCCCAGCCACGGCAGCCCGGAAAGCTCTCACGAAGTTTGGGTTTGCAACAGCGACGGTTACGTGGGGCAGGTTTGTTTGCTCAGCATCCGGAAGGAACCCACGGTGGAGGCGTGCATCGCCGTCTGCTCCGCCAGGATCCTCTGCATCGCCTCCGTGCCCGGCCTCAAGCGGACCTATAGGTAGGACATTCCCAGCAGTGTGGCAGAGCTGTTGGGTACGAGGACAATGCCGGAGCTGGTTCTTTCTCCTCGTGGTGGCAGGGACCGTGGCGAGGCGGTGGGCAGCCCCTCTTCAGAGGCGATGCCGGCGCAGGTGGAGGACACGGGGCCGCAGCCATGTTTGCACATCTCCATCTCGGGTTCATCGCTGGAGCTTTCGGAGCCTGTTGATGGTGGCAACAGGGAGTTGGTGCCATTTGATAGCGATGACACGGATGACGAGTCCTCGCCCAGTCCCTCGGGGACGCTGCAGAGCCAAGCCAGCCACTCCACCATCTCCTCCAGCTTCGGCAGTGAGTCCCTGCATAGCAAAAAACCCCACTTCTTTGCCCCAAAATCATAGAAACGTAGAGTAGTTGGCATTGGAAGGGACCTTCCCAGCTCCCCCAGTTTCCCCCCTGCCATGAGCAGGGACATCTTCACCAGCTCAGGTTGCTCAGAGCCCCGTCCAGCCTGGCCTGGGATGTCTCCAGGGATGGTTCATCCACCACCTCTCTGGCCAACCTGGGACAGGCTCTCACCACCCTCAGGGCAACAATTTCTTCCTCATGTCTGGCCTGAATCTCCCTCCTTTGATTTAAAACCACCACCCTTTGTCCTATAGCAACAGGCCCTACTAACATAATGGGCACCTCCATCATTTTGTCCATTACTCTGTGTGTTACTCAAGGGATTTGGCTTCTGAGCCAAAAAGTATCCCATGAAAAGAGATGCTGGGGGTCATCAGCCCAGCCCCTGTGGTTCTTTGGGTAAAAATTGGTGGGTTTTGGGGCTCAACATCCCTATGTCCTTGCCCAGACTTGACATGGTAAGGGGACCCGTCCCCTCTTCCCCATTGCTTTGGTGGATGTCAGGTGGTCCTGGTCTGACCCATTCCTTCCTCCTGCTCCTCATCCACAGATGAAGAGATCCCGAGCTGCAAGGAGGCGACGGCAGAGACGACGAGCTCAGAAGAAGAGCAAGAACCCAGTTTCATGCCCATCACTGGCACCTATGGCCAAAACCGACACGGCGAGAGCCCCACGGACGGGCGAGCCCTGCGCCGCTCCAGCCGCGGCTCCTTCACCCGGGGCAGCCTTGAGGACCTTCTCAGCCTTGACCCTGAAGCCCATCAGAGCTCCATGTGGCTGGGCACCGAGGATGGCTGGTACGTCCCCAGGATGGGGGGACACACACATGGGGTGGTCCCCGATACAGGGTGACACTCAAGCTTTGATCATCTCCCACAGCATCCACGTGTACCAGTCCTCGGACAACATCCGCAACAGGAAGAACAGCATGAAGATGCAACACGCCGCCGCTGTCATGTGCATCTTGTAAGTAGAGAAGAAGGTTTTCAGCTCTGGGATGTGCACAGTGAGGTGGTTTGGGTGGCTGAGTGGGGCTTTGTGGCTGGTTGTCCAAGGGTTTTCCATAGAATCATAGAATGGTTTGGGTTGAAGGGACCTTAAAGCTCCCCCAGTGCCCCCCCTGCCATGAGCAGGGACATCTTCACCAGCTCAGGTTGCTCAGAGCCCCGTCCAGCCTGGCCTGGGATGTCTCCAGGGATGGTTCATCCCCCACCTCTCTGGCCAACCTGGGCCAGGCTCTCACCACCCTCAGGGTCAACAATTTATTGCCTTGTCTAACCTTTTTCTCCCCACAGGTACTTAGATAACCAGGTTTTTGTGTCGTTGGCCAATGGGGAGCTTGTCGTGTATCAGCGGGAGGCAGGTGAGGCCATATTTGGGTCACTGAAAGGTGCTGAGGGGCTTCATCACAGCCCCCCAAAGTGGTGGCTGTGGGGTGGGTGCTTGGACAGCCCTTAAGGAGGGATGCTCGGGGTGCCGGTGGCTTCCCTGGAAGGGACATCCCTTAAATGATGCTGAAGACCTCAAAATCACCATCAGGAGGAGGGGTGCACCCTCATCCCCATCCCTGCCTGGGGCTCGCATCCCCTGGGGATATCAACTCCTGTCCCTTTTAACAGGGGACCTGGAGATAGTCATCTCCAGCTGCCACATCACATGGGTCAGGTCAAGATAGGGATTTTTTGAGGGGGGATGCTTTAACTACCCACCCCACTCCCCCCACCTTCACAGGCCGCTTCTGGGACCCCCAAAACTCCAAGTCCCTGTCCCTGGGCTCACCGGGGAGCCCCATCACCAAGATGGTGGCGGTGGCGGGGAAGCTCTGGTGCGGCTGCCAAAACCGCGTCATCGTCCTCAACACCACCACGTTGGCGCAAGAGGTACCACGGGTGACGTCGGGAGGGGGGGACAGCGATGGGCATCGGTGGCATCACTGGTGGCATCGCTGTGGCTCTGTCACCCGCAGCACACGCTCCAAGTGGGACAGGACGGCGGGCGCAGCGTCACCTGCATGGTGAGCGCGGGGACCGGCGTGTGGGTGGCGTTGCAGAGCAGCGCCCAGGTCCGGCTTTACCACGCCACCAGCTACGAGCAGTTGGCCGAAGCAGATATCACCCCCCCGGTACACAAGATGCTCGCCGGTAAGTCCCACTGGCGGCAGGTTCCCATCGGTGTCACTGGTGGGTGCCCATCGGTGTCACCAGTGGGTACCAGTGTCCATCATCTGCCTTGAAAATGCGATGCCCTGCAGCATCCAGGACTGGGAAGTTTAATCTCTCCTGCATCCCAACCACTTCTGGGGAAGGAAACTGGATTTGTTGTGTTGTGCAACTGCATAATCCCACGGGGAAATAGGGAAATCCCTGGATGGATTCATAATCCCATGCAGAAATAGCGCAGCTCTGGATTGCTGCATAATCCCATGCGGGAATAGAGCATCTCTTGGGCATCTGCATAATCCCACCGGGGAACAGGACAGTTACTGAGTGGCTTCATAATCCCCTAATCCCACACAGAAATAGGGCAGCCCCTTGGTGGGTGCATAATCCCACAGAGAAAAAGGGCACCCCCTGGGCATGTGCATAATCCCACCAGGTAACAGGGCATCCTCTGGGTTGCTGCATAATCCCATGTGGAAATAGGACATCCCTTGGATTAATTTATAATCCCATTTAGAAATAGAGTAACCCTGGGTGGCTGCATAAACCATGTGGGAATAAGCCATCTGGGCATCTGCATAATCCCATGGGGTAATAGGGCATCCCCTGGTTAGTTTCATAATCCCACACAGAAATAGGGCAACCCCTGGGTATCTGCATAATCCCATGTGATAAAAGGGGCAATTCCTGCGTATCTGCATAATCCCACAGGGAAATACAGAAGCTCCTGGGCAGCATAATCCCATGCAGAAATTGGGCAGCACCTCAGCATCAGCATAATCCCATAGTCTGATAGAGCATCCCCTGATGTCTGCATAATCCCATGAAGAAATAGGGCATCTGTATAATTCCATGTGTTAACAGGGCCTCCCCTGCTTAGCCGCATAATCCCATGGGGAAATATAGCAGCTCCTGGGAAGGTGGATAATCCCAGAGGGAAACAGAGCATCCCCAACACAGAAATTGGGCAGCACCTGGGCATCAGCATAATCCCACATGGTAACAAAGCATCCCCTGGATGGTTTTGTAATCTCACATAGAAATAGGGCAGCCCCTTGGTATCTACATAATCCCATGTGATGAAGAGGCAATTCCTGGCTATCTGCGTAATCCAGCGCAGGAATAGGACAGCCCATGGATATGTGCATAATCCCACACAGGAATTGGGCAGTGTCTGGGTATCTGAATGATCCCACGTGGAAAAAGGGAATCCCTTGGAAGACTTTATAATCCCATTTAGAAATAGGGCAGTCTCGGATGGCTGCATAATCCCATGCAGAAACAGGGGAGCCCCTGGGCAGCTGTATAATCCCTTGTGAGAAGGGAAACCCCTGGATGGCTTCATAATCCCATGCGGGAATAAGGCATCTGCATAATCCCATGCAGAATCCAGACGGCTCATTCTGCCAGCACCCCGGGGTGCTTTATACCACCCAAGGGTGGTTATGAGGCCCTTTCCCCACA
The DNA here is from genome assembly GCF_963082525.1 of Nesoenas mayeri. NCBI lineage: Eukaryota > Metazoa > Chordata > Aves > Columbiformes > Columbidae > Nesoenas > Nesoenas mayeri. Next base: position 211,655,865 of record NC_137541.1, read on the forward strand.
TCCCCTAAAATCCCCCGGGGGACAGAGACCGGTGACACGGGTGGGATGGGATGCTGACAGCCAGGATGCTCGGCAGGCTCGGACGCGATCATCCGGCAGCACAAGGCAGCCTGCCTGCGGATCACGGCGCTGCTGGCGTGCAAGGACCTGCTGTGGATCGGGACCAGCGCCGGCGTCGTGCTCACCCTCGCCCTCTCGCCCAAAACGACCCCGACGTTGGTGGGGCTCTCGCAGGGTCACACCGGCCACGTTCGGTTCCTCACGGCCATCGAGCTGCCCGATGGCTTCGATGTCCTCTTCCCGTTGCCAAGGGAGACGGGTAGGTGGGATATTTGGGGGTGGGGGGCTCAATCCTGACCCACACTGGGAGGGGAAGTTTTCAATGGGATTGGGAATGCCATTGCGCTGGTGGATAACTGGGAGTAGCCTGGAAATGTGGTCAGCAGAGTCCCCACTCCATCCCTGCTTTGGTAAAATTCAGGGGGAAAAAATTAGGGTGGGGGGAAATTGGGTGCTACCCCCTGTCCAGTGTTCAAGTGACCCCAAATTTCCCTGGGGGACTCTAATTCTCATGGGGAAGAGCCCCCGTGCTGAATCGCCTCCAGTTTAGCTCTGAGGTCAACATGGGATTGGGAGGTGATGTGGGTGGTAATTTGGGGTGGGATGGGCTAATATGGGTAGGAGGGGCTAATTTGGGTTGGGATGGGCTGCTGGGGAATGGGAGGAGTTTTGGGGGGTCAAGATGTGGCACCTGGGAAAGTGGTGGTGACGTTTGGTGGATGCTGGTGGGATGATGCTGGGCTGATGCTGGGGTGTTGCTGGTGGGATGATGTTGGGACAGTGCTGGTGGGAGGATGCTGCTGGGATGGTACTCGTGGGATGCTGGTGCTGGTGGGACAATATGGGTGGGAGGATGCTGCTGGGATGGTGCTGGTAGAATATTTGGACAATGATGGTGGGAGGATGCTGGGATCATGCTGGTGGGATGCTGGTGATATGCTGCTGGGATGATGTTGGGATGATGCTGGAGGGAGGATGATGCTGGGATGGTGCTGGTGGGGCAGTATTGGTGGGAGGGTGCTGACAGGATGATGTTGGGATGATGCTGGGACAATGCTGGTGGGAGGATGCTGGGACAATGCTGGTGGGAGGATGCTGGGATCATGCTGGTGGGATGCTGGTGATATGCTGCTGGGATGATGTTGGGATGGTGCTGGGATGATACTGGAGGGAGAATGATGCTGGGATGGTGCTGGTGGGACAGTATTGGTGGGAGTGTGCTGGCAGGATGATGTTGGGATGATGCTGGGACAATGCTGGTGGGAGGATGATGCCAGGGTGGTGCTAGTGGGTTGCTGATGGAATGATGTTGGTGGGAGGATGCTACTGAGGTGGGACTGGTGGGATGATGCTGGAATGATACAGGGAAGATGCTGGTGGGAGGATGCTGCTGGGATGATACTGGCGGGATGATGTTGGGATGATACTGGTGGGAGGATGCTGTTGGGATGGTGCTGGTGGGACAATGTTGGTGCGATGCTGCTGGGATGACACTGGTGGGAGGATGTTGGAATGATGCTGGTGGGAGGATGATACTGGGAAGATGCTGGTGGGATGGTGTTGGGATGATGCTGGTGGGAGGATGTTGGGATGATGCTGGTGGGAGGATGGTGCTGGTGGGACAATGTTGGTGGGATGCTACTGGGGTAATGCTAGTGGGAGGATGTTGGAATGATGCTGGTGGGAGGAGGATGATGGGCTGATGCTGGGAGGATGCTGAGGGAGGATGATGCCAGGGTGATGCTGGCGAGAGGATGCTGCTGGAATGGTGCTAGTGGGATGATGTTGGGATGATACTCATGGGAGGATGGTGCTGGGATGGTGTTAGGAGCACATTGGGATGATGCTGGTGGGACGATGATGCTGAGGTGGTGCTGGTGGGATGATGCTGGTGGGATAACGCTGATGCAACAATGCTGCTGGGATGGTGCTAGTGGGATGATGTTGGGGTGATACTCATGGGAGGATGATGCTGGGATGGTGTTATGAGGATGTTGGGATGATGCTGGTGGGACGATGCTGCTGAGGTGGTGCTGGTGGGATGATGCTGGTGGGATAACGCTGGTGCAACAATGCTGCTGGGATGGTGCTAGTGGGATGATGTTGGGGTGATACTCATGGGAGAATGATGCTGGGATGGTGTTAGGAGGATGTTGGGATGATGCTGGTGGGATGATGATGCTGATGGGACGATGATGCTGGGATGATACGGGGAGGATGCTGGGGGATGGTGTCGGGATGATACTGGGAAGATGCCGGTGGGAGGATGTTGGGACAATGCTGGTGGGAGGACGATACTGGGAGAACACTGGTGGGATGGAGCTGCCGGGATGCTGATGGGGAACTACGGGGGAGACCATCTGACATCCCGCTGGCGTTCTACACTTGCAGGGGCCGAGAAGCCGAGCGAGGTGGAGAAGCGTGACCCTTCGCGCCCCCGCGCCCCCGCCCTCGCCCTCTCCAAACCCAAGATGCTGGTGATCAGCGGCGGGGACGGCTACGAGGATTTCCGCCTGACCAGCAGCAGCGAGACAGTGGGCCGGGACGACAGCACCAACCACCTCCTCCTCTGGAGAGCGTGAACGGCCACGGCCCCCATTTTGGCGAGGAAAAGGGGGTGCTGGCCCCCCTGTGTGTAGAGGGGGGGGTCTTGACCTTTCCACCCCCCACCCCAGCACCTCTCATCTCCAACCCGGCTGCTCTCTGTGTGCTCGGGGTTGGGGGGGGATGAGCCCCGGTCCCCCCTGCTGTCCCCTTGGTCACTGCACCGGACTTGGCGGAGAGTGGGGGACACACCGCTTTTGGGGTGTGGAGAAGATTGGGGGGGGTTAACGAAGGAGGAAGGCGTTAACGAGCATCCCTGGGGACCGGCCGGAGGAACCTGCCTTGCTCTCCGTTTTTGTGTGTGCCTGCTTTGGGAACGGGGCGGGGGGTTCACAACCCTGTCACCCCCCCCTCTCCCCTTCCCCCGGGACCCCCCGGCCATGCCGCGGGACCACCCCAGGGACAATAATGCCCACGGTGTCCCCCCCCACCCCGGGCATCCTGCTAACCCGCTCGCTCCATCGCCAGCACCCAGATAGCTCTGTTTGTTTGTTCGTTTGTTTTAAATATATATATATTATATATTATATATATAAACATCCTTATTTATTTTTCGGGTGGGAGGTGGGGGGATATCACGTTGCTGCTGGTCCCTCTGCTCCCAAATAGGGGGATTAAAACCTTCCCAGTTCATTTGTACCCCACTGGTGGAACTGGAGCCCCCAGAGATGCTGGTGGAGGAACTGATGGGAAGTGGGGGAAGGAAACCGGGAGATCCCCCCCCCCGCCCCAAATCTCTGTGATTCCCATGGGGATTTGCAGCCTGGGGTGGGCGGTGAAGCCCACGCTGACGTTCGAAGCATCTTCTGGATGAGAGGAACCATCTTCTTGGACACCAGGGGTGTCCCCCCACACTGAAACTGGGGTGACGGCAGTTGGGACCCTGAAAACAAGGCTTTTCTCCACCTAATTTGCCTTTTTTCCCCCCCATTTTCATGCTTTTGCCCAGGTGAGGCTGGTGCTTGCAGACTGGTCACTCTGTTGTCCCCATGGGAGAGGTGACAACCTTGACAGGGATAAATTGGGGTGTCCCCATCCCTCTGTCCATCCCAGCAGAAGGGATGTGATAATTGGGATAATGAGGATATTCTGGGAAGGGGGGTGGGATTTTAGTCACTTTTCGGGGCTTTTTTTTGTCATTAAAGGTCGCCCGTGTCAGAATGTAGCCAACATGGTCTTGTCCTTCACCTTGGGGGTGATGGGAACAGTGCTGGGGGTGTCCCACCACCTGTTGGTGTCACCAGGGCCATAATGAAGACCCCAGTGGGACAAGAAACCCCTTTGCACTATTGGGGTGCAGTGATTCCCCCCCCAGATAACCCCTGGGGGTTGCTGGGGTGGGGGACACGGAGCATCGGGGTGTGTCCCTGTCCCTCAGTGTCCCCTGAGTGTGACGCACAGACAAACAGCCAGAGCAGGGGACACCATCGTGGGGACCGTGTCACTCCCTGCGGGCGGAGGGGGGGATTGGAGGGAACACCAGGCCTGACTGCAGTGGGGGTCCCCAACGTGGAGGGACCTTATTTTTACCCCCCCAAAAACCTCCTCCGCCGGTGGGGTGAACCCCCAAATCCTCCAGCCCCCACCGCCCCGCAGTTCCCGCCGCGCCCAGCAGGGGGCGCTGTCCGCGGGCAGAGGGTGTATGTAAAAGGGGCGGAGCCACGGGGGTGGGCGGAGCTAAGGGTGGTGGGTGGAGCCCGGCCGTGTGACGTCAGGGAAAGGGGCGGGGCGTAGGGGGAGAGCGCGCCGGCGGGTTCATTCATAAGGAGGAGGCGGCGCGCTCGGCGGGGCGGCCCCGCAGCGGGGGGGGGCAGGTAAGGGGCACCCCCGGCCGGGAAATCCCCCCATACTCGGGGTGGGGGGCTCGTTCCCAGTTAGGGGAGCTTCCCCTTAAAGGGTGATTTCCCCGCTATGGGGGGGTTGGATTTGGGGTTCAGGCTGTGCAAGGGGGACAAGGGGGTGATGCTTTTTTGGGGTGCTCACCCTCACCGAAAAAAGAAGGGTGGGGGGTTTGTTGCCTTGACTTTATCCCTACATAGGGCATGGGGTGGGGGGAGCTTCGCTTTGTTGGGGGGCAGTGGTTGGACCCCCGCATTGCCGGCTCTGGCTGCGGCAGAGGGAATGTAGGTTAAAAATAAACGGGTGGAGTGGGGAGAAAGTGGGTTAAGGGAAACTCAGCAGCCTGGGAAAACACAACACAGAAACTGGCTCTGGAAAATCACAGGGCTCCCAGCCAAACGCCAGCAGCAGCCAGGATGCTGCGCTGAGGGGCTGCACCCCAAAACGGGCTGGGAACTTGGGCTTCGCGATGCCTCTGGGATAATTTGCTTATAGTATTGGGTTTTTGGTGAGTTGTTTTGGTTGTTCTCACAGCTCTGATGGGGCCTGGGGGATGCGATAATCTACTGAACATCCCCCCAATTATCAAAAACAAATTACCTTCCCTGGTGTGCTTGTACTGATGGACTTTGGGGTACAGGGCTGGTGGAGGTTGGGGGGGTCTGCAAAATGTAGCCGTCATCCCACCATCCCCACTGTGGGTTTGTGTTCATGTCCCCCCATCATTCCCTCCCAGGATATCCCCGAGCCACCCCCAAAATTGGCTGTAAGAGTCCTGGGGTGGCCATGACCATGCAAAGCTCTGGTGACAACCCCTGGTCCTTGTACCTCCTACGTCCGCGTGGCAGAGCTCAGTCTTCTGAGGGATGTCCTTAATCCCGGGATTAAGTTTGACCTTAGATCTGCTTTACCCTGTTCCTGGTGGGGTTTAAATCTGTTTGTTGCGAATCGCGATGCTCCAGCAACCCTGGATCCGTGGGCTTTGCCAGCCGGTGGCATCGCTCAGCCACAGCTCCTGGGCCACTGGCCATGACTAGTGATGTACTGGCCACTGTGGGACCTGCCCAACCGCTTCCAGGGCCATTGAGGCTCCTTCCCTGAGACAGCAGCACCCCAAAAATCTCTGGGAGTCCTTAATACAGGCTTAAATGTCACCAACTGGAAGGATTTGACTGCTTCACGTTAGGCTTAAACTCGAGTTTTATTAGTGCTGGTTTACAGGATGGAAGGCTTGCAGCGGTTTTACCCTCCCCTTGTGATTTGGGGATGTCCCAAGTCATTCAGGGGGTGTCGCTCTGTGATGCCATCACCCTGGGATGATGCTCAGTGGGGAGGTGGCACTTAATGGGGTGACAGTGGCAACTGGCTCAGCACCCCCCCAAATCATGGGGTCACAGATGGTGCCATCACCTTGGTGGCTCTTGGTGTGGGAATGCAGGTCCTGAGGAGGGGAGAAGAGCTGCTTGGCTTCATGCTAGTACCTTACTGGGAGCTACTGGGAGGAACTGGAGCGCGGGGGAAGCTCGTTTGGGCTGTGCCATCACGTCTCAACCCAGGTCCTGTCATTACCCCTCTTGCCCCCAGCATCTCCCCTCCTGAGTTTAATCTGATGCTGCATCTCGGACCAATGATGCCGGGCAGCAATTAGGAGAAACTCATCAGGCAGAGGCTGTAACGAGGCTCCGCGTGGTGCTCACGGGACCGTGGCGACCGGGGAAATTTCCACGCAGGCAGCAGGGGCTGGATCCACGTTTGTGTTACTTATTCTTTCCTCCCTCTGCGCTGTCAGCATTTATTTTAACTATTAATTGCCGAGCCCAAAGAGGGAAGATGAGACTGTGGGAAATACCTTTTATTTAGCTTGATTTTTTTTTTTTTTAATTAAATATATTTATTTTTTTAGTGACTTCATTTCCTTGTGATGAATGGATAATGATTTCCTCCAGAACAGGAAGAACCTTTATTTATTGGTGTTTAGCATCATCTGCTCCTTGCATGGTTGGTCCTGACTCCGTTGCAGTGTTGGTCCTTATCCGATTTGGGATGGAGTTGGGATCTGCAAGCGTAGGGGGTGATCCCATAATACCTCTAATAAAACCTTTTCAGGGAGGGGGTGACAGCCGCTTCAGGGATATTTAGGCAAATCCCCATGGGGGAGCAGGACCCCCAAATTGCTTCTCCAATGGGATTTTTCCCATGTGGCGACCCCAGTTCTCCCCATTGGGCAGGTGTCCGCTGGTGAGGAAGAGGAGCGGGATGCGCTGGTGGCTCATCCTTATCCTGGGGGTGAGTACGTGCTCATCCATCCCATCCCTGCGCATCTCTGCTTTCGGGTCCCCTGGTGCTCAAACCCATCCCAGCATCACACAGCGATGTGCAGCAGCTCAGCCCTGGGGAGGTGCTTAATTTGGGATGAGGGTGGCTGTTTTTCCCAAAAGAATCCTTCCTCCTCCTTTTCTCTCCTTTGACAAAGCTTCTTGCAGGGCAGGGGCTCATTTGGAATGTGAGTTCTCCCTCACTGCTGCCCCTGGGGCCACCGTGTGGTCCCGTGTGCCATGGTCGAGATGCTCTTGGGATGTGCCCTGTGGGTACCACAGGGGCCATGGCCTTGCGGGGCTTGGTCTGAGTGAGGGTTGTGATGGGTTTGGATCCATCACTGAATTATAGAATCATAGAATCATTTGAGTTAGAAGAGACCCTCAAGATCATGGAATCCAACTGTTCCCCCAGCCCTCGCACTGCCCCATGTCCCTGAGAACCTCATGTCCGTCTGTCCAACCCTCCAGGGATGGTGACTCCAGCACTGCCCTGGGCAGCCTGTTCCAATGCCCCACAGCCCTTTGGGGAAGAAATTGTTCCTAAATCCAACCTCAACCTCTCCTGGCGCAACTTGAGGCCGTTTCCTCTGCTCCTGGCGCTTGTTCCTGGGGAGCAGAGCCCGACACCCTCCATGCATCCACCACAGTGCACATGATGGGTTTGTGCCCATGGTGTTGCTGGTGGGTTTGCATCTGCTGCAGTCCCTGTGACAGGTTTGCAGCTGTCACGTTGCTTCTGATGGGGTCACCTCTGCCACATCACCACCTGCACAGCTGGCGCTGAGCATCGCTCTCTGCTTCTCCCGCAGGTGCTGAGTGGAGCCAGTGCAGGGGCTGGGAGCTGTGATCCGCAGGAGCAGGGGACACCGAGATGTCCCCCTGGAGAGGAGCCCACTGGGGTAAGGCCACGCCTGCCTGCAACACAACACGGAATCACGGAATAGTTTGGGTTGAAGGGACCCTAAAGCTCCCCCAGTGCCCCCCCTGCCATGAGCAGGGACATCTTCACCAGCTCAGGTTGCTCAGAGCCCCGTCCAGCCTGGCCTGGGATGTCTCCAGGGATGGTTCATCCACCACCTCTCTGTCCAACCTGGGCCAGGCTCTCACCACCCTCAGGGCAACAATTTCTTCCTCATATCCAGCCTCAATCTCCCTCCTTTAGTTTCAAACCATCACCCCTTGTCCTATCACAACAGGCCCTGCTCAAAAGTCTGTCCCCATCTTTCTTCTTGACCCTTTTTAAGTCCAGAAAGGCCACAATAAGGTCTCCCCAGAGCTTCTCTTCCCCAGCTGAACACCCCAGCTCTCAACCTGTCTCCCCCGGAGGGATGGGATGGGGCCATCGCTCACGTCCCTGTCCCCTCCCTGCAGGCCTGCGTCTCAGTGCAGGGCACGGGGGGGACGTGCTGAGCGTGTCCCCCAGGCACCTTCTCCCTGGGGGATGTTCCCTGCTCCGCTCACACCCGCTGCCGGGATGGGAACAGGGTGCTGGTGGCACCGGGGACAGCGGTGACCACCAGCTGCTGCGGAGCCTGCGTGCCGGGGTGAGCCCGGGGGGCGATGCTGCGACCCCCCCAGCCCTGATGCTGCTCTGGGGCCAGATCCTGAGTCCCCCCTCCCACCCCACAGGTTTTATAGCCCTGATGGGGAGAGGGAGCCCCCGGGTCAGTGTCTGCCCTGCGCCGCCGCTCCCCGCAGCACCCCGGGGTGCCCAGGCTGGGGGTGTCACCCTGGTTTTGTGGGTGCCTGTTGGGCTGATGTTCAACCTGGGGATGCCGTGGGATGTGTCCCCTTCGCGGCAGAGCGGTGATGTCCTGCTGGGATGTGGCAGCTGAGAACGTCTCAGCTCATGACACGAGTGGCTTCAGCTTATCTGGGGGAGAACCCTGCAGGGCGCTCGTGGGAAAACAGGATTTAATCCCAAAACTACCCAATTCGGGGGCTGATCCGGTGCCTCCCCCCAGTCCAGCGGCGAGTCCGCAGCCCCGAAACGTCGGGCTGGCCGGCGGGAACCAACGGGACACGGGTGACGCTGATGGGTGAGGAAGAGGAGGACGCGGCGGCACAGGTGGCCGTGCTGACCATCGTCCCGGTGTTCTGCGCCATGGGCTTGTTGGGCATCTTGGTCTGCAACTTGCTGAAGAAGAGGGGGTACCACTGCACCGCCAGCAAGGAGCCCCCCCCAGGTGGCACCGGTGAGCCCCGCTTGTGTCCCCGGCACTTTGCGGTGATGCCACGTCTATCCTTCATCCATTTCGCCTCGCTCTGCCCATCCCCGTGGCTTCTGGTCCTTATTGTCTCAGCGCATCCTGCTCATCCCTGAGTGGGTTTTATCCCCCATCACTGAGTCCCCCCCAACTTCTTTCTCCAGGTCCCAGCTCCATCTACCAGCTGGAGGACGCCAACGACGACACTATTGGGGTGCTGGTGCGGTTGATCACCGAGAAGAAAGGTTGGGGGGGGGTCCCTGGGGAGGGGGTGACATGGGTTGGACCCCGGTGACCCCGCCTCGGTGTCCCCCACCCACAGAAAACGCTGCGGCGCTGGAGGAGCTGCTGAAAGAGCATCACAACCAACAGCTGATGTCACCAGGCTGCAGCCCCCCAAATAAGTAAGACCCCCCCACCAAAGCTGCAGCGAGGACCCCCTAGTGGTGGGACCAAGCCCATGCTGATGACATCTCCCCCCCAACTTCCCAGGCTGCACCTCCTGCCTCAGTTTCCCCTCTCCTGCTGGCACCAGCAGCATCTCCACACCGTGCAGGGTCCTGCCCCGTGCACCCGCTGCAGCCAGAGGTGGCCCGAGCTTCTGCCACCACTCGGTGCCACCAAGGTCCCCAAACCTGGGGGTCGTCCCAGCGAGGTCACCATCCTCTCCATTGGCAGGTAAGGGGGGGGGACACCCCTTGGTGTGTGTCCCCCCCACCCCCAGGGTGGGGACAGGCTGATGTGATGCCCCCCCAACAGGTTTCGGGTGTCCCGGATCCCCGAGATGAGGAGTGAGGTGGCGGGTGAGCCGCCCCGTGGTCTCCTCCCTGCTGATAGCAGGATGCGGCCCCCGTGGTTGCAAAGCACTGATGGCCCCCCCAAGGTGAGGAGGAGCAGAGGGAGGGTGCTGGGGGGTCCTCCCCAGGGAAAAACGGGGCTTCAGGAGGTGGGAGGATAGAGTGTTAACTCTGAAACCTAATGAGGGCACAGGGTGATTAGTGAGGATAGAGTAGCCCATATCCACCAAGCCTCTTCCAGAAGGTGGGAGGCTTAAAAAGTACTTTATAAACTGGGTTGGGTGAGGATCCCCCCCTTCCCTCCCACTCCCTGTGTTTAAGGTGCTGTAGGGGGCAGGGGAGTGGGTGCTGGTGGTCCCTGGGGTGTTCTGCAGCACCCAGTGCTTTAATATCCCCCCATCCCTTATATGTTTTCACACTCACATAGAGCTATGCTTCTATACACCCCTACAACATGTGTAAAGCACATATGCAAATGCCCGTATGCCACTATACAGCACATTTGCGTACATTTACATGTCTAATCGTGCACCCATATATACATAAAATGCTATGCATGTGTGTAGTTATATACAGGCCATGCATATTATAGCCATGCAAAAACTGGGGACACTGAGACAGGACAGGGAGTGGAAATGTAGGGGTAGGGGATGTAGATGTGCATGTATGTATATGTGCATGAACATGTAGATGTGCACACGCTCTTGCACATCTACACAGATGGACATGTGCATGTACAAACCGACCTCTGTACATGTATGTAAATACGTGCACATGCACGTATGCACCTGGAGCTCTATAAATGTGTATACACGTGCACAATCATATCCATGTGTACACGTGCACTCGTTCACATGATGCTGCACATATGCACATATATGCAAGGAGGAAGGTGCATAAATGCACATGCAAAGCCACCTCTGCACACACACGTAAGCACACGTGTATGTGCACATGCGTAGTCATGCAAACATACATGTGGAGCTCTGTGTGTGTGCATATATGTGACACCTGGTCACACAGCACTGCATATGCAAACGTATGCACGGCCAAATGTGCACATGCAAACCCACCTGTGTGCCCATACATGTGTGCACATACAGAATCACACAGAATCACAGAATCGACTGGGCTGGAAAAGACCTCAGAGATCATCGAGTTCAACCTTTGGTCCAACTCTAGTCCGTTTATTAGATCATGGCACTAAGTGCCATGGCCAATCTCAGCTTAAAAACCTCCAGGGCCAGTGAGTCCAGCACCTCCCTGGGCAGCCGTTCCAATGCCTGACCACTCTCTCTGCACAGAATTGCTTTCTAATCTCCAGCCTCAATTTCCCCTGGCAGAGTTGAAGCCCATGGCCCCTTGTCCTATTGCTGATGCCTGGGAGAAGAGCCCAATCCCCACCTGGCTAGAACTGCCCTTCAGGTAGTTCTAGAGAGTGCTGAGCTCCCCTCTAAGCCTCCTCTTCTCCAGACTGAACAAGCCCAGCTCCCTCAGCCTCTCCCCATGGGTCTTGTGTTCAAGTCCCTTCCCCAGTCTTGTTGCTCTTCTCTGGACCCGCTCCAGCACTTCAATCTCTTTCCTGAGCTGAGGGGCCCAGAACTGAACACAAGACTCCAGGTGTGGCCTCCCCAATGCAGAGCACAGGGGAAGGATCACTGCCCTTGTCCTGCTGACCACACTGGTTTGGATACAGGACAGGACACCATTGGCCTTCTTGGCCACCTGGGCACACTGGTGGCTCATGTTGAGCTTCCTGTCCATTAGTCCTCCAGGTCCCTTTCTGCCTGGCTGCTCTCCAGCCACTCTGTGCCCAGCCTGGAGCTGCAGGGGGTTGTTGTGGCCAAAGTGCAGCACCCGCCACTTGGCCTTGTTGAACTTCATCCCATTGGAATCAGCCCACTTTTCCAGTCTATCCAGATCCCTCTGCAGAGCCCTCCTGCCTTCAGCAGGTCCACACTCCCTCCCAACTTGGTGTCATCAGCAAATTTGCTGATGATGGTCTCAATCCCCTCATCTAAATCGTCATATAAATACGTTCATGGATGCACTCATATACAATCCTTCACACATGCAAACATGCCCACGGAGCACTCTGAGTGCACAGACACACAGATATGTGCACACAGCACCTGTTCACACACTGCTGCACATGCCAATGTATGCATGGATGAACATGTGCATATAGAAACCCACCTCTGCATGAGGTCATGTGTGCACATACATACACGCACACACCTGTATGCAGTCACACATGCATGCAAGACCCACACTTGCACGTGGAGCTCTGTAAGTGTCCATGCACGTGCACAAACACACAGACAGGCGCCTGACACCTGTTTGGACACTGTGGCATGTGCACACACACGTATGCATTGATGAACATGTGCACATGCAAAGCTTCTGCACACACATGATGCACATATGCACATACACGCATTTACAGTGCCACTTACATGCAAACGTGGCTACACTTGCATATGGAGCTTTGTAAGTGTGCATGCATATGTGAACCTGTTCACACACTGCCACGTGTGCATATACACATATGCATCGATGAATGCTTGCATAAATACACACGGAAACCCATTTCTGCACATGTACCCTTAAACACGTGTGCACACACGCATGCAAACAGACCCACACTTGCATGTGGAGCTCTGTAAGTGTGCATGCATGTGCACACACACACACACACACACAGAGATGTGCACAAACACGTGTATAAATGCATCTGCAAACCCCCCTCTGCATGCATACATGCGTACACATATGTACATGCACACAGATATATGCAATCCCCCACGTCTACAAACATGCACACGGAGCTCTGTGAGTGTGCAGACACACAGAGATGTGCACATAGCAACTGTTCACACACAGCTGCACATGCAAACCTATGCATTGATGTACACGTGCGTGTGCAAACCCACTTCTGCACATATACATGTGTGCACCTGCACAAATGTACATGCACACACGCATGCAAACGTATCCACACTTGCACATGGAGCTTTATGAGTGTGCATACAAGTGGATGTGCACACAACAGCTGTTCACGCCCCGCTGCGCATACAACATATGCATTAATGAACATATGCACGTGCAAACCCGCTTCTGCCTGTATACATGTGCACATGCACGTATGTACAGGCACACACATGTACGTAGCCACACACACAGGCATGGAGACACCCCCTCATTTGCACAGAGCTCTGTAAGTTCACACCCCACTGCACATGCAAACATGCACACTAACACGTGCATAAATGCACATGCAACCCCCCTGCAAACATATGTATGTACATGCACACACATTATGCAGTCGTGCATGCATGCAAATGTCCACATGGAGCTCTGCGCATATGCATATACGCATGGAGATGTGCACAACACCTGGTCACACAGCTGCACATGCAAACAAACATCTGGACAAACATGTGCACAAGCAAACCCACCTCTGCACATATACATGTGTGCACACGCACATACGTGCACGCACACACGTATACGCAGTCACACACATGCAAACAGCCCCACGCTTGCACAAGGAGCTGTGTGTATGCACACGGATGTACATACAACATGCGTTCACATCCCGCTGCACTTGCAGACATGTGCACAAACACATGTATGAATGCACATGCAACCCCCCCCGCATACATACACATGTGTATGTGCACACATGTATGCAGTCATGCACACATGCAGATATTCATGTTGAGCTCTGTCCATATGCATACACACGTGGAGATGTGTGCAACAGCTGTTCACACGTGGCCACACATGCAAACATCTGCATGGATGAACATGTGTGCATGCAAACCCACCTCTGCACACACACACACGTGCACACACGTGTATGCAGTCACATAGACATGCAAACACACCCATATTTGCACATGTAGATCTGCACACACACACACGTGCACCCTCCACCCCCACAGCTGGGGTGCAGCACCCATGGGTGACCACCTGCTCCCTGCCGAGGCTGGTGACATCCTGCCGGCCCATGGGGACACAAGGTGACCTCATGCCTGGGTGTCGGAGCTGCCTGTCCTGCCGTCACCTCTGAGCTGAGCCCGTCCAGCTCATGGCAGTGATGGACAGTGACCACCGCAGCCCAGGGACCATCCCAGACACCGTGTCCCCTCCAGTCACTCCACACTGTCCCCAGCCATTTGGGGACACTTTGACCTGTGGCCAAATCCTGCAGGGTCTCAGCGTCCCCGTGGGGGTCCTGGACCAGCTACTGGGGGTGGAGACAGCTGGGGGTGTCCTCTCCAACAGAGGATGTCTCTGGGTGGTGACAGCCACCCTCGACATTGGCCCAGGGAGTGACACTGTGTGGCTCCTGCCACCTCAGGTGATACAAAGGGCCCGATCCTGCCTCACATGGTCCATCCCATGTCCTCCACAGGTGGCACCTGGCCTGGGGGCTGCCTCAGGGGGACGGTGACCCCACAGGGGGATGGAGGACGTTGGGGACCACATGAAAGCCAGTCTCACTCGGTGTCATGAAGCGGTGGAGGTGGCACCTTGGCTTCTGCTTCTGCCAGTGAGGTGTCCACCGGCGACACGGCAAATCCAACATGCCCAGCTGGTGAGAAGGATTCCCTGTCCCCAAGGTCTGATAGTGGCCACAACATGGTGGCCTAATGGAAAGTGTTTCCCGTTGCTGTGACGCCGGTGGTGGTGGCCATGGTGTGGTGGCCTGGTGGAGAGCATCTCTGGGAGACATGACGTTGGAGCACATCTCCATTGGTGGTACCGTGCAACGGAGGACATCACGCAACCAGGATGCCACCTTCCGGCTCTGTTGAACTGAAGCTTCTCCAGGAACATCATGAGCTCCTGATTTCCCTCTATCACAAGGTGCCAGCACTCAACATTGTAGTCTCGGACACTCATGGGACACGTCACACCTCACCAAACACCCAGCCAGGGGGCTTGTTTTGGCCAAGGCTGGTCTCCTGCATCCACATCTCCTCTATCCAACGTCTCCATCAGCCCAGGAGAACATCAAGATCCTCCACTCCACTCCCCATAGAAGCTGTTTCTATAGGATCACGTTGGCTTGGCCATGTTGAGGTCAGTGGGACAACCCACCCAAGGTTGGGTTGGAGACCTTCAAGCTCCATCACCAACCTAGAAACGGGTTTACGGCCAATCCCGTTCACTTCTCCACCACATCCCCTCACCGAAAAACCAACCACCAAACCCTCTCAGGCTCTTTTATTTATTTTTTTTCCTTTTTGTTTTTTGGAAACATTTTAATAGTTATCGAATGTTCTACATCTTACAGTAAATATCGTACAGTTACAAACTCTTGGCTGAAATCTGTCAGGGAGATCACGACCTGATCTTCAGAACCAAAACCAGAACAGGAAATAAACGGGGGGAGAAAACCCAAAGATAACAAATTTACACTTGAGATGGACAAACGGAGGCTGTGGGGCTTTCCAGGGCGCCAGTTCAAGGCCATGTTCCCTACACGCCTTAGAGACTTAGACTTGGAAGACAATGGTTACTCTTGGTTTTTAATACTTCTTTTAAAATTTCATTTCATTTTTTTATATTTATTTCATTTCTGCTTAAGAGGTCCAATAATATTTAAAAACGAGCTGGCGCGGCGGTCGACGTGAATTCTAAAAAGTCAATTATGTAGAAAGAGGGGCAGGTTTGCTCCGTGCCGTGGGGACAGGAGGGTTTGGGTGCCATCCTGCACCCTGACATCTCCTTTGTTTCCCCTTCCTCTCTTTGCTTCCCGATGGCTCCGGACGCCACGAATCGCCCAGATCCTGAGCCCCCTTTGCCCCCTGACTCCATCCCCGGTGGGAAGATGCAAACGTCCCCCAAAAGGGTTATTTTACCCAATTACAGTGAATCTGGAAGTGCCGCACGCCGAAAAAACACCTTTTCCAAGCTCTCCTCCCTCCCAAGCTCCTTAACAGGCTTTATATTCCTTTATTTCCCTATGGGAACATTAGCAGAGAAAATCTCCGGAGCCTGATCCCGCAAAGAGAAGATGGGGAGAGAGTCACCAATAGATGGAGAGCCTAAAAACATCGACAACTAGGAAAAGAAGTAAACAAAAAGAGAAGGATTTATGGATATCCAGTGGCTCTTATTGCTATTGTCGGCTGGTTGGGTTTTCCTATTGTAAAATAAACCCCCAAATGTGACTGATTTTTAAATTCTAAGACCCGGGAAGGACCGTATGGATGCCAACCCTGAACCA
This sequence comes from Nesoenas mayeri, assembly GCF_963082525.1. Taxonomy (NCBI): domain Eukaryota; kingdom Metazoa; phylum Chordata; class Aves; order Columbiformes; family Columbidae; genus Nesoenas; species Nesoenas mayeri. Next base: position 211,671,931 of record NC_137541.1, read on the forward strand.
TCCATCATGAAAACAAAGTCTTTAAATAACACTTTATGGTAATTACAGCTCGAAACTGCAAAAAGCTGGGCTGGGTTATTATTATGCATAAAATACAGGAGGAAATTGTCACTCCATGGGGCTCAGGGCTTGGAGGTGGGATGGGTGCAAGCTCCAAGGGGCCACCTTCACTACTAATATTCCTGTTTTTCCCCCCAAATCTCGCGTCACAGCCCATGTTTTAAAGCAAAGGTGACAGCAGGGATGGGTTAACGGTCATAACAGCGATTTGGGAGTTATTTTCCTTCTACTTTAGCTGGAATTTTAATCTCCAAGACACTTCGGTGGCCTTGCTGAGGATGGTTTAACCCATCCTGGTGTTCCCCAAGACCTGGTGGGATCCTTCATCATGAGAAACTCTTTTCTTTGACCAACATCATCAGCAAAGCTTTGCTGGAGTGAAATATTTGAGAAGCTGGTGGCCCCCATCAGTGTGTCCCACCAAAGGAGTCCCCCACTGGTCTATGACCTCCCTAGGACCTTCACTTAAGCCTTGACTTAGCCAAGGAAAGGACTTGGGATCATGGGCTTCCCTCCCATCTATCAAAAAGGGGAAGGGGACAGGGCTGCAGGTCATTGCTGGCACAGCCGAGCAGACACCAAGTCCCACATCCCATTGTGGTGTCAGGGAGCATCTTCTTACCACTGCAGTCCCATGAATCCACCTTGGGAAGGAGCTACCGAAGCCTGAAGCCACGTGGTGGCCTCAGAACTATGTGGTGGCCCTGGAGCTTCATAGTGACCCTGGAGCTACATAGTGACTCTGGAGCTACATAGTGATCCTGGAGCCACATAGTGACCCTGAAGCCATGTGGTGGTCCTAGAGCTAAGTGGTGGTCCAAGCCTAAACCCAAGATCAGTTGCCAAACATGCTCACCAAAGCCTCTTGCCCAACAGACATCAAATATTTCACCTCTTTACACCCTTGTTGAGTTACTGAGTATTTCTGCCTGGGCAGAACGGGGTGAAGAGCATCGTATCTGCTACTGATCCAAGTGAAGGAACTAGAATTAAACCAGCTCGTGGAGCTTTTCTACTTCACCTTTAGTGTTTTCTTAACTTTTAGGAGAAAACCTGGCATCTCCTTCCTACCCATGGGCCAAAATTGGAGCAGTTGTTCCTAAAGCAATTAAGGGAGAGGGTTGCCCAGGCCAGTGGTAGGATGGTGTCTCCTGGGAAAGGTCCTTCTCTGCAGAACCCACGCTGGGATAATGAAGCTTGTTAGACCCTGCAAGTCATAGTGGCTGGAGCTTCCTCCATCCTATATGTTTCAACACTGACAGACAACAATGTTAAGTCAACAATGAGAGCAAAAAACACATGTGAGAGATCTTCAGTTCCTTGGGTTTGTTTTGGCCCAGGTTTAAGCGTAGTGTGCTACAAAGAGTGGAAAGACGATGTAGTATCTGTATTTCCAAACGTCCCATCATCCTTTATGCGCCAACCTTTGGCTTCACCAAACCCAACAGGGCAACCCTCTGATTATTTACCTTTTTCTCCCTTCTCTTTCCCTTTTATCTGAACCCAAAGTGCAACGCAAAGTACTAGATGGGAGAAATCCACCTTCCTCACCCCACAGCATTGGTGTTCAGTCCTCACCCACTTCGTTCTCCATGAGGTTGGGAAGGTTAACCAGAGCTTTGCTAGATCTTTAAAGCAAGCAGAACCAACCAAACCCCAAAAATCCAAGCTGGCAAACCACCCGGCACCAAACAAAAGTCCTTCTCAGGTCCCTAAACCAGTTTCTTCTCATCTGGACCATGCTCATGGGAAGGAGCTCCAGTAGCTTCTCCCAATGGCAGCAGAAGCCAAGGTAGGAGATGCTCCCAATGGCAAGGAGATGTTAACAACGTGTCACCTTGCTCTTCTGAAAGACCCTCCAGTCTGACCTCTACACCACCGTGTCCTGGTCAAGGTGACCATCCAGAGTTGGTCCTCACTGCCCTCACCTCCATCTGGAGATGTGATCCAGGCATGGCCAAAGCTGAGGAACCAACAGAGACATCTGGGTGCTGACTCAGCACCACGCGTGGGCTGGAAATCCACACCAAGCAGCACCAGGAGGGATTTTCATCCCCACATCTCCTCACCTGATCTCTTTGAAGGCTCTGGGTTTGGCTTGGTGTGATGACCTCAAAGCCCAAGAGATGCGAAAGTCACAAAGACGTCGCTGGGTGAACGTAACTCTTTTGGCACGTTTGAGGGAAAAACTCAAAACCCAACGATGTTTTTGTCTTAGAAAAATAAAAAGAAACCTTGTTTAGGGATAAGGATTTAAAAATAACCCGAACTGGCCCCAAGCATTGTCTGCAAATCCAAACGCTCTCACTGCTGCCCTCGAGACAACTTATTGCTCTGCTTGGACACCCCGAGGTGGGATGTCACCAGCTGCAGTTGGCTTCATGGCCTTGAGCAAGCCAAAACCCCCAGAAATGACCGCGACACCCACAGCCGCTGCATGCCAGTTGTCTCCCAGGCTGATCCACATCACCTGTAGATCCCCTTCCTTGCTCCTGACTTTTCTCAAGTGCTTTTGATGAGGAAGGCGACATGTTTATTGCTATTGCTTCCTCTTCCCCCCACTTCTCCTTGCTCACCGAGTAGAGCAGACGGACACCATGCCCCTCTCTGGTCCTTCTCTACAGTGCTGAGATTTGTGCCTGGATGCATGTGTCTCCTGGAAGTCTCCAAGCCCAGCTGTAACCCAAAGAATGAGAGGCCACCTCAGTCAGCACGAAGGCATCATGGCTTGGTCTCAACCCTGCTGATGACGTGAGTGCAAGGTGAAGCCACCCATCTTCCTCCTCGCCCTGCGTCAGAGATGCTTCTCCATCAACCAGCTGCCCTCTTTCCCCACACCACCAGACTCTGGAGAATCTCCTCAGACCAACTCTTCGACCTGGAGAAGCTCTTCAGACCAAACCTTGTACCTCAAAAAGCTCTTCAGACCAAACCTTGGACCTGGAAAAGCTTTTCAGACCAACCCTTGGATCCGGAGACACTCTTCAGACCAAACCTTGTACCTCAAAAAGCTCTTCAGACCAAACCTTGGACCTGGAAAAGTTCTTCAGACCAACCCTTGGATCCGGAGACACTCTTCAGACCAACCCTTGGATCTGGAGACACTCTTCAGACCAACCCTTGGACCTTGAAAAACTCTTTAGACCAACCTTTGGATCTGGAGACGCTCTTCAGATCAACCCTTGGACCTCAAAAAGCTCTTCAGACCAACCTTTGGACTTGAAAAGCTCTTCAGACCAACCCTTGGGCCTGGAGAAGCTCTTCAGACCAAGCTTTGGACCTGGAGAAGCTCTTCAGACCAAGCTTTGGACCTGGAGAAGCTCTTCAGACCAGCCCTTGGACATCTCCTTGCTTCCTTCACCAGCCACCCAGCACATCTCCTCCCACAGCCATGCAAGGAAGGAACTTCTCTCTCATGCAGCCCAGGGACGTGGCCGATGGGGAGCATCTCATGTTCCCAAGAGGTGCAAGATGCTACCAGGGCATCTCTCCACTGCTCTCTTCCCATCACGCAAGACCCGTTTGCCCAGTTGCAAACACAGACCAAAGACCCGATGGCGACCAGTCCTCCTACTTCCTAAGACAAGTGTGTTACGTCGCTAATTATATTTATATTCTCTTACTCCTACAAAAGAAGGGACAAGTTCAGAATTTCACTGCAGATAATGCATTTATAATCTATATCACGACAGCTATCTGGAAGACACCAATTTTCTTGTAATATGTTATGGAAGATTAAATAATTTATATTATTCAACTAAAAATACCCCAACCAAATCAGAATAAGCCTGCCTACCAGCGCTGTGCTTTTCACATAGTACCCTGAACATCAACCACTCTTACTAGCCAAAGAAAATCTAGGCTTTCGTCAACAACAACGACAACGGAAAAATAACGAAAAGAACCCAAACGAACAAGAAGTGGGGGGGATCTTTGCACCACTCAGCTGGGCAATGCTGGAAAAGTGAAATCTTCTGAGCTTTCAAATGATAAGGACCAAAAAGAGAACTTTACTATTGCTCAGTGTCAGTATGTGTGTTACACAATTTATGTGGGTTGGGGAGGAGAATGGGGGAGAGGAAAAAAAAAAAAGAGGCATAAGATTAGAAAAAGCAGCTTTTACAAAACCACTAAAGAATGCATAAAGTGACCCTTGCACTTTTTTTTTGTTGTTTTTGTTTTTTTTCTTTTGTTCTTGCAAACAGACGAGGTGCTGCAGTACAGCGGCCGCAGCACCGATGTAAGACTTGTGTAGTTGCATACAATGTCTGACTCCGGATCTGGAAGAGAGCAGAGACATGAGAAACAAGGAGTTAGAAGAAGTGGTGGGGTTGACCCACCTGAGGGATGGGATCCATCCAGAGGGACCTGGACAAGCTGGAGAAGTGGGTCCATGTGAACCTCATGAGGTTCAGCAAGGCCAAGTGCAAGGTCCTGCACCTGGGTCAGGGCAACTCCTGGTGTCAATCCAGGCTGGGGATGGAGGGATGGAGAGCAGCCCCCAGGAGAAGGACTCGGGGGTGCTGGGGGTGCAAGATTGGCCATGAGCCGGCAATGTGCGCTTGCAGCCCAGAAATCCACCCGTGTCCTGGGCTGCATCCCCAGCAGCGTGAGCAGCAGGTGCAGGGAGGGGATTCTGCCCCTCTGCTCCGCTCTGGTGAGACCCCCCTGCAGTGCTGGTCCAGCTCTGGGTCCTCAGCACAGGACACACATGGACCTGCTGGAGGGGGGCCAGAGGAGCCCCAGGAATGATGCAAGGCTGGAACAGCTCTGCTGGGGGACAGACTGAGAGAGTTGGGGTGTTCAGCTGGAGAACAGAAGCTCTGGGGAGACCTTAGTGCGGCCTTTCCGGACTTAAAAGGGGCTGAGAAGAAAGATGGGGACAGACTTTTGAGCAGGGCCTGTTGTGATAGGACAAGGACTGATGGTTTTAAACTAAAGGAGGGAGATTCAGGCCAGACATGAGGAAGAAACTGTTGTCCCTGAGGGTGGTGAGAGCCTGTCCCAGGTTGGCCAGAGAGGTGGATGAACCATCCCTGGAGACATCCCAGGCCAGGCTGGACGGGGCTCTGAGCACCCTGAGCTGGTGAAGATGTCCCTGCTCATGGCAGGGGGGGCACTGGGGGAGCTGGAAAGGTCCCTTCCAACCCAAACCATTCTGTGACTCTGTGGTCAGACTGGGCTGTTCTCCTTTGCACCCCACACTGCATGCCACACGTATAGCTGATGTATATGGGATTTAACCATCCCTTGCACTGTTATACTGGGAACTTCTTGGGCGCGGTGCTGAGAAAGCAGCAGCTCGCTGGCAGTATCCAATGCATGGGATTAAAAATATACTAATTGCGCAACAATTTTTCACGGGCAGAATTAGCCCAGCGTGATGTTTGCAGCAAGGAGAGATTTCAGACAAACCCCTGTGGCTGGATGAGATCCCCACTGCCTCCCGTGCAGCATCACGTGTTCCCATCAGCTGCACTGCCCGTTAATTGGGTGTGATGGACCAAGGGCTCCAGCGACACGCGGAGGGTGGTTAAACAAGCAGCTGGGATTTCTGGGATCCTGAGCACAGCGGGAACCTGCAGCCGGTTGCAGGCAGCTGCATGCAACCCTGGTGCTAATGAGCAGGGTGATCTCCCAGGGCATTTTAGCAGGGAATAAAAAAAGCATATGTAAAGTGATATGAAAGATGGGGAGGTAATCTTTATCAGGGAATGTAGTGACAGGACAAGGGGTGACGGTTTCAAACTGAAAGAAGGGAGATTTAGATTGGATATTAGGAAGAAATGCTTTAGGGTGAGGGTGGTGAGACAGTAGCACAGGTTGTGCAGAGAAGCTATGGATGCCCCATCCCTGGAAGGGTTCAAAGCCAAGTTGGACGGGGCTCTGAGCAACCTGAGCTGGTGAAGATGTCCCTGCTCATGGCAGGGGTGGCACTGGATGAGCTGGGAAGGTCCCATCAACCCAAACCATCCTGTGATTCTAAGAGCAGAGCAAGACCTGCCAAGGCATCACTTACATGAACTGGCCGGCGGGTTTACCAGTGTGGAGGTACGTAGCTGTAGGTGGGGGTTCCTTGAGCCCTGTACGTTGGCACAGAAACTGGATGTGCTCCGATGGCGGTGTGTTGTGGGGTGGTCAGCAAGGTTCCTGCAACGGCACGGGGAAATATTTAGCAAGGGTACGGTGCTGCAGACCACATCCGAGGGGCAGGCACAGCATCACCTGCCTTTTGGAAATTCTTCATTTCTCCCAAATATTATTCTGCCCATGAGACCTGAATCAGAGACATGAATGGAATAAACCCACCTGAAGCTCCAGCATTGTTACTTTCTGTCCTTAACTCAGCTTTTCCCAATTTACCTTGTCCCTAAAGACCAGCAGCACTAACCTGGTGACACCTTCCAGCTGCTTAATGGCAACAGCAGCTCACAGCAGCGATCTGAAGTATCTAAGGACCAAACTGGAAGGGGTGATGGAGGAGATGAGAAAAAAAACAGACTTTCCAGGGAAAATTTTAGGTAAGAATTTGCACAGTTCCTTCAATACGCATGAGGAGGGAGAATAAAACCCCAAACTACTCCGTTCTGGGATTAACCAGGTGCTTGAGCCAGTGCCTCAGTTTCTGGGTATCTTTCTACAAATACCACTAATGAAATGTTCAGACATCCCACGTGCATTAATTACATCTTTCCACTTTCTCAGTATAAGCAACAGTCAATCTCTCAGAGTGGTTCTTGTCATACCCAGGCTGCAATATCTCTGCTTGCAACAGGGATTGTGTCTCATAACAGAGCCCTATTTCACAGCTAATGCAGATGCAAAAGGATGAATGATGCATTTATTGGCATAATTCAATGCACAACCCTAAGAAGCGTCAGTGAGAGAAATATAGGCTTTGGAAAAAATATAGCCAGCCCATATCCTTACTTAATGTGCTATCAGTTAATTGCAGTTTATCAGGATTGAAGCAATTCTGCACTTAAAATGCAGAGGATTTGGGACACATAAACCAGGGCTAATGTTCATTTTGTCAAACAAAAGGATGACCATAAATGTACTAGAAAAAAGGAACTTGAGGACTGAAATGGAACAGTATTTGAAGATGGACAAACCTGGACATTCCTCTACTTATGGAAGAGATGCAAGAGCGCATCCCTCTTGAGTGAGGCAAATGAAAGGTCTTCGCTGTTATCCCAAAAACTGAGTTAGATCAGTATCAGGAGCAAATTAAGACCATAAGTACACTAAATAAGCTACAATTAGCTGCATGCAAGGTGCTTCTGCAGCCACTTGCCACATACACCCTGCAAGGCTGCGGGTACCACATCTGATGCACAGAGAGATTTTCATCCAGGACAAGTCTCCTGCACGGGTTGTTTGGATCTGTTCAACCTAAAAGATGAAATTATGGCTCAGAACAAGGAGAGATTTTCCTTCTTACCTGCTGACATGGCCATGGTGGTGCCAGCGACCATCCCCATGGCCACACCGTTGGTCCTGGGCGCAGCGACCGGAGCTGGATAGATGGCCGATGGGATGCTGTTGGGCTGGACCACGGTGGTGTGATGGATAACGTGAGGCTGTGCCGCGTACACTGGCTGGGTGTAATAAGCTCCCTGTTTGAAAAGGGAAAAACACAACCATAGCCTTTGTAATGTGATTGAAAGCACAAGCCAGAACAGTGATCAGTGGTGCAGAGTCTGGTTGCAGGCTCAGTACTTGGTCCAGTCTTGTTCAACCTGTTCATCAATGACCTGGATGAAGAGACTGAGTGAACCCTCAGCCAGTTGGGTGACGATCCCAAACCAGGAGAACGGGCTGACACAGCAGAGGCTGCGCTGCCATCCAGAGAGACCTGGGCAGGCTGGACTGGGCAGAGAAGAACCTGATGAAGTCCAACAAGGGCAAGTTTAGGAGGAAAAGCCCCAGGCACCCGTACAGGTTGGGGTTGACCTGCTGGAGAGCAGCTTTGCAGAGAAGGACCTGGGAGTTCTGCTTGAAAACGGGTTGACCATGAGCCAGCAATGTGCCCTGTGGCACAATGGTACCTGGGGCGTGTGAGGAAGAGTGTGAGCAACAGGTCAGGGAGGTTGTTCCTCCCCCTCTGCTCTGCCCTGGTGGGGCCACATCTGCAGAACTGGGTCCAGTTTAAGGACAAGGAATTGCTGGAGAGTGTCCAGGGAAGGACATAAAGATGCTGAGGGGTCTGGAGCATCTTTGTGATGAGGAGACACTGAGAGAGCTGGGGCTGTTGAGCTGGAGAAGAGAAGCTGAGAAGGATGTGATCAATGGGATCAATATTTCAGGGTGGGTGTCAGAGGATGGACCAGACTCTGTTCAGTGGTGCCCAACGCCAGGGTGAGGGGCAACGGGCACAGACTGAAACACAGGAGGCTCCATCCCATGGATGTCAGGAACTGTCCTCAAGAGGAATGAAGGCAACAGGACCAGGAGGGGGATGAGCATCACGATCCAGAGTGTCAGCTCACTGGGGACAAACCGTGGCGCCTCTGTTTGGTGGGATGAGATGGGGCCAAGACCCAAAAGACTGGTGCTGGTGGTGTATAAAATGAACAAGAGGTGGAAGAAAAGGAGAAGACACTGCTCTCAGTTGATCCCAACGTACTGGTTTGGGTCCGGGAAGGCTGTGATCTTCTCAGGTTTTCAAGAGGAGATAGAGGGGCTCTGAAATCCAGGCTGCCAAGACCCATGGGGTTTTGAAACAAGGAGGGATGGATGGGTGGGAATAAAAGAGCCAACAGCAAAAGCTCCATGTCCATAATAATGAAGACCTTGAAACGTGAGCAGCAAAAAGGAAAGAACAGCGGGACAGGCAGGGACAAACCAAGGATGGTCAGAAAAGTTAGAGGCTTTAAAACACAAAAGGGAGATTTTATTGTGTGTAACTAGAAGTCATTAAAAAACCTCTGAAGGCGTGGAGTAAGGAGATGCAGGTGAACCATTAAATCACTTCTTTGAGGAGCTACAAAGGTTGGTAGGACAAACTGCAGAAGCGGAAAGGCATCTCCGAGGACATGCTGGGATAAATTAGGCTCATCAAGAAAAAAGTGACCGAGAAATCATCTGCCAAGAAGGAACATCCCAAGCTGCTAAGTCCTTCTTGCTATCGTTCCCTTCCAGCTGTCCAGGCTGTTGAAAATCTTATTTGTTGATCCCTGGCAGGCAGAAATGAGGAAAAGGCACCTGCAAGCCCTACTCCATCTCTTCAATTGCAGCAGGACATGGACAAACCACTCCATGAGGTCAAAGCTGCTGGAAAAGTAGGTTATTTGATATTAAAGAGGAGGGGGAAAGCCAGAGGAGCTGTAAGGACAGATTGCACCAAGGAGCTTGTGATCTTCAGCGGGAAGGGCCATCAAGGTGATTTTCGGAGGACATCTGCCCTAAATTGCATCCCTGCGGAGGATCTTGGCCCCAGCACATCGCTGGAGGTGGTGGCAATGCAGGAGAAAAGATGGTCCTGGAAACCCATCCAGGTGCCTGGGGAGGAGCTGCTCCATCAGGACATGAATCTGGGTCATGCTTCAAGTAATGTGTGCTGGTGAGGGTGACACAGGGGCTTTTCCACAGGAGGTGGCAGGAGGGTGATGCAAGTCAAGCGAGATGCCAACAGCCACCAGCAAGTGGACCTTGTGGTGACCCAGACTTATTCATGGCCTGGGGAAGAGCAGTGTTGAAAGCTGTGGAGGGTGGGGAGAGGTGGGTGCGGGGACCATCCTGGAGCCAGCAAGCCCCAGCAGTCAGGTGTGTGATTTTGGAGGAAGGCACCTGACTCCCAACCTGGCCACTGTGTGGACTCTGCTGCACAACGACAACTGCACAAGACCATGTGTTGTGTGCAATGCAACAGGCTGCCCATGGCAATGCTGGAGTCACCATCCCTGGAGGGGTTGGACAGACGGACATGAGTTTCTCAGGGAGGCAGTGCCAGGGGTGGGGGAACGGTTGGACTCGATGATCTTGGGGGTCTCTTCCAACCAAAATGATTTTATTATTCTGTTTCATCCAGAGGATCCAATAGAGAAGGCAGGAGAGAGACTCCAGCATCTTGGAGACCCACCCGCCATGAGCACCTTCATCCCACCAGGACATGGATGCTCAGCCCTGATGGCCAAGGACGAAGCCCTTCAGGAACCTCGGGCTGTATCTGGATGCTGCTGAGTGAGGTGGGTGGTGAAGCACCTACCTGGGCGTACAGGTTCTGCTGTGGATAGGCACTTCTGATGGGGTACATCGCGGTTTGGTACGGATTCGGAGACGGCGAGTAGGGAGGAGGTGCATTGTTACTCTGGGTCGGTGGGACCTTGTAGGGAGTCCCCGCAGTGTACCCTGGTGAAGACAAGAGTAGTCCAGGTTAGGGGGGGATTTACAGCTGCAGAAATGGTCCATCCGGCACATGAGCAACCTGAACCATTCATGAGCCAGTGTGTGCCCAGGTGGCCAAGAGACCACCAGCATCCTGGCTGGTACCAGCACTGGTGTGGCCAGCAGGCCCAGGGCAGTGACCGTCCCTGTGCTGGGACCTGGGGAGGCCAAACCGCCAACCCTGGGCGCAGTTTTGGGCCACTCACGCCAAGAAAGGCCTTGAGGTGCTGGAGCGAGTGGAGAGAAGGGAACGGAGCTGGTGAGGGGCTGGAGCACAAGTGTGATGGGAGCGGCTGAGGGACCTGGGGGGTTCAGCTGGAGAACAGGAGCTGAAGGGAGACCTTCTGATCTCTGAACTTCCTGAAAGGAGCTTGGAGCCAGGGGGGTCGGGCTCTGCTCCCCAGGAACAAGCGCCAGGAGCAGAGGAAACGGCCTCAAGTTGCGCCAGGGGAGGTTGAGGTTGGATGTGGGGAACAATTTCTTCCCCAAAGGGCTGTGGGGCATTGGAACAGGCTGCCTAGGGCAGTGCTGGAGTCACCATCCCTGGAGGGTTGGACAGACGGACATGAGGTTCTCAGGACATGGGGCAGTGCCAGCGATGGGGGAACAGTTTGACTCGATCTTAAAGGTGTTTTCCAACCAAAATTATTCTGTGATTCTATGATTCATGATGAACCGGCTGCTCATTGGGCATCACTCAGCATGGAGAAGTACAAAGATGCACCAGCATCTCCTGATCTCCCACAAAACCCACCAAGCCAAGACCTCCCAGTCCAGCATCCAGCCCCTGGCTAATGGGCCACAGCTGCACCCTCCACCCAGCCAGCAGCGGATCTTCCCACACGAGACCATAGAGCCAACGAGTAGAAAAATCATAGAATCATTTTGGTTGGAAAACACCTTTAAGATCATCATGTTCAACCGTTAACCCAACACTATTCCTAATGGTCAAGCCATGACTAGATGGGACTCAACCAGCATTTAAAACGCCCAAGGCAGCATCATCCCACCACCTACATACTCATCTCTATACATCTACTTGATGAGAAGAATGTTTTTCCTTCTCTCCTCCCCAGATACTTGTCCTTTCACATTTTTGTTTGTGATGTGATGGGCAAAACTGTCATTTAATTGCTGAAGGATCTAATTTCACGGCACAGTATTGCCTATGTCCCCAAGCAATGACCACAAAAGTCAGCGCCGATGCTCCAAACCTTAATATTAAGAGGTGATTTATGGTTGGACTCAATGATCTTGAGGGTCTCTTCCAACCAAAATGATTCTATGATTCTACGAATATGATGCACATCTCTAATTATTTCATCAAGGTGGGCAGCGCTGAGCGGTTTTGCCCCCTGTAAAAGAGGGCTGAGACCAAGGGGCAACCCCAAGGGATGCTCAAGCACCTGTATACCTGTCGCTGCAGGCCATTTGCCTTAGAAAATCTGTTTTATTGCCATTATGAAAAGCCATTTACGTGCAGAGGAATGGCGACCGGTGTGAGCAGCGGATGGGCAGCCAGGGAAACGTCCCCTGCGATATTTTCAACTTTGTGATCCTGATACAGCAGGTTGCAGCAATTTTTGTTCTTTGTTTGGATGTAAGAAATAGAAACTGGCCTTCAGCGTCCCCCAGTCTTCCCCATCATCTCCCATCACCCCATCAGGCTGTTTAGCTAGAGCATCCAAGTCCTAGATTTACACTTTATTGAAGGTCTAAAGGAACCTTAACTTACTTTGCGGCATTGAGGAGATGCTGAGTATACGGGGAACAAACTAAAATGAAGGATCCTTTCCAAAACATGGAAATCTGTCCCAAAAAAATAAACCTAACCTAACAAAAACTAACCCAAAGGATAGTGTAATACCAGCTGTTGGTATCATTTTGGGTTTTTATTGCTATTTGCACTGTTTGGTGCTTATAATATTATATTTTCCTTCCAGGAAGAACCAGCAGTATCAGCTCAAAATCCTCTAATGCAAGTCTGATCACATAACATCCCATAACAATCTCTGCTCTTCTTCTACCTTCCTACCTGTTGGCTTGTGATGAATACAGGGTTGACCCTCATACCCTCCATCAATTTTGCTCTCCAAAACAAAGGGGTGGCTTTAAGCAAGTCCATTATAACACCGTATAATCCAATTTTTATTACCCAGAAGGCGAAGTGCCATAAGCCCCCATGTCATCTCAAGGAAGAGAGACCTTCCCTGAAGAGCAGGGATCCCTGCACCAAGGAATTACAGTATCACAGTATGTTTGGGATTGGAAGGGACCTCAAAAGATCATCTAGTCCAATCCCCCTGCTGGAGCAGGAACGCCCAGGTGAGGTCGCACAGGAACATGTCCAGGTGGGTTTGAAAGTCTCCAGAGAAGGAGACTCCACAACCTCCCTGGGCAGCCTGGGCCAGGCTCTGACACCCTCACCGGGAACAAGTTTTTCCTCAAATTTAAGTGGAACCTCTTGTGTTCCAGATTGATCCCATTACCCCTTGTCCTATCATTGTTTGCCAATGAGAAGAGCCTGGCTCCATCCTCCTGGCACTCACCCTTTATATATTTATAAGCATTAATAAGGTCACCCCTCAGTCTCCTCTTCTCCAAACTAAAGAGACCCAGCTCCCTCAGCCTTTCTTCATAAGGGAGATGCTCCACTCCCTTAATCATCTTTGTTGCCCTACGCTGGACCCTCTCCAGCAGTTCCCTGTCCTGCTGGAACTGAGGGGCCCAGAACTGGACACAATATTCCAGATGGGGTCTCACCAGGGTGGACTAGAGGGGAAGGAGGACCTCTCTCGATCTACTGATCACCTCTCTTGTAATACACCCCAGGATACCATTGGCCTTCCTGGCCACAAGGGCCCAGTGCTGGCTAATGGTCATCCTGTTGTCCATCAGGACCCCCAGGTCCCTTTCCCCTACACTGCTCTCTAATATGTAATTTCCCAACCTATACTGGAACCTGAGGTTGTTCCTGCCCAGATTCAGGACTCTACACTTTCCCTTGTTAAATTTCATCAGGTTATTCCCTGCCCAACTCTCAGCCTGTCCAGGTCTCTGATGGCAGCACAGCCTCTGGCGTGTCACCCACTCCTCCCAGCTTGGTGTCATCAGCAAACCTGCTGACAGTCACTCTATGCCCTCGTCTAAATCATTAATGAATATATTGAATAATATTGGCCCCAGAACTGACTCCTGAGGCACTGCACTGGCCTCCAACTAGACTCCGCACCATTGACTACCACCATTGATTCCCAACCTCTAGAGGCATTTCCAAGGAAGGCTCCATCAAGTTGATGCTACAACATTACGACTCAAGTGCTAAAATTGGGGGAAAATCCTCAAGAATAACTAAAGTTGTGCTTTGAATTGAAATAAATGAAGGTAGATGAAAAACTGAGCTGCTGCAGCGAGACGCCCCAGACTGCATCAAGTGACCTGTGAAGGCATTGAGGTGTTGGTCACAGCTCAATGAATGGCTAAAATAATGGATATAGTAAAAAAATATGCTTGTATGAGGAAGGAAAAGCACGTGGAGTGGGATGGCTGGTGAGAAACAGCCCCAGGGGGGTTGGGAGGAATCATCCTCAAAGCACACGGGCCCCCAAGACCGTGTAGGATGGAGAAGTCAAGGCTCAGCCCAGCGATAAGATGTTTAAACACTCAAATATAATGAACTAATTTACTCAACTAGTGTTCAGGGCAGCAATTAATGAAAGCCAAGATTTCGAATCTGCTAATAGCCCGTATTATCTGCCCAGCACTGAAACAGCGTGAAGATAACGAGGAGCTTTCAAGGAACTCCCAAACAGCATCTCACCGCCTCCTGATTACTGCAGATTGGAAAAAAAAAAGCCTTAATTAAACAGTGAAGTAGCTGTGACCCTTTTTCTGACTCACATTAGCAGAAGAGCAACTAACTTTAAATGAGAGATGGAAACAACGAAAGGAAACGCTGGTTTGAAACAGCAGCAGGAGTGGAGACTCTTCCATCATGAGATCCTCCAGGAACTCAACAACATCACCTACAGACCCACCAAACTCCTGTTTTTTACAATTTTATGGATTTTTTTTTCTACCCTGAACTCACTTTTTTTCCAACAAAGACCTTGGAGGCTGCAAGTTTTTGGCTTCATTTCTTCTGGGCATCTGGAGACGTGGAGCAGCTCAAGGCTGCGTGGTTTCACTGCCTCAAACACTCACACTCGCTGTCATTTCCCAATGACCCAATCACAGACAATTTAGTTACGATGTTAAAAAAGGCATTAAACACAATAGTCCAGGCAGATGTCATCTTCCATGTTTATATATTAGGAAAAAAATAGAACAATTTGTGGGTAAAAATGAAGCATTATAAAGTTTTAATGATGGAAGATGATGGATGCTCCTCTCAGAAAAGCACGTCTAACAGCTAATTTTAAAGCCTAATTATGACTACCTAACACCTTATTAGGATTGGGAGGTCGGCACGGCCTGTGCTTCTGCCGCTTCGTGGTTCAGCAGACGGCTGGGATTTTAAAAGCAACAGCAAGTCTTTAAGCTCCAGCTTCTATTAAAATTGCTGATTAAATCCCTCATGCTGCTTTAAAAATCTCAACCTTATTGATCTTGCAACACAGAGATGCGTGGAATTGCACAGATACATTTTTCTATATTGTTCGGAGTCTGGCAATGCGGAGGAAAAACCTTTGTCCTGAATTTTGTGTCACCAGCTCCTTTTGTTTCCACAAGAGTTCACCACAAGTATGATTCCTTAGATGGATAATTGACTCGTGGCCACATCCAAAGAGTTACAGTCAATAGCTGTGTCCAAGTGGAAACCAGTAACAAGTGGTGTCCATCAAGGGTCACTACTGGGATCAATACTATTTAAGATCTTCATCAATGATGTAGACAGTGGGATGGAGCGAACACTCAGCAAATTTGCAGATGACCCCAAGCTGAGTGGTGCAGGTGGCACACCTGAGGGACGGGATCCATCCAGAGGGACCTGGACAAGCTGGAGAAGTGGGTCCATGTGAACATCATGAGGTTCAGCAAGGCCAAGTGCAAGGTCCTGCACATGGGTCACGGCAACCCCTGGTGTCAATCCAGGCTGGGGATGGAGGGATGGAGAGCAGCCCCCAGGAGAAGGACTCAGGGGTGCTGGGGGTGCAAGATTGGCCATGAGCCGGCAACGTGCGCTTGCAGCCCAGAAATCCACCCGTGTCCTGGGCTGCATCCCCAGCAGCGTGAGCAGCAGGTGCAGGGAGGGGATTCTGCCCCTCTGCTCCGCTCTGGTGAGACCCCCCTGCAGTGCTGGTCCAGCTCTGGGTCCTCAGCACAGGACACACATGGACCTGCTGGAGAGGGGCCAGAGGAGCCACAGAAATGATGCGAGGCTGGAACAGCTCTGCTGGGGGACAGGCTGAGAGAGCTGGGGTGTTCAGCTGGAGAACAGAAGCTCCGGGGAGACCTTAGTGCGGCCTTTCCAGAATTAAAAGGGGCTGAGAAGAAAGATGGGGACAGACTTTTGAGCAGGGCCTGTTGTGATAGGACAAGGACTGATGGTTTTAAACTAAAGGAGGGAGATTCAGGTCAGACTTGAGGAAGAAATTGTTGCCCTGAGGGTGGTGAGAGCCTGTCCCAGGTTGGCCAGAGAGGTGGTGGATGAACCATCCCTGGAGACATCCCAGGCCAGGCTGGACGGGGCTCTGAGCAACCTGAGCTGGTGAAGATGTCCCTGCTCATGGCAGGGGGGGCACTGGGGAAGCTGGGAAGTTCCCTTCAACCCAAACCATTCTGTGATTTCATGATTCTGTGACTGTATAAAACCAGACTTGCACTTTTCAGTAAATTCAAGCTGTGTCAAAGGAGGACGTCCTCACCACACTGCCACCCCTGGGAGCAGAAGGCAGCTCCCCCAAGGAGGTCACCAGGCAGACCTTGGGGCTGAAAGCCAAGGTGCATGGTGGGCAGGAGTAAGCAGCCATGAGCAGCTCTGGGAGGTCCTACGTGGTTGCCCAGCTGAGTCTCACTGGTTCTACGAGTCTGGTCCTGCTTCTGCCACCACCCTTCAGCTTGGCTCATCCTCTCCAGCCTTCTTCCTGGCTTTATTGTGCATCCGTCCTCCCTTCCCCAGGGGCTGAAGGAACAGCTTTGGAGCAGTGACCATGGGGACATCACTGGGGAAGGTACCATGGTGTGGACACCAGCACGGGCAGCTCCTGGCAGACCTGTGTTGCCTCTGCCAAAGTCCTTCATGTCACATCATCACTGCCACCACTATTGTCACCAGCCAGACAAAAGCAAACAGGAAGCTCTGGGGCAGAAATGACCATAAGTAGCGAGCAACAGGATGAGAGGAAACGGCCTCAAGTTGCGCCAGGGGAGGTTGAGGTTGGATGTGGGGAACAATTTCTTCCTCAAGGGGCTGTGGGGCATTGGAACAGGCTGCCCAGGGCAGTGCTGGAGTCACCATCCCTGGAGGGTTGGACAGACGGACATGAGGTTCTCAGGACATGGGGCAGTGCCAGGGCTGGGGGAATGGTTGGACTTGATCTTGAGGGTCTTTTCCAACCAAAATGATTCTGTGATTCCATAAAGTTCCTTGTTCACTACCACGCACAAAGCTTTCCGTCTTTGACCCCAATTAATCTCAACTGGAGCATCTAAGCAATGAAACAAAACACCGCATGAAAAATTAAGCTCTGAAAACCCGTCATTAAAGGACAAGATGACAAAAGGCAGAGATGTGTCCCCACACTGCAGGCAAGGCCAAGATGAAGGTACCTGGGGAGCATCCCCTAACCAGCCTTTAATTTCACACGTGTCTTTCCACCAGCTTCCAGTGCAGGTTCACAGCCCAGCTGAGCCCTCAGCACCTTTTTTTCTGTCCTGCTTGTGCAGATGTGGGGAGGTACAGAGCGGATATTGAATATTCATTCTTATTTATCCCTCTTCACGCTGGTAACAGAAGACTTCATCTCCAAGGCTTCTCCCCCATGCAGAACTGATGCTGATGGTCATGAATAAGCTCTCACCCACCTCCTGACACAGGACACGTGGGGAAGGTTGTTCTGCCAAGAACAAAACCTGAGCTGGGTGAGATGGAGCCCCAAGAACACAACCAATTTGGATGCCCAAGCTAAAATGCTCCTGATTTTCCAGACCCTGCACTTGAGGTGGCATCTCCCAAAACCTCCGGCAAAGCCACCCCCAACCTGAAGCGTCTCTGCAAATCAAACCCTCAAGGCTTTATCTATGAAATTCCATTTCCAAATTCAATGTGCCCAAGCCAGTTCTCTGGAAGAGAGGCCGGCCCGCATGGGTCTGGCCAGTGACTGCATTATTAATCTCTTTTATCACCCACGTTGGGTGGCCACAGCCAAATTTTGTCCCTCAAACTCTTTCCTACCCTTGTACCTGCTCTTCCCCCCTCTGATTTCAAGGGAGGAATCTCACTTGGAGGTGCAATGGGGAGGAGAAATCCCACCCAGGCATGAGCTGCACTCCAAGGGCATTTTCCCAAATAATAGCTCGTTTTCTACTAATTACAAGCTGAGATTATTTTTTCCAAACACTTACAACTTGGACAAACTCGATCTGGTGTGAAATGAGGCGCGATGCAAAGCACCATGTCAGGTGTACAGCCCCTACCCCAAAGAACAGCAGGGACGGCCCTTTTCAAAGTCTCTGAAAGCTTTGAACAGACTTACTTTTAATAATTATTTTCATTTAAAAAAAGAAGAACAATTTTTCCCCCTCATCTCATGATTTAATTAAGCAGCAAAAAGGGAGCCTAGAGCAGACAGATGTGTGCACAGGCACAATGATTCCAGCCTTGCAAACAACACGGCCTGTGGACAGTCACCTTATATTATTTCTTCCATATGCAACTGGGAGTTTCTCCAGGTCCCAGAGGTATTTGGAAGGTTAATTCTGCATTTTGAAGCTGGGAGTGGTCCCGCCTCATCAGGGACCTTATCACCCCTCCTGGAGCCACTGTTTGGCCCCATCAGGGATGAGATTAGAAGGTTCCACCTGGAAAAGCCTGTTTGATTGTGATCCATAAGCAGCATCTCCTCCCCCTGCCTCTGCTCAGCCAGTCTGAAATGGGAATTTCACTCCGGTTCCTTGAAAATAATGCTTTCTTTTGGATTTTTTTTCCCTTTTAAGGGAATAGGAAATCATCTCACTTTGTTTTGTTTTGTTTTCTATGCACACTGTTCTGCTCAAGTATGGAGCATCACCACTGTGGATATACGGGGTGTTTCAAAACGATGGGCCCAATTTCAAAGCAGTGTGAATTCACATTGGGTCCATCGTTTTGAAACACTCTGCGAACAACCCCAGGTTGATCCTGGGGATCAAAAGCTCAGCTAAAAGTGAGATCTTCACCCTTCTCCACTTGACTTTCTCCTCTGAAGGAGCCCTTGGAGGGTCGGTGCTCTCCTATTCATGGTCCTTGATGGTTTTAGCGCATGTGAACAGAAAGGAGCAAGGATGCCACCTGGTTTTCAGAATAAAAAACCCAAGAGCTCTGCAAAAATTTCCTCCCAGAAGGGAAATTCAGAAGCAGAGAACACCTGGGACCTGCAGCACCCTCACCTGTATCACAGCTCAGCACCCAAGGCAGGACACACGGACACACACGCACCTGCACGGACACGAACGATCCTGCCTGTTGGCTCTTCCCAAATAACCCCATCCCCAAATAACCCATAGGCAAATGGGCAACGAAACAACCAAATAAAACCCCAGAAGAAAAAGGTTTATTTACTGAATGCTGCAGAAGAAGCCTGATAAGTTCTGTTCTCGGTCCCGGTGTCCACCGGGAGGTGGAAGGTGCCCTCCGTGGCACAGGAGGACGAGGTCTGTGGCCAGGCTTGCTTCATCAGAAGTGTCGCTTGAGTGGAGACAGAGAAGACGTTGTCACACAGAGAAATGAAGGTTCAAACTTCCCACATTTACGTCCCATTTGAACCACTTTGCTGCTCTTTCTTGGTTCTTTTTTTCCCCCCTTTTAGGGACAAACATTCATAGGAATTGCTCACGGCAGCTCCTCTCACCCCACCTGCTTCCCATGGAGGGATGGTTGGCACAGTTACTGACCCCAAACCACTGGTTTTCTGAGCCAAGTGACCTATGTGAAGATCAACACCTGGGGGACAGGGCCAGCAGAGCCACCAGCCCTCCCCAAATGCCACTGGCCACATAGGGACCAGTATCTCCTGTCCTTGGCCTTGTGCTTCCCAAGCTGAGCCTGGTGTCCGAGGCATTTTATTCCCAGTAAAACGCTCCTGAGATGCTTCCATGGCAGGTACCAGCAGTGGACAAGCTACTGGTCACTGTGACCGTCCCATCACAGCGTTGGGTAGTCATTAGAAACTCTGGAAAGGACAATGAGGAGAAGCAGCAGCTTTGGGCAGCTCACCCCGTTATCCCAGTTTGTGGAAAAGTATTTACGGAGCTGAATAAAATAGTCCAGAAGAATCTCAAGAGCCAAATGTTGTGGGATTTGAGAGGGACCGACAGAATTCAGCCCTTCTGTGGGTCTTTAATTTTCTGAAAGGGGAGAAGGTCTTAGACTAAGTGCCATAATCACCTCTGTATGATGAGCCGGGACTGTCTATACCTTTAACCTATATCCAAAGGCATTGCAAACACTTAATTAAGAATGATTTTTATTACACCAAAGGCTTTCTGGAGAAAGCAGATAACCCACACAAGCCTACGCCAAGGCTCCTTCCCAAAATTGGTGCCTCTTGGAAAGGCTTAACAGGTCTTTTTCTGCTTTTCTTCTTATTCCCACCTCCACCCCACAAAACTATCGATCTATCCTAACTTTTTAATCCACACTAATCTCAAATGGTGTGGAATACCACCTCCATCTTTTGAAAGCCTCAGCCAGTTATTATCGCTTGCTGCTCGCCACCTTAACCAGCTGCTTTCGCTGGCATCATGAAAGAAATAAGCTCCAGGTTTTCCATGTACCGCAGCATTTGCACATCCAGCTACTAAAGAAGTAAAACCAAGTGAGGGCTGATCGATCCTCAACAAGCCGCTTAGTGATTGGAGCTCGCTGTGAGGTTGTGGAAGATAAAGGAGGTAAAATGATGCTGGAACCAAAGGAAATCACCAATTTATGGCTTCTTTAAAGGTATTTTGTTGTGAACGTGGATGCT
Source organism: Nesoenas mayeri (assembly GCF_963082525.1). Taxonomy (NCBI): domain Eukaryota; kingdom Metazoa; phylum Chordata; class Aves; order Columbiformes; family Columbidae; genus Nesoenas; species Nesoenas mayeri. The sequence goes on from NC_137541.1 coordinate 211,692,546, forward strand.
AAACTGTTGACACACTCTCTCTACAACGTCTTGCTGAATTGCCCAAGATCTCCAGAAGGTTGGAGGTCAGGGCATGTTCCAGTTGTCCCCTTCTCCCCACTCAGGTGGTGTTAGTGACAGGTAGGAGCTTCTGGGTCAGATCTGCAAACTCAAGAGACTTCTAGAGATTTAAAATAAATACTTTTGGGCAAGAAAGGAACAACAGAGGTGTGACTTTGTAGGCAGGGAACTGTTTCTGATGGCAGAACTAGCCAATACGGACAAAGCCATCTGAGGAAGAAAGATAAGCTCTTTGGAAGGGACACCATGGCCCTCAGGAGGAGGTGGTGGGTTCCTCATCCTCCCCATTGGCCCCAAGGGAGACGTTTTAAGGCCACAATTCATAAATCCTTCTCCCAAGCACGTTCCTACCCCCTGGGAGGCTCAACACCAAGCCCTACAGAAGGGACTTCATGACTTGGTCAAGGCTTATAAACCTTTCTGCAGCCCAAAGGCAAGAGCAGTGATGGTTCAAACCCCTCCAACGCCTCCGTGGCTGCTCAGACTCCTAATGAACCATCTCTGAAGATGTAATTGAGAATCTGGAGTGCCACAGGGCTGGAATTTGGGGATGAGCGATCAAGGAGGAATCAGTGCTGGTGCCACAGCCGTTCCTCCTCCCTCACCTTCTTAAAGAGAAAACCAGGAGGCTGGTGGGAAGCGAAAGATCCAGTCTGCAATTTCTCCTCCACTGATCATGTTCTGCTCCTGGTCCCTCTCCCAAAAGGTTTGCGAGTTATTAAGGATTTCCAAACTGCTTTGCTTTATTTTCCATGGTCCGCTGCGCTCCTGAACATGAGAACTCACTGAGACAGAAACACTCTGATGCTTTTCTTCAAAATCAGATTCATCTTTGCCTCTGGATTTCACAGAGGTTTTAATCTCCAGGACTGATGAGGCAATTTATTTAGATGTTAGATGAATCCCTCCTGAGTGGTTTCTCGTCTCCACATCAGACCTACCAAAAAAAATCAAGGTATTTGGGTCTCAGATGGCTGGGAGCTTGCAGCTTAAGGCTGTGCATGTTCTTCACACTAAATTATGGATCCTCAGAGAATCCATCACTTAAAATTACACAAAAGGTGAACCAAGGAGGCTTCTAGGAACATTCATATCATCTGGTCCTTTCCAAAAGCTACAGTTTGGAGAGGTTACAATCCAGCCATGACTATTTAATGTCATTTAAGGTCCATCTCCTACCAGCATCTTCTGGATTTGGTTTAGCCTCTCGCCTTCGTTGCTCAGTGAAAAATATAGAGGTTTTATGCGTTATCGGTTGGATCTCTGGCATATCTGGTGGTGAGAACTGAGCAGGGACCTCTGCAGAGCTGGGTCTGGTCTCTCTCCCTGCGAGGATCTCTAGTTGACGTGGTAACGTTCAGGAGATATTTTAACTGGAACAGGGAAAAAGATGCACAAGACATGGACCTGCTGGAGAGGGGCCAGAGGAGCCACAGGAATGATGCGAGGCTGGAACAGCTCTGCTGGGGGACAGGCTGAGAGAGTTGGGGTGTTCAGCTGGAGAACAGAAGCTCCAAAGAGACCTTTCCGGACTTAAAAGGGGCTGATAAGAAAGATGGGGACAGACTTTTGAGCAGGGCCTGTTGTGATAGGACAAGGGGTGATGGTTTTAAACTAAAGGAGGGAGATTTGGGCTGGACATGAGGAAGAAGTTGTTGGCCCTGGGGGTGGTGAGAGCCTGTCCCAGGTTGGCCAGAGAGGTGGTGGATGAACCATCCCTGGAGACATCCCAGGCCAGGCTGGACGGGGCTCTGAGCAACCTGAGCTGGTGAAGGTGTCCCTGCTCATGGCAGGGGGGGCACTGGGGGAGCTGGGAAGATCCTTTCCAACCCAAACCATTCTGTGATTCCATGAAAGCCCTGCAAGGCTCTACCAGATACTCATCCTTCCAGACACCAAGATACTCACCTTAGGGGATCCTTTGGTGTCCCCAAATAGTCAATGAGCACGTACAGAAGATGGCTGAGAGCACTTACATGCAATGTTTCCTCTGGGAAGGCCCCAGCAGCAGCAACGCTGGATCGGAGCCTCCATCGTGCCCCACAATGTCCCCGCAGAGACCCCTCATTTCCGAGGCGGCTTTCAGAAATATTCTGTTGTGCTCAGCGAGGCCACTGAAGCAACGGAGGCAGAGCATTCTTTTCCCCTGCATTATTAATCAGCGCAGTTAAAGCATAAACCAGCCTCCACACGAAAAGCGCGTGTCCTACTTTCAGGAAAATAAAGAGCGTGCTGTAATGGAGGGACTTAAAACAAAACAACCATCTCAGGAAGACAGAATGCCTTGGAGGAAACATGCACCAGGCTTAATGAAGACATATATTATTATTTTTACTTTAAATTGGCACGCCTCGTGTCTCTACAGTGGAGTGATTTTAAGTGCTCATTTTTTACGTACTTGAAAGGAAATTTTTTTAATAACGTTGTCCTAAATAACCAGGCTTATTGCAAGCACCAGAGTTCGCAACGCCGGTGTTTTGTCGTGATCTTGTAGCTTCCCTTGTGCCTCTAACAAATATGGAAAAAAGCAACAGGAAAATCACAGAATAGTTTGGGTTGAAGGGACCTTAAAGCTCCCCCAGTGCCCCCCCTGCCATGAGCAGGGACATCTGCACCAGCTCAGGGTGCTCAGAGCCCCGTCCAGCCTGGCCTGAGATGTCTCCAGGGATGGTTCATCCACCACCTCTCTGGCCAACCTGGGACAGGCTCTCACCACCCTCAGGGCAACAATTTCCTCCTCTTGTCCATCCTGAATCTCCCTCCTTTAGTTTCAAACCATCAGTCCTTGTCCTATCACAACAGGCCCTGCTCAAAAGTCTGTCCCCAAAATCACACCTGTGATTGTTTCAATGAATTGGAACTGAAAGAAATTAATTCCTTTTGGCTGAGCTTGCTTATCTATGCCTTGGGAAGGGTTGCTCTGAAATGAACTGGTGAAGAATTTATCACTCTTTTGGTGCTCAACCATTAGCCAATATTCACCAGACACTGAGAGAGCAAGAAGTGAAGAGTGCTTCCAGTTACCATTTTCCTTTCCTCATTGCTGCTGGACCTGCGTGGACCAAGAGGACTCTCGACCTCTCCCAGCTCCTCTCCACATCTCCTTACGCTTCTCAGATTGAGGCAATTACAAAGCTCGGGGCACTAAATAACTTAATTTCCTGTGAGCATCCCATGGTCCTGCGAACCACGAGATCAACAGAAGAGCAGGAGCATCGCTGCCTTCCAGTGTCACATCAGGGACGTACCGCGAGTGTTTGTAGGACATTGGGGATGAACGCGGATGGCAGGAATTTGAAAACTAGACTTTGAACCGGGTTGAACGGCAGCAAGGGCAGGAGCAGAGGGCGGTGTCTTCGTCTTCGTTCGGTGGTTGATTTCTTGCTGAGATTTCATAGAATGGAATCATAGAATTGTTTTGGGTGGAAAAGCCCCTCAAAACCATCGAGTCCAACCGTTAACGTAACTTAGGAACTACCCCATGTCCCTGAGAACCTCATCTATGTGTATTTTCAACCCCTCCAGGGATGGTGACTCCAGCACTGCCCTGGGCAGCCTGTTCCAATGCCCCACAGCCCTTTGGGGAAGGGGTTTCTCCGAACACAATTCAGCTGGGAACAAGCAACATCGCTTTCTGCTAAAGCCTCCCCATCTAAAACCCCTTAAAAATACATTTAGAATTAGTCTGCTGTTTCAGAATCCAATCTTGGAACAAAATCAAGCTGATCCCCTCTGATTCCCAGCGCGTTTGATGGACGGCAGCATGTTTTTCTCCGCGGCGGGGTTATTTCCAGCCTCCTGGATGACAGGAGCTGATTCAATTTGAGGAAATGCTCTTTGTACCGATACAGCCGACTGGTTTCAACTCAGCCGCTGAACCGCGGGATGACTTGAACCCAATTCCTTTGCACACAGCTGAGGATGCTGCCCGCTCTGTCGCATGTACCCGCTGCCTGGATATTTTACGGGGCTTATTTGGCATTAAACGTCTCTCAAAAAAAGAAAAAAATCTCAGTTTTTCTCTTTTAAGTCTGTTTTCCATTGATAACTGACCACTGATGGTAGGAGGTCCCTCCTTCCTGGCATTGTTACTGTGGTATCTTGTTTATGGCAGGATTGGGATCTTAAATATAATAATAATTCAAGAAAAACTGGCAAGGAGTTGCAAATAGCTCAAAAAAACCCCTAAATTTAAGCAAGGTCTGAGCCAGGATTGTCTCTGTAGCCTTTGCTTTACCTCTAAAGATAATGCTGATGGATGCTGTCCTCACTCACAGCATCGCATCGGCTTTTTCTCCGCTAACTGGCACTTATTCTCCAAATAATAAGGAAAAACCCCGCCGGGAGATTAAATTGCATTGATTTCAAGAGCTGCATGATTGTTTATGGGGGGGATGGAGGTTTTTGCACAAGAGGAGTCGGACCAGTCTTAATCTTCGCCATTTCCTCGCTAATTTAGTGTTTAGCCATGTTGTATTGCACACCGCAAGATCTCTGTTCTCGATGTAAAAATGACCTGTCAGCTTTGTAGACGTCAGGAGATTTCTAAGTGTGGAAATTACGAAAAGCAATTTATATATATTAAGAATAATAAACAGAGAAATAGACTTTAAACATCAAGACGGCCATGAAGGTTTTTCTTGCTTGAGCGTTAAGCCGCGTAACAAAAAGATGAGGCGAGGGGGGACAAGAATGATCAGAGGAAAGCAAGTGGGTAAAGATTAGGATTGCACTTCAGAAGGGAGTGTCGGGGAGCGAACAAAAGGCTGGTTGGCACAAAGAAGACTGACCAGGGCTTTCGTTTCCCCTTTCACATCATGGAAATCGAAAAGGAACAGAAAATTATTTGCATTGCTTTAAAAAATATAAATAAGTAACTCAAGGCTTAATTAATCTGTGGAACGGCTTGCTGCAAAGTATTGCAGAGATAAAATACAGCAGAAATCAAAGCAGGGGGAGGTTAAGCATCTTAAATGAAAGAACGGACACCCACAGCCACAGCCGCCAGGACAAAAGGAGGGAAAAATCAAAGTCTTTGTGGTTTTGTGCCTATAAAAGCCGCCGGCTAACAAGGTTTGGGGCGGATTATTCCGAGGAAACTTCTGAAGGTCGATCTGGACGTTCTCAGAAGGATGGACAACCCGGCTCCTTTCTGCTGGGTGGAGGGCACGAGCTGTAGACATTGCCAAAGCAACGAAGGGTGTCAAGAAGGGGCGTCCAAGGGCTTGTTGCTGCCCACCTATACGAAGCCAAATTTCCATGGTTATCCTTGTATTTCTTTGTTCTTTCCTGGTCTTCTTGACTGGTTCTTCACCATCTGGGTTGGGGCATCCACTTCTTCCTTGTCTTTGTTGTGGGTGTGAGCAACTTCTTTGCTGAAGAGAAGGAGGCTTGTCCTCCAGCCCACTCCAGGACCTACTTTGGCCAGGCCACGTAGGTCCCATTTCTCAATCTATTCCAAGACAACAACCCCATAAAACATCATCCTGGAGGTGTCCTCTGAAGGTATCTTGACTATGTATCAGAATTACTTGAGGGATCATCTACAAACCTCCCTTTGGGTTCCTGTTCCTCATGAGCGTGATGGCCATCCCAGGTAGGCTTCATGCCAAGCTCTTCTGGTAGGACAGTCATCCATGGAGAGTCTGTCCCCAAACATGGGCTAAATGTTCCTCTGGGGACGTTTCTCTTTCTCTGCACTGAACACAGAGGGACCTGGGCAGGTTGGGTTTGAGACTTAAAAAGGGACCAAACCTTCCCTGAATGAGCCAATTGCTGCAGCCACTTAAAAATCTTTGAAAATCGCCTCGTCTTTTTTTCTTCCATTCTTTTTAATTTGGAAAATTGCAGTGAGCTGAAATAAAATCTTTCCAAGGGAATGTGCGGATTCCGTCAAGATTTTGCAAAGTGTTTTGCTTGGAAAGCGACATTTCTGGGGTTTGGTTTCCAATAGGAACTCCAGCCACTCAAGGTGTCTGAGATGTACAAATTGACACAGATCCCCCCAAAATTCCTCATCCTGAAGCGATTTGCTGCTCCCTCTCACTCGGGTGTCCCTTTGGCCACCTCCCCGCTTGGTTGGGGACAAGAGATGTTTTATAATGTCCAGGCCAATATACAGTATTAACTCGCTGAGCAGGGAGGATGTTGCCAACCTCTGGCAGGACAAGCTACTAATAAATTTGTGGGGTTTTTTAATGCTATGGAGCTCTTTCCACTTTATTCTTTCAGTGTTACATCCTCCGGGGGAATTTGAGGGTGCTGCCACACATCTAGGGGAACAAAACTCACTTCATATTACACATTTTTAGTGGGAAGAAATGCAGCTAAAGACCCTACAAGAAGGGCATAAAACCAAATGAAAGCGCAACAGATCCCTGACAGAGTCATCCCCAACAAACGGCTTTATTTAATAACCTCACAAAACAACAGCGAATTTAAACCGTGACATGGAGAAGGGCTTTTTGGCAGAGAAATCCTCATTCCTGCTTCATCAGCCTTGGAAAACACGGCTTTATTCAGAGGTTTGCAAATCCCGCAGCTCTTTTGAGGCGAAGCCTTCAAAATAAACATCTCAGCCAACCGAAAAGCCACGAAGTCAAAACGAAGGGCGAGATATTATTTTTCATCTCTCGTGTGCTTGGAAATGGCTGAGAGAGGGATTTTCTTTTTCAGGCCTTTTTCATAGAAACCATGAAAAAAGGCTGAGTCCCGGTTTCAGAAATGCTTTTCCAATCACAGTTCAGATGCCGCCAACTCTTGCGTTTGACCTACGTGTCCGTATCCTTTACAGAAAACGCTCTGATAAGATCCTTTAGCCTAAAAATCACAAGGCTAATAAATATAATAATGCCCTGATCATAGAATACTTTGGGTTGGACAAGATCTTGAAGCTCATCTAGTCCATCCTCTCCATCAAGGGCAGGGACATCTTCAACTAAACCAGGTTGCTCAAAGCCCCGTTCAACCTGACCTTGAACACTTCCAATGATGGGGTATCCACAGCTTCTCTGGGCAACAAAATCTCAAGGTTACTACTAAATAGGAGAGCTTGAAAGCATAAAAACCCAAGTGATGGATGTAGCAGTGCAACTCAAATGTTCCTCATTAAGCACAGAACCTCATTAGTCCATGCTGCGATGAAGACAGCGCCTGTGCACAGGTGGGAATTACTCCATGACTCCTACTTGGAGTAACTTCTTTGGCTTAAAAACAGTAGAAGGTCACCTTCTTGTGGAATAAAAAGTGTCTTTGACAACAACTCCCACCTCCCACCCTCATGTAGATGAGGTGTTCAACCTCCAAGTGATGGACAGGGGATAACTGGGTTGGTATTCATGCCACCCACATGCTTTGATGGCTTTCTCCTCTCCAGTTGTCTTTGGCCTGGCAGTAAGGACCTGGACATCTGTGCGTCCTCCTCCATCCGCACCTTTCTCTGCGTACATTGAGCAACATAACCAGAGTCATGGGCTGGGCACGTGTTTGGCCAAGAGACAAGAGTGGAACCCAGACAAAAGGGAGGTGTGGAGGGATGGTGCACAAGAGCAGCGAAGCAGCTTGGTAGTCTAGTCATAGCGTTTTGTCCAAACAAAACATAGAATACCAGGTTGGAAGGGAACACAAGGATCATGTGGTCCTAACTTCCTTGGCAAAAACCCAGTCTAGACAAGATGGGCCAGCACTGTGTCTAGCTGAAACCTGAAAGTGTCCAGTGTTGGGGAATCCACCACTTGCCTGAGGAGATGATTCCAATGGCTGATTGTTCTCATTGTGGCTAACGGAAGAACTCAAATGAGAAATGGCTCTGTGGGTGCTAAGGGGAAACCTTCCAGTGAGAGGAACAGAAGCAACAAGGGAGACGCTTGGGAAGGTAAGAGGTGAAGAGGACAGACATGGTTGGCTAAACCAAAAGAACAGTAAGGCTCTGGACACCAAGAACGAATGGAGTGGACATTGCTTCTATAAATAAAAACAAGCAGCCTGTACTAGATATGAGCATGTGGGTGTCAAAGAGGGGGATGACACTTGGTGTGAATTTTGGGGTTGTCCTATGCAGGGATTGGACTAGAACTCAATGATCCTTGTGGGTGCCTTCCAACTCAAGACATTCTATGATTCTACAGCTGGGAAGATTATTTTTGTACCAGCTCTCTGGAAGGTTGGAGGAGGATTTGTGAAGGTTGGAGATGGCAGAGAGAGCAGGACTCAATGGTAGGGGCTGAGCTATGGAGAATGAAGACAGCACCCATCACCTTGACTGGCAGGATGATGCAGAGGGACTACAAAGGAGGATGTCAAAGAGCATGGGGCTAACAGGAAAAATTAAGACTTCTCTGAATAACGAAGACCTTGTACCTGCAGGTAATGTTTCCCAGAGACAGCTGGGGAGTAGTGGAGAAGGGATCTGTCCTAGTAACCTGGTTGAGCTTTCATAGAAAGCTGGAAGGAGCAGGTGACAAATATGTCCCAATGGACGGTCTGCAGCAGAGGTAGAAAATAACTGGCCAAACTGGGAAAGCCAAGGGAAAACAAGATTTTATGGCGAAGAGTGCAGCTGATGCTGTCAAAGATAACCAGCACACCACGGCTAAGAAAGAAGAGTTCCTGAGTTTGACCAGAAGAGCTTGCTGCATCTTTGGAAGAACTATTTTAGGGTGATGTGAAGGGCAGGAGCTGGACAGAAGAAGACACTAGGACAGATCCAGAGTCCATAAGTGACAGAGGAAAGAAAGAGGAGGACAGTAAAGACACGGCATGGGAGATCCAGATACCAAACAGGACACAGTTGCTGACAATTACAGAATCACAGAGAATTCCAGAATGTCAGGGGTTGGAAGGGACCTGGAAAGCTCATCCAGTGCAATCCCCCCATGGAGCAGGAACACCCAGATGAGGTTACACAGGAAGGTGTCCAGGCGGGTTGGAATGTCTGCACAGAAGGAGACTCCACAACCTCCCTGGGCAGCCTGGGCCAGGCTCTGACACCCTCACCCCAACAAGTTTCTCCTCATATTCAAGTGGAACCTCCTGTGTTCCAGTTTGCACCCATTGCCCCTTGTCCTGTCCCTGGTTGTCACCAGCAGAGCCTGGCTCCATCCTCCTGACACTCACCCTTTCCATATTGATCCCCATGAATGAGTCACCCCTCAGTCTCCTCTTGTCCAGCTCCAGAGCCCCAGCTCCCTCAGCCTTTCCTCACACGGGAGATGCTCCACTCCCTGCAGCATCTTGGTGGCTGCGCTGGACTCTCTGCAGCAGTTCCCTGTCCTGCTGGAACTGAGGGGCCACAACTGGACACACGATTCCAGGTGTGGTCTCCCCAGGGCAGAGCAGAGGGGCAGGAGAACCTCTCTGACCTACTGACCACCCCCTTCTAACCCACCCCAGGTCCCATTGGCTTCCTGGCCACAAGGGCCCAGTGCTGGCTCATGCTCACCCTGCTGTCCCCAGGACCCCCAGGTCCCTTTCCCCTACACTGCTCTCCAACAGCTCGTTCCCCAACTTACACTGGAACCTGGGGTTGTTCCTGCCCAGATCCAAGACTCTACACTTGCCCTTGTTCTATTTCATTACATTTCTCCCATCCCAACTCTCAGCCTGTCCAGGTCTCTGATGGCAGCACAGCCTCTGGCGTGTCAGCCACTCCTCCCAGCTTGGTGTCACCAGCAAACTTGCTGACAGTCACTCTATTCCCTCATCCAAATCACTGATGAACATATTGAATAACAGCGGCCCCAGCACTGCCCCTGAGGCACTGCACTAGATCCAGGCCTCAACTGGACTCTGCCCCATTGACCACGACTCTCTGGCTTCTTCCCTTCAGCCAGTTCACAGTCACCTCACTACCCGATCACCCAGACCGCACTCCCTCAGTTCAGCTGTGAGGATGCTGTGGGACACTGTGTCAAATGCTTTACTTAAGTCAAGGTAGACAAGGTCCACCACTCTGCCATCATCTATCCACCTCATTATGTCCTCATAAAAGTCAATGAGGTTGGTCAAGCACGACTTCCCCTTGGTGAAGCCATGTTGACTGCCCCTAATGACCCTCTGATCCCTGATATGCCTTGAGTTGGCACCAAGGATAAGTCGTTCCATCAGTTTCCCAGGGATGGAGGTGAGTCTGACCGGTCTAGAGTTACCCGGGTCCTCCTTCCTGCCCTTTTTGAAGACTGGAGTGACATTTGCTTTCCTCCAGTCCTCAGGCACCTCTCTCACTTCCCAAGACTTGGCAAAGCTGATGGAGAGCGGTCCAGCAATGACCTCAGCCAGCTCCCTCAGCACCCGCGGGTGCATCCCATCCGGACTCATGGATTTATGGATGTCAGGATTGTTTAATTGGTCCCTGCATCTACAACATGTCAGGAGAAGTCCAAGCAGCAGGAAGGGGAAGGCAGTCCCAGGGAGATGCACGCCATGTTAGGAAAATATTAAAAGCCACCAATGCACAAGTATCACAGAGATGAGGACTGTAAAATTCCTGAGATTAAGATATAATTCATAGCTCAAAAGCACTTTGCAACATAGAGAAATATTCCCAGTGAAGTTAACAGCAGAGTTAGGAAGAGCTTAACGCAGGCGCCTTCCCTGGAAAGTGTTTGCTGACAAGCACATAGAAACCATTGGGTTTTGCACACCGAGCAGCAAAAGTTAAATCCTCCTGCATGGTTCGACATGCCCGATCTTGTCTCCATACACAGATTTTTACCTGGGGCGTAGCCGGGGCTGCTGGTTGGATACATGTTTGGGTTGTAGGCTGGGGCAGCGGTGGGATAGCCCGTTGGATAACCTGCAACGAGATTAAAGAAGAGAAATTACGCTTTATCAGCAGCGAGAGAGAAGAGGAAAGCATCCCTGGAAAGGAACGAACAACCTGTGCGAGGAAAGAGGCCATCGGCACAGCTGGGAGGTAAATACAGATGGATTCTCCGTTGCCCAGGGTGTAGGAAGGACTGCGAATGTACAGACTCACACATGACATCATCAATATTTCATCTTTATTCCTCTAGAAAACAAGGAGGATAACCAGAATACAGAAGGCAGGAATGTTCAGTGTGCTCTGAAGAAAACCACACATGCAGAATGCAGAATTCAGCTACAAAAAAGCCACCAGCACAGCGAGATTCAAAAGCTTTTCCTTGGCTGTTTGCATCCATTGTAGCCTGATTTCATTCTTCCTGCAAAGCTCAGTACCCAGCCCGATTCTCGGTGCTCAGCACCTCCATTAACCAAAGCTTCTTGCTAAAGGGCAGGTAGAGCCATCGCATGAAAACACGCCAGCGCTCATCTTCACTCATGGCTGCACAAGCACCATCCCTGGGAGGGACCCGATTACTTGCCAGGCCACCTGGAAGGAACACGCACGGCAGCTCGTCCCCTTTGAAGCCGCGTAGAGGTTTTAATGGGCACTTTAGAAAAGGTTGCAGAGCATCTTCAGTTTTCATCATCTTCACTCGGGCGGGTCATGCGGAGTTCAGGGGAAATGACAGAATCATAGAATTATTTGATTAAAAGAGATGCTGAAGATCATCGGGTCCAACCGTTCCCCCAGCCCTGTCCCTGCCCCATGTCCTGAGAACCTCATGTCCGTCTGTCCAACCCTCCAGGGCTGGTGACTCCAGCACTGCCCTGGGCAGCCTGTTCCAATGCCCCACAGCCTTTTGGGGAAGAAATTGTTCCCACATCCAACCTCAACCTCCCCTGACGCAACTTGGGGCCGTTTCCTCTGCTCCTGGCGCTTGTTCCTGGGGAGCAGAGCCCGACCCCCCTGGCTCCAAGCTCCTTTCAGGCAGTTCAGAGATCAGAAGGTCTCCCCTCAGCTCCTGTTCTCCAGGCTAGAAGTTCATTAGAAGTTCTTGTCTTCCATGAGAACCACAGGCAACAACGTCTGCACCTCAGTCTGCTCCTTTTTGCTTTCGTTTACAGCCCAGCCTCCATTTCTTGGAAATCTTCCCAACTGAAAATGGTAACAACTGGAATAATTCCATCCCCTCTCACGTGTCCCTGCGTAAATCCGACAGACCCGATGGGACACATTAATCTTCCCTCGCTGGTGGAGAGTTTGGCTTTGTTGAGCTTCACCGCCACGGTGGCTGCTCCGATTTATCTGTGCATCTCACTGGCCACAATCCCAGAGCAGAGCCAACCCAAAAAATGACCCTTGGAGAGTCTTTCCCCGCCAAGCTCCACTGATGCCGGCTGCTGGTTGCCAGCAAAGGCTGGAAACAATTAATTAGCAGTTGATTCACACCCCATCTTTTTGGTTTTTTGCTTTATTAAATAAAAGAGATTGTGGGTCTTTCCTCCCCCTTTCTGAGCAGCAAGACAAACATGTCTCATCCCACCCTCCCGTGCCCCAAAGTTCACTGCTTTTCAACTATATTAAGATGTGTAAAACCCGGTACCCGGCAAACAGTCGAGTGCTGCGGCAAAAATTCGAGGTTCATTTGAATAAATCTAATTCAACAATCATGACCACTGTACTGGAATAAATGACTGCGTGTTCTACCCTCTCATTTTCATCAGTGATATATTTGGCTTCTAAATCAGGTTAATTAAAAATTGCTGTAGTTAATGTTGGGTAAGCAGCAGTTTAACGGATTGATTTTTTTTTTTAGGCTACATAAAACTCTGTTGTCATCGTGCAGCCTTGGAGCAATCAAGAAGCTCCTCGGAAAGTTATTTGCAGATCCAGTGATTGCAAGCAGAACATTAATGATGAAGATCTTCAATCAGAACTATCCCTGCCTGCTCTCCGCTTCGTTAGAAAATAACCATTTCTTTCCCAGTACATTCATCGCTTCTTGTTGCCCGCTCGAGCTTGATGATCCCACTTTACCTCTTGATGGGTCTGGCCAGGGGTGTTAAACCAACTTCAGCTCACTTCTTGACTATACCAAGCGTATTTTCCCTATAGTTCTCTCAACCGTGTTTCTACACCGGGTTTTACCTCCCTGGCACACGGTTTAGTAGCCGATAGTTGTGCCTGTGTTGTTGGGAACTCTCACGAAGCTCATCAATGAGCAATGGGATCTAGATTATAATCTCTTGGGTCGCCAAGAGGTTCTTCTGGTCTTTGCTGTTGATTAATCCCCCCAAGTTAAGTCCAAAATCCCACAAACTGCTGCAATAATCCTTAATAACAGTCCTTAACTAATAGTCCTTAAGTCAACAACCATGACAAACATAGTCCTGTGTGGCTACGCGCAGCAAATATTTCATTTCTGAGATAGCGCCAGCACTCACACACCATCAAATCCAGCAAAAAGCTCTTCTCTTTTACTCAGACCTAAACCTTCGACATGAGGTTTATACGTTAAAAACGAGCCTGAAATAAGTCAGACCACAGGAAAACTGTGACTTTGGGTAAGCTTTCCCGTCCGGCCAATTATTGAAAGACTTCATGGTTATTTCAGGCAGATGGAGACAACTGTATATTTTGGTCTTCTTTCTCTTTTTAGGTTTAACTTCTGCTTGGTAGCACTGCATCCCGCAGTCGTTTCTATTTTAAGTGGAAACGGAGATGGGAAAGGTGCAGGAAAATTAATGTGGTTTGCTACTTTATTGGACACACTGCAAGATAAGAAAGCAGTAGAATCTGGGGTAATTTGTGCCAGGGGAAACGTGCTTAAAAATTCCCCGTGCTCAAAATTCACTGGATTTAAAAACACGTGAGACATTTTTATACCTTATTGGTTTTTGAGCTGTTAGGATTTCTGTTTATTGGTTCTTCTCCATCCCCAAAATGAGCTTCATCAGGAAAGCAAAAGCTGCAGTCCCCATGCCTCACATCCCCTCGGTATGAAACGAAGCTCAGATCCAAAGACCAGGGATGAGCTCAGGAGAGGCGGCGGCAACAAAGCATCCAGCATCTTGAGGCCTGGATCTAGTGCAGTGCCTCAGGGGCAGTGCTGGGGCCGCTGTTATTCAATATGTTCATCAATGACTTGGATGAGGGAATAGAGTGACTGTCAGCAAGTTTGCTGGTGACACCAAGCTGGGAGGAGTGGCTGACACGCCAGAGGCTGTGCTGCCATCAGAGACCGGGACAGGCTGAGAGTTGGGCGGGGAGAAATGTAATGAACTAGAACAAGGGCAAGGGTAGAGTCTTGGATCTGGGCAGGAACAACCCCAGGTTCCAGTGTAAGTTGGGGAACGCGGTGTTGGAGAGCAGTGTAGGGGAAAGGGAGCTGGGGGTCCTGGGGACAGCAGGGTGAGCATGAGCCAGCACTGGGCCCTTGTGGCCAGGAAGCCAATGGGACCTGGGGTGGGTTAGAAGGGGGTGGTCAGTAGGTCAGAGAGGTTCTCCTGCCCCTCTGCTCTGCCCTGGGGAGACCACACCTGGAATCTTGTGTCCAGTTGTGGCCTCTCAGTTCCAGCAGGACAGGGAACTGCTGCAGAGAGTCCAGCGCAGCCACCAAGATGCTGCAGGGAGTGGAGCATCTCCCGTGTGAGGAAAGGCTGAGGGAGCTGGGGCTCTGGAGCTGGACAAGAGGACACTGAGGGGGGACTCATTCATGGTTACAGATATCTAAAGGGGGAGTGTCAGGAGGATGGAGCCAGGCTCTTCTCGGTGACAACCAATGATAGGACAAGGGGTAATGGGTTCAAACTGGAACACAAGAGGTTCCACTTAAATTTGAGAAGCAACTTGTTGGAGTGAGGGTGGCAGAGCCTGGCCCAGGCTGCCCAGGGGGTTGTGGAGTCTCCTTCTGTGCAGACATTCCAACCCGCCTGGACACCTTCCTGTGTAACCTCATCTGGGTGTTCCTGCTCCATGGGGGGATTGCACTGGATGAGCTTTCCAGGTCCCTTCAACCCCTGACATTCTGGGATTCTGTGATCTTGCTCTGATTTCCCTCTGGGTACCCTAAATTCCTGGGTACCCCAAATCCCCGGTCCTCCTGGAGACCCTGCTCCCCTCCTGCCACATCCATCTTGCCTCTTCATCCTCAATCTGCAAAAATACCAGCGGGTTGGTTAACACTGAGTGCTGTTAATCTTCACGGGCTTCCTGCTGGATGCGTGAAAATGTCAGGGATGGAAAGAAAATACCCTTTATTTTCAACCTGTCCAGATGTGCGCATGATGGGCCTCTGCTTCTGCTAGTGCTTGGGGCCTTATTACCCCCACAATGCAGAAGGAAAGAAAATAAGATTAAAACATATTGAACAAAATTTATTAGATTCCTCACCGAAGAAATCAAACGTTGTTTTCATGCTTTATTTTAATTTAATATCACCTCCGCAATCGATAGGAGTAGGAAAGCCAGTGTTGGCTTAATGTTCTCCCCAAGGACAACACACAACGCTCAGCTCTGAGCGGCACTAACTGAGCCGCTTTAAAAATTACGAGGCAATAACTGGCTGTGCAAGGCAAAGAGCACGGAGGCTGCAGCACGTCGGTATTTTAAAGCCGCCTTTAATTTTTCATGCATTTCTAAATGGTTCTATACCGATATTTCCAGCCCCTTGGTGCAATCCTGCTTTTGATGAATGACTTTCGGGCTGCGAGTCCCAGCTACCCGCTCCTTCTTTTTAACATTTAGAAGATGCACTAGTAAAGGAGTTTATGAAATAAATTGAAAAAGAGTGGCGTATAAAGCCTTCAAATGCTTTTGTTTAGCCCAGACTCCTCTGTGATTATATTCAGAACACCCATAATAAAGCAGTTAGCTTATATTTCCAGCTATATATGTATTTTACTGCCGATATGCAAGACAGAGGCGTGTGTAACCGTATACACGAGCTCAGCATAGATCTCTTCTGCACAAGACATGTTTGAATGGTTTAAGACAGTTCTATCCATCCTGGGTTGGATGGGGCATTTAATTCCATCCTGGCAGCTTCTGGGATGGCTTAATCCTGGTCCCAAGGTACCGAGCACCTGTGCTTGTTCTGTGCATCAAAAATACTGAATTCCTGGGGAGAAATGAGAGGGCAGGAGCAAAAAAACAAGCCAGAGATGTGAGCAGGCAAAGGGTTGTCCTTGGGGAGGATTAAAGAATCGAATGGGCAGCGATAGAGGGGAAAGGTTTATTTGGGCTTGCTCAAGGATTAGATTTGTTATTTTCTTTTACTCACGCTGGAAATTCAGGGAGCTCATACCCAGCCCAGGTGCAAACCAGCTCCAGAAAAAGCCTTGAGACAACCTGTAGGTTGTCAGGCTCCAGAGGACTGTGCACGAGGGGCAAAGTGACGTTAAAACCCCACGACAAAGGCACCTGTGGCAAGTTTTACAGGGGAAGCACCACTTCAAATATCTTCCCATTTTATGCTTGCTCTAAAGGAGACTTCAGCACACGCTGCCCATCCTCAACGTAAATGAGCAACCTACATAGAATCACAGAATGGTTTGGGTTGGAAAGGACTTTAAAGCTCCCCCAGTGCCCCCCCTGCCATGAGCAGGGACATCTTCACCAGCTCAGGTTGCTCAGAGCCCCGTCCAGCCTGGCCTGGGATGTCTCCAGGGATGGTTCATCCACCACCTCTCTGGCCAACCTGGGACAGGCTCTCACCACCCTCAGGGGCAACAATTTCTCCCTCACGTCCATCCTGAATCTCCCTCCTTTAGTTTCAAACCATTATCCCTCCTACTATCACAACAGGCCCTGCTCAAAAGTCTGTCCCCATTTTTCCTATTGGTCCCGTTTCAGTCCAGAAAGGCCGCACTAAGGTCTCCCCGGAGCTTCTGTTCTCCAGCTGAACACCCCAACTCTCTCAGCCTGTCCCCCAGCAGAGCTGTTCCAGCCTCGCATCATTCCTGTGGCTCCTCTGGCCCCCCTCCAGCAGGTCCATGTGTGTCCTGTGCTGAGGACCCAGAGCTGGACCAGCACTGCAGGGGGTCTCACCAGAGCGGAGCAGAGGGGCAGAATCCCCTCCCTGCACCTGCTGCTCACGCTGCTGGGGATGCAGCCCAGGACACGGGTGGATTTCTGGGCTGCAAGCGCACGTTGCCGGCTCATGGCCAATCTTGCACCCCCAAGTCCTTCTCCTGGGGCTGTTCTCCATCCCTCCATCCCCAGCCTGGATTGACACCGGGGGTTGCCCCAACCCAGGTGCAGGACCTTGCACTTGGCCTTGTTGAACCTCATGAGGTTCACATGGACCCACTTCTCCAGCCTGCCAAGGTCTCCCTAGTTGGCACCAATTTCTTTTAGCATATCACTCCAATCCAGATTTGAAAAAAATGAGTGAATTTACAAAAAAGCCAAAATGGCAGGTGTATTATTACAATATTCTTTGGCAGTGAAGAACCTCCTTAGGTTCATCAGCATCTTGGCCAGACTGCGAGTCTGTCTCCATAAGCTTTAGGTCTGATCCTGGAGCTTCAGAGACACCAACATAAGGTACTAAGCAGGGATTTGCTCACATATCCCCTCCCAAATTTCATTGATGTTTCTAATTGTGTCACCTACTGCGCATATGTTTTACACCCCTCTAACACAGCCTTCTCAAGGCATGGTATAAACCTCAATATATCATAAGATTCATGCCCACTTGTCCTCCGGCTTCTGGATTTGTGCTCTGGTTCATGTACAAAGGTCACAAAAGCCACATCCACTAGCCAGTGGGGTGCTCAGGAACTCATGTGGACTTGAGGGGACCTTCCCTGTGACTTAGGACTTGGGATTCTTGAAAACAATTTGCTCCTCTTCACTAGAGAGCCTGAGTGCTTTGGTGCACGTTTCGCCCTTCCACTAGTGACTGAGAGAATGAATTGCCACTTACAACACTGATTTCCAAAATGCGCCGTTTAATTTTGCAAGAATAGCTTCTCTTGGCCATTATCTGATGAGGGCTTAAATTGCTACAAGCAGCCTCAATTAATTTGCAAGACAAAATACCCTCCTTCATTCTTTTTTCCCTAGCGAGTGCTGAGCAGTGATATGCTCCTAATAGTGGCCGTATCACACGGATTTTTACAGGGACAGATACCAAAATCCCTTATCTAAAGGCAGGACAAGGCGATATAAACCCACACTTCAACTCCTTGACCCGCTGCCACCAAGGACTCCAGCTCAACGTTGCTCAGATACTTGCTGTGCGATCTCGAGAGCTCATTAACTAACATTTGATGGATTCAAAAGCCGGGCAGCCACACAAAACCGTCCCTATTGTGTCACTCATTGCTCCAAGATGGGTAAATTCAAGCGACAACTTTACCAATTCTCCCTTTTAAGCCCCTAAAAGCCGCATCCTGTTTTGCTTCTGCTGGGCAATCGCTTTGAAGCTGCAACAGGTCCAGGAACATTTTGTCTTTACAACGATCTCTTAGATCAGCCAAAGAATTTTCACCTGTAAAATACTTTTGAGTCCATGCACTATTTCTCATTCTTTATTGCCTAGAATGCAGAAACTCTTTAAAAATAGTATTTACAAGTACCTTCTCAGGACAGAAACGTGAGAAACTCCATGCCTACAGGCTGCTGTAAATCCCTTTAGATTGATTTTGAGCTTATACTTCCAAAAAGTTACATTTTATGATGTGAACGTGCAAAACTGGTAGTTGAGAAATTACCCCGGCGCTGAGAAATTGGAGAGCGGACACCACGGAGGCTCCTGAGACCGCTCTGCCAAAGCCACCACCAGCTGGACCCGCAGCAATGCTCTCCAACATCCATCGCCAGCAGCGATGACAGCAGAAAGAATGAGCCTAATTACGTGATAATTAGGAGGCGCAGAGAAAATAGCTGAGAAGGACATAGGAGAACTAATTCGGCGTTGGAAACCGAGCCTCCAGAGATGAAGAGCTGCAGCATTTCGGAAATGGCTTGCAGTAGAGATTGAAATAAAACTTGCTGTCGCGTGGCATGAGACTTTCTCCATCCAGAAGGATCTTTTCAGCCCATGCTCTTCCTCGCATAGATGCAGAGCTCGGGGCTTGGGCTGTGCATGTTCTCCTGTCTTTTGGGGACATGTCCCCCAGTGCAGGGGAGGCAGGGAATTGTTTTGGTTGGAAAAGACCCTCAAGATCATCGAGTGCAACTGTTCCCCCAGCCCTGGCACTGCCCCATGTCCTGAGAACCTCATGTCTGTCTGTCCAACCCTCCAGGGATGGTGACTCCAGCACTGCCCTGGGCAGCCTGTTGCAATGCCCCACAGCCCTTTGGGGAACAAATTGGTCCCACATCCAACCTCAACCTCCCCTGGCGCAACTTGAGGCCGTTTCCTCTGCTCCTGGCGCTTGTTCCTGGGGAGCAGAGCCCGACCCCCCTGGCTCCAAGCTCCTTTCAGGCAGGTCAGAGATCAGAAGGTCTCCCCTCAGCTCCTGTTCTCCAGCTGAACCCCCCAGGTCCCTCAGCCGCTCCATCACACTTGTGCTCCAGCCCCTCACCAGCTCCGTTCCCTTCTCTCAACTCGCTCCAGCACCTCAAGGCCTTTCTTGGTGTGAGGGGCCCAAAACTGCCCCCAGGGTTGGCGGTTTGGCCTCCCCAGGTCCCAGCACAGGGACGGTCACTGCCCTGGGCCTGCTGGCCACACCAGTGCTGGTACCAGCCAGGATGCTGGTGGCCTCTTGGCCACCTGGGCACACGCTGGCTCATGTTCAGCCGCTGGCACCAACACCCCCAGCTCCTTTTCCGCCGGGCACTTTCCAGCCGCTCTTCCTCAAGATGTCCATGGTCAGCTTCATCCCCTCACATAATCCACCATCCTGCTGCCACCAGTCTGCTTGGTTTATGGGTCCGGCTGCCTTGGTGGACGTGGGGCTGCACCAAGGTCAACACCAAGACCAAGCCCTTGATTCACCAGCCAGGAGCCCTTTGCGAAGTGACTTAGGGACTGAGGGCTCTAGGATGCTACAGGTTCAATCAAATTACTGTATGTGAGACTGCTGGTGTATTTTAAGATGTTGTCCTTCAGCTGGAACATGGATTAAACTCAGTACTAAAACATCAAGACATGTCTCATCCATTAGATTTCACTTACCCCCAAGCTTACTCTGGCCTCGTGCATTTTTAAAGGCAAATTTGTTGTACTGCAACTCCTTTGACAGCTCAAAACATACATTCCTCAATTCACATAGTTTTCCAAATCAATTTAAATCCAGAAGCAGTTTCCAACTTGGGGGAATAAGAGATAAAACCCTCCTAAACTGATATCTATTTTGTTTTATGCTCAACTTTTTAAATCATAGCAATCTGGGTGAATCCTGTTTTGCCAGCTCACAAACGCAATTACAGTAGGAAGGACGATTTAACCTTTTCCTTCTTTCCTAATCACACAGAACCATTATAAAGCTGAACTGAGCACAGCGATTCCACGTCAAGCTCTACTCCAAAAATCTCCTGCGTGCTGGTCCTTGGGCATGATGAAGGATGAGCATCCAGATCTGCAAATGCACCTCGATGCTGGAGGGAGCCCAGAGGCTGGACCAGGTTCATTTTACACCAATCGTCCCATGTTATCTCCATCACTCACTCGCCGCGGAACTATTGCAGCCCACTCATGCGAAATGCATGTAAAAATAGAGGAAAAAGCTGAAAGCAAGGGTGGAACCATTCTGAAGAGCAGGTTAATGGATGGTTGAGAATCCAGCGTTTCTGAAGTCTCTGAGGATAATAAATACATTCATTCCCATGAAAAAGTGCCACCCCCTTATTACTGTTTCAAGCCTCATCAGCCCAGGAGTAGAGCACTCAAATGAACACGTATTAGCAGACACAGCAACTCTTTTAAAAAAGATTTGCTCTAGCATTTGACAACCTACTCGCTTTCCTGGAGACCTTTTACGGTTGGTTCTTTTTCCACCTGAAAGGGCCTTTATATAAGCAGTGACTTATTTCTTGCTCGTTACCCGTGGCCATGGAAAGCCAATCTCACGTAGACTGTAAATGCTGGTACTGTTCATTCCTACTTCTAAACACTGATGTTCATGTTGCTGGCCATGTACTCAGATTGAAACTATTTACTAGGCACATCGTCACCGAGCTGGAAAACCATATCCCACACTGGTTGCTGAGGATGGTAAGTCAGTACTGCCATCTGATCCAATGGAAATTCAAGTTAAATAGGGGAATTTATTGTATCTGCTGTTCAAGGATTGCCCTTGTGCATTCGTGCTGATGGAAAAATGATGATGCAAAGAGATGGTCAAACCCCTGCAGCCCGCAGAGGAGCGGTGGTGGGATCTGCATATCCGCCCCTACGGTACAACGGGCTTTGTGCTTTTTCCCCCTATGGCATCCACAGCAATCACAGAATGATTTGGGTTGGAAGGGACCTTCAACGATCATTGAGTTCAACACCCCCTGCCATGAGCAGGGACATCTTCACCAGCTCAGGGTGCTCAGAGCCCCATCCAGCCTGGCCTGGGATGTCTCCAGGGATGGTTCAGCCACCACCTCTCTGGCCAACCTGGGCCAGGCTCTCACCACCCTCAGGGCAACAATTTCTTCCTCATGTCCAGCCTGAATCTCCCTCCTTTAGTTTAAAACCATCACACCTTGTCCTATCGCAACAGGCCCTGCTAAAAACTCTCCCTAGAACTTTCTTACAAATCTCATTTAACTATCAAAAGGCCACACTAAGGTCTCCCTGGAGCCTTCTCTTCCCCCCAGTTCTCTCAGCCTTTCCCCACAGCAGAAGTGCTCCAGCCCTCTGACCACTTTCATGGCATTCTCTGGACCCACTCCAATAGGTCCGTGTCTTTCTTGTACTGGGAACCCCAAAGTACTCTCAGGTGGGGTCCCACGAGAGAGGAGTAAAGGAGAGAATCCTCTCCAACCTGGATATTGCTGCCTCATGTCCAGTTTTTGCCTGAAGCAAGAGAATAACAGAGACTCACTGCCTCATGAGTCCCGCTGGCTTCACCCCAGCTCTACATTCCCAGGACTGTGAAGACCTTATGCAAGGGTAGGTGGGTTCTCCAGGACCAGGGCAGCTCTGGAGATGAACAAGGAATCCTGGGGGCAGTTTTGGGCCCCTCATGCCAAGAAAGGCCTTGAGGTGCTGGAGCGAGTGGAGAGAAGGGAACGGAGCTGGTGAGGGGCTGGAGCACAAGTGTGATGGAGCGGCTGAGGGACCTGGGGGTTCAGCTGGAGAACAGGAGCTGAGGGGAGACCTTCTGATCTCTGAACTGCCTGAAAGGAGCTTGGAGCCAGGGGGGTCGGGCTCTGCTCCCCAGGAACAAGCGCCAGGAGCAGAGGAAACGGCCTCAAGTTGCGCCAGGGGAGGTTGAGGTTGGATGTGGGGAACAATTTCTTCCCCAAAGGGCTGTGGGGCATTGGAACAGGCTGCCCAGGGCAGTGCTGGAGTCACCATCCCTGGAGGGTTGGACAGACAGACATGAGGTTCTCAGGGACATGGTTTAGTGGTAGACTTGGTAGTGTTTGGTTAATGGTTGAAATCGATGATCTTAAAGGTGTTTTCCAACCTAAATGATTCTAAGAGTTCAGGTTCTCTAGTATGAAAACTTCTATAACTCCATCCCTCTCCTTCTTCTCCCTTTCCAGGATCATAGCTTGACCCAAAGGGTGGTGAATTCCAGTTATGAGAAAGCACACAGTCTTTGAAGAAGGAGTTTTTCTTGTGGGTTATCCACATCTTACGTGATAAGAACAATGCTTGGACACTACACAGACAGGAGCTCTACAGGCATCACCGACACACAACTGTGCCTCTGTAACCTTAAGTATAAACTCAACCTCCCGAAAAAACCTGTCAAAGGACACATGAATCTGGCAAAAACTATTATCTTTTCATGAACATTTCCTTTATATCATTCAGACTTAGAAGAAAGCACATTGAAAGTCATGGGAGTGGTAGAGGCGCCTTTGGCATGAAAGGTGATGGAGAGAAGACCTTCAGCTGATGGCACAGCATGTGGTGTGGCCTATTTGTCTCCATTTTGACAGAATGAGGTCCTGCCTGGAGGAGATTCTCCCAGCTGGGGGTCAAGGACGGGACGGCTGCTGGGGCCTCCCTGCCCGCAGAGATGGAGAATCCTTTTTATTGGGAATTAGGCAGGAAAAGAGGCGGATTTGCTCTGAGCTCTTCCATGGGACTTTGTGGTTGGACAACGCAATACGTCAGCTTGGAGCTGTTGCCTTCAGCGTTGAGACTTTACAAGACCAAAAAGATATTAAGAAGCACTGTTTGGGGCATGTGTGGCCTTCGTTTTCTCTTGCTCAGAGAAAATTAGCTTTCGGACCATTTTTTTAAGGTTGAATAGAGCTGCAAGCTGTTGGTCCAAAAAGATGATGCTCATTTCCATTCTTATTTCAGTTCCATCTTGGTTTTACTTCCCACCTATGAAAGAAACCTCCCAAGCCTCACTGCAGCTGTCTGGGTTCAGGACACGTTTGTATGAGCAAAATTCATCTTGAAAACCAGGAGCAACTGTCCAAAAAATTAGTGAGATAGTTTGATTATTTAAGGCACATACTATAAATAAACCAGAGTGACAGAACTTGACAGACTGTCAATCAATATAACTTCTGGACAAGAGACGTGTGTCATATCCTCTCCTATGCTGAGACAAATCTCTATGGGGAAGAAGTTCTAGAAAACCATTAAAGTCGCGCAATATTAATGCTCCCTGCAATTACGTACTTCATTCTGTATTTAACTAATCTGAAGCAAGATATGAACAGCTGCTAATGATAAAATAAAGTTGGTTGTTGCTCCTAACAAAACGCAGGCTCTAGATAAAGAAGCCGTTACAGTTTTCTTAAATGCTGAACCATGGCTCAACCTCGTCCAAAAATATTCCCTCAGGGTAATATTTTGCTGGAAGGATTAAAATAAGTTATGATAGCAGAACTGCTAATCTTAAAGCACACCAAGTGGTATTCCTCCAATTCTCCCCAGGATAATCCCTGAAGAATAAGGATTTTCATTCTTCCTCAAAGAAATCTCAGTTTTGGTGAACATCAGTTTGCCATTGGTCTACAGCTGAAGCCATGTATCCATATTAGCACTGGGTAACCACTCATTTTCCCCTTTCAGAGCCAAGCAGAAAAGACTAATGAGGTCAGGGGCGCTGGGAGAAGACAGATGATTTATTAAAGAAGCTGATATAACTGTAAATAAAATAAAATAAAACAAAACTGAAACTTTTTCAGGCGCAGAAGTCCACTTGTCACCATTTGAGACCACACCTGGAATCTTGTGTCCAGTTGTGGCCCCTCAGTTCCAGCAGGACAGGGAACTGCTGGAGAGAGTCCAGCGCAGCCACCAAGCTGAACTAAGAAGGTTATTGTTTACCAGTAAGCTGAGCTGAGCAGGAACACCAAGAGATATCACTTGGACACTAGGAGTTTGTTTGAAGGATAACGGTTGTTGAGGTTACAGTTGGGCTTCAGGAAGAACCTCATCAATTTAATGAAGGAGATTAACCCGCCAGTGGCTGATGGATGTATTGTTTTCCGAGCCCTGCTTGTAAATCTTTCCTCAATCACCTACAGGAGGAATCACACAAGGCACGAGTGTGTGTTGTCAAGACCTGTTGAATTTTTCTAGGGATGGGACATCCAGAACTTCTGTGGGCAAGATCAGGAGTGGATGCTGGAGATGGGGCTGAGAAGAAAGATGGGGACAGACTTGTGAGCAGGGCCTGTTGCCATAGGACAAGGGGTGATGGTTTTGAACTAAAGGAGGGAGATTCAGGCTGGACATGTGGAAGAAATTGTTGTCCCTGAGGGTGGTGAGAGCCTGGCCCAGGTTGGCCAGAGAGGTGGTGGATGAACCATCCCTGGAGACATCCCAGGCCAGGCTGGACGGGGTCTGAGCAACCTGAGCTGGTGAAGATGTCCCTGCTCATGGCAGGGGGGGCACTGGGGGAGCTTTGAAGGTCCTTCCAACCCAAACTATTCAGTGATTCTACGATCCTTGGAGAACAGCAGTAGGTTTGTGAGGCTGCCCCAAGATTAAGCTGTATCTTTCCTTCCTGCTCTTTGTTTTTATTGTTATCTTTACATCAAAAGACAATTAAACATGTTTTTCTTTTCTGCAGAGTAATAAGGATGAAGCACAACAACTTCATCAGGCCCATAACTCAGCCAATTTCTCAACTTTTAAGAAAGAAACTGAGTAACCATTCCTCTTCTCGCTCGCAGTGAACACACACACCTCATTTTTCATCCTGTCCAGAGGTTTCTTCCTCTGTCTTTTCTTGAATATTATAGAAAGCATTTTCCAGGGCTATTATAACACTTGGAAGGTCAGCACGGGGGCACGGCAGGTGAGGAGATGCCACAGCAGAGCCTCAGAGATGGCAGCTGAACTGATCCAGAATGACAAACTAAAGGGAAATTATAGTCAGAAAAGTGACAGGGTTGCCTTTTTATTCCGAAAAAATGTGCTTTCCTGTGTGTTCTCAGAGTCAAACCTGCTCACCTCACTGGCAGAAGTCGCCTTCTGCTCTCGCTGGCTTGCAGATGCGACGTGGTTTGGAGCCTCGCTCGATTCATGTATCTTTAATGGAATAATTACTTACATTCTCAATACTGAATGTGCATTTCTTCAAACTGAATTCCGCACTGAGGTGCAGAGGCCGGAAGGAAAAAAAGCCGCAGTAAACTGAAATTTGGGGAGATGTACATGAAAAGAAGGACGATGAGGACATCAAGCTGCCGGTGCTGCTTTTCCACCTTCAAGCAAAGGTTTCACAGTGCAACCCTGACACACAGGCGGTTCCACCGTGGTGAATTTTAAGCATCGGATCCTCCTTGAGCTCCTTCCCTTGGTTAGAGGAGCCAGAGCATCCTCTTGTCCCATGGACATACCTTGTCCTCCAGCAACCCGGGAGTCCAACCCGCGAACACCCGCGACGCTACAGAAATGCAAATGCTCTTTAATAATGAATCTGCCGTCTCCTTGCGATGGTTCGGAGGGCAAGGAGTGCTCCTCGTCCCCTTCTGCTCTGGCAGGGTTTCTATGGCAACTCCAGATGGGTGTTGAAGGGAGGATTTCCTTCTGGAGGAGTTCATCATGTAAATGCAGGCAGGCAGGAGAGCAAACCCGTGCTCCCCGTGCCCTCGGGTTATAGGTTACGGATGGGTATTTACAATAACTGCTCAGAAAACAGCCTTTTGTGATTTCCAAAATGCACTTGTTCATCTGTGTGATTTTCAATTCATCCTTTTCAGCTCCGATCCCAAGCCAGGAGGGGAAAGAAAATACCATTTCAAGCCTTGGTGTTTTGCTCCAGATGTAATTTCTGCTCCGTAATAGATGGTGTGTTGTGTGCAAGACCTCCATGCTTCCAGCTATAGAAAGAGATGAAGATTCATTGTGCACATCTGACACCTTTTTAGACTTCATAATTGGGAATTTGCTCCTGTTTCATATCTATAATAAATCCTTTCTTCTGCCTGGTTGGTGTTTATGACAACTGGCTCCAAAATATTCCTCGTTTCAATGACGGCAGCATCTGGAAAGGGCTTCCCATGTGCCGGATACCTGTGGATGTGTCAGAAATCGGTCTGTCCTCACAACTTTGCAATGTGAAGGTCTTTACAACGTGAAGAAACAATTGAAAAGGCTGGAAGATGGAAGGGAAATCCCAGTTTCAGAGCCAGAGATGCTGAGACATTAAGGAACGAGCTGGTTTGCCGCGAGTCGCCCGAAACCGCGAGCTGAGCAGGAGATGACCCTGTTTGGGCTGTTTGGCACAAAACTACCCTCCCACTTCATTCCTCATCACTCTAAAGTGGTATAAAGATGCGGTTTGGATATTTTCTAGGGCAATTTGCCATTTTCTGCATAGAAGGGTTTGCTGCTGCTGACCTTGTGGGACCAGCACCACATCTATCAGAAAAGCTAAAGGTTGAGTGTCGAAAACACTTCTTTCAGACAGTAATTTTACAGGACGAACAGTTGCCTGGAAGAGAAGTGACGGCAGGAAGCTCCTTACATGGCCACGCATTACTTTTAGCTTTTCTTATTCAAGATGCTTGAATTTAATTTGTCGTTGTTGGACCTACTTTACAAATTCAGGTGTATTCCAGGTGTGGTGTCAAAGCCTGATCACCCCCAGAGAATGATCAAGTATTAACACAACAAAATCCACCCAGTAATTCAGTTTATCCCACAGCACAAGCACTGTCTTGCTTCCCATCTCTGCCTTTTACACTCTATATTCTCCTCTGACATTGGCAGCATCCTCATTCACTCGAACTATTCTTGATTCACAAGATCTCTGGGGACACTGAATTTCCTATTTTGGCTAATTCTAGTAATAGACAATTCAGGGATGATCACAACAATGTTATGGAATTAAATTATTGCCCCAAAGGGCCAGTTTTAAAGGTGATTTTCATTCACAAGGGTCGGCGAAGATAAAAATTCAAAATTATAAAATATTTGGGGTTGTAAGAGCAGGCGAAGCTTGAATTAAGCTCAGCTTTAGGGATCACAACATCCTTACCATAGATACTGAATTTAAAAATGCTAATTAACTTTCAAATGTCCATATGGTATTTTGGACACTTTGGACTTAGACCAGCACAGTGAATTGCTCTCAAATACATCAGCTTTAGACAAACACAGCAGCAGATGGAGCACATGCAGAATATTAACAAAACCAGTTTTTGGGTGTTAAAAGGCTTAATGGGTCTCTCGCATGTATTTGGGCCAGGAGATTAGATTCAAATTGCGCTTGGGGGAAGCTGCGAATACATAATATTTGAACTGGCAAAACTCCACAGCGGCGTTTAAAAACGGCTCAGGCGAAAATCAAATCTAATTTCACCAGCTTGAAAGTGCAAAGGTTGGTTTGGAGAGAGAAGAAATACTGTGATGCCGCAAAGACCCCTTATCCCGACGTCTTTATCGTTTATTTTCCAGTCAAGAGCTGTGACAAGGTCCCTTGGTCACCACACCAGAGCCCAGAGAAACCCACCAGCAGATGCAGCTCCTGTCTGACTCGCCAAAACTGGGAGGAACAGCAACAGCGCTGAAATCATGAGGCTGTGCAGCATTTCACAGAATCCCAGAATGTCAGGAGTTGAAGGGCCCTGGAAAGCTCATCCAGTGCAATCCCCCCATGGAGCAGGAACACCCAGATGAGGTTACACAGGAAGGTGTCCAGGCGGGTTGGAATGTCTGCAGAGAAGGAGACTCCACAACCCCCCTGGGCAGCCTGGGCCAGGCTCTGCCACCCTCACCGGGAACAAGTTGCTTCTCAAATTTAAGTGGAACCTCCTGTGTTCCAGTTTGTACCCATTGCCCCTTGTCCTGTCATTGGTTGTCACCGAGAAGAGCCTGGCTCCATCCTCCTGACACTCACCCTTTAGATATCTGTAAACATGAATGAGTCACCCCTCAGTCTCCTCTTGTCCAGCTCCAGAGCCCCAGCTCCCTCAGCCTTTCCTCACACGGGAGATGCTCCACTCCCTTCAGCATCTTGGTGGCTGCGCTGGACTCTCTGCAGCAGTTCCCTGTCCTGCTGGAACTGAGGGGCCACAACTGGACACAAGATTCCAGGTGTGGTCTCCCCAGGGCAGAGCAGAGGGGCAGGAGAACCTCTCTGACCTACTGACCACCCCCTTCTCATCCACCCCAGGTACCATTGGCTTCCTGGCCACAAGAGCACAGTGCATTTACCATTTCTGGTATTTTTTCTGCATTTTTCAATCATGTTACTTCCCCAAGAAGTGCATATAAACCATGTTCTATAATCCCTCTCCTAAAAAATATAGAAAAGAAACTAATTTTGGGAAATGTTTTCATTCGAATTGTGTTTTTGCGCCAGCTGTTCTGGTCGAGCTTCTCTGCAGAAAGCCTTAGAAGAAGAAAAAAATCAAAGAAAATATGAATAAAATCCCCTTCCCTGCATCTTGTAAATATTTTATTCCTTACGAACAGATTTTTGCCCAGAAGAAACTCCAAACATATTAAAAACCGCAGCTGAGGGGTGACAGCCCAGGGATGTTTTAGCACAGTACAATTTTCATTTGCTCGCCGTAAAACAATGATTTCTACGAGAGTCCAACTCAGCAAAGCAATTACAGCTAATTAAGTAGATTACATTTTACGGTTGAGGTGCATTCTCCCGGTTGCTCAAGCAGATGTGATAAATTTGTGGCAGCTTTGCTTTTGCTTGTTTTTGACACGGGGAAGCAGTCGGGATTATTTAATAAAATCCCAAGACTCACGCGATATTACCCACTGTAATATTTTATGTGGATAAACGGGGGACCCTCTGCGATTCTTGGGGTGAATGGCAGATGTAGAACAATGAAGGACAGAAGACCTTGTCTAGCATCAAAATCAGAATCCGCAACCTTGACCAGCAAGGTTGGGAAATGCCATTTGACAAAATAAAAGCCTATTAAAAAGCCCAGAGTTTGCTTGGTGGGATCTATCATAGAATTGTTTAGGTTGGAAAAGATCTTTAAGATCAAGTCCAACCATTAACCCAACACTGCCAAAGCCACCATGAGTGCTGGAGGAAGCTCAAGTGGATGGTTGACACAGGAAACTAACGGTACAAGGAAAGACAAACCACAAAATGCTTCGCATGGGCTTTATCAGCTGGAGATGCCGAGGAGGAAGGTGCTGATGTCCATAGGTGGGCTCCAGACCACCAAAAACCATGGCATGAAACCACTGCTGCCCATCCACGTGGAAGAACTGGAAGAATTTTAGTAACACATCTTGAAATATTTATAACATTAGATACACCACAAACTCTCCTAAAATACATAATACATGAGTGGGCACTGCAGAGGTGGTAGATGTGGATTCAAGATGCACGCAAGCTCAACAATTCAAACCAAAAAGATGGCAAGTATGAAGAAAATAAGTATTGTGGCTACGCTGTCATATACCATTCACGTTTTTGCAGTCCTGTGACACTCAAGCCCAAATCCCAAAGGTTCTAAAGCAGTCTCCAGTGTCCAGATTTAATTGGATATAACCTATTTCCCCTTTAGAGTGTGTGTCTTGAGTTAGACTGAAAGTTCACTGAATAAAGACAGTATTGTCACGTTTCATAAAGCAATGTACAGATCCAGCACACACAAGCTAATAAAAGCTTCCCATTCCCACTTCCAAATTGGGTTTTACAGACATGGTTTTTTCATGATTTAAGGCTAAAATGCAGGTTTTTTGGGGACTGATGTCTCCCCCGTAGTGATGGAACAGGTTGGCCAACGAAGCTGTGGATGCCGCATCCCTGGAGACATTCATGGCCAGGCTGGATGGGGTTTTGAGCAACTTGATCTGGTTGAAGAAGATGCTCATGGCATCCCTTCCAACCCAAACCATCTGTGATGGCTCAGGAACACAAGGCACCGTGGACACCTCTCTGTAGATGTGAAGAAATCAGAGAAGCATCCTGACAACCCTTCCCAACATTTCCAACGCGTGTCCACCCCAACACAAACGATTTTCCTCTTGGTTTCCTACAACCACTTAGGGCACAGCAAACCAGGACACATGGAACATTCGAACCTGCAGACTTGGGTTTTCAAAAGAAAGCATCAAACTGTAATAAGGAACATCGCTGTGTGTTCCCCCATTAAATCATCCTTTACCCCTACAAACGTGAGGCTTGGCACAGCCAGACCCCATCAATCCCTCTGCGCCACGAGGTGCCTCCTGACATGAAGACAAAGCCCCTTGGGTCCCTGTGCCCCCTAATTTTAGAAGAGGAGACGGCCATACTGTGTTTAGGGAAGATTTTGTGACTTCGTTTTACTGTTCTTAAAGGATTTGGGGATTTTTACGCTGTGCTCCTAACTATCCTCTCAAGAATTAAATCCAGAAGCCGACTTCTTTGCAAATCCGTACTGAGTCATCGTGCTGCAGGTAGTGAGGCTGGCTTAAAAATAACACGTCCACCAGCGCGTCTGGGAAATGGAAAAGAGTCACCAGTTCCCTCCAGGAATAGCAAATTATAGTAATGGGTTTGGAAGGAAAAGAGAAGAAAAAAGCAAAGGACAACCTCAGAAGTTGGAAGAGCGAAAGGCTTTATGTCAAGCAAAATAAAAATCAGATGGTTCACATCGGCCTCCTCCTGTTCTGTGAGCTGCTGAGGAGATAAATGAGCTTAAAACAATGAGAACAACTAGTTATGGTTTGGGATTCAAAACAGCAGCACGCTTCAGATTTACCAGCAGAACCTGGGGGTTTTAATTGAGAAGTATAGATAAGGAAATTGGAATTAAAACCACTACCAAAAAAAGCCAACAGTAGAAAACTGCCACTAATTCATTGCACCAAAATACACTTCATGAGAGATAACTTGAGGCACTTGAAACTGAAAAAATAGCAAAATATTTGCATAATTGTGATTTTTTTCCTACACTACTTCATGTGGGAAAGGTCTCTTTCCTACGAAATTTCTGTTGCTTTCACACACGTCCTTGCCCACACCACCGTCTGAGTGAGGACCATCCCAAACCATGGATTTGGGTGGAATCACAGAATCATTTGGGTTGGAAAAGCCCCTCAAGATCATCGAGTCCAACCTTAACCCACCCCTGGCACTGCCTCATGTCCTGAGAACCTCATCTCCATCTGTCCAACCCTCCAGGGATGGTGACTCTGGTCCATCACTGCTGACTCTGCAAAACCATCCTCCTGCTCTAGAGCACCAAGGACATCGGATGAAGCCGTGATTGAGGGTGCTGTGCAAAGACAAGGTCAACCTGCTTGGTGTTGACTTCTCCTTGTAGACATGCCCCAAGCTGCATGTACTTGTGTAATATCAAGAAACACACTGCAACGTCTACGTTGCTTTTGATGTAAACCCGTAAAATGCGCAGATCTCCTGAAATCCTCCTAGGTCTGGATTTCTGCCTCCCACTCCATCTCAGCACGTCATCCACACAGTCCTGATCTACTTCCAAACAGGGCAAATGTTAGCAGCATATATTTTATTAGATATGGCTATTTTTACAGCTATAGGCAAAAAATATATTTAAATTATTCTGAAGTCTCAGCAGTATAAAATACTAAGGTGATATTTCTCTCCAACATCTTTATGGATTCACACAGTGCAAGAAAGGTTGACTTCCAGCTTCAGGGGTGATCCCTGTGATGCAGGATTGTAGATACAGGGGCTCAGACTGGAGGATAAAAGGGCTCGCAGGTCTTGCAGGGACAAGGACAGAGCAGAGGAGCAAGGTTGAGATGCGGTATTAGGTCACTGGGGTACTAAAATGGTGGGATGGGACAAGGTACAAGTCACCAAAAGATGATGGGGCTCTGAGCAACCTGACCTGGGTGAAGATGTCCCTGCTCACGGCAGGGGTTGGACTAGAGGAGGTTTGAAGGTCCCTTCCACCCAAACTATTCTGTGACTCTATGGACATCAGGGAAAGAAGTTCCCTGTGTCTCCTCAAGTGGGTTCAAGGGAGCAGAGAAATGGGTTAATGGCGATGAGTCCCTGAATAATTGAAGGCTTCAGGAGTCCTCAAAGAGCAAGGCTGCCCCAATGGGACTAACAAGAGTTGCATGAGGGCCCAGTTGTGTGGGATGACCTTTCTCCACTTTGGACCCATCCCTTGCTTGACCTATTTTTGGAGGGATCATAGAATAGTTTGAGTTGAAGAGACCTTCCCAGCTCCCCCAATTCCCCCCCTGCCATGAGCAGGGACATCTTCACCAGCTCAGGGTGCTCAGAGCCCCGTCCAGCCTGGCCTGGGATGTCTCCAGGGATGGTTCAGCCACCACCTCTCTGGACAACCTGGGCCAGGCTCTCACCACCCTCAGGACAACAATTTCTTCCTCATGTCCGGCCTGAATCTCTCTCCTTTAGTTTAAAACCATCACCCCTTGTCCTATCACAACAGGCCCTGCTCAAAAGTCTGTCCCCATCTTTCTTCTCAGCCCCTTTTAAGTCCAGAAAGGCCGCACTAAGGTCTCCCCAGAGCTTCTCTTCTCCAGCTGAACACCCCAACTCTCTCAGCCTGTCCTCCCAGCAGAGATTCAAAGGGGCCAGGAGGCTGGAGGACCAGGGCCAAAGAAGGTCCCTCTGGGGGACCTGTGCTCCATATAGGACACTGTGAGGACCTGTTAACCATTTAATTTTCACTGCAGCTTTAAAAGATGCGAGATACTTAATATACACCTTTAAAAAAATAAACATGTATCAAGCTCGAAATTCCTTTTATAAGGGATGCATTTTTTTTCACATGGTTGCAAATTGCATATTAAAATACCTTGATGTTGAATTATTTCCCCTGCCGTATTTTTTTAAGCATCATTATACAATGCAGTCTCAAGCTTTTCAGCAGATTTTTCAAGGGACCGACTGCAGGAACGATATTTTGAATTAGCATTCTTTTAATCAGCGGAGCTGAAATCAGCCTCTCAATTACCAAATGAATATTGAGTCAACAAAAAAGTCCAAGTTCGCAGAGACCGTTCCTTCAAACCCGAAGGGATGTTTCTTCATTAAGTTAAAACTCACCAGAAATGATGAACTGTTTTAGCAGCATCAGCTGCAACAAAACCCAAGACGCATCATCACCCACGGGTCTGCCCATGTGCTTCTTTTTGATGGCAAAGAAGGTCTTGAAGGAAGCGTTTCCATGTGCATCGTGAAATTATTATAGCAACCACATTTCCTATAGGAATCTGATTTTATCAGACCAATTCTCATTCTTAGATTTTGCTCCTTCTTTTAAATGTAAGTGTCAATTCCAGGTCACTCGACCAACGTCAAGTGGGTCACGTGCAGAGGCTGTTATGGGTGCGTTGTGACACCGTGGGTGTCCTTGTTGGCATAAGCAGACTAAAGTTTGGTCAAATAACCACCAAGAACCTGGTCAGCCGGTGCTCCTACAGTCCCGTTCAATACTAATGAACTTCTGTAGATTTACAAGCACAAAATCAATGCGCTCCAATTAATTTATCCTGAGTCATCGTCTTGCAGCAAGCAA
Source organism: Nesoenas mayeri (assembly GCF_963082525.1). Taxonomy (NCBI): domain Eukaryota; kingdom Metazoa; phylum Chordata; class Aves; order Columbiformes; family Columbidae; genus Nesoenas; species Nesoenas mayeri. The sequence continues at coordinate 211,726,444 of NC_137541.1, forward strand.
TTGCAGGGAAAACCACAACTCAATTATAGCTCCATTTTCCAGGTGAAACTCTAGCATAAAATACTTGTCCTCTGCCTCCTCATGTCAGCAATGAGTCAAAACCACGATTGTGTCCCAGAATAAAATGAAATGAGATGTTAAAACAAATAATAAAGCTTTGAGATCCGAAAGACAGCTGAAGGTAAGAGGAGCTCTACCATTGCTATCAATAACTGGGCTTTCTGCCCAGCCAGACTGGTACAACTGACCACATGTCAAAAGTCAAGCGGTGAACCCTTTGACGACCAGATATCAAGACCCAAGAGGTGAACCCTTCAATGACCTCATATCAAAAGCCAGGAGGCAAACTCTTCAATAATGAGAGGAAATGGCCTCAAGTTGCATCAGGGGAGGTTGAGGTTGGATCTTGAGATCAATTTCTTCACAAAAAGGGCTGTGGGGCATTGGAACAGGCTGCCCAGGGCAGTGCTGGAGTCGCCATCCCTGGAGGGTTGGACAGACGGACATGAGGTTCTCAGGGACATGGGGCAGTGACAGGGGTGGGGGAACGGTTGGACTCCATGATCTTGAGGGGCTTTTCCAACCAAAATGATCATCTGATTCTATATCAAAAGCCAAATGGTGAACCCTCCAATGGTCAGGCCATTACCAAATATCCACATTCCCATCACCGGCATCCTCAGGGAGTTGTGACCACCCAGGCCCTCCCTACCAGTACACTTAGGGTTTGTGTCAACCTCAAATCCAGCACTGCTTCGAAATACACACTGAGAATAAATCTGGTAACACTCAACACCTTCCCTCTACTGGAGCGTCTTGATGTCTCACAGAAATGAGAAGTTATTGGGGTCTGCATGAACACATCTGAGCATCCATTCCCAAAAAATTCCCATCTTTTAGATGTAAAAATAACGGTGGAATGAAAATCCCCCAACCCTTCCAACCTGGAAGTTTGTTGTGAGCGTCTCACAGTCATTTCACACACACTTCTGAGCAACAGCAAACTGACTTACACAGGGAAAAAACACAAAACAAACCAGAAAAATCAGACTTTCAGCATGGAGACAATAAAATGGTGAGATTTTAAGTCCCCTTGCAATGTGGTTTCAAGGCAAGGGAGCTCAATATGGATATCTAAAGCCTCCCAACCACCTGATGTGCAAATGTCAAGGAGAAGAAATGACCTGAGGCCAGTTTGTCACTGTCACAGCTCTGGTTGAATAAGTTTTAACTTTTCCCCCCAAGCAACCTCCTGTCAAAGTCCAATAAAAAATGCATGAAGACAATCTTCGCTTTTTGCAGGAGATTTTTCTCCCTATCAAAAATAAACTGATGTGTACCACCTTAAGAGTTTAAATTTAAAATAGTTTTCCAGAGGGCTTCACAAACTAATAGTCACAATTAAAAACTGAGTCATTAAAATGACTCAAAATAGGAAGCAAAGCTCTATAGCAGAATATTTTGGGGAAGGGAAGGGAAGGGAAGGGAAGGGAAGGGAAGGGAAGGGAAGGGAAGGGAAGGGAAGGGAAGGGAAGGGAAGGGAAGGGAAGGGAAGGGAAGGGAAGGGAAGGGAAGGGAAGGGAAGGGAAGGGAGGGGAGGGGAGGGGAGGGGAGGGGAGAGGAGAGGAGAGGAGAGGAGAGGAGAGGAGAGGAGAGGAGAGGAGAGGAGAGGAGAGGAGAGAAGAGAAGAGAAGAGAAGAGAAGAGAAGAGAAGAGAAGAGAAGAGAAGAGAAGAGAAGAGAAGAGAAGAGGACAGCTGGAAGTGACCTACAAAAATTATTTTGTCCAAACGCTAATTGCGTTCAACTCAAAGGGTCCAATAATCATAAAGTTGTATCTGCCGCACCTTGCCATGTCACATACTGTGTGAGACACAAGATAAGTTCAGTGTATCATCTTCAGCAAACTGAAAAACTTAAGAATAAATGTCATTTATCAGAAGGACTAGAGAAAACCCCTCTCTCAAAGATCAAGGGCAACACCACGATCCTGAGAAGATACATCTCATATACACGTAAGTCCCCCCACAGCAACCTATAGTGACGTACTCCTTTGCCACTTCCAAGTTCGCAGCTTCCACAGGTGCCGTTGTTGCCTTCTGCTCTATTTCTAAACCTCTGTCTTGTAGGAGCAAATCTAAAAGTGCAAATGTACATACAACCTCTGTGCAAATTACACGTACCTTCCCAACCCACGATTTGTCCACAGAATACCCTGAATATACCCAAACAGTTGGTACCTGATAGATGATCAGGTTATGAAGTCAAACATAGCTCCACCTCACCTGCAAAAGCCATTCCCACCACATTTTTATCAATTTTTGGTTGGAAAAGACCCTCAGGATGGTTTAGTTCAACTCTTACCCAACACCGGCACTAAACCACATTCTGAGAACCTCATGTCTGTCTGTCCAGCCCTCCAGGGATGGTGACTCCAGCACTGCCCTGGGCAGCCTGTTCCAATGCCCCACAGCCCTTTGGGGAAGAAATTGTTCCCCACATCCAACCTCAACCTCCCCTGGCGCAACTTGAGGCCGTTTCCTCTGCTCCTGGCGCTTGTTCCTGGGGACCAGAGCCCGACCCCCCTGGCTCCAAGCTCCTTTCAGGCAGTTCAGAGATCAGAAGGTCTCCCCTCAGCCTCCTTTCTCCCTCCTGTCCCTCTCAGCTAGGACAGACCTTATTTCTCCAGACTAAACCCCAAACTTCCAAATTCTCGCTATTCCACACCCCCAAAGCGCAGCCTTTGCCATCCAGCTGCACACACACGTGCCCCATCTGCTGTCTCCGCTCTGAAACCCCTTTTTCTCCAGGCTGACAACTGTAGTTTCACTCTGTTCACGTGCGTTTGACGTGCTGCCGCGAAGTTCATTTTCTTCGCTGATCATTAAGATCAACAAAAATCCATCCCTGCAGACAGAGCTATTAATAGTCACCTACCTCTCCAACTGCAAATTCAAGGCTCTGCGCAGCCAGTCCTCACCCTCCTCAAAACGTCTCTTCTTATCACGTATAAACCTCTCATTCTATTGAAATGCCAGTATTTTAATCTTTGCATATTAAAGACTTTTTCACCACGCACTTCAAAAGGAAAAGAGCCAATAAGAAACAAACAGTTTGAGGTCAGGGTATTTCCCTGTTCGGCTCACAAAATAAAGAGGTGATGTTCCTCCCCCCTCGTGATTCTTGTGTGCAAATTTTAATTGCTTTTCTGACATCTACGGAATGTAATCTTCTTTCCGTGTTGTTACTAGGATTAGGGCAAGACGAAGGTAAAGCTATTTTTGATTAATATGGAAATCAGAAATTACTTCCGAGAGAAAACTGGGGACTGTTCCTAATACTGCTTTATCTTTGGGGAATTACGAATCCAAAGGGTAACAAGAGAGCGGGCAGCTCGCTAAGTCTCCCAACCTCTGCAAAATATGCTTGACAGTATCTAAAAAACCTATTCTGATGGAAAGATGAGATTAATATAGTTAAGAAAGGGTTCAAGCTGAAGACAAAGAGAGTCAAACCCCCATAGAGCAGTGAACATGAGTATCCAAAAGGAAAAATAAAAGGGTAGTGAGACCATATGGTGCAAGGATGGCTTCCAAACTCTAATGGCTACATTTGTTCCCAATTCAGATCCATTCTTGCTGAAGTTCCAGTTTTCCCCATGACCATTCAGTTGAATTTCTAATGGGTGAAAACTCAGGAATACAGTGGCATCCAGCTCCTCTTATTTGTGCAACAGGATGAATGTGGAGATAAATACCAAGCTATTTTGAATGGAGAATCTTAGCTAATTTTCAAATAATTTCTGCTGAAGAGCTTCTTTCTTTTAACCTGTATGATCTGAACCCATTTGTGGCAACACACAGCGTTAAAACTTTAGCTCAACGCTGAGGTCTCGTAGCAGCTCCTTGGTGGCCAACGCCAGTGCATTTGGGTGACTTCACCTAAATATTGAGCTGTGTAGAGTCTCCTCACAAAAACACAGAGTAGTTTGGGTCGGAAGGACCTTCCCAGCTCCCCCAGTGCCACCCCTGCCATGAGCAGGGACATCTTCACCAGCTCAGGTTGCTCAGAGCCCCGTCCAGCCTGGCCTGGGATGTCTCCAGGGATGGTTCATCCACCACCTCTCTGGCCAACCTGGGCCAGGCTCTCAGCACCCTCAGGGACAACAATTCCTTCCTCATGTCCAGCCTAAATCAGAGAATCCCAGAATGTCAGGAGTTGGAAGGGCCCTGGAAAGCTCATCCAGTGCAATCCCCCCATGGAGCAGGAACACCCAGATGAGGTTACACAGGAAGGTGTCCAGGCGGGTTGGAATGTCTGCAGAGAAGGACACTCCACAACCTCCCTGGGCAGCCTGGGCCAGGCTCTGCCACCCTCACCACGAACAAGTTGCTTCTCAAATTTAAGTGGAACCTCCTGTGTTCCAGTTTGTACCCATTGCCCCTTGTCCTATCATTGGTTGTCACTGAGAAGAGCCTGGCTCCATCCTCCTGACACTCACCCTTTCCATATTGATCCCCATGAATGAGTCCCCCCTCAGTGTCCTCTTGTCCAGCTCCAGAGCCCCAGCTCCCTCAGCCTTTCCTCACACGGGAGATGCTCCACTTCCTTCAGCATCTTGGTGGCTGCGCTGGACTCTCTCCAGCAGTTCCCTGTCCTGCTGGAACTGAGGGGCCACAACTGGACACAAGATTCCAGGTGTGGTCTCCCCAGGGCAGAGCAGAGGGGCAGGAGAACCTCTCTGACCTACTGACCACCCCCTTCTAACCCACCCCAGGTACCATTGGCTTCCTGGCCACAAGGGCCCAGTGCTGGCTCATGCTCACCCTGCTGTCCCCAGGTCCCTTTCCCCTATGCTGCTCTCCAACAGGTCGTTCCCCAACTTATACTAGAAACACGTCTCCTCCTTTAGTTTCAAACCATCACTCCTTGTCCTATGGCAACAGGCCCTGCTCAAAAGTCTGTCCCCATATTTCTGACCAGCCACATCTCCAGCATCCACTCCTGCTCTTGCCCACAAAAGTTCTGGATGTCCCATTCCTGGAAAAATTCAACACCAGGTTGGATGGAGCTTTCAGCAACCTGAGTGGGTGAAGGTGTCCCTGCTCACGGCAGGGGGGTTGCACTAGATGTTCTTCAAAGGTCTCTTCCAACCCAAACCATTCTGTGATTCTACGCCTGGAGATGATGGATAAAGACTAAAAGCCGTGCCAGCAGTCCCATCATACTGCCAGGAGTGAGTGAAAGAGCAGGAGATAGGAGATGATTTAGAAGGAGTAAAAACTACACCCCAGCAAGCTTAAACCTGGGAAATTGTACTCGATTTCTCTCTGAAGTCCTTATGCAGCCCTGCTCTGACAGCACCGTAGGTGTATGTGGAATAATAGGAAGCCCGTGGAAGAAGAACCGTACATTGTACTATTATTTTTTTTCAATATTATCATTGGGTTCATGAGATTAATGGGATTTTCAAATGGAGTCGTAGTGCTTCAGCTACGCCTGGAAACAAAGGCATTTGCTATGACTACCACAGAGGAGTGAAAAGGAGACAACTGCATTTTATCTTGAAAGCCCTCAGACACTTTCAAACACATAGAGGAATCAAATGGCTCCGTGTAAAGACACAAGAGCCCTCAAGGACCGGTCGGACCAAGATGCTGTGTTTTAAAATGATACGATGTGGGAGTAGGTTATTTAGTATAAAGACACAAGGTCGGAGCGCAAGGCTTGGTGGTGTTAAAAATCAATTGAGATGGGGGAAACACTGATGTCTTGTGAATTCGGAGGTTCAGCTGGAGAAAAAAGACATGTAGATGTGTTCAGCGGGTATCTGGTTGCACAGTGGTTATATATATATTTACTTGGGTACCTTGAGAGGTATCGGGTTCAAACAGGAATTTCTGCTGTATAAATGACAACGGGCAATGCTCTAAAACCTGCTGACGCTGATGAGCTGCATAAAAATCCATGGGGAGAGAGAGCGTTTTACAAAGATGTAACATATTTCTTGCCGTTTCCTTCGGATTATTTCTTACCGTATTTCCTTCCATGTAAGACTTTGCAGGAAAGTAGATTTGGGGATTTTTTTAAACGTTTTTTAAACTCCATCGACATACCCTTGTCACGGCACGTTCTTTTAATTAACTGTGCATTTTGGGGAGGGGAAATACACGTTTTTTTTTTTCACAAGAAAATATTAATCATCTTAAAGACATTAAGCATAGTCTTCGCTTGATTCTCTATTAGTTCTCTTACTTTCCAGTACAACTTTGCTTCCTGAATTCTCCCACAAGAATACAAATGGTATATATATATATGTATTTTAGCAGTTGACTATGGTGATATTTCCTGCTGTTAGGCGGCTCTGGTCCTGCCAGGATAGATCAACAAGGCTCACCAAGCATTTTGTTTGGGTAAGGACCAGCTTAAGGGCATCACCTCCTAATTCTATTCAAAATGCCGCAGGAACTCAGTAACATTTCCCCATTGATCTCAGCTGGTTGATAAATGTGAATTTCATCCATTCCTTCAGGAGGAGAGGAGACATTTTTAGGACGGGGAAACCAATTTGATGAGATACATTTGAATGCATAGAGCCCCCCAAAATTACTGCTGAACAGCCTTTAGCAAGAGAAAGGGAAGAAAACCAACAAAATCTCATTCTGTCTTTGGAAAGATGAACAATACTTCTCATTATCAAGGCTTCATTTAGTATCTTACGTGCCTAAACCCAACTATAACCAGAAAAGACAACTATGAATGAATAGGATCTGAGCAACCCCAGTTAATGGGACAAGATAAGAAAACAGTCCAAAAGTGATGAACGGAATTGGCATTCATCAGTCGCTCGGTAATGAGCAACGCAGATTTCAAATCTAAATTCATGTCAAAAGCTTCTGGGTAAAATTAACGCAAGGCATATTTCAAAACACCCATTCTGAGTGTCGCTGCTCGTTTCTCCATCTTCCCAGAGCAAACCAGTTTCTCGTCTTCCTCCCCGCTCCTCTTCCTCCTTCCACTAATTGTTCCAGCTTTTAAGGCTTCACATCATTTCCTCTATGCCCTAAATCTAATTTTCCACACCAGTCGAAACTCTCAGGACAGTTTTCAACCCACCCTTTAAAGGATTATTTTTGGAGAAACCAAAAATCAGAGAGTCATGGAATGGTTTGTGTTGAAGGGACCTTAAAGCTCATCCAGTGCCCCCCCTGCCATGAGCAGGGACATCTTCACCAGCTCAGGTTGCTCAGAGCCCCGTCCAGCCTGGCCTGGGATGTCTCCAGGGATGGTTCATCCACCACCTCTCTGGCCAACCTGGGCCAGGCTCTCACCACCCTCAGCACAAACAATTTCTTCCTCATGTCCAGCCTGAATCTCCCTCCTTTAGTTTAAAACCATCACCCCTTGTCCTATCACATCAGGCCCTGTTCAAAAGTCTGTCCCCATCTTTCTTCTCAGCCCCTTTTAAGTCCAGAAAGGCCACACTAAGGTCTCCCTGGAGCTTCTCTTCTCCAGCTGAATATCCCAGCTCTCTCCGCCTGAAAAATGAGCCAAGTGATGATGTTGAGGGATGGGAACCAACAAAGACTATGAAGATAGGTCCCTACCAACCATGGTCACCCCACCATCTCACCTCTTCTGCTTCCCAACTCCCTGCTCCTCAGATTAGCAGCACTTTGCACATCTCATATCCAAATAATTTGTATTCCATCCAGGCACACACAGACTTTTAACTTTTTAAACATATATTAAAGGATAGCCTTTGGGCTTTAAAACTGCAGTGCATTACAAAAGAACACAGAGGAGGTTGAGGTTGGATGTGGGGAACAATTTCTTCCCCAAAGGGCTGTGGGGCATTGGAACAGGCTGCCCAGGGCAGTGCTGGAGTCACCATCCCTGGAGGGTTGGACAGACGGACAGGAGGTTCTCAGGACATGGGGCAGTGCCAGGGCTGGGGGAACAGTTGGACTCAATGGTCTTGAGAGTCTTTTCTAATGTAAAGAATTCTATTATTCTATGATTCTATGTGTCCAAAGAATAGATACGAACTCTTTTGCAGGAGAAGCAGTTGTACGTATTAGCAGGAGACCAAAAAAGAAGGAAAAATCTCCCCTGTATCTGGCATCAATGACAACTCCTTGAGTGAGCCTCGGCTGCCTGTGATCCATCATTGCCTTTACTCTTTGGCCTTACAAGTATTTTTTCATGCTGACTGTAAAATCTGTGGGAGGCACTGATCTGATTTAAACTACTCATTTTTTCACAAGGCACTGGAAACAAAGGAGTTTTGTTGTCGTTGTTACAGATCCAAATGCATCGCATTTGATTCATGGTCACTGCAGATCCTTGTAACATGATGGAGGTCACAAAACAGCAATCTGCTGTGGGGCCGAGAAGAAAGGTGGGGACAGACTTTTGAGCAGGGCCTGTTGCCATAGGACAAGGGGTGATGGTTTGAAACTAAAGGAGGGAGATTCAGGCCAGACATGAGGAAGGAATTGTTGCCCTGAGGGTGATGAGAGCCTGGCCCAGGTTGGCCAGAGAGGTGGTGGATGAACCATCCCTGGAGACATCCCAGGCCAGGCTGGACGGGGCTCTGAGCAACCTGAGCTGGTGAAGATGTCCCTGTTCATGGCAGGGGGGGCACTGGATGAGCTTTAAGGTCCCTTCAACACAAACTATTCTGTGATTCTTGGGAGATCAGAACATCCCTGAGCAAAACCTTAGTCCAGCATCCACCCCTCACCTCCTCTCACCAACATCCTCTGATCAGCAAAGCCTCTCAATACACAAACTCAACTATTTATTTCTTTTCCAAGCTTCAAACGACTCCACCAACAGCAAGAACCCACCGTGCACCAACAACCCCCAGAAGGAACGACTTCCGAGATCTGTGAGTGTGGGACCGACTGTTCCCCGATGCCCAGGAGGATGTTGGGTCGGGTCCATGAATGCCAAAAAATACAGGAAAAAAAAAGGTAAAGAAAAGTAGGTCAAGCAATTCACATTTGCTGAAAAGGACAAAGAACACTGCACATTTTTTTATTACCTTATGCGAGTGCTACCGCATATCTGCGGCATCCTTTTTTATCTGATTCAAATCCCACATGAGTAATCCGCGATTAAATTTAGCGGGTGTGAAATTTCATTAGGTCGCTCAATTTTAAGCATATTGGATAATGAAGTTCCACCGTCCTTCAGAATTAAGCAAGAAAAAAAATATATTAATACTGTAATTTTTATCTCGCTTCCAGCCTTTCCCCATCTGTGAGATTATTCTCATTCATGTAATACATCAGTGTCTTACAGCTCCGTCTTTGATGCCTGTGACCTTCGCTACCGAGAGAGGTTAACGGCTTGTAGAAGTTGGCAGGCAGCGAAAAGCGCGGCGGAACCTCCTGACTGCTCTGTCAAAAGCTGAACAACAAACCAGCCTTCGCCTGATGCTTTTTTGGGATAAATACAGCTCAGAAATGCGAGTTTTCTTGAAATCAAGCTACTGGAGCAGCCCGCTACATTTTACAGACACCGGTAAATCATCGCGATTTCTCCGAAAAGTCTCTGGACTAATTCAATATCATCACACGTGATCGTGTTTTTGTTGGTATGGGAAGAATGTTAATAGGTAGCAGATGCCACGTTAAGTCTTAATTTGGCACTCCAAAGAGTTGGGTGATTCAGAGAAGCCACCAGCTTCGCTTTGTATGAAAAGGCTACGACAAAACAAGAGAGGTTGGGAGTTCTACGCCAGTTGTGGCACCTGGACACCTTCCTGTGTAACCTCATCTGGGTGTTCCTGCTCCATGGGGGGATTGCACTGGATGAGCTTTCCAGGTCCCTTCAATCCCTGACATTCTGGGATTCTGTGTGATTCTGAGTTTTTCCAGGTTTTTCAAAGTCTAGTTTTTCAAAAAACGTGGATTTGAACATTTTAAAAGGGAAACAGCGGTAGGGTTTTATAACAGCAACCAGTCATTTAACCACACACTGCCCTGCAATTCCCAAGTAGCATCAATAAACTCCTCTTATTCCCCACGCCTAGAAAGACTATAAAATCAAATTTCTCAATTTAATTACAAAATCCCTGGGAAAAGCCCACCCAAGAATGAGTTAATCGACAGCTACCATTCATCTCACTGTATTTTCAAGGCAGATGAAGCCGCTCCATGCCCATAGAAATAGATAATATCTATATCCTACATCATGACAACGTCTTTGCGTCGACGTCATTCACCAAAGTGTGATGACAAATCATTGGTAGCGAAACGGGAGCTGTCAATTCTGCCTTAATTCTGCCTTAATCATGTGTTTACTTGCAGTCTTGACAGAAGTTGCAATATTTCTCCCATTTTCCTAAATACCTACCAGCTGTTTTCAGTAAATGAACATGGCAAACACCAATCCACGTTCTATATTCTTCTGTACTTCATTGCTGGATAGTTTTCTCATGAAAGACGGAACAAAAAAGCCAAAAATTCAGTGAAGAAGCTGAAGCTTTGCATGTCTAGAGAAGCATCAAGGAGAAGACCATGTTTGGACAGATATTACTTGATGGCACAAGACCAATCTGTGTCAGTCTTGATATTTATTAAAAGTATAACCCAATATCACACGTCTACGCTAAACAAATCCTGCTAGGGATTCATCGGAGAGTCTCGTAGAGTAGGAGTTGCGAGACACCAGTCAGGCATTGACAGCGAAACAAATTAAACACCACAGAAGAGTGAAAAACCGACAAGCCAACCTGCAACTTTAAATAGCACCGATGAGCTTTTCCCGTCAATAGCTGCTTTCTGGCCAAGCTCCACCGCATCCTCCCTCAGCTTTGCCCAAACCTGCGTCTTTTCACATCACTAAAATCCCCATCCAAGTGTGGATCAGAGTAATTCTCAGCCTGTTGATCCCTCGTACAGTTTCTTGCACAATTTTCGTTATTTATCTTGTCTTCTTGCCTATTTTGGATGCTTTCCCTGAGCTCCTCCACCATGGGGCTGCAAACCTTCACCAGCCACGTTGTGGGATACACTGAGAGTCAAAAGACCATATGGAGCAGGAAAACCAACAAGTCTATGACCACAAGTAGAGATGGACTGAAGATACGCCTACATCGGCACTTTAGTTTGAGTCAGGAGTGCATGTCCTATCACACCTTCATGTCATAGAACCATAGGATCACAGAATGGTTTGGGTTGGATGGACCTTCTCAGCTCCCCCAGTGCCCCCCTGCCATGAGCAGGGACATCTTCACCAGCTCAGGTTGCTCAGAGCCCCGTCCAGCCTGGCCTGGGATGTCTCCAGGGATGGTTCATCCACCACCTCTCTGGCCAACCTGGGCCAGGCTCTCACCACCCTCAGGGCAATGATTTCTTCCTCATGTCTGACCTGATGTCCCAGGGTGGTGGCACATACAGACTGCATGGATACCATGGACCTGGAGGAGGACCAGGGGAGTGAAGTTATCTGATGATGCAGCCAACACTAAAGGAATAACTGGGAAAAAAAAGAAGGAACACAAAGGTAGGGGAGAAGATGCAGACACAGGAATGAGAAACATATGAGTTTACACTTTAAAGGACTTGTTTAAGGTCTGGTCGGTGGGTTCCCATGGAAAGGTGTCCTCAGCGGCTCTGTGAGAGCTGGCTGTGCGGGGCTGGCAGCAGCAAAGCCAACACTTTGCTGGAGCCGACATTGTCAGGAAGGGCAACAAGAAGGGTTTCTGCAGGGACGCTGGTAGGAAAAGGACAACTAAGGGAAACGTGGGCTCACTGCAGAAGGAGGCAAGGGACCCAAGAGCAAAGGACACAGAGAATCTGAGAGCAGGATGTTTTAGAATCATAGAATCATTTTGGTTGGAAAAGCCCGTCAAGGTCATCGAGTCCAACCATTAACCCACCCCTGGCACTGCCCCATGTCCCTGAAAACCTCATTGACTTGTGTTTTAACCTCCTCCAGGGATGGTGACTCCAGCACTGCCCTGGGCAGCCTGTTCCAATGCCCCACAGCCCTTTGGGGAAGAAATTGTTCCCCACATCCAACCTCAACCTCCCCTGGCGCAACTTGAGGCCGTTTCCTCTGCTCCTGGCGCTTGTTCCTGGGGAGCAGAGCCCGACCCCCCTGGCTCCAAGCTCCTTTCAGGCAGTTCAGAGATCAGAAGGTCTCCCCTCAGCTCCTGTTCTCCAGCTGAACCCCCCAGGTCCCTCAGCGGCTCCCATCACACTTGTGCTCCAGAAGGACCCTTGGCAGAGTCTGATCGAGTGAAGTACAAGGGTTTAGAGAGGACAGATGAGTTACGGGACCACTTAAGCAAGTTGGACAAACACAAGTCCATAGCACCAAATGAGAAGCATCTGAGTGTGCCAAGGGAGCTGGCTGATGTCACTGTCACTCTGTGTCATCTCTGAAGGGCTGTGGTGATGGGGAAGGTCCCTGATGATTGGAAAATGGGAAACATCACACTCGCCTTCAAAAAGGGCGAAGAGGACAAAGCCCAGTCAGCTTCACCTCCATAACCAGAAGATCACGAAGCAAATCCTTCCAGAAACCATAAGCAGGCACGGGAAGGATAAGCAGGTGATTGGGAAAATGACCATGGATTTGCGAAGCATGAATCGTGCCCAACTACCCTGATTGCCTTCACTAATGAGACAACCGGCTCAGTGGATGATGAGGAGGAAGATGGAGCTGTGCTCCACTTGGAGGTGCACGGCAAAAGAATAATGTCCAACAGGCATAAGTTGCTGCAAGAAAAATTCAAATCAATATTGGGAAAAAAACATCCATGGGGAGGGTGGAACTGGGGCCCGGAGAGGGGATGGAAATATCCTTTCTTGGCTAAATTTAAACTCAATTGGATACGACTCTACATCAAACTTTGAAGTTGGCTTTGATTTGAGCCAGGGGCTGAGGAAAAAAAGACCTGCAGAGAGCCCTTCCAAACTAAATTATTCTAGGATTTAATATATCAGCCAGAGAGATTCTGACACAGAATTATTTAATAATTGCTGGTTTATGCTTTCTCTATTCCTCTCCTGCACTTCAGTTCCTGCTTCTTCTGTCTTCTCTCCCCGACATGGTATCTTTTAGTTCCATATGTGTGATTACAACAAGCACGGCTTTATATGAAATATATATGAGACAGCAGTCTTGGTTTTCACCTGAATTTGGACGCTAAGAGGTGCCGGATTCATTTTGGGCACCGTCCTCCAAGTGGTATCAAGTATCTTCTGTTATTAGAAGCAACGTTGGCAACGAAGCGCGTGGTGGAGGGAGAGTCCAAATCAGCGTGTGCTCATTTGCCTGGTAATAGGTGATAAATTAGAATATGGTAATAGCTTTAATCATTCCTGTCGGAGCTAATTTACTCTTTATTTATTATTTTTACGTGGGCAATTCTACACCTAAGCCTAATGAGAAAGGTAAATAAACCGGAGTGGAGTAATGACATACACCACCGGATCTGTCAATCAGAAAGAGCTTCTGTATTGTTTGCTAATGATTTATAGGAAAGAGCTGTCTTAGACCCAAGGATCTGAACCACAAGTGTAATTCTCACAGTGAATTACATTTGCCAGAAAAATGACACGAAACGGAGCTTTACGATTCAACACAAGAATCGGACATTGGAGTCTTTTTCTCCCTAAGAAGGTGCAGGTGCTGGGAAAGTAACTGTGAATAAAGCACCGTCAGCCTAGCAGGAAGGAAAAAATATATAGTGAAATGAGAATGCATTTAAATTAATCTTTTAGCAGGGGATAAAGGAATGACAAACAAAACAAGGGAGAAGAGCGAGATTCCGAACTGATGGATGCTCGGAACACGCGTGAGCATCGCAGCATCCTCATCCCCTCCCGGAGGGTCCAGAGCCAAATGTTCCAGTGGTGCTATCACTGGGCACTTCAGTTACAAGATAGCAGCTCATTCCTAGGATAAATAAGGGAGAAATAGAAAATAAAAGCACTGGTTGCCTCAAGTGCCCCAGGTGGGTGTCCTGGACGGGGTGTACTCGCTGTCTCCCATGTAGTGATAACGGCGTTGATAACAACGCTCAGCCAAAAAAGTGGTAGTCAATGGTGCGGAGTCTAGTTGGAGGCCAGTATCTAGTGCAGTGCCTCAGGGGACAGTGCTGGGGCCGGTGTTATTCAATGTATTCATTAACAATTTAGATGAGGGAATTGAGTGTACTATCAGCAAGTTTGCTGGTGACACCAAGCTGGGAGGAGTGGCTGACACGCCAGAGGCTGTGCTGCCATCAGAGACCTGGACAGGCTGAGAGTTGGGCGGGGAGAAATGTAATGAACTAGAACAAGGGCAAGTGTAGAGTCTTGAATCTGGGCAGGAACAACCCCAGGTTCCAGTGTAAATTGGGGAACGAGCTGTTGGAGAGCAGTGTAGGGGAAAGGGACCTGGGGTCCTGGGGACAGCAGGGTGAGCATGAGCCAGCACTGGGCCCTTGTGGCCAGGAAGCCAATGGTACCTGGGGTGGGTTAGAAGGGGGTGGTCAGTAGGTCAGAGAGGTTCTCCTGCCCCTCTGCTCTGCCCTGGGGAGACCACACCTGGAATCTTGTGTCCAGTTGTGGCCCCTGAGTTCCAGCAGGACAGGGAACTGCTGCAGAGAGTCCAGCGCAGCCACCAAGATGCTGCAGGGAGTGGAGCATCTCCCGTGTGAGGAAAGGCTGAGGGAGCTGGGGCTCTGGAGCTGGACAAGAGGACACTGAGGGGGGACTCATTCATGGGGATCAATATGGAAAGGGTGAGTGTCAGGAGGATGGAGCCAGGCTCTTCTCAGTAGCAAACAATGATAGGACAAGGGGTAATGGGATCAAGCTGGAACACAAGAGGTTCCACTTAAATTTGAGAAGAAACTTCTCAGTGAGGGTGACAGAGCAATGGGACAGGCTGCCCGGGGGCTTGTGGAGTCTCCTTCTCTGGAGACATTCAAGACCCACCTGGGCATGTTCCTGTGTGACCTCATCTGGGTGTTGCTACTCTGGCAGTGGGATTGGACTAGTTGAACTTCTGAGGTCCCTTCCAATCCCAAATATACTGTGATACTGTGATACGTTGGGGCTCGTTGTCCTGATTCAGCGATAGCGGCCGGGGACCTTGAGGGAGGTCACAGCCCTTCGTCAAAGCCAATGATGATGCACATTAAAACCGACATCTTGCCCCGGGGGCTGGCTTGTCAAACTTAGGATAGGAGAAAATATCCCTTCTCAGCTCCCTCGGCTCTGATTTATTTTGTATTAACCCACTGCCTCTATTAATTCAATGAAGAAAACCAAAAAGCCATTGTGATCATTTGATATATGTATTAATAAAGGAAAGTGAGTAGTAAAAAAGAAAACCCACTAGTAAAATGTATTAGCAACACTGACCGGAGAGGACCACAAGGAATAAGCAAAACAACAACCAACAAAATCCACTGCTGATAAGTGTAAAATAGTACATATTGGGAAACCTCCCCCCACCAAAATCCAAAGTATTACATGAAATATATCCACTCAGAAAAGGTGCAAACAGCACCGGAATGATTGGAGAATCGCAGAATCCCAGAATGTCAGGGGTTGAAGGGACCTGGAAAGCTCATCCAGTGCAATCCCCCCATGGAGCAGGAACACCCAGATGAGGTTACACAGGAAGGTGTCCAGGCGGGTTGGAATGTCTGCACAGAAGGAGACTCCACAACCTCCCTGGGCAGCCTGGGCCAGGCTCTGACACCCTCACCACGAACAAGAGATGAAAAAATATGAAGATGAACAAGAAAGATGAAATCTAAGCAATGGCCAATAGAGAGGAGGGAGGGACAAGAGTAAGGAGCAGCCAGCCAAGAAATTCCCAGTCTGGCACAAAATGATCAAGGCGAGATTTAATGAAAATAAAAGGTGATTGATGCCAAACCTGGTATAAGAATAAAAAAGTCCTTATCAGTATGTCACTGATGACACAAATTCAGCAAGTGTCTAATGCACCCAGGACAATAATTAGTACAGAATATATCCATCATGGAAGGAGTTAGGAGATTTCATTAAACCCAACTTAACAGAGCTCTTGATGGGACTTAACATCCGTCAACCTTCTCGTTGTGAAGATCTTGTGCTTCCCTACAGCATCTGGTGCTGGTCCTGCCATGGAGAGGAGAAGGAGCCGGGTGGACCATGAGGAGCATGAGCTTGTCCCATGCTTGAAAGCCAGATTATTATAATAATATAGGAGGCAAAATGAGGAAAACATTTAAGAAAACCAAGTATCATTTCCAGTTTTGAAGCAGAGGACAACAAACAGGGCAGCTTCTTTTTGGTTTTATAGTTTGAGGCAGCTTGGCAGGATCTTTTTGGTGTTAATATCAAAAGATGAAGAGATTACGAAAAAGAACATGAAAGCGAAGATCTGAAGAACTTCAGCAATATTGAAAAGTCCTCCTAAAGCTACTGCAGTAGCACAGGAGTTTTATAATCAGCAGAAATACTAATCAACAGGAGTTTTACAATCAGCACAAATATACCTCACTTAGGTTTTTGCAGCTTCAGTGCTTTATCTTCCTTCCAAAATTCCACGTTACGTTACCTGACATGGTTTATGTGCCTTGGAATGCACGTCTAGGCAGGGCTGGAGAATGTATTGATGCCAACAGCAGAGCACGTGGTTGATCCATCGCATATGAACCTTCCTGCCTCATCGTCTGCTTTAATAATTGTTCCCCAATCACTTATGATTTCACTGATCTTTTGACCAGAATTAGAAACAAGACCCTAAAACTACCATTGAGGTTTTGGTCTTCAATGGGATCAGCAACCTGAGCTGGTGAAGATGTCCCTGCTCATGGCAGGGGTGGCACTGGGGGCGCTGGGAAGGTCCTTCAACCCAAACTATTCTATGATTCATATTTTTGCCTGAATTTCTTCTTTTTTCTCTCTCTCCTCTTCATTACAACACTCAACGAGGCACCTCGTTAGCTCTCTTTATCCTTGAACAACACATCTCGCCTTCCCTGTGTTCCCCCTTGGCCGCCTGTAGATGTCTCTTGATTTTCATCCCACTTCAACAAGGACTGACAAACGAGCAAACGTTTATTTTACCTATCACGTACTTCGCTGAATCCTGTGCGGTTGTGTCTTTGGCTTCTGGTGCATGAAAATGAGCGCTCTTGGTATGTCTCTTTGAAAATAGTCCTCCCCAAAGCCCCTGCAACCTTCATCTCATAGAATCACAGGATGGTTTGGGTTGAAGGGACCTTCCCAGCTCCCCCAGTGCTACCCCTGCCATGAGCAGGGACATCTTCACCAGCTCAGGGTGCTCAGAGCCCCGTCCAGCCTGGCCTGGGATGTCTCCAGGGATGGGGCATCTACCACCTCTCTGGCCAACCTGGGACAGGCTCTCACCACCCTCAGTGCAAATCTCCTTCATCCATGACACTTAATAGTGCGAAATCAAGCTAATTATATAATTTAGCTCCTTATTGACCATTTATTTATGTGTCCCAGGAGTACTTACGTCCTGCTTACACCAAGACCAACCCTCTTGCAACCTGCAGGTGACACCAGCTTCTCGCCTGGCACCCATCCTCTCCTAGCATGAACAATCACCACTTTTTATTCAGTAATAAATTACAATTGCTGAATGGCTGGTAATCGCGTCTGGGAAGCAGGTGCAACACAGTGTCAGGATTCTTTTATATGAGCGACCAGCAACGAAGCTGCATCTCAGCATCATCACATCTCGGCTGAGCAAGAACTTACAAAGGCTCAGCCATATTCTGATGATTAAGAGCATCAAAAAATTAGTCCGGCTTAACATTTTCACTCGTAAGAGTGAAGAAGAATAAAGTACTGTACTTCCTATAGTATCTGTCTTCCATAACTACATATAACCTACGTAACTCAATAACCTGTTTTATTGGAGTGTATAATAAAATCAGTGTCAGTGCTGAATTCATTTTCCATGACAGCAAAAACCTGCCTGAAGTAGCCTGAGACGTGGCGTTTTTAGTTTAAATCTCAACGTGTGCTATTTTGCCTCCTGTGCATATTTTTTTACCTTTTTTTTCCCATTTTTTGCTTGTTAAAATGAGCGCTGGAACAGACTTGCCAAGTGAAATATCATCATACAGCCGTCTACGATCAGTTACTACACAGAGGTTCATGCATCGTTATTTCCAGTATATTTGACAGAAACGAATTAGTTACAATTAGTGAATTATGGGGGAAGGGATTCATTGCAACTTGGAGTAGTTCTACATTTGCTGAGATGAGAAATATTCAATAAATCCTTGAATTTACTTTTACTTTTTGTGTAGATATTTTCTATTTTGTGGACTTGGCAGTGTTGGGTTGATGGTTGGACTCAATGACTTTAAAGGTCTTTTGCAACCAAAGTGATTCTATGGATTAATTATGCTCAGGTTTCATTTGAGGAATGATACGGAGCCAAGCATTTTCTGATTAATAGGATGTTCAACACAAAGGGTGGTGAAACCCAAGAGTTGGTCATTCTTCCATCAACTGATCCATCATAAGTGCTGGGAAGAGGTAGGTAAGATCCACCAGCCCAGTTGACGGTCATCGTCCTGTCCAAAACCAGCGTTAAACACTGGCCCAGGTTGAGTGTCTTCCAAATTCAAGACTGATGTAAGACACAATGACAGGTCTTCTCCAAAGCGCACAGCTCCCCGACCACCACTGGACACGCTTCTAAGGACAAATTTGACAAATTTCCTACCAAATAGTCCCAAAGGGGCCAATTCCAAATTAACAAACCAAGCTGGATTAAAACCACAACAGGAGGGAAACCAAATCAGTGCGATTCGAATGAAATCAACCCTAAAGAATACCAATGTAATTTTCATTCTAAAGCCATAGATTAAACTGAAATTTCAGCAAAGGAAGTTCATTTTTATCATCACCACGACCTTCAAAAGACGAGTTTGCTCTTGAGACCTTTCCTCCAGCTTAACTACATTTGTTTTCTATATACCAAGAGATGCCACTTGATCATATTAAATGAACGATGGCATTAGGGATGTCAAGGGAAACTTACTGCAACAGCCCCTCAATTTTTCACCAAAGAATGAAAAGGAAAGAGCTCCACTAGATTAGCATGACCATGAGTTGGTATTTCACCTGTTCGATAATGTAATATTCCAAAAAGCCTTTTGGTGTAATTTGTGGAGGCTTTCAGGAGATTAAAGAAAATGTAGATGCAGGTTCCTTTCAAACGAAAAAGAAATGGGCTGAAATTAATTTATTAGCGGTCAAGGACACTCAAGAGTGAGGGTTTTTCCAGGAAATTTTGGGAAGAGGCAACGCAATTACTGTGAGATTAATCAGTTGGATTTCCTATCCGATGCTGATGCTTTCAAATGGTGTGATTTACATATGGAAGGTCAGGAGGGATTAAAAGAAGCAAATGTATCACCTGGTTACGTATGCAAATGCAGAATGGTAGAAGGCCTTGTTAATGAATATTCAAGAAGGTCTTTGCTTCCCAAAGGTTGAGTCGTACACGTGCAATAAATTGAATATATAGCAGAAGTCTGGTCAGAAAACTAAAGATCCCAGCAGTGTATATCAGTACATACTTGTTCCAGGGTGAAATCTTTTTGTTGTTAATTACTCATTTAACCTTGTGAAAATAAAGGTAGAGAATAAGGGGAATAAACACAGCGAAAGAAGGAAAAGCTATGAGCTGACAGGGACATGTTCACTGCTCACTGTATGTGCATTTTTAACAGAAGCAGACAGCACTTGCTAATTATTATCCTTAATTTCTGCAATATTTAATACAAGAGAGAATATCGCATTGACCTGCCTGAGCCTTTTACTCGGGATGGACAATACAGGGAGATGATACCATCATCAGCTGCTTTCTTTGATTCACACTTCTCATCCTATTAAGAATGTAATTTAATTAGGAAACTAAAGTACAGACCAGTTCAACTGCCAAGATCAAGCTTTCCAGGAAGAAAACTGAGCTGAATTTTTGCTAAATGATACCTACTGTAATAACCATAAAATGTGCATTGGATTGAGTTAAGTTACAAGAATCTTTGGAAAATAGTCTTAGGTAAATAGTGCTCTGCTGGAAAACAGAGATGAGCCCCAGCTCACAGAATCACAGAATCCCAGAATGTCAGGGGTTGGAAGGGCCCTGGAAAGCTCATCCAGTGCAATCCCCCCATGGAGCAGGAACACCCAGATGAGGTTACACAGGAAGGTGTCCAGGCGGGTTGGAATGTCTGCACAGAAGGAGACTCCACAACCCCCTGGGCAGCCTGGGCCAGGCTCTGCCACCCTCACCAGGAACAAGTTGCTTCTCATATTTAAGTGGAACCTCCTGTGTTCCAGTTTGTACCCTTTACCCCTTGTCCTACCATTGGTTGTCACCAAGAAGAGCCTGGCTCCATCCTCCTGACACTCACCCTTTAGATATCTGTAAACATGAATGAGGTCACCCCTCAGTGTCCTCTTGTCCAGCTCCAGAGCCCCAGCTCCCTCAGCCTTTCCTCACACGGGAGATGCTCCACTCCCTGCAGCATCTTGGTGGCTGCGCTGGACTCTCTCCAGCAGTTCCCTGTCCTGCTGGAACTCAGGGGCCACAATTGGACACAAGATTCCAGGTGTGGTCTCCCCAGGGCAGAGCAGAGGGGCAGGAGAACCTCTCTGACCTACTGACCACCCCCTTCTAACCCACCCCAGGTACCATTGGCTTCCTGGCCACAAGGGCCCAGTGCTGGCTCATGCTCACCCTGCTGTCCCCAGGACCCCCAGGTCCCTTTCCCCTACACTGCTCTCCAACAGCTCGTTCCCCAACTTACACTGGAACCTGGGGTTGTTCCTGCCCAGATCCAAGACTCTACACTTGCCCTTGTTCTAGTTCATTACATTTCTCCCCGCCCAACTCTCAGCCTGTCCCGGTCTCTGATGGCAGCACAGCCTCTGGCGTGTCAGCCACTCCTCCCAGCTTGGTGTCACCAGCAAACTTGCTGACAGTCACTCTATTCCCTCGTCCAAGTCACTGATGAATATATTGAATAACAGCGGCCCCAGCACTGCCCCTGAGGCACTGCACTAGATCCAGGCCTCAACTGGACTCTGCCCCATTGACCACGACTCTCTGGTTTCTTCCCTTCAGCCAGTTCACAGTCACCTCACTACTCGATCATCCAGACCGCACTCCCTCAGTTCAGCTCAGAAGGGCTAAGATGCTTCTAGGAGAACCTCCTGCTTTTCTCACCTTCTCTCAGCTGTTATTCTCTCATCCTGCTCTCAAAGAAGCTGTGAGCATCACCAGATTTCTCCATTGCCACTAACTGCACATTGTAGGAAAACAAAACAACGCTCGTCACCCGGAATGTGCGGCGTCACGAGGCAGCGCTATGAATGGGGACGCCTTTCGGATGAGACGGCCCGGCCACTGCTTTCCCGTTCTGCCGGGTGACTCATCGTCCCGAATCCGGGAGGATGTGGAAATCCATTGACAAAGCAGCACCAGCTGCAAATGCTTTGTGGCCACAGATCCTGTAAACTTTGAAAAAACAAAATAAATTAAAAGATATCTAGAAGCCGGGCGTTCAGCCTGATGGCCCATTGAGGACTTAAAGGAAGATTTTGGTCCTGCCAGTGAGGAGATAACGGGGGCAGGTTTTGGGGTGCTGAGTCACAGAATCCCAGAATGTGAGGGGTTGAAGGGACCTGGAAAGCTCATCCAGTGCAATCCCCCCATGGAGCAGGAACACCCAGATGAGGTTACACAGGAAGGTGTCCAGGCGGGTTGGAATGTCTGCACAGAAGGAGACTCCACAACGCCCTGGGCAGCCTGGGCCAGGCTCTGACACCCTCACCAGGAACAAGTTGCTTCTCACATTTAAGTGGAACCTCCTGTGTTCCAGTTTGAACCCATTACCCCTTGTCCTACCATTGGTTGTCACCAAGAAGAGCCTGGCTCCATCCTCCTGACACTTACCCTTTAGATATCTGTAAACATGAATGAGTCCCCCCTCAGTCTCCTCTTGTCCAGCTCCAGAGCCCCAGCTCCCGCAGCCTTTCCTCACACGGGAGATGCTCCACTCCCTTCAGTATCTTGGTTTCCCTGAGTTTGAAGAACTTTTTTCAGCAAAACTTGGAAAGCTGCCCAAGCATGTGGCTTCCAGCATTCCAAACCATTTCATTCACTTCTGTCACCTGGACAAGACCCTGAGCAACCTGACGCACAATCACAGAATCACAGGGTGGTTGGGGTTGAAGGGACCTCTGGAGATCATCCAGTCCAACCCACCTGCTCACGCAGGGTCACCAGAGCAGATCACACAGGATCCCAGGGGGTTTGAATGTCTCAGAGAAGGAGACTCCACACCCACTCTGGGCAGCCTGGGCCAGGCTCTGGCACCTCCCAGCAAACAAGTTTCTGCTCATGTTCACATGGAGCCTCCTGTGTTTCAGTCTGTGCCCGTTGCCCCTCACCCTGGCATTGGGCACCACTGAACAGTCTGGTCCATCCTCTGACACCCACCCTGAGATATTGATCCCATTGATCACATCCCTCTCAGCTTCTCTTCTCCAGCTCAATAGCCCCAGCTCTCTCAGTTTCTCCTCATCACAAAGATGCTCCAGACCCCCAATTGTCTTCTTAGCCCGACTCAAGCTGGACCTGATGATTTCCAGAGGTCCGTTCCAATCTGAATTATTTGGTGACTTTCCTTCAAATTGATGGCACAATGTCAATGGGAAAAATATCCTGAGGACTGAACGTGCTCGACAGGACATTCAGTTGGACTCTGGTCCCACTCTAGTGTCAATGTAAAATGGAACGCGATTCTAAATAAATACAAAAAGCATCCCCAAATATCCTTAAAACTTCGTGATCGCTCTTGAAACGAGAACACACAGGTCCAAACCTCCTCAGATAGAACCAAAGCTGGTTCTTCTGTATCATGAATAAAAATCCTCACCCTGGGACCACTGGGTTGAAAGGGAAAATTATCCCCTCTCTTCACTCTTTGTTACTTTAATTTTCACATAAATGATTGAAATTAAACGTCTTGGGCTGAATGAAATAATTTGTACTGAACGCGAGCAGACTGGTTGGCAGGCAAATGGGGTGTTTGGGGAAGAATAAATATTAATTATTATTGAAATGGAGTGAGATTATTTTTATGTTTTCGGTTATTTTGCCAAATTCAACGTCACATTACATCAAACTGTGGTGTTTTATACGATATTTATAAAGGGTCCTGTAAATACATAAGCAGAGAAAAGGAAAAGCAAATCAGTTTATGGGATTAAAAGATAAGGAGTTTGTCAATCTTGTAGCATGGGTACAGCACTTGGGGGAATAAAATCTGCAATCTACTTCAGCATCTGCAATAAACGGCCCAATGATTAAAAAAAAGGGGAGAACACTTAAATGTTTCCTGAAAGTAAATTAATATGGTTTATATGTAACAGAAATCTGGGGTTTTATTTAAAAACTGCAAAAATATGTTGTATGGGCACATATTAATGACAATTCTGCCCCTGCAGCACCGAAAATAAGGCCAGCCAAGCAGGGCGAGGCTTAAAAGTGTGGCTTAACTATAGGACGTGGGGTTTAAACCTGAGGGCATGTGGTTTATTGTAACCTCCCCCGGCTGCAAAGCTCCACCACGATGATATTCACCCACTGGCATCAACGAGCTGCTGAGACAAGGTAGAGGATATTATTATAATGATTATTATCTGTGTTTCATATATATATATATAAATTTATTATATATTATTCTAACAGTAAAGGGCCTGGCGATGCTCATCAAATAAATAAACATTAAGCACTTTGTAACATCCACTCGATGGGGGAGACGCGGAGAAACAGCCAAGAAAGGTTGAGAAAGTAAAAGGCTCGTGGAATCTCAAAGGGATTCCACATAAATACAGATGAATAAACTATAAAACCCCCTCTCTATAAAGGGCTCTTTATTGCGACGCATTAAACGAGCATCTATTTTCTGTGACTAGTACAGTATAGCTCATAAAAGTGCGCAGGCCACCATTTTACTCATAAAAACACGCGATATTATGAATGTTTTATTGGGAACACTTGCCCGGATCAACACATGACACAGCCTGCACTAGTTTATCCTTCTTACCTAAGAAAATAATAAAGAAATATCTTTATGGTGTCAGTGAGGACACTTTGGTTACAACAGGAGTATGTCCAAGGTGCGTCCTTGATGTAGTTTGCTGCTTTCCCCCCTACACATCTTGATGGGGCTACACAGCAAAAAAATAAACATATCATGTAGTTATTGAATTAATTCTCCCTTTAATTATTTTTGCCTTAACTGTGGTGAAGCAGAACTACTACAAGAGGAAAGAAGGCAGCAAAAAGCACCAATAGTAGCGTAAGAGGACGTGCAAGGAAGACAAGAGGAGAGCTGATGGCGTTAATAGAGGGGAAATGCACACTAGATATAAGGAAGGAATTCTTCCCCCCGAGGGTGGTGAGAGCCTGGCCCAGGTTGGCCAGAGAGGTGGTGGATGAACCATCCCTGGAGACATCCCAGGCCAGGCTGGATGGCTTTGATCAACATTGTCTAGTGGAAGATGCCCCTGTCCAAGGAAGGGGGTTGGACTAGGTGAGCTTTCAAGGTCCCTTCCAACCCAAACCGTTCTGTGATAACTTTGAGAAAAACAATCAGGAGAAAGGGTGACTCAGGTACGTGAGGAAATAAGACCAAGTATGAGTTCAACCAAAGCGGCAGCCCACGCAAGGCTTGATGGAGACACCTTCACGGCACAACACTGCGTCCTCTCTTCATCTCCATCAGCTACGTGCCCAAGATGGGGACAGGCTTTAGAGCAGGGTCTGTTGTGATAGGACAAGGGGTGATGGTTTGAAACTAAAGGAGGGAGATTCAGGCCAGACATGAGGAAGAAATTGTTGTCCCTGAGGGTGGTGAGAGCCTGGCCCAGGTTGGCCAGAGAGGTGGTGGATGAACCATCCCTGGAGACATCCCAGGCCAGGCTGGATGGGGCTCTGAGCAACCTGAGCTGGTGAAGATGTCCCTGCTCATGGCAGGGGGGGCACCGGGGGAGCTGAGAAGGTCCCTTCAACCATATAACCTTATACCATGATTTTATGATTTACATAGGGACCCAGGGCTAGATGCCCCTGGAGAGAACATGACGGACAAGCCTCATTGATGGGATCTAAGTGGGGTTGGAGTTGAGGAACCCCAACTGTGTTTACAGTATCCTGGAGGAACCCTCCTTGGTGAGGATAAGAAACAGCAGAAGCGCAGTGAGCAAACGGGGCAGAGTGGCAGAGACGCCGTTGTAGCCGCGTTCGAGGAGGGGGAGCTTGCGGATGAGCCGACCATGACCAAAATGTAATTTATATGAAGATGTTTTGAATTTCTTCCAGCTACTCCAAAGTCAATAATGCGTAACAGCTCCTTGCTGCTTGCTCAGAGAGGTTTCTGCGGAGAATATAGTTTGATTATAATTACAGGACAGCATTTAAAATTAATCACCGCAATAGCCCACGTTCAGGTGCACTGTACAATTTAATTAGTACACTCCTTGCTGTTCACAGCATCTTCTTCAACCCACAGCCTATAGAATTTCCATCCTGGCAATACGTCATTAAGGAAAATATGTATGGGGGTAACACTTTTGGGTTTGTTTGTGGCTTTTTCTTTTTAATACGACTTCAATTTTCAGAAGGCACAGTTAGCAGGATATTATTTATACCTGCATAGGTGGTGTGCAGGGCTGTGAAACGTTAACGAAATAATAACTAGAAGAAGATGGTTATTTGCCATTTTGTCCCACCTCAAGGACTAATAAATAAACTATTTGGGTATGAACTTTAGGGTAACATGGTGGGTTTTGCAGCCCGACGCGTCCACCACTTTCGGATCAGTGCGATCGCAAATAAAAAGGCCCAGTTAAGTCGCAATAAATATTCAAATAACTTCAAAAAGGAGATTAGAAACCTTCATCCTGTTTATGTAACTAATGAGTTTGCGTGCCGGTAACAAAAAGGCCGATGGTTTTCTTATTTTAACCATTCCTTGAAGGTCATTTCTACACCGAATTTTTTTTTAAGATCTCAAAACTTGTTGTATAACAAAGGCAGAGCTAAACCAGGCCTTGGGCTGGTTTGAATTAGCTCACTTGTATCAACCCCGTTTCATCAATACCCACTGCCATAGTAACTGGTTCCTCGCCTGGAATCCTAATTACTCCTCTCCGCTTCCAGGAACGAGAGCATTAGACCTACAAAATAAGAGATTCTTTTCTTCTCATTAACTAGTTTTACTTGCTCAGCACATTAATGTGGAGCTAAGAATGATTATACGGGGGCAGCACATGAGCTGCATAAATCTGCTTTCTGTACAAAACAGCCATGGGGAAAAGGAGGGTGATGCTGGGAGGAGACCCTGCGGTTCTTGTTGGTGGGTTTGTTGGGTATTGAGGGGGAGAGCATCATCTCTCCCATCCAGAGGGACTTGGACAAGCTTGACAAGTGGGTCCATGTGAAGCTCATGAGGTTCAGCAAGGCCAAGTGCAAGGTCCTGCACCTGGGTCGGGGCAACCCCTGGTGTCAATCCAGGCTGGGGATGGAGGGATGGAGAGCAGCCACAGGAGAAGGACTCGGGGGTGCTGGGGGTGCAAGATTGGCCATGAGCCGGCAACGTGCGCTTGCAGCCCAGAAATCCACCCGTGTCCTGGGCTGCATCCCCAGCAGCGTGAGCAGCAGGTGCAGAGAGGGGATTCTGCCCTCTGCTCCGCTCTGGTGAGACCCCCCTGCAGTGCTGGACCAGCTCTGGGTCCTCAGCACAGGACACACATGGACCTGCTGGAGAGGGGCCAGGGGAGCCCCAGAAATGATGCGAGGCTGGAACAGCTCTGCTGGGGGACAGGCTGAGAGAGTTGGGCTGTTCAGCTGGAGAACAGAAGCTCCAAGGAGACCTTAGTGCAGCCTTAAAAGGGCCCGAGAAGAAAGATGGAGACAGACTTTTGAGCAGCGCCTGTTGTAATAGAACAAGGACTGATGGTTTTAAACTAAAGAAGGGAGATTCAGGCCAGACATGAGGAAGAAATTGTTGCCCCTGAGCCTGGCCCAGGTTGTCCAGAGAGGTGGTGGATGAACCATCCCTGGAGACATCCCAGGCCAGGCTGGATGGGGCTCTGAGCAACCTGAGCTGGTGAAGATGTCCCTGCTCATGGCAGGGGTGGCACTGGGGGAGCTGGGAAGGTTCCTTCAACCCAAACCATTCTGTGATTCTATGAAATCTCCCCATTCCAGAGAATGCCAAGTCCTCCTGCTTCAAGATGGTGGTTATAGAAATACAGGATGACGTTCCCTGCTTTTTGTAGCTGCCCTGCTTTGTATTTCCTCTGGAAAGCTGCTCTGAACAGATAAATCAGAAGGTCTAACATCCTGTTTCCCTAGGACCACTCATTACTCTTCCTAAATACACATAATTTGGGCTCTCCCCATAGATGACATTTGCTCCCATATTTTCTTGCTCATGATAAAAAAGCCACGCACGGTTTTGCAGCACAAGTCATTCAGTCTGCGCTACAACCAACCAACAGAGTTATCAGTAGTTGCTGGATCTTGCTCAGTTTCTTAAACACTTTGGAAAGCAAAGATTTTGCAACAAACTTCCTGGGGGAAGCAGGAAAGGTTTTTCCAAGGCCAAAATGGGGCCAGATGGGTTCAAGCTGCTGCCAGACGGACCTGCCAAGAACCACCTGGACCACCTTGAGCAGTAAATTAGTCAGGGAAGCCCCGGGGACTTCTAGGGATGATTTAACTCTTGGTTAACGTAAGAGCTGGAAGGCAAACGAGTCGGTGGATAATCAATTGCAACCCATTCGTTGAGCCAACATCTGGCAGCGTTTGATACCAAACTTACAGCAAACGCCTCACAGATTTCCCTTTGCTCACTTCTTACCAGCGTCACACACCAGTTCCCTTTGATTTTTTATATCAGGCTACC
This sequence comes from Nesoenas mayeri, assembly GCF_963082525.1. NCBI lineage: Eukaryota > Metazoa > Chordata > Aves > Columbiformes > Columbidae > Nesoenas > Nesoenas mayeri. Next base: position 211,754,425 of record NC_137541.1, read on the forward strand.
ATCCTAAATACTTTTTTTCACATAAATACAAGGTCCCTTCCTGCTTTAATACAAAAACCAGAAGCACCCACTCAATCCCCACATCCCGGCGGTTCCCGGGACGGTAGCTCAAGTCATGACGTAGAACTGGAAAGTTTCATCCACCATCATTAGTCTTGCATCTATTTCCCCAGCTCTATTTCTTTTTAATTACACACCCCAAGGCTGTGTGAGCCGCCTTCATTCATCTCACCAAAATACTACACAAGGAAGAACGTTCTTGGTGATTAAGATCAGCTCGCGTCTCCCCATTGCAAGAAGAAATTTCCTCCTCTAAAAATAAAGTGGAAATGTTGATCCCCATTCTAAGGCTCTTCACGCTCTGGGAGACATTGTCTCATAATTCAGTTAAAATCAAGAATGAGAAATGTCTCCTCAATCTGGAAATTTGTTTTATTGTGATTTTGCCGAAATATCAAAAAACGGTGAGAAAACCAAGTCACAGGTCCAACACTGGAACAGGCTTCCTGGAGAGGTGGTCGATGTACCAAGCTTGTCGGTGTTTAAAAAGGCATTTGGACAATGTCCTTAATAATTTGTTTTAACTTTGGGTCAGCCAGGTGGACTAGATAGAATCAAAGAATCATTCTGGTTGGAGAGACCCTCAAGATCATCAAGTCCAAACATAACCTATCTCTACCACTAATGATGACCATTGTAGGTCTCCCTTCCCTTCCCTTCCCTTCCCTTCCCTTCCCTTCCCTTCCCTTCCCTTCCCTTCCCTTCCCTTCCCTTCCCTTCCCTTCCCCTTCCCCTTCCCCTTCCCCTTCCCCTTCCCCTTCCCCTTCCCCTTCCCCTTGCCCTTCCCCTTCCCCTTCCCCTTCCCCTTCCTCTTCCCCTTCCTCTCCTCTTCTCTTCTTCTTCTCCCCCTCAGAACAAAATGAAACCAAAGAGAGAAGCAAGCTGGCAACCTCGATAAAGTCTTGGGTTAAAGGTGACCCCAATTTTACCAGCTCTGATGGCTGACGAAGCACTTAAGTGCTTTCCATAGGAATCCAGAAATAAGAGCACAGACAAAGAAAGATGAAAAAGGTCAGATTTTGTAGTGATTAAGAAGAAATAAGCCTAAGCAGAAAGAGACTTTATAGCAGCCTTCCAGTATCTAAAGGTGACCCACAAGAAAGCTGGAGCAGGACTATTTACAAGAGCATGGAGTGATGGGACAAGGGGTGATGGCTTTAAACTGAAAAAGGGCGGATTTAGATTAGATAGGAGGAATGAATTATTCCCCCTGAGGGTGGTGAGAGCCTGGCCCAGATTGGCCAGAGAGGTGGTGGATGAACCATCCCTGGAGACATCCCAGGCCAGGCTGGACGGGGCTCTGAGCACCCTGAGCTGGTGAAGATGTCCCTGCTCATGGCAGGGGGGGCACTGGGGGAGCTGGAAGGTCCCTTTCAACCCAAACCATCCTGGTTTGGAAGATCTGCAAATTTTCAATTCAAAGATATTATTTTCTGCAACTGAAGCAAAAAGAGAGCAAGGACAGATCCCAATGGGGACCCCACGGAAAGCTGGAGGAGGAACAAAGCAGAGCTTCTGAAGGACAAGAGGTGACTAAACGTCCTAAGTTGATGGAGAAGGTGAATCTCTGAGACATGTCAAGGAGCCTGAAGGACAAAACTGGAGGTGAAAAGAATCACACAGAATCCCAGAATGTCAGGGGTTGGAAGGGACCTGGAAAGCTCATCCAGTGCAATCCCCCCATGGAGCAGGAACACCCAGATGAGGTTACACAGGAAGGTGTCCAGGTGGGTTGGAATGTCTGCACAGAAGGAGACTCCACAAACCCCCTGGGCAGCCTGGGCCAGGCTCTGACACCCTCACCAGGACCAAGTTTCTTCCCATACTTAAGTGGAACCTCCTGTGTTCCAGTTTGTACCCGTTGCCCCTTGTCCTATCATTGGTTGTCACCGAGAAGAGCCTGGCTCCATCCTCCTGACACTTACCCTTTAGATATCTATAAACAGGAATGAGGTCACCCCTCAGTGTCCTCTTGTCCAGCTCCAGAGCCCCAGCTCCCTCAGCCTTTCCTCACACGGGAGATGCTCCACTCCCTTCAGCATCTTGGTGGCTGCGCTGGACTCTCTCCAGCAGTTCCCTGTCCTGCTGGAACTGAGGGGCCACAACTGGACACAAGATTCCAGGTGTGGTCTCCCCAGGGCAGAGCAGAGGGGCAGGAGAACCTCTGTCAACCTACTAACCACCCCAATTCTAATACACTCCAGGATGCCACAGAATGTCCTGAGTTGAGAGGGACCCACAAGGATCACTGAGTCCAGCTCCTGTCCCTGCATAGGACAACCCCACGAGATCACTGGAAAGAGATCACTGGAAATTTGGTTGAGGTGCTTCCCAGACGTTGGACTAGAAAGGAGCTCAGATGAAGGCACAAGAGAGAAATGTCGTGAATAATTCAGGGCTGGGCATTCACTCTGCAAACAAATACACTTAGTAGTCGCGGAGAAGAAATTTAAGGCTCTGCACTCAAGACCCATCTTGATTCTCGATATATTTTCCAACCAGAGTACAATAAAATGTTCTCACACAGATAGGACTTAAAACTGTCATGGCTGAGAAGAAGCCAAGAACCCAACCAGCAGCAGAAGTCGGCCACAGTTAAATGGAAAACAATCCCCACGTTATCACAAAAGTACTACAATAAATACCAGCAATATTTTTGAGGGGCACAAAACAACATTGTCCTTTCCTAAGTGATTGTTCTAAATTTTTGTTTGCTCCTTCATCTCAAGGCTTCAAAGATTTGTTTATTGTAGTAAAAAAGAACTATTTCAGAGCAGATTCCTGCTTGGGATGACTTGTTTGGTATCCGAGGAAAAAATGCGCCAGCCGCCTGGAGCTGTTTGCTGTTCTTATTTACCGACAGAACGAAGCTCTTGCACATTACTCTGGGTTTTTTTTCTAACAAGAAATATTGGCAATAGCTGCAGATGGTTTCCATTTACAAATCTTTACAAGCCCATTCTCAAAGTTGATGCTTTTTTGAGGTGAGAGTGCGATCACACAAGGAAACCCTCCCAAAGGTGTAAGGATGTTACTCAGCTTTCTTTTATCTCCAAGGCTTTGTTTAGTCCAGAAGTCACTGGAGCGGAATCTACATTAAGAAGAAATCACAGAATCAAGGTGTCTCACAAGATTAACTCACCGGTCGCAGAAATGCAAATAAAAAATAACAATGCCCTTTATAACATGTGTTAACTTGGTCAGCCCAAGATGATGACCAGATGATCACTGCAGGTTTATAGAATAGTCCTGTCCTGTCCTGTCCTGTCCTGTCCTGTCCTATTCTATTCTATTCTATTCTATTCTATTCTATTCTATTCTATTCTATTCCATTCCATTCCATTCCATTCCATTCCACTCCACTCCACTCCACTCAGCTCTATTCTATTCTATTCTATTCTATTCTATTCTATTCTATTCTATTCTATTCTATTCTATTCTATTCCATTCCATTCCATTCCATTCCATTCCATTCCATTCCACTCCACTCCACTCCACTCCACTCCACTCCACTCCACTCAGCTCCACTCAATTCCATTCTACTCCACACCACTCCACTCCACTCCATTCCATTCAATTCCATTCCATTCCATTCCATTCCATTCTATTCTATTCTATTCTATTCTATTCTATTCTATTCTATTCTATTCTATTCTTCCACTCCATTCCATTCCATTCCATTCCATTCCATTCCATTCCATTCCATTCCATTCCATTCCACTCCATTCCATTCCAAATAACATAAAAAGAAAAATCCTAAGCAAAAAAAAAGAGAATAATTCAATATGAAAACTATCTACAGTGCCACTAATAACTTGTGTAAATTACATAGTACCTATGTCCTTTATTGCTAATTATAGCATCCAATATAGTAACAAATGCTGTTGGGAAAAAACTAAACACCCTCTTAAACACACACAGAAAAAAGGAAAAAGAAATTATTTTGAGTACAGCACGTGTACCAAATTCCGCAGAAACACTTAGGAAGATCCAGCCACACATCTTAAAATTAATGTCATTTATCATGTAGTATCAGCATTATATGATCTACAAGTAGTGGTATGAAAAAAAATAACAAGGGGATTTAAAGATCATTATTTCATTTGGGTTCTATATCCTCAGAACAAGGCCCAGAACTTCACACTTCAGAGAATTCTGAGCAACATCAGGATGACAATCTCGATCCCCATGGTCAGTGCTCCAAAAATCAGCCGTATTTCATAATTACCCGTCCTAACTGAACCAATAACCCTCCTGGAAAACCCCACTATTAAAATAACAATACAAGGTTAGAGATGAGGGTGGAGTGATGGAGAAACCTTGTTATATTTTGAGTCCGTGTGGAAAATGCAAAAGGACCCCGATCAATATTGAGATTCTGCAAGTAAGAGAGGTCAAAAACCTATTCTGATGGCTCGTATTGGCTGTAAAATATTCAAAGTGACCTTAAACAGCAAAAGGATTTGATTACCATGGAGTGGCAAAGATTTTACACCATTTAAGATGATGTATCAGCTCCTTGATAGAAATATTATCTGTATATTTGTAGATCGATCGATCGATCTATCTGTCTATCTATCTATCTATCTACCTACCTACCTACCTACCTATCTATCTACCTAATCTGTATATCTATCTATCTATCTATCTATCTATCTATCTATCTATCTATCTATCTATCTATCTATCTACCTACCTACCTATCTATCTACCTAATCTGTATATCTATCTATCTATCTATCTATCTATCTATCTATCTATCTATCTATCTATCTACCTACCTATCTATCTACCTACCCATCTACCTAATCTGTCTGTCTGTCTGTCTGTCTGTCTATCTATCTATCTATCTATCTATCTATCTATCTATCTATCTTATCTGTCTATATATCTATCTTATCTGTATATCTATCTCTGTCTGTCTATCTATCTATCTATCTATATTATCTGTCTATCTATCTTATCTGTATATCTCTGTCTGTCTGTCTGTCTATCTATCTAATCTGTCTATCTATCTATCTATCTATCTATCTATCTATCTATCTTATCTGTATATTTGCGCCTCTTAAAACAACCAGTTTTACTTCAAGAAACAGGAGCACTGACCAACACCGACTTCATCACCCATGACAAAGGCAGAAGAAGCAGAACTAAGAGCAACAGGATAATCTTAAAGATACGACAATTTCAGATGTCTACCAAGACGCTCCGTAAGAATTATTAGACGTGGGAAAAATGCTCAAGTGCGGTAGGAACCCATTTATTCAAGAAATGATGAATAGAAATGAAATTCCTCCAGCCACGTTCACACTCACTGAAGAAGATACATCATTCCTAAATCCCGAGTAGTTGATGCTCAGCCTTGCCCAGCTTTTGGGAAAAGGTCTGATGGGTGCAACATGGCTTTCTGCTATTTATCCTTATTAATTTTAATTCCTAATGCCGGCTGACGATCGGGAGACACCCCTGGGTCACACGAGTTGGCTACGGAACAAATAAAAGCCTGGGGAAAAGGGAGGTTCACAAAGTACCTTTATTTCCTTTTATAATTGACGTGATTTTCAATATTGCTTAATGATACGCTAGTACATTTTTTTGGTTGATTGAGCAAACGCTACTGCAGTAAAACTTCCTTTGCAAACTGTTATAGAGACAGAGAAAACACTCCATTTCTGTGCAATTTTTTTCCCCAAAAAACGCTTTATATGTCCTGTGCACAGTCTTCTATAGTTTGTCTTTCTCCTTTGCAGGTTTTTTCCAGCGTCCTGTGCAGAATTTAACGCAACAAATAGGGTCGTATGTAAAGAAGAATGCAAGCGCGCACGCACCAGAGCAAATGTAAATGTTAAAAAATCACACAATGAAGCAAAAAGAAGTGGATGTAATCCAACAAAGCGGTAGAAAAACGTCCTGTACAGACCATTCGGGGACCAGTTGACCCCGGAGGTCTCTGACTTCCATACTCCAGGAGGCTCATTAAAGGCTCCAAGCACAAAGCATCAAACACTTCAAGTAAAAGTTGGTCTCCATGGGAATAGAGGACAAACTAAAAATAACTCCTAAGACGACGTTTTCACAGTTTTGCCGGAGATTGTCATGGCAATGGAGACAGTTGTAACCTGTTGTCATGCGAACCGGAGTTTTGAATTAATGGGAAAGCGTTCCGCTTCCACTTCGTCTTTATTCATGACGGGTCGAACATCCACGAGGGGAGAATTACACATTATCGCCTCGACTGAACCAGCCAGCTGGGGAGGATAATGCACTGTCTGCTTAAAAAAGAGATTTAAAAACTCCACAGCCACCGAGAGGATAGAAAAGAAGCTGGAGATGTGTTTTTGAGGGGGACGTTCTCCTCTGCCCTTCAGGGCTCTGATAACGTTGTCTTTACTACAGGCCAAGCGGCAGAAGCGTTGGCAGGGAGCAGCCAGGTCCCTTGGGCCACACACTTGAGGCAGAAGCACCACAAACATTCAGGGAAGCGGCAACTTGAATGATTTATCATTTTAACAGAGACAAATGACTAGGACCAAGCCTAGTTAAGGCCGTGCTGATGCCACTTTCCCTGCTTACCTGGAGTCCCTGCGGTTTGACAAGTGGATTTTGGTGTGGGAACACCGGGTAAGATGGAAAGAGAACACCAGGCCCATGTGCACAGACTCTCCTCCCTTCAAGGTGAGCTGGAACGCAATGAGAATCATCCTTCAGAGAATTATAGGATAGTTCGGGTTGGAAGGGACCCTAAAGCTCCCCTAGTGCCACCCCTGCCATGAGCAGGGACATCTTCACCAGCTCAGGTTGCCCAGAGCCCATCGAGCCTGGCATTGAATGCTTCCAAGCATGGGACGTAATCATAACTGTGTCAATGCTTATAAAACATAGCTGTTCATCCTGGAATTCCTATGATTGTTAATTACACTACTGCTTCTTTAACTGCTTTGAGGGGAGAGGAAAAGTATTGCAGGCAACAGAATGCCTGAGCAGTGCACGTCTTTACCCACATGGTCAACACGCAGCACAAAATGGTCTTCACCTCAAGAAATAGCGACCGACTGGAAATAAGAAGAAACTCAAGGTAAGCAGAAGTTCAGCTGCACACTCACTCATCTTTCTGAACGAATCAAGTCATTGTTAGGATGTTAAAATCCCATGTTTTTCCCCTGTCTGATTTAATTTACAGGTGTCACGTGCTTTGCATCTCCTAGGAATGCCACCAACGTGGACAACTTCTCCCTAGAGATGGATGCTCTTCTCTGCAATACTTCGGGTTTCTAATAACAAGAGGCAGCGACATCATTTCTGAGTGTAAATGGATGGCAACAACTCAAGCATAAAGGCAGAAGGTGCCTTTGGTTCCTTACTAAAGAGAATTTCTTAACCATGAGTTACGAAGGTCTTCACCTGCCGTTACTCCAGGGTTTCACTCTTGTACTTCTCCCTCCAAGCATCACATCCGGTAACAGTTCCCCACAACTCTTCCGAGAGCTCATCTTTCCAGCCTGATTATCTTTATTCTTCTTAGGACTCCAGAAGGACGTGTTGGGGACTGGTTTTGGAAGCAGGCATGGCCAGCACTGGGGTGGTGGCCACATTCTGCTGCTCTTCTCGGGAATATTGAAGCGCTGGGTTTGCTTCCCCAGGTCAGTGCTAAGATAGGACCTTGGTACCAGAAACACATGGAGCTGCTGGAGAGGGGCCAGAGGAGCCACAGAAATGACCCGAGGCTGGAACAGCTCTGCTGGGGGACAGGCTGAGAGAGCTGGGGTGTTCAGCTGGAGAACAGAAGCTGTGGGGAGACCTTAGTGCAGCCTTTCCAGACTTAAAAGGGGCTGAGAAGAAAGATGGGGACAGACTTTTGAGCAGGGCCTGTTGCGATAGGACAAGGGGTGATGGTTTGAAACTAAAGGAGGGAGATTCAGGCCGGACATGAGGAAGAAATTGTTGCCCTGAGGGTGGTGAGAGCCTGGCCCAGGTTGGCCAGAGAGGTGGTGGATGAACCATCCCTGGAGACATCCCAGGCCAGGCTGGACGGCACTCTGAGCAACTATTCAATGGTTCTTTGATTCTATGGTTTAGTACCAGTGTTGGATCAATGGTTGGACTCAATGATCCTGACGGTGTCTTCCAACCAAAATGGTTCGATGATTCTAAGTGGCATGGCACTAGACATGGACTAGATGATCTTCAAAGGTCCCTTTGAACCCAAACCACTCTGTGATTCCATGACAGGCTCTGTTGCAGACATGAGAAGTGTCCCTGGTATTTCGGACACGCGGGGTGTAGCAGCTTTGCCCACCTAACACAACTCCCACGTCCCCCTCTGCCCGCAGGACACTGATCATCTCCACCCAACACCTGCCTTCTGCTGGTGACACCATGAGGATGACTAGGACCAACACCAGCAGCAAACACAGCTGGACGATCTGTAAACAGTGGGATCGGCTCCTTTATGCTTTACTTTAAATCACAAATAGAGAAGGTCACCCAGCGGAGGAGCCCAGCACAGTGACATCTCGGTGGGGTGGCCAGGAACACAGTTATCCCAGCAGCAGAGGTGACCAAAACCCAGTCCCTTCAGTGACAGAGCAATGACAACGCTCTTACCGCTCTTATTTCTGTCCTGCAAAGGTGGCAAAATACACAAAATTAAATCACCTCTCTATCAGCACATCCAAGAGAAAAATAAACGCAGCGACAGATAACACGTAACTCATCGCGCCGTGACCTGCGGGGACATTTCGAGCAGCAGAGCAATTTTCCTCCTGGCTAAACAAAGATTTATTGAATACTCTAAGCTCAATGGAAAGGAAAACCTATGGTAGGAGGTAAAATATCCACCCCAAGCCACAGTGACCCACAGGGTTGTTCCCCCAAAGACAGAAGAAGGACCACAGGGACATCTTCCCCATGGGCTGTGATGCTTCGGCACCACTCGTTCATGACCCACAGGGTTGTCCCCCCAAAGACAGAAGAAGGACCACAGGGACACCTTCCCCATGGGTTGTGATGCTTTGGCACCACCCGTTCATGATCCCACAGGGTTGTCCCCCCTAAAGACAGAAGAAGGACCACAGGGACATCTTCCCCATGGGTTCTGATGCTTCGGCACCACACGTTCATGACCCACAGGGTTGTCCCCCCAGAGACAGAGGAAGGACCACAGGGACATCTTCCCCATGGGTTGTGATGCTTCAGCACCATCATTACACCCTAACATAAAAACTTCATTTCTTTCCCAACGTGAGGATTACGGCTCCACCTCAACCCCACGCGAAGCGACTCAAAGGGCTTTAGATGACACGACAAACGCGTTTTTAGTTAAAAAAAGACCCAGAGATAGCAATTCCTGCAAGGAAACGAGCCCTTCTGAGCATCAGCAGAAATTCAGAGGTCGGGGACAGGGGAAGGACCGATGGGGGCGAAGGGAGGGGGAGCTAAAAAAGGCTGTAACACTAAAGAGTCTTTCAGGGCTCATTTATTTGAGCAGTGCCAAACCAGCTCGCTGATGCAATATTTTCTTCCTGCACTCCGAGCCAGGGCTTTGGGATCTAATAAATCATCGCTGGCCGCAGAGACATTAAAATTCTAGCCCAGTACTGCATGAGATGAAACGAGGCCGAATGCCAGCAAGCACGGGGAGAGGGAAGCAGGCACTTCAAAATAACTATACGAACGCGTTTTTGCATATAAGAAACTCCTGATTTTGGTTTCGGATGAGGCTGAACGGCACGGAAAAAGAGATTAATAAGGCAGAGCTCAACCGCGCCGCTTTGGGAAAGCTGATCCCCGTTAAACCAAAACTAAGACGTCAGGTAGGAAACACAGTAGGAAAATACACTGGGTAATTTACAGATGTGGTACAAAGCAGGGAACTGTTTCTGAAGCTTATGAAAAGTCTTTTACGACCCCCGGACCGGATCACGTTTCTCCACATACAGACTGAATCGCATTGACTACGTATAGTGTAGAAAATAATTGTGCGCCAGGAGAGGAGGAAAAATTCAATATTTAATCTACAAAGACGTTTCCAGAAGTCAAGCCACACAATTTTAATTTATTGCCGTCAGACTGCAAAAATATAACAAGTAACTAAGCACTTATTCACTGACAAAAAATAACGGGGAGGGGGGAAGCGGGGGAGGAAAGGCAGCAAATATTAAGGGTTTTCAATGGATCATGAGGCATATTGGAGCTTATTTGCAATCACTTAATTGAAGCACCTGGGGATTTAAGAGGTATTGAATGCGCGGTGTGCAAGCCGAGAAAAACAAGAGAGGATGTGAATTTGAACTGCAAACGGCAGGAGAAGAATAAGCAGGAAAAGGCATTTAATTTAGACTCGCTGAGATTTTTAACTTGGAAGTGAGAGGTTCTGAGCAGGCGGGGGGGTCAGTGCTGGGAGGCATTTTGTTTTATCTAGAGATAGTTATGGGGAGGGAAAGAATAATGATGGAGGTTTGGAAAGCAACGAGGCCAAAATAAGTTTTAATTTGATGTACGGCAAGTCAAGTGTGACCAGGAAACGTGACCTCAAGGTGTGGAGATGATACCAAGATGGTCAATGGTATTTTTACCTATACAGAGGTTTGTTGTTCGGCAGCAAAGTAAAGGGAACATGTAGGAAAAGAAGTTTAAATGGTGCAAAACAACAGAACCATGAAGAAATAAAGAAAAATAGTAAGATGGCTTAGAAACACATTCTAAATGAACAAAGCCACCAAAAGAGTTGCATTCTATGATGTACAGAGATGAAGAATCAAAACAAGGATACAAATATATTCACCGATTTTAATACTGTTTTAAAAGCCTAAATCACTGGTCAGAATTGGTCTACATGCTTTGGAAGGCTGAAGGGAAGAAGCCAGAGAGTCGTGGTCAATGGGGCAGAGTCCAGTTGAGGCCTGGATCTAGTGCAGTGCCTCAGGGGCAGTGCTGGGGCCGCTGTTATTCAATATGTTCATCAATGATTTGGATGAGGGAATTGAGTGTACTATCAGCAAGTTTGCTGGTGACACCAAGCTGGGAGGAGTGGCTGACACGCCAGAGGCTGTGCTGCCATCAGAGACCTGGACAGGCTGAGAGTTGGGTGGGGAAAACATTTAATGAAATAGAACAAGGGCAAGTGTAGAGTCTTGGATCTGGGCAGGAACAACCCCAGGTTCAGTGTAAGTTGGGGAAGGAGCTGTTGGAGAGCAGTGTAGGGGAAAGGGACCTGGGGGTCCTGGGGACAGCAGGGTGAGCATGAGCCAGCACTGGGCCCTTGTGGCCAGGAAGCCAATGGTACCTGGGGTGGGTTAGAAGGGGGTGGTCAGTAGGTCAGAGAGGTTCTCCTGCCCCTCTGCTCTGCCCTGGGGAGACCACACCTGGAATCTTGTGTCCAGTTGTGGCCCCTCAGTTCCAGCAGGACAGGGAACTGCTGCAGAGAGTCCAGCGCAGCCACCAAGATGCTGAAGGGAGTGGAGCATCTCCCGTGTGAGGAAAGGCTGAGGGAGCTGAGGCTCTGGAGCTGGACAAGAGGACACTGAGGGGGGACTCATTCATGGGGATCAATATGGAAAGGGTGAGTGTCAGGAGGATGGAGCCAGGCTCTTCTCGGTGACAACCAGTGACAGGACAAGGGGTAATGGGTACAAACTGGAACACAGGAGGTTCCACTTAAATTTGAGAAGAAACTTGTTCGTGGTGAGGGTGTCAGAGCCTGGCCCAGGCTGCCCAGGGAGGTTGTGGAGTCTCCTTCTATGCAGACATTCCAACCCGCCTGGACACCTTCCTGTGTAACCTCATCTGGGTGTTCCTGCTCCATGGGGGGATTGCACTGGATGAGCTTTCCAGGTCCCTTCAACCCCTGACATTCTGGGATTCTGTGAAGGGCTCATGCTTGCAAATAAAGCTTATTTCTTCAGCGAGTGAAGAATTTCAGACTATGTGCCAATACTCTACAAAAGTAACTGACACACAAAATTCTCCGCTCACCTTGTATTTTCGTTAAATGAAGGAGTGTTTTCCCCTTCAAAACATGTTTCCAAGGCCATCGCTTCTATTCCACCTATGTTTTTTCTCTCCTTTGCCTCACACACGTTTTCTCCTCTTCAGCCCTAGAAATTTAATCGCTTTATTTCTTTTCCACTAGAGAGAAAAAACAAAATCAATATTGTAGCCAAGAAATGAGGCAGAGCATGAAGCAGCTCGGCGGCCTAAGCGAGCACACGGGATTAAAAGGCACACAATGGGGTCATTCAGGAAAACATAACGTGAGGTTTGTTCGCTTTTAAGATCTGAGGTTATTCTGTTGATTTACAACGCGGGGAAACTCAAAAGCGTGTAAAACCTTATACAAACAGTTACAAAACAAGGGGTGAGGGATATTCCCCGAGGTTTGAATGAAACCCTTTGGAAGGTTGACATTGGCTGGACTGATCTCCAAACCAGTCGGGCCTACAAGCATCTATAGTGAGATATTATGATTTAACTCCTTCAAAGGAGCTTTACTATGCCTCCCTTTCTAATATTAAAAAGAAAGTAAGATTTTTTTATCTTGAAACACAGGTATATACGTGTAAAAAACTGAATGGATGGCCTGGTCAAAAGAGTTGTGGTGAACGGAGCCAAATGCAGTTGTTGGTCGGTCAGGAGTGGTGTCCCCAGAGCTCAGTGTTGGCGCCAGTTCTGTTTTATCTCTCTATCAATGATCTGGATGAGGGGATCAAGTGCACCCTGAGTGGGTTTGCAGGTGACACCAGGTTGGGTGGAGTGTTGATGTGCTGGAGGGTGGGAAGGTCATACAGAGGGGTCTGGCCCGGCTGGATCGATGGGCTGAGGCCAATTGTCTGAGGTTCAGCAAGGCCAAGTGCCGGGTCCTGCCCTGGGGTCACAGCAACCCCAGGCAGCGCTACAGGCTCGGGGAAGAGCGGCTGGAAAGTGCCCGGCGGAAAAGGAGCTGGGGGTGTTGGTGCCAGCGGCCGAACATGAGCCAGCGTGTGCCCAGGTGGCCAAGAGGCCACCAGCATCCTGGCTGGTACCAGCACTGGTGTGGCCAGTAGGCCCAGGGCAGTGACCGTCCCTGTGCTGGGACCTGGGGAGGCCAAATCCTGAGGGCAGTTTTGGGCCACTCAGCTCAGGGCTCAAAATGGTGGCCCCAGGGGCACCAGAATCACTTCAGGGCTCAAAATGGCGGCCAGAGGGATGGTGGGATCACCTCACAAGAAAGGCCTTGAGGTGCTGGAGAGAGTGGAGAGAAGGGAACGGAGCTGGTGAGGGGCTGGAGCACAAGTGTGATGGGAGCGGCTGAGGGACCTGGGGGGTTCAGCTGGAGAACAGGAGCTGAGGGGAGACCTTCTGATCTCTGAACTGCCTGAAAGGAGCTTGGAGCCAGGGGGGTCGGGCTCTGCTCCCCAGGAACAAGCGCCAGGAGCAGAGGAAACGGCCTCAAGTTGCGCCAGGGGAGGTTGAGGTTGGATCTGGGAACAATTTCTTCCCCAAAGGGCTGTGGGGCATTGGAACAGGCTGCCCAGGGCAGTGCTGGAGTCACCATCCCTGGAGGGTTGGACAGACGGACATGAGGTTCTCAGGACATGGGGCAGGGACAGGGGTGGGGAACGGTTGGACTCCATGATCTTGAGGGTCTTTTCCAACTCAAATGATTCTGTGATTCTACAAATAACCCTAATCTCACCCCAAACCCCTCTGTTTCCTCCTCCTTCACTCCTAAACAAGAAAACTTGTCCCTCATTTCCTCAGGAGTTTTATTCTTTTTATGACTTCCAGGAAGTTAATTGATTACATGATGTTAATTGATTACAGAGATGGTGAATCAGCCATCACTGATCAGGTAACCAGAGCGCTGGAACTCAAACAGCTTCTAATACTGACAAATTCAGCGAAGTGGTTTTGAAGTATTCCTGTCTGAAAATTATGCATTTAAACATAAAAATAACAAGAGTCTACACAAGTCAGAGCTCATTCTTCTCCCAGTCAAGTATGATTTTCCCGTCTGCTCTATACACACCAATTAATAAACATGAAGAAACGCCAGAGGAAAAATATTCACTGTACCCACTTCATACATCTTTAATCACCCTGAAATCAATTCAACACCCTGCACACAGTTTAAAATGCCTGTTTTACAGACCCGGTAAGCAACGGATCACCTAATTAAATCCAGAAATGGCATTTCCCAATCAATGGAAGGGGTAGACGTGCATGTAGATCTTACAAGCACAAAAAAATAGAGCACCCCAATGCTGCCCGCTTCAGCATCAAAGCCATTTGTCTGGCGTTCCTCCGCACTCCCCACAAATGTGCTGAGGAATGCCAAAAAGAAAGGGAAAGAAGCCTAATTTATCCTCTCCGCACACAGCGCTTCTGAAAGAACCGGGTTTTCTTGGCCAAAGAACTAATCTGGTATCAAAGACCCAGCCTTTCCACAGAATAATGCGGCAAAAATTTAATTTTAAGTTAATAAGAAAGGCTGAAATCAAGCCTAGAATTATCTTTGTCCCACAAAGAGTATGCAAAGGAGGATTAAAAGCCGACTGTAGAAATCCTATCGAACATCCTTCCATCTTCTACAAAAGCAGAGGCTTTCAACGTAGCAATAAATTAAATGAACAGTCAAGTGTAAATCAGGTCAGTCCTCACACATGTAGTTGTGTCTGAGGTTCGACAACGAGCACAAATGATACAGATTAGGATAAAAACACACGTGAGAATCCCACACCTCCTGTCCTGCCACCGAAGCGACCAGAGGGTGGATGATGCTGATTCCCTCCGTTCATCGTGACGTCCCATAAAATGTCATGGGTTCAACTTGGTGGATAAAACTGAGTTTGTAATTTGGGAGATGAGCAAAGGGCCCAGCTCAGGGATGCTTCTCGCTCTTGCGGAGGTTCCGTGGAGTGAACCCAAGTCACGGGTGGGAGAGATTGATGTACCTGAGGAAGAGCTGGAGCTTCTCACACCCCAAAAGGATGGAGCTGGGGTCACTTGTGGCCAAGAGGAGTTTGGAGGGTCCTAGAACAAACCCATCCTCAGCAAGCAGGGTGATCAACCCACTGACATTGGCCACGTTTCTGTTCACCTTTCCACAAAGATTTCGAGGGAATTAGACCGTACAATTTTTGCTTCGGATTTTGCAGCATGAGTCACAAACGTAAGAGCATCAGCTCGCACAAATCCTTAATCCTTCTGGGGAATCCCTCGGAAAGATCCCCAACATTTCAGACACACAAGGAGAATATCAAACCTTTGCACCAACATTGAAAAGATAGTAATTAATATGTTGACTCGTGTGTTTGCCTACCAGCCACACCTGTTCTCTATCACAAAATCTCGTAACCTCCTGTGTGTGTTATATCGTAAATTAAAGCTACATTACTGTCATATCTCTTTCTCAACGCTCTCAAAAATCCCACGGAGAGGCTGCCATTTGAAGAAGCAGGAAAATCAATTAAATCGAAAAGCAAATGAACCCAGACCTTGCAGACAGCATAAAAAAGGCTGACAAGTGACACGGGGAGACACCGCGCATTTCTACGTACAAATGATACAGCTCTTAGCCAGGGCTTCTCCTTAAATCATCAGAAATAAGACTATTTTATGCTTTAAAATGAAGAAGATGCATTTGTTGCTTGAGGAGGAACAGAGTGGATCTTGCAGCGAGATCACAGATGAATTGTAAATGCGATTCAAAGTCTCCTTCCCCAAAATACTTTGGTGAATGTCGTGCAGGATAAAACTTGCCAAGCAGCAACCCTTGAATATTTATTTCACATTCGTGTGCTGCAGAGGCTCCTTAAAAGCGCCTCGGGGCACTCTGAGGTTAATCCACCTTGGAAATGCAGCTAAACAGAACCCAGGTGCACAAAGAGGTTTTATTAAAAGGCGTCAGGTTCCTCCTGGTGAAATGAGCCCAGCTCTCCTGGACCTACGCAGGTGTTTGCCAGCTGGGTCAGGCTCACGGGCTGCGAGAGAGAAGGAAAAATAGCTGGGATGGAGTGAAAGAGTCCAGGGAATGAGCAATGCAAGGAGAAGGAGCAGAGGAGCAGCAGAAGGGATTGATCGTTCCCAAAAATCCAGGGAAGGGGGTGATGGAGGGTGTCACCTTCGAGTCCTCTCTGAGAGGAAAAACAAGTGGGGATTTGGGCCAGACATGAGGAAGAAATTGTTGGCCCTGAGCCTGGCCCAGGTTGGCCAGAGAGGTGGTGGATGAACCATCCCTGGAGACATCCCAGGCCAGGCTGGACGGGGCTCTGAGCAACCTGAGCTGGTGAAGATGTCCCTGCTCATGGCAGGGGGGGCACTGGGGCAGCTTTGAAGGTCCCTCCAACCCAAATTATCCTGTGATTCAGCCTAGAGAGAGAGTGACCATCGTTCCTTGCCCCACACATCTGAAGGGGGGTTTGCCTTTCCCTTTCCACCCAAGAGCCAAACACACAACCTGGTCAAGACAATCTCTTTAAAATGGTTTTTACCATTTTAGAAGAGCTGCAGTGAGTAGTTTAGACACAAACCCCAGGGATGGGACTCGAGGTCAAACACAGACCACTTTGTGTAGACATCTACATCTGAGTTGGCCGTCAATACACCTTGTGGAGGCTCCATCTGAACATGAGCAGCAACTTCTTTGCTGGGAGGTGCCAGAGCCTGGCCCAGGCTGCCCAGAGCGGGTGTGGAGTCTCCTTCTCTGAGACATTCAAACCCCCATGGACCCACCTGTGTCATCTTCTCTGTGACCCTGTGTGAGCAGGTGGGTTGGACTGGATGATCTCCAGAGGTCCCTTCAACCCCAACCACCCTGTGATTCTGTGAGCTCTTTTAGGACACAATCCAATGGCTCAGAAAGTAAACCAGACCACATGGGAGATGCTCTTTTCTCAGCCCTTAACATTAAACCAGCTCAGGAGATCACTCACATCCACACTGCAGGGACCTAAAATGGGGCAAAACGATTCTGAATCTGGTTTGACCAGGTTAAATTGTGTGTGGATTGAGGTCTAGTATAAGGAGTCTGAAAGAAAACTGAGAATCTTTGTCAGAGAGCAAGTGGAGGGTTGGATGTGGGAAAAGGTGGAAGGGCACAGTCACCTGGAATGGTCTCATCAGTAATTTGTGGCCAAAGAAAGATGAAAATATATCCATATTGTTTAGAGATTTTTATGAATAGATAAAGAGTGAGAAATTAAAAAGACAGAACTTGTCATATTCCTTTTAAAATTTCAAATAATCTATTGAATAAAAGCATTTTACCTTCCCTAAGTATAGCGGGGAAGGAACAGCAACATTCCTTCACAACACGTAGAATCTAAACAGGTTTGTCTGAACCGAACCAAGGGCTTCCAGCAGCAAAAATTGAGCTGGAAAACAGCTTTTCTGAGCATTGTGGCAATGGCAGGACTGGGAAAGTGTCGTGCACCGAAGTGACACCAACTCCTTGGAGGTTTTCTAACCAGCTTCGCATCTTCGGGCTCTCAGATTTTATTATCATTTATTATTCAGTAATAACGACAACGAACACGGAGTCTCACCCACCCAAGGCTCACGAATCACAGCGTCTAATTGGTGTTTTAATCAGCTTCTGGTAGGGAAAATGATAACGGTATGAACTGCAATAAACGTTTTTATGGTTTGGGGCTTGAAGTTGAAGAAGTTCTGGGAGATGTTGATTCTTCATCCCTGATTCCGCAGAATGAGATGAGATACGTGACAAAGGAAAACCAGCACATTTGGGGCAGGTAAAGTGAATTCTACTACTAAAAAGGCAAATGAGAGCACTTAAGTCCGTTTTAAAGTTAACCTCAATTAAAACAGCAGCTTACAGAAGGTTTAAGCTAATTACAGGTTGGTTTAATTGAATAGTAAACAACACTCAACCACCATTCACCGGTGATGTTCTAAAATATGGCGAATTAGCAAAGTGGAAGCAACCACTGGAGCACAAATCCGGCGATAAACGTTTCCCTTGGGAATTTAACACTTCTTCTTTCACTAAGAAACTCTATTTAAAAGCTTCAAATAAAAAGAAAATAATAATTTCCCATAAAAATTAATCTAATTAAGATCACACCTTAAAAATCAGGGAATAAACTGTTCTTCACGCTTCCTTTAAGGAGGCTCAAGGATGGCAAAATTAAGAATCTGAATAAATGTATATGGAATGTCAACCTGTTGAGTATGTGCCAAGGGTGTCTCATTGCCCCTAACACACCAGCAGCCCATTTGCTACATTTTATTTCTCTTTAAATGGACCTCTCTCCATAACCCACCACCAACAAAGAAGCGAGAATGAGAAGAAAGTCAGATCAAAACCTTTACCTCAACGTTATTACACTTTGGGTGTTTTTATTAGCTTGTGGTTAATTAGGAACTGATAAGTAGCTAAATGATAGAAGTTAAAGCAATGTAAATGAAGACAAAGAATAGAAATTAAGAATTAGATAGAGCCTGACACTTGTAACGCAGGAGACATGGCTGCTTTCTCTTAATAATTGTTGAGAACACCCGCAGGACTTGCCAGTCTTTGAGATATAAAGTATCTATATTTTCCCCCTTTTTTTTGCAATAAAACTCCAGGCCTTTCACTAAATACTCAAACAAAATCATATTTTAAATGTTCTTCTAATACTATTTGCTTAGCAAAGAAAATAGCTATTTTTATTTTGTATTTTTTTAATTAATACTCTATTTTGGAGTTGTGTCGTAAGAGTTCAGCCCACTGACTCCTTACACCTCTACAATGGGAAAAATCATTTATAAATCATTTATAAACATCCTTTAATTTCTGCTTCAGTGTCCTATGTTCCAACAGTCACTTGTATCTTCCCCTCTTGGTTTTGCCACTGACAGAACTCAAGACCTCGTTAGATTTTTTCCGGTCTGATCTGCCTCCAAATTCTTCTTTGTTTGGCACATCTGCCATTAATTTATCTCCATTTCCTACGAATTCTGGGAAAGAAATGGCTAAAATGTCTAAAATACGATGGTTTGGGGTGAAACCAGTCTCATGGGGGCCACGATCCCTACCATATATATATATTTTTTATATATTTATTTAACTGCATGGTATAATTATGGGCTGATTCCAATGGGATGAAGTTTAACAAGGCCAAGTGGCAGGTCCTGCACTTTGGCCACAACAACCCCCTGCAGCTCCAGGCTGGCACAGAGTGGCTGGAGAGCAGCCAGGCAGAAAGGGACCTGGGGGACTAATGGACAGGAAGCTCAACATGAGCCAACAGTGTGCCCAGGTGGCCAAGAAGGCCAATGGTGTCCTGTCCTGGATCCAAACCAGCGTGGTCAGCAGGACAAGGGCAGTGATCCTTCCCCTGTGCTCTGCATTGGGGAGGCCACACCTGGAGTCTTGTGTTCAGTTCTGGGCCCCTCAGCTCAGGAAAGAGATTGAAGTGCTGGAGCGGGTCCAGAGAAGAGCAACAAGACTGGGGAAGGGACTTGAGCACAAGCCCTATGGGGAGAGGCTGAGGGAGCTGGGCTTGGTTAGTCTGGAGAAGAGGAGGCTTAGAGGGGAGCTCAGCACTCTCTAGAACTACCTGAAGGGCAGTTCTAGCCAGGTGGGGATTGGGCTCTTCTCCCAGGCATCAGCAATAGGACAAGGGGGCATGGGCTTCAACTCTGCCAGGGGAAATTGAGGCTGGAGATTAGAAAGCAATTCTGTGCAGAGAGTGGTCAGGCATTGGAATGGCTGCCCAGGGAGGTGCTGGACTCACCGGCCCTGGAGGATTTTAAACTCAGATTGGCCATGGCACTTAGTGCCATGATCTAGTCAATGGACTGGAGTTGGACCAAGGGTTGGACTGGATGATCTCTGAGATCTTTTCCAACCCAGTTGACTCTGTGATTCTGTGAATCTTCATGGTGATTAATCAGCAGGAGTTTTTAAGATAATTTCCTGTTTGTGTTGCCTTTTGATTTATTCAGAAAGCAGTCGTGTAGAATTCACTCATCCAAACCAGAAATCCTCCTTCCAGAAAGGTCAAGGTACAAATTCTACCCAATCTGCACCTCCATTTTTAAATCAAATCATCTTATGAAGTGCCAGAAAGCAGCTTCTAAAACATTCCGGATGGGGTGAAAGCAGATCTAGACCATCTACATTGCAGGGATATGAAGGTGGAGATGTGAACACATGCTAAAATCAAATCAAATCAAAGTGGGAGAAAAGTGGCCTCTTGTCCAAACCATCCTTGTGCTGGAAAGCACAAAATTGCTGTTATTTTTGTTGTAGGAAAATAACTGTGCACTCACGGGCTCATCTATCACTGGAATCCGCAGGTCTCTTGCATCGCTGATATTTTTGAAGAGACTATTATTCACTATTATTTTATTCCGAACCTCTAATGCTTTGACTGTGAGACCAAAGCTCCTCCGAGTATCTCAGACAAAGCAACACTAAGAAATTCAATGGGGAAATAAGAAAAGTGGAATAAAAACGGGGCAAAACGCAGAGTATCGACCGTTCTCCTCTCCACCAGCTGAAATAACCATCAAAGTCAATGAGAATATTCTGTAAATGAAGCAGCCGAGAGTATTTAATATCCATTCCCATTTCGCACGTTAGGTCAAAGTCAACACCCGCAACTGGCAACGCAAATGGAAAGAAGGAAGTTTCAACACAACAGGACACTTGGTAGCTAATTATATTATATTAATAGCTAATTATATTCAACAAAATGTTAGAAGGAGCATTTTAAGGCGGATTTTATAAGGTGCTTCCAAGATCTGAAGAGCAGCCAGTAAACATGAAACCACAGATACGCCTGAACTGAGATTTTCTTTCCAAATCAGCGCCGTTCAGCTCCCCACTAGTTACATAATTATGATCAACATATTTCAATGCCTTTTTTTGAGTATTAAAGGTGACATTTTGAGACAACTCTGTTCTAAAGAGGGACTTTAGACACCCAACTTGCTGTTGAATGTAAGATTAACTCAAGCTAAGCGTAACTTGGAAACAAAACAATCCATCAATAACGCAGATTAAATCAACGCCTATAACAACAACCACATGTTCTCCAAACCCTGAGCTCTCGCTCGCGTGATTTTCATTCCTACATCACACGATCAACATCGGAGGCAAATCCTCCAGCTCCCAGTTGACCCCGTAGTAACTTTTTACATGCTTTGTTATTCTAAAAAAACCTTTTTTGATCCTTTTCTTTAGAATTTCCAGGGCATCCTCTCCTTGTGAATTCAGATCCATTTCTTCTCACTGACTTTGTCACGTTGGATTCGCCCAAGAGTTTTGCGTTGGCGTCGCCCAAGAGTTTTGTGTTGGTTTCACCCAAGAGTTTTGAGTTTGTTTCACTCAAGAGTTTTGAGTTGGTTTCACCCAAGAGTTTTGAGTTGGTTTCACTCAAGAGTTTTGCGTTGGTTTCACCCAAGAGTTTTGCGTTCATTTCACCCAAGAGTTTTGAGTTGGCTTCACCCAAGAGTTCTGAGTTGGCTTCACCCAAGAGTTTTGTATTGGCTTCACCCAAGCGTTTTTCCTACAAGTCACATTCCCACCTGTCTCCCTCATGAGAACTCTCCCTTCATTAAGGGATTAACTCATTAACGACCACCCGCACACAGACATTCATGAAACAGCTGCCAAACGCCGGTCCTACCTGTATACGCCATGTTCTTCGGGTTTCCGTAGGGAGCCCCAGGTTGGACGGGGCTGTAAACAGGGTTCATGGTGGAAGACCGGGAGCTCTGAGGACAAAAGAAAAGCAGAATTGAGTCAATCACCTCAATTTATCTCCAAAAAAGTTGTCTGTGTAAAGAGTCTTTGGCTACACGATAGCGTCACCCCGTTATAATTCAAGACACAGTGAGCTGTGATGGAAAAGGATTTACAACGAGACATTACAACCAGGTAGCGTAATTAATAATTCAAGTTGGGGATCTTTCAGTTAATTCCCTTAACTTCTTCTGCCTACAAATGTACCCGGAGCAGATTAATTTTACATATCTCTGCGTTCAGAGCGGCTTAGGATTTGCGACCCCATGTCCAGCTTGTGATGAACAAAGAGGAGAAGCCACAAATTCAGACAAAAGAATCCTCCTCCTCCTCGGAGCTCATCACTCTTAGGTGACAAAACCAACCGCCATGAAGACCTCACCTCTCCAAAATGAGCAGATAAAAGACCATTCGCTGCTGGTGAAATATTTGTGAGCTGATTCCCATAAACTCAAGCCCAAGGTTTGGTGCACGGGGCACCCAGGGCCACCCACCGCATACAAGACTGGGAGATGCCACCATGGACATATACCCTGTTTCCCCCAAAATAAGCCCTACCCCGAAAATAAGCCCTAGGAGGATTTTACAGGATTTTTGAGGATGTTCAAAATATAAGCCCTACTCCAAAAATAAGCACTAGTTACAGTTCATTAAAAAGTCAATTTAGATAGTGTCCAGGCAGCCACACATGTAAAATTAAAATTAATTGGGAATAGAATGCAGCAGGACAGATGTGACAGAATGTGACGACATGGCCATGTTTGAATAGATGTTGATTAGTTGTTCAAGATTGTTGTTCATGGAAAAATACGACAACCCTTGAAAATAAGCCCTATATAAGACCCTGTCTTATTTTCAGGGAAACAGGGTAACGCGGGCAACGAGACAAACCAGCCCTTCTGTTTACCTCTGCAATAAAGATGCCGAAGTAGCGCCGGGTTCGCTTCTTGTGAGCTTTATTTAGAGGAAAGCAAGTGACTTGGGGATTTGCGTCTACTATCTGTCAGTTAAGCAAGTGGCTCAGTTAATTATCTTAATGAAGCACATTCTCGATTCTGATTAATGGGAAAATCAGTCATTAAGCTTCATTAGGCGGCGCATTTGTCTCCACAGCTATCTAGTGACAATTTCACACAAGAACCTCAACAAACTTGCTTGAAAATGTGCATTTTTTTTAAAAAATGTATTATTTTACAGTTCATAAACAAAACAGTTCTTTCCAAACAAGTCTCTCATGATGGATGCACAATTTGTTAAGTCAT
Source organism: Nesoenas mayeri (assembly GCF_963082525.1). Classification (NCBI taxonomy): domain Eukaryota; kingdom Metazoa; phylum Chordata; class Aves; order Columbiformes; family Columbidae; genus Nesoenas; species Nesoenas mayeri. Next base: position 211,777,480 of record NC_137541.1, read on the forward strand.
TAACTCCTTCCGCTGTACCTCGGGATATGAAACAAGTCAGATGTTAAATGTTAGCACCAATTGACTTGACAACAATTACTGCTTAATTAATTAGCCTTCCCTCCACTCTCAGCAGTTCTCAAAGCAAAGGAAACCGTAGTTGTAAAACAAGCTGGAAGAGAAAGCTCCACCAAGAGATGTATTTACACCAGCAGCTTCACTAACGCACGATGGAGCTTGTAAGATCAACAGGAAAATCAATGCAAAATTTAACATCCCTGAGATATTATAGCGGGGGATTTACACCCCAGTGTAAGGGGTTTATGGCCCTGGGGTGTCCCGGTGAGCCCGTCCTGGTAAGTGTTTGCTTTTTGGCTTGAGTTCTCATATACAGGAGAAAACCCAACGTCATCTGTCCCTGAGATGATGAACATCAGCTTGTGTAAGCGTCCGACCAAAACTGCGACTTTTGGGCTGCGTATGGATCCTGTTCAACACAGGAGGGTGTTTCAGGGTAGGATGTGGTGGATACAGGATGCACTCAAACGTACAACTCAAACCATACAAACACGTGTCTGCGTACAGTATAGAGAATCACAGAATCATTTTGGTTAGAAAAGACCTTTGAGGTCATCAGATCCATCTGTTAACACTGCCAAGTCCAACACTAAACCACATCCCTAAGTGTCTCATAGAATCACAGGATGGTTTGGGTTGAAGGGACCGTCCCAGCTCCCCAGTGCCCCCCCTGCCATGAGCAGGGACATCTTCACCAGCTCAGGTTGCTCAGAGCCCCGTCCAGCCTGGCCTGGGATGTCTGCAGGGATGGTTCATCCACCACCTCTCTGGCCAACCTGGGCCAGGCTCTCACCACCCTCAAGGCAACAATTTCTTCCTCATGTCTGGCCTGAATCTCCCTCCTTTAGTTTAACACCATCACCCCTTGTCCTATCACAACAGGTTCTGCTCAAAAGTCTGTCCCCATCTTTCTTATCAGCCCCTTTTAAGTCTGGAAAGGCCACACTAAGGTCTCCTTGGAGCTTCTGTTCTCCAGCTGAACACCCCAACTCTCTCACCTGTCCCCCAGCAAAGCTCTTCCAGCCTCGCATCATTCCTATGGCTCCTCTGGCCTCCCGCTGCCAGGCCGGTGGGATGTCCAAAGCCTCCCAAGGGACGGAGTAACTCCTCCTCTTCCCCAGACACCCTTCCAGTCAGGTTCTTAGGCTGCAAGGACCTTCAATCTGATCCCATCCCACCATCCTCATATTCCCAGGAGAAAAGTCAATATCCAGGCTCCACATTAGGTATCTGGCCACCCAACTAACAGCACGATGCCCAAAGCTCTCAACAAACGCACCCGTGGGGCTGAACGATGTTCTTTGCACAGGGGACCACTGGGACAAGGGGCAATGGGTTCAAACTGGAACACAAGAGGTTCCACTTAAATTTGAGAAGCAACTTGTTCCTGGTGAGGGTGGCAGAGCCTGGCCCAGGCTGCCCAGGGGGGTTGTGGAGTCTCCTTCTCTGCAGACATTCCAACCCGCCTGGACACCTTCCTGTGTAACCTCATCTGGGTGTTCCTGCTCCATGGGGGGATTGCACTGGATGAGCTTTCCAGGTTCCTTCAAGCCCTGACATTCTGGGGTTCTGTGACATCCCTGCGGCAACACCCACTGGCTGCAGAAAAGCTCCATCCTCTTCCACAGCCAAGTGCGGGCACACAGCCCTTCACGTTGGCCATTGCAGAGGGTCTGTAAGCTCAGGATGTTCTGCAACAGAGCAAGAAAGTGATGGGTCCATCTTGCACCAGCCCTGTTCTCTCCTTCTCTTCCCCAGCTGACTCTTCCTACCCAAGAAATGACGTTTATGAGGGTCCCTCTTCCCTCTACCTTCCAACCAAACGTTTGTTCCTCCACCTAGAACTAAAAAGCAACAGCCGGACCTGCTCCTGGGTGAGGATGGAGTCACGGCTGCATTTCTAAAGCCCCTTGTCCCACGCAGTCGTCATTTCTTTCACGCTTTTCTGGGCGTAAAGAGCACAAATACATCATAATTTGCTGAAAATTGCTGCATACACCTGGCTCGCTTGAGGTGTCGGACCGAATGGTAAAATGAAACGCTCTTATCGAGAAGGATGAAAGAAAATGCTTTTTAGCCGAGATAAAAAGATGGCGAGCGCGATATTGTACTGTGAGGAAGAGGTTTGTGCTTCGTCCCTGCTTGGTATGCAGGGTGTTATTTCCAGCCAGCATGAAAGAGTCCACGCGAACAGCATTTGAGATGGAAGGTTTTCTTTCTTTTCAGCATCCAGTATTAAAGCGCATTCAGTGGAGCTTCCATTACATTTCGCGAGACAATATGGCTGAAAAATACATTTTAAACTCATTACGGCCAGCGCATTGTGGCATTCGAAAAGCTGCGCTGGAACAGGAATCAAACAGGATTAGCAAAATTAAACCTCCTTCGCCACAATAACTTGCAGCCCTTGCTCGTGGCTATGAATATACAACAAACAGACTAATACAAATGAATTATAAACAGGCAAACATGAGTATTGCTCTTTTGCACGGAGCTTCCACTGGTTCCTAAGCCCCAGGGCAGGGATGTTCTGTTGTTTAGAAGCTGCTGAGACCCCAGCAAGAAGCTGAAGGAGAAGCTCCAGCAGGGATGCCATGGGAACAAGCTGCTGGTGAACAGGCTCGGGATACCTGAAAACATTCAATTTTCGTCTATTTTACCTTCCCCGTGAAAGCGGATGCCATGGTTCCATCACACTAGGGAATTACTGCAGATGAAGGGTAAATAGAAACACTAATAAGAGAGAGGTCAGGCTATGGGAGGCCACCACGCCAAGGCGCCGGCCAAATGGAGTTTGCAAGAGGGATTTCTGAACCGCACGAGCAGGGAAATGAAAATGTTTGTAGTCTGAATGTGGAGCTGGAACTGGATGTGCTGTGAGGTGGCTGCAGAGCCGCACTCGGATGCTCTGGATAAAGCTGAGCTTTGTGCTCTGCACGGTGTTCTGTTGCTGCCGCTCGGGGGAGATGACTCTGTCCTCCATCCCTGGTGACAGCCTGCGACACAGTCATAGAAACACTGCGGTTGGAAAAGCCCCTCAAGATCATCCAGTCCAACCGTTCCCCCACCCCTGTCCCTGCCCCATGTCCTGAGAACCTCATGTCCGTCTGTCCAACCCTCCAGGGATGGTGACTCCAGCACTGCCCTGGGCAGCCTGTTCCAATGCCCCACAGCCCTTTGGGGAACAAATTGTTCCCCACATCCAACATCAACCTCCCCTGGCGCAACTTGAGGCTGTTTCCTCTGCTCCTGGCGCTTGTTCCTGGGGAGCAGAGCCCGACCCTCCTGGCTCCAAGCTCCTTTCAGGCAGTTCAGAGATCAGAAGGTCTCCCCTCAGCTTCTGTTCTCCAGCTGAACCCCCCAGGTCCCTCAGCTGCTCCATCACACTTGTGCTCCAGCCCCTCACCAGCTCCGTTCCCTTCTCTCCACTCGCTCCAGCACCTCAAGGCCTTTCTTGGCGTGAGGGGCCCAAAACTGAACATCATCTGATGGGGACAGACTTCTGAGCAGGACCTGTTGTGATAGGACAAGGGGTGATGGTTTGAAACTAAAGGAGGGAGATTCAGGCCGGACATGAGGAAGAAATTGTTGCCCTGAGGGTGGTGAGAGCCTGTCCCAGGTCGGCCAGAGAGGTGGTGGATGAACCATCCCTGGAGACATCCCAGGCCAGGCTGGACGGGGCTCTGAGCAACCTGAGCTGGTGAAGATGTCCCTGCTCATGGCAGGGGGGGCACTGGGGGAGGTGGGACGGTCCCTTCCGACCCAAACCATCCTGTGATTCTATGATCTACTTCATCTCCTTCCAACAGGAACACTCAAAAACCAGCACAGGTATCACCACTACCTTCAAACCACGACAGATGCAAGACAATGAGAATATCCTTCCCTCTTGTTCTTTATCGTTGGTTTGCTTTGCTTTCTTTAATTGATCTGCACATCGCCTCTTTAAATTCATTTTATACAAATGGCATGCTAATAGTATTCAGACAAAGCCTCCTTGAACATGGAAAGACCTCCTGACCTTACACTACATTCAAAATTCCAATAACTTTCTGAACCATTTCTGCAGTGAAGTCATTTGAAGCTTGACCGTCGCTTGGGATCTGCCGATCGCTAATTAAATTAACTTCCAATTCATCCGCTAAAGGTTCATTTAGGCAAACTACAAGGCTACGTCCTACGTTTCCCCCCAAAACTTAGGCGGTGACAGCTCAGATTCAGAACACAACGTGGTTTTCCACAATCAACAGCTCCTTTTTAATACAGCCCTTTTTTAGCTACACCGTAACTAACAGCTGGTTGAACATATCTCACCTAAAGCAAAATATTTAACGAGTTGAAGACCTTAGAAAAGAATCTGGTCAAAGTTGACGCAATTCTAGTTCATCTTTTATTAATAAAATAAAATGCAATTCGAAAAAAAATTGATGGAAAGAGAAAATATCTGCTCTGCTCCAGCCTTGTTTAACACGGATAACTGTAAAATCCCCAGCACAATCTCCAGCTCCACCAAACCTGCTTCATAAATTAATGAAGTTGGAGCAGAAGGGTCATCATGGTCTTCAAACCATCCACCTGATACATCTATTGATCTTCATATTGCCATTTTTATTGAAGAAGCACCCATGAGGTGGCAGCTGACAAGAAGAGCCGGGCAAGGAGCTTTTCTTCCATCCTGAGAGGATATTTGCTGCTCCCCCCTGTGCTGGGCACTGGGGAGGCCAAACCTTGAATCCTGGGGTCAGTTTTGGGCCCTTCATAACAAGAAAGACCTTGAGGGGAAGTCGGGCTCTGCTCCCCAGGAACAAGGGACAGGACAACAGGAAACAGCCTCAAATTGCGCCAGGGGAGGTTGAGGTTGGATGTGGGAACAATTTGTTCCCCAAAGGGCTGTGGGGCATTGGAACAGGCTGACCAGGGCAGTGCTGGAGTCACCATCCCTGGAGGGCTGGACAGACGGACATGAGGTTCTCAGGGACATGGGGTAGTAGAGGAACGGTTGGACTCGATGAACTTGACAGGCTTTTCCAACCAAAATGATTTTATGATTCTGTAATAAGCATTTCCACATCTGATATACAGGTTTGATTTCAGGTTTATTGGCTTGCTCATGGTCATGTCCTGCATCCCTTTCTTTCTGGGAGTGTTTCCAGTGGAAATGAAGATGTGCAGCAAAGCCGCAGTTCAGAAACATTCTAGCAGTTGATATTACCGCACACAGGATGGTTTGAAACTAAAGGAGGGAGATTCAGGCCAAACATGAGAAAGAAATTGTTGCCCTGAGGGTGGTGAGAGCCTGTCCCAGGTTGGCCAGAGAGGTGGTGGCTGAACCATCCCTGGAGACATCCCAGGCCAGGCTGGACGGGGCTCTGAGCACCCTGAGCTGGTGAAGATGTCCCTGCTCATGGCAGGGGGGGCACTGGGGGAGCTGGGAAGGTCCCTTCCAACCCAAACCATTCTGTGATTCTTTGCTGATGGGAACCAGATTTGAAGCTCAGTCATCACCCGACGCAATCAAGACGTTTGATGTGTGAATATGGACGGCGTTGAAGTCGGCAGTACAGGTGGTGATTAACTCAATGCCGTTTGTGTGCGGTCTTTCCTGAGGCTCTGAACGTGACTCAGCTGCATTACTCATTAATTACGCTGACGATGTATTTTCCTCGCAGATACCTCCTGTCGCGCCACTTTGGCAATCGGAACGGCACGTGCGTTTGTATCCGGCTGCTCCGAGGTGTCCCAAGGGCTCAGCAATGAAAAGGTCTGTATGCAGATGAATTCTGTGCTGTAAATTCTTTGCTATTTGCAAGACTAAAGGGTTTCACCAGGAGGTAACCAAAAAATAAATGTGTTTTTTAATAACTAACATACCTGTGTGTCCATAACCATTCTCAGCAGTTCTCAAACATCCTCCTTGATTAATCCCTATTCATTTCTTCAACTTGAGGCCTTGCCAGCTTTTCCCTTTGAGATGAACCCTGTTGCACACCTGTATTTAGTGCTCTCGTTCTGCTCTCCAGCTGAGCCACGTCCTCCTCCAGCTCATTGTCTTGATTCTTTTATCTTCACAGTCCGACTTCATTGTTTTTTGGCCGAAAAGACTTCCCAGGACACACAGTTTGAAGACTCTTCTCTCTGCTCCTTTCTTTCCACAAACAATAGCGTGGGACATTTTCCATGAGGAAAAGTCTTTTGATAGAGCGGGTTCTGCCTTACTAGACCAGGCTGAGCACAGATTTGCTGGAGGTTCCAGTACAAATTGGGGAACGAGCTGTTGGAGAGCAGTGTAGGGGAAAGGGACCTGGGGGTCCTGAGGACAGCAGGGTGAGCATGAGCCAGCACTGGGCCCTTGTGGCCAGGAAGCCAATGGGACCTGGGGTGGGTTAGAAGGGGGTGGTCAGTAGGTCAGAGAGGTTCTCCTGCCCCTCTGCTCTGCCCTGGGGAGACCACACCTGGAATCTTGTGTCCAGTTGTGGCCCCTCAGTTCCAGCAGGACAGGGAACTGCTGCAGAGAGTCCAGCGCAGCCACCAAGATGCTGAAGGGAGTGGAGCATCTCCCGTGTGAGGAAAGGCTGAGGGAGCTGGGGCTCTGGAGCTGGACAAGAGGACACTGAGGGGGGACTCATTCATGGTTACAGATATCTAAAGGGTGAGTGTCAATAGGATGGAGCCAGGCTCTTCTCGGTGACAACCAATGGTAGGACAAGGGGTAATGGGTTCAAACTGGAACACAGGAGGGTCCACTTATATCTGAGAAGCAACTTGTTCCTGGTGAGGGTGTCAGAGCCTGGCCCAGGCTGCCCAGGGGGTTGTGGAGTCTCCTTCTCTGCAGACATTCCAACCCGCCTGGACACCTTCCTGTGTAACCTCATCTGGGTGTTCCTGCTCCATGGGGGGATTGCACTGGATGAGCTTTCCAGGGCCCTTCAAACCCTGACGTTCTGGGATTCTGTGATCATTTGTGCTGTAGCTCATTTCTCAGACCTCCACCTTCCTCCAGATTCTCAGGCTGGAATTTTATTGGCATCAGACATAACCAATTTCCAAAGATTTTGGTCTTTCCAAATGGTCTCCATTCAGAAGGTTCCTTGGCACTTGGTAGGACACCAGAAACCTTGGCGGGGCAGTGGGGGTGAGGGCAGCGTTCACATTTTTCCATCAATGTATATCTATATTATAGCAAATCGTCGAACAGATGATGTTTGATGTCTCACAGGACCATGAAAATGTATTTAGATTATTATCTATGATGCTAGACAAGCACTATCAAGTGTCCAAACAACATTTTTAATTAACTTACTGCAGAATTTGACCTACCATAAAATTATTGAGGCTTTGGTTAGAAAATTTCCCTGGCTTATAAACATTGATCCCATAATATCACCCAGTCATTATTAAAAAAAGCAAAATATTTTTAATTATCTTTCTTATCTGAGACTTCTCAAGCTGCTTCAGCCCTTCCTCCCTTTCTCCATCGCTCCTTCCCCTACAGACACAAAAATAATGTTCATAAAAAGATAATTTACGTTACTAACAAATATAAGCTTCCCCTTCCAAGCTCTTTAAAATTATTAAAATAAGACACACTTTAATTTCTGTTTTGCTCCAAAATTTCCAACCGCTACCATTAATCATCATTTTTGTAATTGCTCCCCGCAGTATGGGAGAATCACTTTCCAACAATATCCTGAATATTGAGTATCCTGAATATCCTTCCCAGGCACTGCGGCAGGATCAAGACCTAAACTGGGACCTGGACGGATTACACCGTATAAAGTCGACACGCCAGAAATACAAGATTCCTGGAATTAAAATCAGATGAGGGCAGAGATGTCATTTAATAATATATGGGTCACGATCCACTCGGCTTTATTTGGGCAGCGTTCAAATCCACTGCGCCGCAGGGTTTGGGTCATTTATGACTTCCAGCCATAGCCGTTCCTCGTTGCCCTCTAACGATCTCCTCCTAACGACGTCCTTCGCATGGACAAAGATGGGATATAAAAACTGGGGAAAATGAAGATTAATGGTGCAAATATTTTATATCTATGTGGGAACTCGACTTGAATCCCAAAGATTTATTCAGTCACCTCTAGCTCTCAAATATCAAAATGGAGTTGGAGCCGGGGCGTTCTACAGCTTGTTCCCCTCCCCATGTCCACCAAAGCTTTGCATGGATTTGGCTGAAGGTTGGTGGTGTTGGTGGGGATCGTTGTCCCATCAGAGTGTCCCACGAATGTCACCAGCTGCCCAAACTCAAATGCCTTCACGACCAAACTATGTCATGCTCCTGAGCTGATGAAGGAGGTGACGCTTAGCATCCACGCTCCCTACCATGACCGCGTTCCTTCTGCACATACGCCCTACATGATATTTAGGGAATTATGGAATAGTTCAGGTTGGAAGGGACCTTCCCAGCTCATCCAGTGCCACCCCTGCCATGAGCAGGGACATCTGCACCAGCTCAGGTTGCTCAGAGCCCCGTCCAGCCTGGCCTGGGATGTCTCCAGGGATGGTTCATCCACCACCTCTCTGGACAACCTGGGACAGGCTCTCACCACCCTCAGGGCCAACAATTTCTTATTTCTGTGCTGAATCTCCCTCCTTTAGTTTCAAACCATCACTCCTTGTCCTATCACAACAAGCCCTGCTCAAAAGTCCGTCCCCATCTTTCTTATCGGCCCCTTTTCAGTCCAGAAAGGCCACATTAAGGTCTCCCCAGACCTTGTGGATGCTGCAAAAATATGCGCTAAAACAACATATAACCAGCAAAAGAGAAAGAAAGTTTGCATCAGATGGCAACGATCAATCACTTGAAATCTTTAAATGAGTCTACGTGGTCTCAACCACAAGTTAAACATTCCATATAGGAATTACTGAAGGTCGGTAGCGAGAGACAGGAGACCAAGATCAGCCAATGTATGATACGACTCCATAACACAAGCAAGATGCAATCAATTAGCATATTCATTTCATAATGACTGTAAAAGCCAAGAATCTTTCACTCTACCATTCCAGAGGGGTTTGCAAGTGCTTTTGTTCCCCTCCGGTTCCCAGTGAATATCTCCAGGCCCAGGAGGCCCGAACCACGAATTCTTTTGCAGGCCGCACAAAGGAAAGGGCTGAAAGGCCACAAAAAGTCAACAATTAACGCTTTTCATACATTTCCGGACTTTTCTTCCTCAGCTAAAGAGCGGGAAGAGATTGAGCGAAGTCTGAAGGAGCTTACGCCTTGTAGTTTATACTGGCAAGAAGGAATTGCTAAATCCCCATTGATTTAGGCTGGGCAGACAACCCAGCTTTGCGTTCCCGTTTTCCATCCGGGGGAAAAAAGGCAATTTTAGGGGTTGAATAGCACGGCAGAAATTAAAGCAGAGCAGTCATTCACTTCTTTAAAATAAATGTATGCCGATGTGAATGAAAAAACAATGAGAAAAGGCTTTGGGGCTGCTCGGAAATGTTTAAAATGAAAAGCTCGCTCTGGAGCAGCCAAGCAAATATTGGTCTTCACACGCAAACGTTTCTATTCACCTCAAATTGATTTGTCCTGTAAGGTCAAGGATACGCAGAGCCATTCGAGCTACCAGTATTTAAGTGTAGGAAAGAAATAAATCCTGATGTTTTATTCAAAATATTAACAATGTGATAGGTAAATCCAACAGGAGACGATGCTCTTGGTTCCGAGAGTGAAGTAGGATTTCCAGTCGCAACTACAGGTATTTCTGATCAAAGCAATACCAAAATGTTAACACATTCACTTGTCGAAGGATATTACACGTTAAAACCCAAGAGGGCGCCCAGCAATGATATTATTAGTTTAATTAACTAATTTGTCATTCACATTTGCTTTGGCTTGAAGGATACCAGAGCCTCCATATCAACAGTGACAACGCTTTGTAGCAGTGATAAAAACCTTCTTTTCTGTCAATCCTTTGATGCTATGGCGACAAAAAATGCCTAAAAGTTCCCGTTTGCCACGGAACGGTTTAATTTCATGTTCATCCCTATTGTGAGAAAGCAATTTTGCAATTTAACAGAGTCACTGAACAGGTGACTCTGAACATTTAACAGAGTGATGGCCAACAGGTCACCCCAAATTTTACACACGTGCGGCCACCACAACTCTACAAAATGTGTTTAATTGTCCGTTTGTCTAAGCTTTCTGCTTTTTAAATATAATTTCAGTAGTAATATCATTTTGGTATCATTTACAAGTGTAAAGGCAAAAGTTCTAGTGAAGGCAGAATGTATAATCTTTGGGTTATACATCCTCCAAAATATACTGACGTCTTCGCACCATAAATAACATAACGAAGACATGAAAACATACACTTGTTGCTGTCTTGTACCAAAACCAACACCAAATCAAGCACTTTGCACATCCAAATAGATAGTGAGGTATCACCTTTATCGGATAATTTAATTATTCCTAGAATTCAGTGCCACAGCTATTTTACAACACATTTAGGTGTAAGCTTAAAACCTGGGTTTAGGCAGAGATGCCTGTAGCCTCGCAGCTTTACATTATAAACTCTATAAAGTCTTATGAATATTCCACAAAGATCCCAGAGCGTTAGACATTGATTACGCGACTTACAGACGCACACCCCTGATTTATGCGTTTTGAAACAGAATAGAAATCAGACCTTTGATTTGCAACCCATTCGTGACACATTTATTTCCATGCCAATAAGCATCATCTCGGTTCGTAACAACCTTTTTGCCATCGCTCTTCATAACAATTCAATCTGTGACTTAAATTAACTCGATCGATCATAGAACAGGTGCTCACCGCCTACTCGAGAGGTTTCCTCGCTCCACATTTCCCTCTGCTCTGACGATGCCCAAATTGATATTACCCGCAATGGAAAACACGGCCTGGCAGGGGACTGATTTGGGTAAGATTCGCTTGAGTTTTTAATGAATTCACAGCTTTGTTTTTACATGTTTGGAAAATAAACTCAATGTTCACAGGAAGAGTTTGGTGAAATATTGGGTGGCGTGTTCTGATTTACCCTTAAAAAGCAAGAGAAATCAAGTTCACAGAATCCCAGAATGTCAGGGGTTGAAAGGACCTGGAAAGCTCATCCAGTGCAATCCCCCCATGGAGCAGGAACACCCAGATGAGGTTACACAGGAAGGTGTCCAGGCGGGTTGGAATGTCTGCACAGAAGGAGACTCCACAACCCCCTGGGCAGCCTGGGCCAGGCTCTGACACCCTCACCAGGAACAAGTTGCTTCTCAAATTTAAATGGAACCTCCTGTGTTCCAGTTTGTACCCGTTGCCCCTTGTCCTACCACTGATTGTCACCGAGAAGAGCCTGGCTCCATCCTCCTGACACTCACCCTTTAGATATCTGTCAACATGAATGATTCCCCCCTCAGTGTCCTCTTGTCCAGCTCCAGAGCCCCAGCTCCCTCAGCCTTTCCTCACACGGGAGATGCTCCACTCCCTTCAGCATCTTGGTGGCTGCGCTGGACTCTCTCCAGCAGTTCCCTGTCCTGCTGGAACTGAGGGGTCACAACTGGACACAAGATTCCAGGTGTGGTCTCCCCAGGGCAGAGCAGAGGGGCAGGAGAACCTCTCTGACCTACTGACCACCCCCTTCTAACCCACCCCAGGTCCCATTGGCTTCCTGGCCACAAGGGCCCAGTGCTGGCTCATGCTCACCCTGCTGTCCCCAGGACCCCCAGGTCCCTTTCCCCTACACTGCTCTCCAACAGCTCCTTCCCCAACTTACACTGGAACCTGGGGTTGTTCCTGCCCAGATACAAGACTCTACACTTGCCCTTGTTCTAGTTCATTACATTTCTCCCCGCCCAACTCTCAGCCTGTCCAGGTCTCTGATGGCAGCACAGCCTCTGGCGTGTCAGCCACTCCTCCCAGCTTGGTGTCACCAGCAAACTTGCTGACAGTCACTCTATTCCCTCGTCCAAGTCACTGATGAACATATTGAATAACAGCGGACCCAGCACTGCCCCTGAGGCACTGCACTAGTTCCAGGCCTCAACTGGACTCTGCCCCATTGACCACGACTCTCTGGCTTCTTCCCTTCCTGGTTTCAGTTCAATGACTAATTTGGTTTTAAGACATAATTCCAATGGCAAGGAATCCCTAACATTCTCTGATTCTGTGAAGAGCTAATGAGGAATCAGGATTAAGAAAGAATAAAGCATGTATAAATGTAGCAAAATCTCCGCAGCCCTGCAAGCAGCACAAGCCCTCGGTAAGCCAGACATTAGGCTGGACATGTATCCTCTGGAAAACCAGTCCTAAGCTACTCAACAACGTCGCCGGCGCAGAAAACAGAGGGAGAGCCCAGGGCAGGACCTGAGCGATCTTCACGCCAATTGCCAGGCAACACGGGGGAAAAATGTCCTCGATGGGAAGAAAAGGAGGGTAAATGGTGAGAGCGAGCGCGACCCCTGCGATCCGGAGAGCATGGGAACCTGCGCTTGAGAAAGAACGAGCATCGCACAGCAAGACGCTCCCCCAACATCCCCCCCTTGTTTTATTTCTCCCCCCCCCAATAGACTTCTTGCAATAACTATAAAATGACCTGGTTATAAATTTTCAACTCACAAAATATTGTATTTAAATAGTAATATAATAATATACTAATAATACCATTTTCTATCTATTTTCCGCCAGCATCCCTCAACATGCAAAACGCTCCCATATTACAGAGGAAGACTCGTGGAGAGGAAGATGCACTTCCAAAATCTTTAACTTCTCCGGAAATAATAAAGCAACAGCGCCTAAATTTAGATATCAACACAACAGCGACAGACTTTTCCTCCTAATGTGGCCGAAGGCTACAGAAATGTAACTAAAAAGCTTTCTAGAGGTGGCACTTTAATTTCACCCTTAGGCGATCCGTTTGCCACAGGCAAGCAATTAAGCACACGTGCACCTTCCCTGATTAAGCCCTTTGCAGAGGTTTCCCCCAGGTTTCGCTATTAATTTTCAAATTAACATCACACCACGCCGAGCGCATCCAAAACCGCGGGTATTTCAGCCCCGCAGGGATGAGCGGGGCCTTTTGCACCCCTTGGTGAGGCCGATGGTGACGCTCGCTGGTCAGAAAGGGTCCGTGAAAAGATAACGTGTGTGCCCGCACTCCTACTGGTGTTTTACGTGCTGCAAAATACTTGTTGTTTGGGAATGACGTTTTCTTGAAGGATTTTATTCAGCACAGAGGGGTGAATCCTTCAAGGATTTCCACAGGAGAACACAAAATCACGGCTGAGGCAAAACGTAGAATAATAGAATCATTTTCTTTCTTGTGAGGTGATCCCGCCACCCTTCTGGCCGCCATCTTGAGCCTGAGGTGATTCTGGTGCCCCTGGGGCTGCCATTTTGAGCCTGAGGTGATTTTGGTGCCCCTGTGGCTGCCATTTTGTGTTTTGAGGTGATTCTGGTGCCCCTGGTGCCGCCATTTTGAGCCTGAGGTGATTTTGGTGCCTCTGGGGCCACCATTTTGTGTTCTGAGGTGATTTTGGTGCCCCTGGGGGCACCATTTTGATCCTTGAGATGAGGGGGTCCCAAAACTGCCCCCAGGATTGGCGGTTTGGCCTCCCCAGGTCCCAGCACAGGGACGGTCACTGCCCTGGGCCTGCTGGCCACACCAGTGCTGGTACCAGCCAGGATGCTGGTGGCCTCTTGGCCACCTGGGCACACGCTGGCTCATGTTCGGCCGCTGGCACCAACACCCCCAGCTCCTTTTCCGCCAGGCACTTTTCAGCCGCTCTTCCCCGAGCCTGTAGCGCTGCCTGGGGTTGCTGTGATCCCAGGGCAGGACCCGGCGCTGTCATGGAGGCCTCGAGAAGGGGCAGAGTAGAACATGAGGTGGCCAATGTCACCGAGCTCTGCTCCTCCTCATGCCTTCCCACAGCTCCCGAGCTCTTGCTGTTGATCGACCCCAGATTTGTCATCTCCTGCTGGAGTGCGTTCAGTACAATTGCGAATCCTCCTGATCTGCAATTCGCTGTTGCCATCTGATTTTGAAAATCTTCTGCAGACGTTGGAGGAGGGAAATGGAAAACTGAACATGAGAGAACTGCTAAGGCTGTGCTGACAGCTATTGGGAAATTAAGAGGTCAGGAAAAACACTCATCGGCCCCTGTACTAACTGGCAAATCTGAGTTGGCATCACAAAGTCTCCATCATTCTGCATCACTCTGTGTCCAGCCTGCTTGTCTCCATCTCACAGCCATTGAACAGTCCGTGCGAAGTGAGTTAATGATTTTGGTCTAGATCACAGTAAACGGACGTTCACATCCACAACATGCAGCAATCGCCCCGTTACTGGCCATTATTTGGAGAGCATTCATAAAATCAAACCACAAACCAACTCCGAGCCACGTGGTGAAACCATCACCATCTCGCCCCAACTCCACGACATGAAGAGCACTTCATAGCTCCAAGGTCTGTAGGTCACCCACCGCTCAACATTACATCCACCCTGCCCTCAACATAACCATCTACAAATTGCAAACTAACATACAACCCCAATGGAGTTTCCTTCCTGCAGTGTGGACCACGGTTGAGACCTTCACAAGCACCATGATGGACTTGAACAGATGACCATCCATGCATGTAGCTCATGAGGAACTTTCCTCCATAGGTGCTACATGGAGAGTCTCCCTATACATCTAGAACATCAAAATGTACACACTTCAGTTCCACATCTATCATTTTTATTATTAAAATGTCAGGTAAGGACTTTGTGACTGCTTAATGGCCAAGTGGATACGCTGAATTCTTCTGACGCTGATTTCTAAAATATCATGGCAAGCTTAAAAATCCTGAGATCAATGGGAAAGCCATTAAACTAAAGAACACTACTCGAGGGATGCAAGGGGACTGGATTAGAAATGAAGAGGGGGAAAGTACAGAGGTGGAGGGCAGCACGACAAGATGCAAAATCAGCGCATGGATCTCCAAGTCCAAACCAGGAGCACAAGAGGCTGAGTCACAGCAGCTATGTTTGGTATAAATCCAGAAGAATCATTCCTAAAATAGCCTAACGAAATACTAAGAAGGAAAAAGAAGGAAATTCCATCTCTAATATAGAAAGACTTCATCTCGGAGAGCTTAACGCTGTAGGAAAAGCTCCAGGCTCACAAGCATCCAAAGTGAATGAAACGCTGGTGTAGATGAAGAGATGTTCTCCATGTACATCAACCCTTTGTAGACTCATGGAATCATTTGGATTGGAAAAGCCCCTTAAGATCATCGAGTCCAACATTAACCCACCCCTGGCACTGCCCCATGTCCTGAGAACCTCATGTCCGTCTGTCCAACCCTCCAGGGATGGTGACTCCAGCACTGCCCTGGGCAGCCTGTTCCAATGCCCAATAAACCTTTCCAAGAAGAAATTTTTCCTAATATCATGTATAATACCAGTGGTATTAAGGGATGATTCAAGGCTTGTAGCTGGCTCCCTCAGCTCCTGAAATCATATATGAGCGATTTGGCAATGAAAAACAGACACTATGGAAGAGTTTCTACAGTGACCTCTGTTCCAGGGTCATGCAGGTTCCCTGGGGGTAAATAGGATTTGGGGAGCAATGACTAAACTCTCTTGGCCAAGGAGGCCAAACAAGGAAAGCTGGAGCAGAATTTCTCCCGACCGCACGTATTCCTGGAGAATCTCAAGGTCCAGAAAGGCGTCAATCACTCATTGAGCAATGAATGGCAACAAGGATGCTGAAGGGAGTGGAGCATCTCCCGTGTGAGGAAAGGCTGAGGGAGCTGGGGCTCTGGAGTTGGACAAGAGGACACTGAGGGGTGACTCATTCATGGGGATCAATATGGAAAGGGGGAGTGTCAGGAGGATGGAGCCAGGCTCTTCTCGGTGACAACCAATGATAGGACAAGGGGCAATGGGTTCAAACTGGAACACAGGAGGTTCCACTTAAATTTGAGAAAAAACCTTTTCATGGTGAGGGTGGCAGAGCCTGGCCCAGGCTGCCCAGGGAGGTTGTGGAGTGTCCTTCTCTGCAGACATTCCAACCCGCCTGGACACCTTCCTGTGTAACCTCATCTGGGTGTTCCTGCTCCATGGGGGGATTGCACTGGATGAGCTTTCCAGGTCCCTTCCAACCCCTGACATTCTGGGATTCTGTGAAACAGGCTCTGGGAACCACTTCTGACTTCCACCACCACACAGACACAATCAGCATCACCAGGAGGGTGCACACGGCATCTCTCATTTAACATACACCAAATACGAACTGGCAATGGTAACCTTTAAGCAATAAGGAGGAAAAGTTATTCATCTTTTAAACTGGGAAGAAAATAACCCCATTTTCCACACCTTACTTGAGGAGTTACAGCAGCTGTGGCTGCCCGTGGCCATCCCAGGACGCAGCCACGCAATATCGGTCACGGTTTTACCGGCGAAATGAGGGAGCAGAAGCACAGGGGAGATGAAGACGACTTGGGAAAACAAGCTGGTTCTTTCCTGCAGTGAACAGTGAGATCTCGGGCAGCCGTGGAGGCATCAGCAGCTCCTGCTGGGCTCGGATGCATCTGTCAGCTCGTGGGGTTTGGTGGAGGTGATGAGGGGACAGATCGTGTCTCTACAACCCATCTTCTATACCCTTCTACCAGAGAATGGCTCCAGGAGCAAAAAGGAGACTGCAAAAGGGATTATACAGACTGCAGAAACCTCGCTTAACCCCAGCTCAGCACAACCGCTCTGGACCACTGACTTGCTGACCTTGTCTTCCCCATCCCATGCACCCATGAGGAAACATCTGGGTGACATTTGGGGAGAGATGCGTTTCACATCGTTTTTCGGGAAGCAGCTCCGCTTTCCCCTTTGATCAGGTGAAAACCTGCAATCCTCGGGTTTAGAGCCTGAGATTGTGCTGAAAGAAAAGACACGGCACAACATAAAATGAAACAAAACGGAGCTGGGCTCCCAGCAGCTACAGCCCGAGCTGTGGGAAACATGATGAGTTCAGAAAGCAGAAATTGAGAGCAGGAGATACAAATAATGTGTCTTTGGTGTTTTCTGTTGAACAAGGGTACAATTTCATAGCAGTCGAATGAGGTCTGGAAGACAAAAGCCCCCAAAATCACTGCAGAGCATGGCACTAATTCTCCTGGACAGGCACCATCAGGCAGCAGCAACAAGGGCTGAGGCTGCTCAAAAGTGGTATCCTGAGTCAAATCCATCCATACTGCTGATTAAGAATGAAATTATAATTGCAATGATCTTCGGGACATGGTTTAGTGCTAGAGTTAGGAGTCGATGATCTTGAGTGTCTCTTCCAAACAAAATTATTCCATGATTCTAAGATCTCCACGAGTGCGGCACCAACTGCTTGATGGTTTTCCCACCCAGCACCAGCCAGGCAGAGGCTCTGGAAAACATTTCCATCACAGGCTTTACTAGGCCGACCTAAAGCAAAGGGGTTAAGCATCCTCGATGATGCACTGAGGGCTGGATGAAGAACCGTGCCTGCTCGGGATTAATCCAAGCTCAGGAAGAATGGGAATACATAACAATAAAGGGTCAGACCACAAAAAGGAGACACCAAAAGTCAACTTCTACTGGCATCCTGGCTCTGACATGGACCAGGTACGTAAGGACATGTGGAAAGGACATGTGGAAAGGACATGTGTGCTGTGCCGCTCTCTCACCTCTAGCAAATTGCTCTTCACAGATACTCTGAGTAAAAAGAAGGATTCATCAGCCCTTGAAAACCTTTTCCATGAACTCTTAAAGTCCGTGTGAAGCAGCACGAGCTCTGACCCTCCGCACCACACCGGGGATGCGAGTTCAACCGCTGAACCATCCGTACGCAAAGAGCAACTCAGCTTTATAACAAGCCCGCTGCTGGTTTCATTCAACAGCCACTAGGTCTTGGATCAAAGAGACAACAAGGACTTGTCTTCCTAAACCTCTTCATAATTTTATATGCACGCAACCTTCAGGTATGTTAGGAGGGTATATTTACTGTCATACCTGCCGCTGTGGTGTCCCAATGTCTATTTTAATGGCACTTAAATGCAAGGACAGACACGTTCCCAGTCCTAACAGACAGAAGAAGACAGAAGAGAAGCTCTGGGGAGACCTTAGTGCAGCCTTTACAGACTTAAAAGGGGCCAATGAGGAAGATGGGGATAGACTTTTGAGCAGGACCTATTGTGATAGGACAAGGGGTGATGGTTTGAAACTAAAGGAGGGAGATTCAGGCCAAACATGAGAAAGAAATTGTTGCCCTGAGGGTGGTGAGAGCCTGTCCCAGGTTGGCCAGAGAGGTGGTGGCTGAACCATCCCTGGAGACATCCCAGGCCAGGCTGGACGGGGCTCTGAGCAACCTGAGCTGGTGAAGATGTCCCTGCTCATGGCAAGGGGGCACTGGGGGAGCTTTAGGGTCCATTCCAACCCAAACCATTCTGTGATTCTAAGAACAAAGTAACACTAGATGCCTGCAAACCTGAACAACCTGTTTCCAAAGAAGACTTTTGATCCAAGAACAGTTAACAACCCAGGTTCCTTAGCCAGTAGAAGAGAGCATTCATTAAAACACAGACACCACAATATCCCAAGTCATCTTCTTCTCTTGAACCACTTCTGTTCAAGTTAAACTTCACCCCTGACCTGCTACTGAGCTCTCACTCAACCAGGATTAGGCAGTCTAGTTGTATTTCTATCCCAACTGCCAACACCTTCACCAAAAAAAGCCTCCAAAAGAATCACACAGAATCCCAGAATGTCAGGGGTTGGAAAGGACCTGGAAAGCTCATCCAGTGCAATCCCCCCATGGAGCAGGAACACCCAGATGAGGTTACACAGGAAGGTGTCCAGGCGGGTTGGAATGGCTGCAGAGAAGGAGACTCCACAACCCCCCTGGGCAGCCTGGGCCAGGCTCTGACACCCTCACCAGGAACAAGTTGCTTCTTATATTTAAGTGGAACCTCTTGTGTTCCAGTTTGAAGCCGCTGCCCCTTGTCCTACCACTGGTTGTCACCGAGAAGAGCCTGGCTCCATCCTCCTGACACTCACCCTTTAGATATCTGTAAACAGGAATGAGTGACCCCTCAGTGTCCTCTTGTCCAGCTCCAGAGCCCCAGCTCCCTCAGCCTTTCCTCACACGGGAGATGCTCCACTCCCTTCAGCATCTTGGTGGCTGCGCTGGACTCTCTGCAGCAGTTCCCTGTCCTGCTGGAACTGAGGGGCCACAACTGAACACAAGATTCCAGATGCACACAAGATGTCATTGCAGGACACCACCGGGACCCACGCCAGCCTTTTCCGCTTGGGATCTTCTCCTTCGTCAAGTGAGGACAGACGCCCTCAGAATCTCCCCAGGGGTTCCTGCTGAATTAGAGCTGCTTTTAGCAAGCTGCTCACGAGATTTGTTTCTCTGTGAGAAACAAGAAGCCTTGTTCAGAGGTCAGTCAACAAGTATTATCGATCGCTTCTTACAGCACCCAGAACTCCACTAAACACTGCGTAATACCAATAAAAATAGCAATTAACTTTGTTCCTAGAAGAAAAAAACAAACGTTGCACAGCAAGGAGCAACAGCCCCAGGGCTGGTTTGTGCCCCAGAAAGCTGATGGGGTCCAACAAGTGACCTCGGTGTGATTGGGGGGCCAGCTGATCCTGTTGCACCCCCTCTTTCCCTCACCTGCTTCGAAACGTGAAACGCAGAGAGCTTTTATTCCCCCTCCTTGTTTGCAATGACAGCAAAGCCTGTTGAGAGCCAAAGTAAGTTAATAGCTAGCAAAGGACTCCAGAGCAAACTGGGAAAGGAAGGAGGAAGCAACAGAGCTGGGCTGGCATCTGTTTCCAGACAGAAAGTTGTAGACAGATGTGAAGTTACTTTGCTTATGCTCAAACTGCTCAAAGCTGGTGCAGAGCTTGGTCCAAGCACAGTGGTTGCTCCCCAGGTGGCACCAAAAGCATTGGTGCGATTTCGGCCAGTTCTGGGCATGGATGGTGCCAGCTCACCTTGGCTTGGGGATTATGTACTCATAGAATCACAGAATCACAGAATGGTTTGGGTTGGAGGGACCTTTCCAGCTCCCCAGTGCCCCCCCTGTCATGAGCAGGGACATCTGCACCAGCTCAGGTTGCTCAGAGCCCCGTCCAGCCTGGCCTGGGATGTCTCCAGGGATGGTTCAGCCACCACCCCTCTGGACAACCTGGGACAGGCTCTCACCACCCTCAGGGCAACAATTTCTTCCTCATGTCTGGCCTGAATTCCCCTCCTTTAGTTTCAAACCATCACCCCTTGTCCTATCACAACAGGCCCCGCTCAAAAGTCTGTCCCCATCTTTCTTATCGACCCCTTACAGAAAGGCCGCACTAAAGTCTCCCCAGAGCCTTCTGTTCTCCAGCTGAACACCCCAACTCTCTCAGCCTGTCCCCCAGCAGAGCTGTTCCAGCCTCGCATCATTCCTGGGGCTCCTCTGGCCCCTCTCCAGCAGGTCCATGTGTGTCCTGTGCTGAGGACCCAGAGCTGGACCAGCACTGCGGGGGGGTCTCACCAGAGCGGAGCAGAGGGGCAGAATCCCCTCCCTGCACCTGCTGCTCACGCTGCTGGGGATGCAGCCCAGGACACGGGTGGATTTCTGGGCTGCAAGCGCACGTTGCCGGCTCATGGCCAATCTTGCACCCCCAGCACCCCCGAGTCCTTCTCCTGGGGCTGCTCTCCATCCCTCCATCCCCAGCCTGGATTGACACCGGTGGTTGCCCCGACCCAGGAGCAGGACAAACACGCTGGAAAAAAGTGTGTTTTGGTGAAGGGAAGTATTAAAGAAATAAATAGTAAAGGACTCTGAGGTTCTGGGTTTGTGCTGCCAACAGGGAGTCTTAATTTATAGCGATGGCTTCAGAACAGTCCATGTGCACTCGGTCCTCCTCGCTAACCGGGTCCCTCCGATCTGCTGAGCTGTTTAGGCTCAATGAGTAATTAGAATATAAAAACCAGATGGCTCTATTTTGGCAACTTCTTTAAAAGGGCCATTTTGAGACGAGCCAGGTCATATCGCAACTAAATCCCTCCAGATTTACCACTTTTAGGTGACCTGTAGTACAGGAATGAACCTATTTGGGCAGCAAACTCTGAGATTGCCAAACCCATTGGACCCGCCCAACTACCATCCAATTTTATCACTAACAGCCGAGTCAATTATTCCTCATTAATAAGACCACAGAATCATAGACTGGTTTGGGTTGGAAGGGCCTTTTAAAGATATTTAATCATTGCATGTTTGGCAAATAAAGTATTTATGTACTGAGCGTGTTAGTTTTCTTTTCCCTTTTTATCTCCAACCCAAGAGCCAAGGTGCGTGTCCACCAGAAATGGACACACGTGTCCATCATCACATTGGACAGAAGTTCTGGGGGTGAATCTCCACTATCTCCACCTCCAACTAGGAGCAATCAGCCAGAGATTAGTGAATAATTCTGGTAGGATCACAAAACCACAGGTTAATTTAGGTTGGAAGGGACCTCTAGTGAGGATCTTCTCCAACTTCCAGCTCCAAGCAAGGACAACTTTGGATCTTGAGAACAACTTCTTCCCCAAAGGGCTGTTGGGCATTGGAACCGGCTGCCCAAGGCAGTGGTGGAGTCATCATCCCTGGAGGGGTTGAAAATACACAGAGATGAGCTTCTCAGGACATGGGGCAGTGCCAGGGGTGGGTTATGGTTGGACTTGATGATCTTGAGGGGCTTTTCCAACCAAAATAATTCCATGATTCTATTAATATGATTCTGTGAACTTCTAAGCTGCCTTGGGTTGCTCATGGACCATCCAGCCGGAGTTTCAGCATCTCTGAGGACAGAGACTCTCGTGTATAATATTAATACACCAGCTATCCAATTAATTCTCATTCTCTTCACGGTGATCTTGGCTCAGAGTCACAAAACAATCAACACTGAAGACAAATTCAGCGTTAACATCATTCTCAAGTCCCCAGTTTCAGAAATCAGCTCTAATTTCAGAATGGACTTGGGGCTGCCGAGGCTTTGTTGGAATTTACTCTGATGCTTCTTCCCTAAAATTCCCACGTTACATCCGAGACGTCATCTTGGGGGGTTTCATGTTTCTTTGTGCTTCGTTGAGATGTTGGGATGGATTCAAAGTGATGTTTTCCAGGATGAAACAGTAAACACAGGACTTTTCAACCGGTGCCAACATCTGATTTCAATGTCCAATGTTAAAACAACAAGTACAAGCTGAACTTCCAGCAACACAAAAAACACATGAAGGAACTTTAAGCTGGTTTATATATATATATATATATATATGTATTAGGTAGTCGCCCATTTCATACTAACTACTAGAAAAACAGACATCACTATCCAAACCCATCTTCCCTTTACTCATCAGCAGAATGGGACTGTAAGCCCATAATAAATTTCAAACCCAAATCCGCTAATGAGATCCCCAAATTTGCTGATGACACTAAGTTGGGAGGGAGTGTGGACATGCTGGAAGGCAGGAGGGCTCTGCAGAGGGAAAAATGGGCTGATTCCAATGGGATGGAGTTCAACAAGGCCAAGCGCCGGGTCCTGCACTTTGGCCACAACAACCCCCTGCAGCGCTCCAGGCTGGCACAGAGTGGCTGGAGAGCAGCCAGGCAGAAAGGGACCTGGGGGACTAATGGACAGGAAGCTCAACATGAGCCAACAGTGTGCCCAGGTGGCCAAGAAGGCCAATGGTGTCCTGTCCTGGATCCAAACCAGTGTGGTCAGCAGGACAAGGGCAGTGATCCTTCCCCTGTGCTCTGCATTGGGGAGGCCACACTTGGAGTCTTGTGTTCAGTTCTGGGCCCCTCAGCTCAGGAAAGAGATTGAAGTGCTGGAGCGGGTCCAGAGAAGAGCAACAAGACTGGGGAAGGGACTTGAACACAAGCCCTATGGGGAGAGGCTGAGGGAGCTGGG
Organism: Nesoenas mayeri; assembly: GCF_963082525.1. Lineage (NCBI taxonomy): Eukaryota > Metazoa > Chordata > Aves > Columbiformes > Columbidae > Nesoenas > Nesoenas mayeri. The sequence goes on from NC_137541.1 coordinate 211,800,456, forward strand.
CTTGTTTAGTCTGGAGAAGAGGAGGCTTAGAGGGGAGCTCAGCACTCTCTAGAACTACCTGAAGGGCAGTTCTAGCCAGGTGGGGATTGGGCTCTTCTCCCAGGCATCAGCAATAGGACAAGGGGCCATGGGCTTCAACTCTGCCAGGGGAAATTGAGGCTGGAGATTAGAAAGCAATTCTGTGCAGACAGAGTGGTCAGGCATTGGAATGGCTGCCCAGGGAGGTGCTGGACTCACCGGCCCTGGAGGTTTTTAAGCTGAGATTGGACATGGCACTTAGTGCCATGATCTAGTCAATGGACTGGAGTTGGACCAAGGGCTGGACTGGATGATCTCTGAGGTCTTTTCCAACCCAGTCCATTCTGTGATTCTGTAATCACAATTCTGGCAAACCCACATTTTTTTGAAAAGCATGAATCCTATTTTTGCATTCCAGTTTAATCACAATTACTGTTTTCTATGCAAATTAACATTTAAAATATATTACTATAGGCTACACGTGTAAATGGAATCTGCAGTTTAGCAATGCCGCCTCAGACAATCCTTCCTACAAACCCATTACCAGCGGGTAAATACTAGTAACTTGTTCAATGCAGAAGAAAATTGGATGTTTTAACCTGAATTTAAGTATTCATGATTAGGTTTTAACTGCAAAATGAGTTAAAGATGAAAACTGCCTCAACCGATTTTAAAGTGTAATTTTGAGAATATATTTACTTCTTTTTTCCTATTCCAGATGGTCAAGACAAGAGTTTCCTCGTCCCTGTGCCAGGAACGTGGTTTGTAGGTTGATACCAAGGAATTCCGGGGGATTTCCAGCTATTAACAGGATTTTGGGGGGAAATGGAGGACCCAAAGGCATTCTTTTAATATTTTTTAAAATACACAGATATGCTATTTAAACAGTTTTAAAAACGTCACCTTTTCTAATCGCATCAGTAGCTTTGAGTCATTAGGTTCATCTTAACACGGCCAAGGGACCATCACTTCTGGTTTGGGTCTATCTCAGTATTATCCCCCTGTATCACCAGCCTGACTGAGAGACCTCATTCCGCGGTCTACTTCTATTAATAATAATTAAAAATTAACACTGCAAGGGTTATAGATGGCATTACAACATCCCGCAGCTCAACGTTTCTAATGTTACTCAACTATTACCACCAACAAGACCTGGCGCGGCGTTTTCCTTATTTATTCTCATTGCCGTCGCCCCAAAAATGCGGAATTTTCAGGCAAAGTCGGGACATGCTGTTCAGTGCTTTGTTATCTAAAATGTTCCTTTTCTTTCCTCAACTTCCTCCAATTTCTTTCCCCGTTTCGTCTCAGGAGCAGCGGATAGAAATCTGCTCCACAACCCTATGAGATAATGATCTCATATAAGTGGGAACTGTTTCCTTCTGCAGACAAATAGGTCTTGAAGAGGAGGACTCAGAGGACCAAGCACGTTGTCGGTCATCCCTAAATTCTGCTCATAAACAGCACTTCAGCTCTTCACGGCCAACAACGAAAGCTTGTTTGGGCCAGGGAAAAATTGCAATCGAAGCTGTTTCCAAGGACTTTCTGCTCGGAGTGACACGGTTACATTTTTATGCCATAACTTGTCTTGTTATATCTTAAATATCTGCTCAACAAGCCTCTTTTTAGAAGCACCTTATGAGCAGATTTCTCTCAATTTGATGCTTGCGCGCATGGGGGTTTTGGGTGTGAAGGGCTATGAGACGACTCAATTTTAAAACACTCAATTTCAAAACTATATTTTAATTTATATATATTTTTGTTTAATGATTTTTTTCCTTTCCATGTGTCCTGTCACATGGGGATCTGGTGTACCAGAGATGATTATCCCAGCTGGGAAATGCCACCTACGGTCCTCACACGTACAGATGGTTTCCTGGGCCGTTTCACTTCTAAACACGTTGCCTCTGTCTTTTCTCTCTCTTTTCCTTCTTTCCAAAGGTCCGATCGCTGATTTATTCCCACCTGGACCAAGCGGACTGCAAAATACGGCCAACGACATGCATCTCATGGAGGTGACATGGAAGAAAGACTTCACGATGGACAACACAACGACAAGAAGACCATGATCACCTCTCCACCGCATTGGTCTCCAAAGCGTCGGAGAGTTTTTCTATCTTCTGGTGTCTATGGAAATAAATCCTGCGGCGCATAAGAACAGATTTTCCTCTTCAACGCCATAAACTGGTTATTGGGAAAGAAGCTGCTCAAGGTGTGGTGATACCCAACTGGTTGACGTGGGAGGACGTGAACGGCGTCAACTCGCAGTAGAGTTCAGAAAAGCAATTTCTCAGTTATTTCGGTGTTTTTCTTGAAATAGCTACTTCTATCGTGTTTAAGAATTGAGGTTATTTTCACCTAAAGCCTAAAACAACATAAATAACAGGAGTGGATTTGAAAATACCAACAGGTATGGTCACGAAGCACCATCAGTCATGGAAGCCAATGTTTTCAACTACAAATGAGCACGGTGACGTGGAAATCTGATGGATTTGTTTACAGGAGGGTATTAAAATAAGGATAATAATATGTAAGAGCCTTAAGTCAAAAGGTGAACAAATTAAAGGCAATAAACTCCACCTGTTGTCTACCTGAGGAGATGTAAGAGAAAATCCAATGGGAGGAGGAGACTCATCGGAAAACAAGATTATGGGAAGAAAAGGAGTCAAAATCCAACCCGAAAGCAGCATAAACAGCCAAAATACCCAAACAACCTAGAAAGTGCATATACCAATTACAAATCTTCAGGTTAAGAGAAAATATCACGTACGAAAACAGCGTCCTAAAAATAGAAAATACGCTAAATGAAATTAAACGGGATAAGAGACCAAGGTAAAGTTCCTCCAAGTTTGCAAAACTCCTTGCTGATCACTGAATAAAAGCTTAGAGTGATTCAAGAAGAGATTTGGAGCTTTAAATTAATTGACGTCCACGCACACGCACGGTTGAAAGGTGAAAAACCTAAAGGATCAGGACTTACGAATGTCAGATAATATTTAAAAGGTTATTGCAAAATCGCTCGTGATGAGGCTTCGTGAACCTTTCACTGAACTCTTCAATGTTTGTGCCCACGCCATAAAATCAAAAGGCTGGATGAAAGAGTAATTGAAAAAATGTATTAAATGCGAACAGCATTTCTGCATTAAACCTGGGTTTGTTGTTTCCGTTGGGTTGAATTACTGGTAAAAAAGCAAATATGAGAGGACGGTGGCGTTTGATGCTCCAACTTGGTTCTCATAAAATTGCCCATAGCTCCGCTCCACCACGACACAACCAGATACAAGACGCCCTTTCTCCCAGAATCCCAGAATGTCAGGGGTTGAAGGGACCTGAAAAGCTCATCCAGTGCAATCCCCCCATGGAGCAGGAACACCCAGATGAGGTTACACAGGAAGGTGTCCAGGTGGGTTGGAATGTCTGCACAGAAGGAGACTCCACAACCTCCCTGGGCAGCCTGGGCCAGGCTCTGACACCCTCACCCCCAACAAGTTTCTGCTCAAATTTAAGTAGAACCTCTTGTGTTCCAGTTTGAACCCATTGCCCCTTGTCCTACCACTGGTTGTCACCGAGAAGAGCCTGGCTCCATCCTCCTGACACTCACCCTTTCCATATTGATCCCCATGAATGAGTCCCCCCTCAGTGTCCTCTTGTCCAGCTCCAGAGCCCCAGCTCCCTCAGCCTTTCCTCACACGGGAGATGCTCCACTCCCTTCAGCATCTTGGTGGCTGCGCTGGACTCTCTCCAGCAGTTCCCTGTCCTGCTGGAACTGAGGGGCCCAGACGTGTTGCCTTCACATTTTAATCTCCTTGCTTTAAATCCATCATCTTACCAAAATATTTAAGAGTCCGTAAGTGTATTTGTGGCCATTTCAAGGCCGACGCTTATTTGTGAGCCGCAGCGGAGGGATAGAAAAATCAGATAATAAACGTGGTATTGTGGTTTTCTTTCTTGAAACCGCAGCTATTTCATAGGTGGGACTGAAAACAAATAAGACAAAATAAGAACAAATGGACACGAAAGACGCCAATGATAATGAGAACTGAAGGTTCAGCTGCGTGTCTGCGTTTCAAAGGGAAAAGCAGAATCAAAGCAGCAGAAAGGAGGAAAAATCCTTTAAAACATAAATATAGTTGAACGCAGAGGCACGAGGCGTTGGGAGCGAGGTCAGAGCTGGGGCACGAAAACAAGAACAACTCATGTGGACGCATCGTTTTTTCCTTCTATTTTACTACCACAGATGTTCCTACTATAAATTGATTTAGTTAAACGATCAGGAGAAAAAGAAATTATCTTATAGTTGCCCACAGTACTCATATTATTTCCCATCTGCACCCCAGTTTCACTAAACAATATTTGATTGTGTAGAAAATATTCCGATTGCATTGCGGAGATCCATATTCTGCTCATACGACTCCAGCACAAAATAACACCTTGAAAAATGAATTTTTAAAAGGCATGATGTGCTGGAGGGTGGGAAGGCCATACAGAGGGGTCTGGCCCGGCTGGATCCCTGGGCTGAGGCCAATTGTCTGAAGTTCACCAAGGCCAAGTGCCGGGTCCTGCCCTGGGGTCACAGCAACCCCAGGCAGCGCTACAGGCTCGGGGAAGAGCGGCTGGAAAGTGCCCGGCGGAAAAGGAGCTGGGGGTGTTGGTGTCAGCGGCTGAACATGAGCCAGCGTGTGCCCAGGTGGCCAAGAGGCCACCAGCATCCTGGCTGGTACCAGCACTGGTGTGGCCAGCAGGCCCAGGGCAGTGACCGTCCCTGTGCTGGGACCTGGGGAGGCCAAACCGCCAATCCTGGGGGCAGTTTTGGGCCCCTCATCTCAGGGCTCAGAATGGCACCCCCAGGGGCACCAGAATCACCTCAGAACACAAAATGGTGTCCAGAGGGGTGGTGGGATCACCTCACAAGAAAGGCCTTGAGGTGCTGGAGCAAATTGAGAGAAGGGAACGGAGCTGGTGAGGGGCTGGAGCACAAGTGTGATGGAGCGGCTGAGGGACCCGGGGGGTTCAGCTGGAAAACAGGAGCTGAGGGGAGACCTTCTGATCTCTGAACTGCCTGAAAGGAGCTTGGAGCCAGGGGAGTCGGGCTCTGCTCCCCAGGAACAAGCGCCAGGAGCAGAGGAAACGGCCTCAAGTTGCGCCAGGGGAGGTTGATGTTGGATGTGGGGAACAATTTCTTCCCCAAAGGGCTGTGGGGCATTGGAACAGGCTGCCCAGGGCAGTGCTGGAGTCACCATCCCTGGAGGGCTGGACAGATGGACATGAGGTTCTCAGGACATGGGGCAGTGCCAGGGGTGGGTTATGGTTGGATTCAATGATCTTGAGGGTATTTTCCAACTAAAGTGACTCATAATTCTATGTTTAATCCAACCAGAGGGACCATTAAATGGAGTGGAGGCATCAAAGGAAGCAAGTGATGGCAAATCAGCTGCAGTGATCTTCCTATACAACACCACTACACTCAATTTCTTTACATAGTCTGTAAGCTTTCTGCCTCTAATCCTTTTAAAATCAACAAGAGTATTGGTTACAGATTCTGAAATCCCACATTACCTGAACATTAAATGCAAAGTATTTAGTAACCCCAAACCAAGTCCACCAGAGCAATCAGCATCTTTGGAAATGTACAGTGTGGCCAGGATCGTTTCCAATTATAATCAGCTTTCCTTCCTTGAGCAAGACCCAAGTGCCCCCTTGAATTAAAAAGCAACAGCATACTGGTCACCCAAAAGAGGTTCAAAGCCAACGTACAATTCCTAGATAGATCATTTGATCTACAACGTGTGGTTTAGGTTCATATAAAGAAGACTAATTTCAATTAAATATCTTATATATTAATATAATTTAATTAAATATCTAATAACGCATATATTAGTGTGTATACCCAGTAGTAGAGACCAACGTAGGCAAGACACGCAGGGTACCATTTATCTTCCCTTATTATCTCCAATTAGACTTTTGGTCTCTAAGCTCCATTAGTGACCCAAATGTCCTCCATTATCAAGTGGAAGAAACTTCAAAGACAAATTCACCCCATTTTAAGACAACGCTCTCCAGCGTCGGGACGACCATTTGCTGTAGATGTCTACGTGTCCCCACAAACCGGACAAGAAACCGGGTTGGGCTAAACATCTAAGAAATCCCCCCAAAATTGCCGTAGCCCTCAGACCAAGGCACCTTTCACAAAATGGTGGGTTTAGAGAGAGAAACCTGGACAGAAATATATATAGAACAAAACGAAAGCGCAACGATGTACAGCCCCGTTACGCTTTTTGAACTTGCACTCTTAACATCAAGCTGTCTTCTATTTTTCACCAGAAATTACGCACTCAGCTGTTCACAAGATGCAAAACACGATGTTTCTCCAGAAAGACTGACAGACACACTGAAGTGCTGAGGAATTCAGCCTCGAGTTGGCTTGATTTTCTCCCATTTCCATTTTTACTACAAATATCCGCAAGCTTTAAACTTCAAATTCACCTATTGACGTCTCTTCCTTTCAGAGTGACATCTCGGTTGTTTGCAGATTCATTCCAGCCATGGGTCTCGGGGTGAGGATGAGTATGGCCGGCACCTTCACGCATTCAACTCATATTTCCTCGGAGAGATGGACAAATTGGGAAAAACCCTTCACATCTGCAAGAGGACTCACCAGCTCTTTTGGTTGAAGTGAAGACCAATATTTCCCCACTTTAGCTGGAAAATAAATACATGTAAGGAACCTACTTCCAAAACGAGGGAGAACATCAGGCAAAAAGAACTTGTGATAACGTTCTTAAGGCAAATTTTGCTCCCCTACCAATTCTCCCAATGTTTTTGTACCCGACCTCCTCTTTGTTACAGAACCAAACCACATCCAAGGGTGAAGGGGATCCTAATGAGCTCTCATTAGCTAAACTTCCCAGCAGAACACTTCCAAAGAAATAAAGAAAGGTCAAAAGCTGCCGTCGGTAGAAGGAAAATATCAAAAGACTGGGAAACGGGCTAAGTTGTTAGTTTTCCTACTCAAAATCCAGAGCTTGTAAGGATCCACACTGAGAAGCTGTACAATGCGGACCCAAGGAAAGGCCGTTGCATTAAATAAACCATAAAAGAAATATAAAAGGTTAAGAACTGTTGGGTAATATCTTGTGACCCAATACAGCGGTTGATATGGCTAAAAAAACCGCATTTTAAATGACAAACGCTTAGTCTGTAGAACACAAGGACCACTCAACACGTCTTCTTTCATTGACTCTGCTCCAAAGGGGCACAGGCCACCTACCCCCAAATTGTCCGTGGGATTTTGGCTGTTGAGTGACAGTGAATTCGCAGGTTTTGGGGACTATTATGAGGGATGAAAAGGCGAAAAGAGGGAACTCTCAGCCTTGGCTTAACCCACGGGAAAAAGTGAATAAGAATCTTTCAAATGCCGATGTCTAGACAGCGCCGACGTCTTTGTCTTCGAGAAGAGGGATTAGGACAGAAATCTGGCTGTGCTGCTCCTCGTTCGATATCAAAGCTAGAAGACACTTGGGGCTAAAGGCCTGGCTCCCTCCCAGAAACTCCATTATCATGAAAGACCTGAAGAAAAGGAGGTTTTAAGACAGGAAAGCAAGATTGCTGCCCAGCAGTCGCAGCAATTAAGCGAGACGTCTTGACGAAGAGTAAAAACCACATTGGAATAGAACCCAAAGGCTCAAAAGAACAGGAGAAAGGAATTTGGGGAGTAGGCCAAGACTCCAGAGGGGGTTTACCTTGCCAGTTTGAGACTCAGCTCTGGAGACACGCTCAATAAAGCCGACGGGCGAGATTCCGCCGATACCGCGGGCGACCCCGGCACGTCTGCCCGCTCAAGCACGGGTCGGGTATTTAAAGTGAAGGTTGGAAACCGTGCGAGTTCGAATCAAAAACATCAGGACTAAAAGGTGCCTTCTCCTTAAAATAATATATATATATATATACATATTTTTAAAACAGCTAAATATTTTGTATACCTGGTGTTATTCAGTTATTTGACATCTCAGCAATCTCAGCACAGTTCTCCGGAAGAACGTCGCAGTGGGCTTTATATAAAATTTTCAAGAAATCACAGAATCTCAGGATGTCAGGGACTGGAAGGGACCTGGAAAGCTCATCCAGTGTAATCCCCTCATGGAGCAGGAACACCCAGATGAGGTTACACAGGAAGGTGTCCAGGCGGGTTGGAATGTCTGCACAGAAGGAGACTCCACAGCCTCCCTGGGCAGCCTGGGCCAGGCTCTGACACCCTGACCCCGAACAAGTTTCTTCTCAAATTTAAGTGGAACCTCCTGTGTTCCAGTTTGAACCCATTACCCCTTGTCCTATCATTGGTTGTCACCAAGAAGAGCCTGGCTCCATCCTCCTGACACTCACCCTTTCCATATTGATCCCCAGGAATGAGTCCCCCCTCAGTGTCCTCTTGTCCAGCTCCAGAGCCCCAGCTCCCTCAGCCTTTCCTCACACGGGAGATGCTCCACTCCCTGCAGCATCTTGGTGGCTGCGCTGGACTCTCTCCAGCAGTTCCCTGTCCTGCTGGAACTGAGGGGCCACAACTGGACACACGATTCCAGGTGTGGTCTCCCCAGGGCAGAGCAGAGGGGCAGGAGAACCTCTCTGACCTACTGACCACCCCCTTCTAACCCACCCCAGGTCCCATTGGCTTCCTGGCCACAAGGGCCCAGTGCTGGCTCATGCTCACCCTGCTGTCCCCAGGACCCCCAGGTCCCTTTCCCCTACTCTGCTCTCTAACAGCTCATTCCCCAACTTACACTGGAACCTGTATTCCTCCTGTATTTCAATTCATTCCACTGTAGCTTGAACTTGTTTTTATTCGGCATCGCTATGATTCCGCTCCCTCAATTACTGCACTATCTGAGCAGGTAATAGCCTTAAAATTGAATACTTGTTGGAGTTGAAATAGCTGGTGAGAATCTCCCAAATAAAATCCCTGTGACAAGGCTGCTGGGTAAAAATGGGTCTAATCGAATCCCAGATCATAGAAGAAACTTCAAAGATTCACTTCAAAGCGCTCCTTGCGCAAACAAAGCACTTGAGTCGATTTAACGCTTCTCATACCGCAATGAGCCATTTCCTTGGAGTGGGGAAGGAAAACAAACGACGGAGAGTCAAAGATCGAAGTATTTGCGGTCGCCGTGAAGAACCATCCTCGGGCTGCGGTTGTAGATGGACTCAACTTTCCCAGCTGTACGGACACGGTACAAGGACCTGCACCCCGGTGGGCCCAACACGATGCATTTATTTCTAAGGATGTGCTGACTGAGAGTTAAAAAGAAAACAGAAGCTCGAAGGTTTTCTATTTTCACCCAAAAATCTGTCTGATGAACAAGGTACACACAAGCAACTCACTGCCCAAGGACTCAGATGTGTTGGGCGAAGACAGAATCACAGAATAACAGGGTGGTTGGGTTGAAGGGACCTCTGGAGATCATCCAGCCCAACCCACCTGCTCACGCAGGGTCACAGAGCAGATCACACGGGATCCCAGGGGGTTTGAATGTCTCAGAGAAGGAGACTCCACACCCACTCTGGGCAGCCTGGGCCAGGCTCTGGCACCTCCCAGCACACACGGTTCTGCTCATGTTCAGATGGAACCTCGTGTGTTTCGGTCTGTGCCCATTGCCCCTCACCCTGGCGCTGGGCACCACTGAACAGAGTCTGGTCCATCCTCTGACACTCACCCTGAGATCACACCAAATCACAGAATGGACTGGGTTGGAAAAGACCTCAGAGATCATCAAGTCCAACCCTTGGTCCAACTCCAGCCCATTGACTAGATCATGGCACTAAGTGCCATGGCCAATCTCAGCTTAAAAACCTCCAGGGCCGGTGAGTCCAGCACCTCCCTGGGCAGCCATTCCAATGCCTGACCACTCTCTCTGCACAGAATTGCTTTCTAATCTCCAGCCTCAATTTCCCCTGGCAGAGTTGAAGCCCATGGCCCCTTGTCCTATTGCTGACGCCTGGAGAAGAGCCCAATCCCCACCCGGCTAGAACTGCCCTTCAGGTAGTTCTAGAGAGTGCTGAGCTCCCCTCTAAGCCTCCTCTTCTCCAGACTAAACAAGCCCAGCTCCCTCAGCCTCTCCACATTGATATTGATCCCATTGAGGAGATCCCTCTTAGCTTCTCTTCTCCAGCTCAACAGCCCCAGCTCTCTCAGTGTCTCCTCATCACAAAGATGCTCCAGACCCCTCAGTATCTTTATGTCCCTCTGTTGGACTCTCTCCAGTAATTCCTTGTCCTTCTTAAACCGGGGAGCCCAGAACTGGACCCAGTACTCCAGACGCCCTCACCAGGACAGAGCAGAGCGGGAGGAACCTCCCTGGCCTTCTGGTCACACTCTTCCTAATGCAGCCCAGGTACCATTGGCCACAGGGCACGTTGGTATCTCACGGTCACCCTGTTGTCCCCCACAACTCCCAGGCTCTTCTCCACAAAGCTGCTTCCCAGCAGCTCAATCCCAACCCGTGCTGGTGCCGATGTTGATCTCCCCAGCTTCAGGATCTGCACTAGACATAAAGCTCTTTCAAGAGAATGAAAATATTTTTACTTGTCAGAATCTGAGCTTGGACCTAAATCATTTCGCTTCTTCTCCAGGCAGGAGAATCAAGAGCAGCTCAAGGACCCGCATTGTTCAGCCTGCTCCAAGCTCCGAGGATGTTCTCAGCCGCAGCGCAAAAACAAACTCGGGAACCTTCACGAACTGACAGATAACTGAGGAAAAACCCAGCTCTTCAATATCGCCGCGCTGCTAAAGATTATTTGTCATTTTAGATCTGTCTGTGTTGCTGCCAGGAACCCAGTTGGGCTCTAAATGCAGTTTCAAGGCAGTTCCTGTTTCCCTGAATACGCAGAGAACGTTTATGGTTCAATATTCCCAAGTCCTCCAGAAGCACCATCACCTCTCCACGTGCGTAGTTCCATTCCCAGATGTCTCACTCTCTATATTTAGCCATCGAACACACGCAGAGAATTTCTTCGAGGGTGTAAACACGCTATGAAACTTCTCCAAATGGTCTGAATGCCAATAAATAGGTAAATAAGCCCAAAGCAAAAGCAAGGCAGGGAGAATTCCCCTCTCGTTGTGTTGTCTAAGACCTGTTATAACAGCTTCCTAATCCTGCCCCCAGTCCTCCCTAATCCCTTCATCAGTCTAATTAAACCCATTAAATATAATTCTGGAAATTGTGTTTCCACCGTGGTTCCTGAAGACAACTGGACAGATTCCAATAGGTCTCAGTTTGGGGTTTCGCAGGAAAGGAAAGAGAAAATAACTATTTTAAGGTTTCTTGGAGAGAGTATTTTGAACAGATACAACGCTCCCGAAATAACGTGCGACTCTCATCATCTTACAGAATCACTCAAAATATTCTTTTACCTATTTCCCTAGAGAAAAAAACGTTTGAGATATTGGCATTGGAATGGCTGCCCAGGGAGGTGCTGGACCCACCGGCCCTGGAGGTTTTTAAGCTGAGATTGGCCATGGCACTTAGTGCCATGATCTAGTCAATGGGCTGGAGTTGGACCAAGGGTTGGACTGGATGATCTCTGAGGTCTTTTCCAACCCTGTCCATTCTGTGATTCTGTGATATGATGAATTGATTCAATGACAAAGAAAAAAGGAGCTCCTTGAACATTGGTTTCCCGTGGATTCGTTTCTCATGTCCATTGACTTTGGTCAAGTAGAAACTCAAAATGAAGCTCTTCCCATGACTGGGCATTGATCACATCCCTGAAGATCTGCTGGTGCTTTGTGTGTAAATACGCCTCACCAATTCATCCACTTCTAAAAAGTCATTTTCCTTGAACCTGCGGTATTTTCATCAGACTTAAAAGAATTTCATCATGTTTTGAGACTTCTTCCCTTACCAGGCTTGCAAAGTTTGGAGAATGGAAATGCTCAGAGAGTATAAGACATAAGCCAAATTTCCCTTGGACAGCAGGTTTTAAGAAGAAATGGTTCAATCCTAATTATTCTTTTCGATCTCAATTATTGTTTTAAGTCTAACTCCCGATTCTAAATGAACCTAAAACCGAACTCCCCGTAGAATTAATTGCTCTGCCTCCCCAAGCACCCAGCTCTGGAAGTCTTCAGCTATTACTAATTTCCTCTTTTGTCATTATCTGATGGCAAAGAAGGAAGGAACCATTAAAAACTGTTTATATTATGAAAGAAAAAGCCGGAGAAAGAGCGAACAATGATAATTATGAGCAATAAGATGATACTCAGCTTGCAACAATCCTCCAGAAACAAAGACTAATTTGGTGGTGAAGCAACACACGCAGGTATGTATTATACTATTATACTTGGGCAGAAGGCACATTTTATTGTTATTACACAGAATCACAGAATCGACTGGGTTGGAAAAGACCTCAGAGATCATCGAGTCCAACCCTTGGTCCAACTCCAGCCCATTGACTAGATCATGGCACTAAGTGTATCCTCTTCTGAAAGAGCTGCTGGGGACCCACGTCCATCGTCTGCTTTGCCGTATTATCTCCATGAGATAAACTGAAAACACATGGTGTAGTGTCAGGTATCCAAAATTTGACACCGTTGGATTTTTAAATTATTAAATTATTAAATTATGATTTGTCAAAAATAAAATAATAAAATAAAACAATCCTCCTTTAACAAACAAAACAGGTTTATTTCTACCTCCAGCCCTTTATTGGACCAGGCAAAATGATAATCACAATTCCATTTTCCACAACTGGATTTTCATTTCCATTCAGAAATAGATTCAAGCATGGACTCTACACAAGAGAAAGAGCCTAAAAAAGCCCCAAACCCATCCTAGCACTGCTTTACAATGCCAACAACCCTTGGGGCCCAAGGGCCAAGTGGCCCTTGCCACTTTCACCGAGCAAAACTCAGTTATTTAATACATAAGGGAGTTTTCCATGGGGTTGGAAAAAGGCAGCACCTTGAGGGCAAAGTGTGGGCAGGCCAAAGGTAACAAAGGTACCACCAGGACATATTCTGATGGGTGTGCCAGCAGTTTTAGAGCCAGGAATGAGGGTATGGGAGAGAGGTGACAGTTGTGACTGTGTCTGAACCCCAGCAGGGTTCTCTCCAGCAGAAACGTATTATATCCTCTAATAAAGCCATTGTTAATATAGAATCATAAAATATTTGGGTGGAAGGGACCCTAAAGCTCCCCCAGTGCCCCCCCCTGCCATGAGCAGGGACATCTTCACCAGCTCAGGTTGCTCAGAGCCCCGTCCAGCCTGGCCTGGGATGTCTCCAGGGATGGTTCATCCACCACCTCTCTGGCCAACCTGGGCCAGGCTCTCACCACCCTCAGGGCATCAATTTCTTCCTCACGTTCATCCTGACTCTCCCTCCTTTAGTTTCAAACCATCACCCCTTGTCCTGTCGCAACAGACCCTGCTCAAAAGTCTGTCCCCATGTCTACCTGCAGAGATCTCCAGCTGCTATTGGGTTTCTACTGGTTTAATTACTAGTGAGAGGAGAAGAAACCAAACACTATTATGCCTTCAAAGCTGCCAAACCTTGAAGTGGCCTACAAAGAATGTCAGACAACATCACAGCGCAAACATCCTTCCAAATACAAATTACAACAGAAGACATCAGTATGTCATTATTCACTCTTAGAAGCACAGAATCATTTTGGTTGGAAAAGTCCCTCAAGATCATCGAGTCCAACCATAACACTGCCCCATGTCCTGAGAACCTCATGTCCATCTGTCCAACCCTCCAGGGATGGTGACTCCACGTGTATAACACAAAGGACACGAGGCAGCACTGGAGGTTCCACATGGGGCATCTCTCAGCTCTTTAATCACAAGCACATTTGGATGGAAACTCGTCCCAACCCAGGAGCACCTTCTTTTCATCAAACAGTTATGTGATAGTATCTAAGACAGAAGGGTGCCTACAGCTCATAATAAACCCTCTGGATCCCATCCCTGTAAATCTAACAACATCAAGTCATCACATCCACACATTAAAAGACTATTTCTCCATTAAAATATATGGAAAGTTCTGGCCAATTGCTTTATAACTTTATTGCTTATTATAACTGTCCAGGGCTCTTGCTCTTCAAGGCCAACCACTGTATTACACGCTGAAGCCTAATTATAAAATCTAGCAAGAAAAAAACAGAGATCCAGACCCTTTAAGCAGCTTAGGCAAAAATCAAAGGCCCACGAAGGGCAAAATCAAAAGCTGGCTCACGCCAACTCTATTCTTTGTGCAGCCAACCGAGGCTAATTAATGCTTTTAATGTCAGTTTACCCCTTTTAGGCACTATAAATCAGAACACGCGGCTTTTAGGAGCTCACAAAAGAACCTGCAGAAGGTGTAGCTGATTAACCCAACTCGCAAATTCATAAAGAGAAACAGGCATATTTAGCCGTGTTGCGCGCGACGAGCGGAATGATCTGCAGGCCGTACACAGAGAACATGCATTTATCAATACAAACAAGGCTGGCACGCCGGGAAGAGGTGGTGAATTATACATCTGAATGAAAAGCCGATATTTCCAGCGCGGCTGCTGTGAGAGCAGAGACGTGGAGCGAACGCTGCGGGACGGCGCTGCAGGAAGGTGGAGGAACACGGTGGATGTTTCCCTATAACCTCGTCTCAGCCACAGCGGCTGCAAGAGCCGAGCGTGCTGTGGCGCTTCGTCAGCACGAGGAGATAAACTGGTCCTCGGGGAGATCTCTGACCACCGCCTGCTTGGAAAGGACCTTCAGGAGCTTCTCAGGGGGTCCTGTCCTTGTTTGTCTGCACCACTTGAAGAGTTATAGAATAAGATCACAGAATAGTTTGGGTAGAAAGGACCTTCCAAGCTTATCCAGTGCCCCCCTGCCATGAGCAGGGACATCTTCACCAGCTCAGGGTGCTCAGAGCCCCGTCCAGCCTGGCCTGGGATGTCTCCAGGGATGGTTCATCCACCACCTCTCTGGCCAACCTGGGACAGGCTCTCACCACCCTCAGGGGCAATGATTTCTTATATCTATGCTGAATCTCTCACTTTTAGTTTAAAATCATCACCCCCTGTCCTATCACAACAGCCCCTGCTCTAAAGTCTGTCCCCATTGTTCTTACTGGTCCCTTTTAAGTCCAGAAAGGCCACACTAGGGTCATCCTGGAGCTTCTGTTCTCCAGCTGAACACCCCAACTCTCTCAGCCTGTCCCCAGCAGAGCTGTTCCAGCCTCGCATCATTTCTGGGGCTCCTTTGGCCCCTCTCCAGCAGGTCCATGTGTGTCCTGTGCTGAGGACCCAGAGCTGGACCAGCACTGCAGGGGGGTCTCACCAGAGCGGAGCAGAGGGGCAGAATCCCCTCCCTGCACCTGCTGCTCACGCTGCTGGGGATGCAGCCCAGGACACGGGTGGATTTTTGCTGCACTCTCTACCCAGCTCAGGGCAATATCCATGGATCACTTTAATACATCACGTAAGCTTATAGATAAAGAGTCAGCCCAGTGCATCTTGGAAAGCCTGGTGTCAGAGACCCTCTCTGCTGCTTACATCCATAAACCTTATTAAAATCTTCATTTGTTTTTAAATCAGTTTTTGACAGCTTCTTTCTTTCCTTGTTATGGGATATGTCATCTTCCCAACGACGCCTCACCCCTCATTCCTCTAACAATTACTGTGTATCAGCGCTATTGAGCCATAAAGAATCATGAAGCCGCTTTGTCAATAAAATGGTTCGTGCGGGGACCCGCAGCCACAGTTCATGTGTGTGTGATGAGCTGCTGACTCTGACCGACACAAAATACTGAGCCAAAAACATTTCAAAAGGGGTTTTTTAAGGGAGGAGACCTCACTAAGAGAAGCATTTGCAAGAATGCTGCTTAGGATGAAATGCTGGGTCATTAATCTTTATAAATTAATTACCTTACCCAGGGAAGAAGGTTCCCTATGCGATATGGTACAGAATATTTAGGTACATCACGGAGGGGGTTTCCATTCCGGCATCGCACTAATGAACACAAAGGAAAACAAAACGTCTCAGGAGGTGAAAATTCCCCTGAAGTAGAATGGGCAAAGTAATTACAGACCCCAAAGCCCTCCAAACCCTGGAATATCTGTGACTGGCATAGGAAAGAGGGAAGCATAGAACCATTATGGTTGGAAAAGACCCTCAAGATAAGTCCAGCCATTAAACCAACACTCTCACTGCCCCATGTCCTGAGAACCTCATGTCCGTCTGTCCAACCCTCCAGGGATGGTGACTCCAGCACTGCCCTGGGCAGCCTGTTCCAATGCCCCACAGCCCTTTGGGGAAGAAATTTCTCCTCTCAAACCCACCACCTGAATCAGAAAACCCGCAACCTCAAGTTGAGAGTCTCAGCCGTTCTCGCTTCAGCTCTTCGAACGTCAGCCTGAGATATCTCCAAATTCAAAAGTGCTGAAGCAACAGACAACATCCCCAGCCCCAGTTTAAGCTCCATCTACTCCCACACGACTACAGTGCTCATACGGTCACAACAAGTCATGTGGAGGAGCAGCTTGATCTCAACTCGGAACCACGTGTGTCACGGAGCACACACAAACCCACTAAAATCCATAAAATGTTCAAATTATTCAAAAGGCTACATTTTAAGCCACTGTTCATGTTCTAATATGACATATTCACCTCCTCTAAGCATGACGCAAAGGAAAGAGGGGAACATGAGCCCTTGGTATCAACATCATTAGACTCCACCAGAAAGAAGGGAAAGGGATCAGCCTCCACTCTTCAAGTAATCCTGTAGTATCTCATAAGGATCCTGGGACCTCCATTGAACCACAGAAGGGTTGAAGGGACCCTAAAGCTCCCCCAGTGCCCCCCCTGCCATGAGCAGGGACATCTTCACCAGCTCAGGTTGCTCAGAGCCCCGTCCAGCCTGGCCTGGGATGTCTCCAGGGATGGTTCATCTACCACCTCTCTGGCCAGCCTGGGCCAGGCTCTCACCACCCTCAGGGCAACAATTTCTTCCTCATGTCCAGCCTGAATCTCCCTCCTTTAGTTTCAAACCATCACCCCTCTCCAACAGGCCCATGTCTTGTTCTGCAGACACCGGAGCTGGACATAGTCCATAACTTGTCTGAACAGAAACCAAACTCCCCATCACGTTGTCTGAAAGGAAATCTATCCTGCAAAGCAGAACTGGCAATTCAAGACAACGTCAGCTCTGTGAACAAAGGATTTACTCACGCAGAAGAAAAGAAAACCACGACGCGAGGTAGTCGTGCCCCAAGAGCAGAGAAGGATCCATCATCTGCTGACACGATGTTTCACCTCAGCTCTGGGTTTAGTGCATTCCCCGCCCAGTAAAACCCGGTAAAAACCCAGTAAAAACCCCACCAAACTGGCACAAACGCTCAGGAGACCGAAGACCCAAAATTTTCCATATTTGTTTAGAAATGCTGAGGTGAAAGGAGCAAAAGCGGATTATAAAGTCCAGGCCTGGTTAAGCACACGCCAAATTCCACTTGTGCACGCTGTATAGAAACCGGCCTCATGTAAAAGCACATTGAAAAATATTTACATCAAACCAAACCATTACACAGATAAGAGAGGTATTTTTAGACACACATGGATTTTACACACACATTAACTATTGGATTGCCGGAATTCCTCTCGGGATTTCGGGGGACAGGAAACAACCCAAATGAACTAAGTTAAGAGCTCGGACACACGCACATTTCAAGAGATTAACTCCATTTATTCCGCTTTTTAATTCCTGAACATCATCATGAGTCTAAAAGGGGGAGGTTTGATCCAAAATAAAGACACCAGAAAAGTCAATGTTTGACGTGGCTGCTGGAGCCCCCAAGCAGGGCCTGAAGAGAAAACCTGAGGAGAAACCTCCATCAACTTGAAGAAGACAACCAGTGTCTCGTCATCCAAACCTCCCCAAGCTCCATCGGTTCCTCTCTCGAGGTCTCCAAGAGCTCAGACACCCAAAGATTCAACTTACATTTCTTAACCTGGAGCACAATTGGAACAGGAGCCCCTTGGACTAGAAGCTTCCTCATGCAAAGCCAACACTTAACGGCGTATTATTACTTGAGAAAACACCTCGTCTTCTAGATTTTCCACCACTGCTGGTCCCACTTCTCCAGTCTAAGTCCCCATCTCTCTCCCACCCTCAGCTTTGCCCTGGGCCTCAGTCTCCCATGCCCAGAAAAATCAGTGTAGCCCCAACTGTGTCTAATATCTCAGCTTGGGGGGCAGAAAAAGGGGACAGAAACAGCATAAAGACGTCCCCCACCTTTTTATTTTCTTCATCCTTTTTTACAGCACGACATTCAACAAAAAAGGAGGTGGAAAGGGGCGCGTCGTCGTTGCTTCAAGGTTGGTACAAAGAAGGGAGTAAAGCTTTTCCGAAACGCTCAGCACTTTCCGTCCGGTCTGTGAGAGTGAGTCCGAAGATGGAGCGGTATGTGCCTGACCATCGCCATCAAGAACTTAGAGAACTGAAGCCCTGACCGAAAGAACAGATGGACAATGACTTGGAGAGAGGCCCGAGGAGAAGTATTGTGTTGTACTCTTTCTCTGATATGGAGGGGCTGCTACTAACAATGGCTGCTGTGTGGACTTCGCCTGCTTCTCCAGCCAAACCAGCCCCCGCCTCCTGAAAGCTGTTGTTATGACGGTCTCATCAACCCAAGGACAAGAGCTGCCGCCCACAAGATGTGTTCTCACCTGCAGCCTCAGTCACACGTGTCCCTCATCTGCTCCCTCAAACAATGGCCAACGACAAGGAGCACGGC
The DNA here is from genome assembly GCF_963082525.1 of Nesoenas mayeri. Taxonomy (NCBI): domain Eukaryota; kingdom Metazoa; phylum Chordata; class Aves; order Columbiformes; family Columbidae; genus Nesoenas; species Nesoenas mayeri. The sequence goes on from NC_137541.1 coordinate 211,819,232, forward strand.
CAGGAGCTCACCAAGGGTCCTGAGGTCACCCAATGGACCAGAGTCCATTGAATGGTGGACACCTGAATGCTGGACATGCAAGCGTTGGCAAAAGAAAGCGTTAATCTTTCCAGCCTGCACAGTACAAGCCTGGGTTGCGAAATCAAGGTGGAGACTGGGCTGAAACAATGGGAGCAAGGGGGGCTGAAGAAGCATAAAAGGTGACTCCAGAATGGACACCACTGAAGATCTTCCCACTAGAGGATCCTGAACCACGGTGGAGGACCAGCCGGACTCCATGGGACCGGAGACCAGAGGGACACCTTTGGAACTGGACTGGTGATAAACGCAACCTCATTTCTCATCTTTACCTTTACTTTTCCCCGTTTCTTTCCCCTTTCTTTTTCTTACTATCTCGTGCCACTTTATGGGAAAATTAATAAAGTAACACTGCTTGATTGAATTATAACCCCTTGGCATTTTGGTCACCTTAATTTTGCGCTCTGAGATCAAGGTAAAAGAACCATCACGAGTCCATCGCCGAATGGACCGTGACACCGTCCCACCTAAGACGGGCTGAGGTGCTGAGAGTGGGATGAGGAAGAAACAATAACCAGATTCTCTCCATACTGGTATCTCATCGGGGCAAGATTTTCCCCCCAAAACGGGGCTGGAACGCTTCTACGTGCTAAAATATTGAGAGGATCGGCGGGTCCAAGAGCAGCCGCCAGCGCCGTTCTCATCTGTCGGCATCTGGTTTTCAGCAAATGTGACTTGAGTGGGAGCGGAACGCTCAGTGGGTATCCTGGCAGCTGACATTTAAAGTTCATGTTACTAAGCGTGCAGCAAAACATTTAAAATGGGAAGGAAAAATAGAGCCAAGCCTGGTTTTTCCACAACCCTGCACCAAACCAGCTGGATTGGGTCGGGCTGACATGGTGTCTTCTCCGCAGCAATAACTAAGTGGGAATCCCTAATATCTAGGGACCCACAGCGATGTTTGGCCGGTGTAATTTCCAGCCCGTAACCGTGTGCCGCGTGGGGATTTGCTGGAGTGGTCCGTTCATATTTCATCGCCAGCTGTATCTCACGTTATACCACTTGTATATTTGATGTTCTGATCTATAAACGCCCAGAGGGTTTGACCCGATCAGGTCCCGCAACGCCAGGCGCCGTACACCAAAATAAATACTGCAAGTAGAACCTGCTCCAACCAATTTACAGACCGCGTTACGCAGTTTATATTTTACAAAAATGTTCTTGGCGTTCTTTTGTGAAAAGCCGCAATATAAACTATTAGAAAATAATTTGCCTGTCGACAGACAAATGACAGAAACTTATACCAGGAATCACACCCACTGATTTTGGCCCAGCCAGGGAACACTTAATATAAAACAAAAATAGTGCTTAATATAAAACAAAAATGAATTATTTATTAGGAAGATATTAAGACTAATAAACACTAAAAAAACCTCCCGTAACTCTCACAGTTCTTTATAGGAGCAGCACATACCTACTGAGTGTTCTACCCCAATCTGCTGATTACCGCGGGTTTATTAACCTTATAAATCAACACACTAAAATAAGCGTCGCTGGAGCTTCGGCTTATGAATTTCTTGACCTGGAAATTTCTTGCTTGGTTTAAAAGGTAACGCGACTCTGTACCAAAGTTCATGTATCACAAACAAGAGCCCGAGCTGTACCGAATACCAATGCTTTTTAATCAATGCTTGCGACCTCCACGGCGCCCCAACCGTGTTGTGTCTGCGGAGGGAAACGAGGCGTTTGGAGCGATATCTCAACTCCGAGCGCTACGGTTCAAGAAGACACGTAAAATATGAATCGCTACCTCTTGGCGAGTTTTCTTGGGCTGGAGATGACGCGGAGAGCGGTTTGTCTACGGCTGGGGAGTCTTCACAGCATTCCACGGCTCTGCAATCGAGAAAGAGACACGCGTCAGGCTCCGCGTCGGAAAACACAGGTTTTACTACCAAAGAGCGGGTTTTGTCTCCACCGGAGCGAAAGGAGGAGCAGGGATGTGTAAGAAATGCGGTGGGAGAAGGAGGAGCGATGGGGACACGGGATAAAGGAGGGGAAGGATATGGGATGGATGGTGCGTTATCTGCTGCTCACGTTGCCTACTCGCTGTCATTAAACACACAGAGAGACAGTTAAATACATATTTACCGTGCCTCTCTTACAAATAAATACCTCAATTTGCCTTCCTATAAAAATACCAACAACATATTTTTCCATCACTGTAAGTAAAGACAGCAAAGCCATTCAACATTTACACCTTCAAATCAAGACACAAAGTCTTTCTGCGGTTACGCGCTACAGCTCAACGATTCGGGGTGGAATACACGGTGAGTCTTGCACAAAGTTTACATCACGGAATCCCAGAATCCAAGAACATCAGGGGTTGGAAGGGACCTGGAAAGCTCATCCAGTGCAATCCCCCCATGGAGCAGGAACACCCAGATGAGGTTACACAGGAAGGTGTCCAAGCGGGTTGGAATGTCTGCACAGAAGGAGACTCCACAACCCCCCTGGGCAGCCTGGGCCAGGCTCTGACACCCTCACCAGGAACAAGTTGCTTCTCACATTTAAGTGGAACCTCTTGTGTTCCAGTTTGTACCCATTACCCCTTGTCCTGTCATTGGCTGTCACCGAGAAGAGCCTGGCTCCATCCTCCTGACACTCACCCTCTCCATACTGATCCCCATGAATGAGTGACCCCTCAGTGTCCTCTTGTCCAGCTCCAGAGCCCCAGCTCCCTCAGCCTTTCCTCACACGGGAGATGCTCCACTCCCTTCAGCATCTTGGTGGCTGCGCTGGACTCTCTGCAGCAGTTCCCTGTCCTGCTGGAGCTGAGGGGCCACAACTGGACACAAGATTCCAGATGTGGTCTCCCCAGGGCAGAGCAGAGGGGCAGGAGAACCTCTCTGACCTACTGACCACCCCCTTCTAACCCACCCCAGGTCCCATTGGCTTCCTGGCCACAAGGGCCCAGTGCTGGCTCATGCTCACCCTGCTGTCCCCAGGACCCCCAGGTCCCTTTCCCCTACGCTGCTCTCTAATAGGTCATTCCCCAACTTATACTGGAACCTCTTTTTTACTCAAGTTCTCAGAATCACCAGCTGCAGGAAAGCACCACCAGACCATCTGAGATGGAGAGAAACCAAAATCCTCCCCGCTGATGCACAAACATCCAGATATTAATAAACCCAACGCTGTTGCTACCAAGAACATAAAGTACCCAGGGAAACAGCTCCATTCCCATTTCTACAGGTGCTTCACTTCTGGATTTCCACCTCATATTCATATTCCTTGCTTGGAAATTAATTCTGGTTTTAGGCTTTTTCACTTGCTTTTCCATCCCGCGGTTCAACAATGTAACGACTCAAAAATATATCATCAAGTATCTCCAGGAGAAAAGGGAAGGGGTGAGCGAATTCGACTTGACGAATCTTGACAAATCTCATCACATCGAGCTCCACGGAGGCAAATTGAGTCTCTCTTGGAGCACATTCTGTATCCCGGCGCTTCGGGAGGTACCAAATATACCACAGCCCGGTTTGAACTCCCTTCCAGGAATACACACAAGTCATTGCTCAACAAGACATGGGCTGGAGTTTCAGTTCCAAGAGCTCCAGTAACAGAGAAAATTCAACTTTTGTTCATCTTGAGCTGCTAAAGAAAGCGAGAGAAGTTCAGTCCCCACCTCCCATTCACCTTGCTGGTGGGATCCTGCTTTAGCATCAGTTCTTTCTTGTGTTGTGCTGCCACACAGACACTCACCAGAATCACCCTTTGGGGGGTTTTTTTTGGTCCTTTTTCTGTTTTCTTTCTTGACTAGAAGTCAAAATTATTAGGTTTATAATCACTGGATATTATTATTGCAGAGAGACGCTGTGATGAGCTGCATGGGGATGGGGATGGAGATGGGGATGGGGATGGGGATGGAGATGGGGATGGAGATGGAGACGGAGATGGAGACGGAGATGGGGATGGAGGTGGAGACGGAGATGGGGATAGAGATGGGGATGGAGGTGGGGATGGAGGTGGGGATGGAGGTGGGGATGGAGGTGGGGATGGAGGTGGGGATGGGGATGGGGATGGGGATGGGGAGGGGGATGGAGATGGGGATGGGGAGGGGGATGGGGAGGGGGATGGGGATGGGGAGGGGGATGGGGAGGGGGATGGAGATGGGGATGGAGATGGGGATGGAGATGGGGATGGAGATGGGGGTGGAGATGGGGATGGGGATGGGGATGGGGATGGAGATGGGGAGGGGGAGGGGGAGAGGGATGGAGATGGGGATAGAGATGAGGATGGAGATGGGGATGGAGATGGGGATGGAGATGGGGATGGAGATGAGGATGGAGATGGGGATGGGGATGATGATCCATCAGACATTGCAGCCCTCAGTTGCCATACAAAAACCGGTCGTAAATGATCAGAATTTAACAGAAATCACTCAAACGAGTACAAACACAACAGAAATCTCGTTTCACATCCATCTTTCTCTTAACTCCAGCGCATGAGAAGGTGCAAGACGTAAATTCAACAGAAGCCACATCCTTACGCTCTTTCGCTTAGCTCTGTAACCCCATCATCCTAAAATCTATTTTAAAATATATTAAAGAGGGACAACGTGATACATGAGGAGGTATTGATTTGGAAAATTAAGGGAAATGGCACAAGCCTGGCGCCTTTTTTGCAACATCTGAATCTACGAAGAGGTTCGAGAGGTGAAGAAAGATCACCTTAGTGTTTTATTATGAAAGTCCTTCAGTCACCTGAAGCGTCTTGAAATCAAAAGCATCGTCATCCAGCACACAAGTCCCTATGGAGACAATATTATTACTGCTCCTTTGGGGCATTAGGGAAGTGAAATGTTGACCTCACACCGGCAAACATCGATGGAAAGATGGAACTCATGTCCCATAGCAAAGGTGGAGCTCCAGGTGACCCGGTTATTGAGCTGAGAATGTAGGTGGGACTGGTTGAAAAAATTCTATATATTTTCTGAAATCAAATATGGAAAGAACACAAGGAGAAATATTTCTAGAATCAGAGAATCGTTTTGGTTGGAAAAGACCTTTAAGGTCATCGAGTCCAACCATTAACCCAACACTGTCAAGGCCACCACTAAATCATGTCCCTAAGAACCTCATCTCCGCGTCTTTTAAATACCTCCAGGGATGCTGTTTAACTGTTCTTCCTCAATCTGCTAACTAAAAATGCTTTCACAGTCTATGTTATTGGTCTTCTTATTTATTTTAAAGTCATGATCTGGATATTAGAGGGTCTGGAAGAGATGGTGGAACCATCCCCAACTACCCATCCACCAGAATGACCCTCAATGGGCAGCCAGGAAGAGCCAAGATGGATGAAGAAGGTCCTTTGAGCAGCTGAGATGTACGAAGAAGGTAGAATCACAGAATAATAGAATATTTGGGGTTGAAGGGACCTTCTCAGCTCATCCAGTGCCACCCCTGCCACAAGCAGGGACACCTTCACCAGCTCAGGTTGAGGAGGTTGAGATGGGGTTGAAGTTGGGTGAAGGAGGTTGAAGAGGTTGAGGTTGAGTGAGGGAGGTTGAGTTGAAGAGGTTGAGGTTGTGTCTGTAGAATCTTGGAAGGGTTTGGGTTGAAAGGACCTTCCCAGCTCCCCCAGTGCCACCTCTGTCATGAGCAGGGACATCTTCAGCAGCTCAGGTTGCTCAGAGCCCTGTCCAGCCTGAAGGCCCTTTGACAGAGCTTGGGAGGTTCTTGTTTGTTGGTGTCAAAGGATTTGGTCCCATTTGGGGATTTTTAGAGACACAAGATGTTGCTAAACCTTTTCTCCTCACACATTTTTCACCTTCTTTTGTTTGTACTCCCCATTTTTGCAACCGCAATTGGAAAACCATCTCGGTTGGGCGTCAAGACTCTTCCAGCTCCTGCCGACTGATTCTGACTTCCTACCAACCCCCGTCAACTCCTTCTTTTCTAGAGCCAAAGTTGCCCCAATATGCTGAATAAATTCATTAACGCTGAATACATTCTGCCCAAGTTTCCCATTAACTTCTAATTTGCTAATTATACAATGACGTGCCGTAGATTTTAAAGCAATTTACCTCCATCAAGTTGAGCAAAGAACCGCAACGTGGTTCTTGCCATGAAGTCCTTCCCCTCCTATTTTCTTCTCAGTGTGAAAAACTTCAAATCATTTAACGTTTCCTTATCAAATTACTGCAGCCACTTGGTAAAAATAACTTGTTCCCAAATATCTTCATCAACTATATGTGGTATTTCACGCAGCAAAACAATATTTTTCATCCTCATTCTATCCTCCTTTGACCAATATTTAGTACCAATATTTAGTTTTAGTACCGACACCATTACGATGTTCTTATTACAATTATTCTCCTGTAATTGTCTTTTTCTACCTGTTACTTTTGTTCTTCCTCCTGTCAAATTGGACTCCAGTGGTAGGAGCTGGGTACATGCGTTGTAAAATAGATGAAGAATTAATTAGAACATGGCGATTAAAACACCTGCCTTGGTAGATAGCAGATCGTTATGATAAAAGTGTTGGCGTAATTCATTTAAAAACACACTCCGCAGCTACTTATCAAAGGAAGATAAAAACTTGAAGTGTCTGACATGCTGGGGAGTAAAAATACAGCATTCTCCACCAAGAAAATGACTTTATTCAGTTGGACAGCACTGCAAAACTTTCCTCCTGAGCCAATTTTATGTCTCAAAAACCTTCCGTACCGCTCGTGTCTCTTCAATCGCGTGGGGCATTTGCCGAGATCGGGGTTTTTGAAGAAAGAGGAAAACATTAGGAGCTCAAATCCAACTGGACGAGGTCTAATGAGGCTCGATTGGAGCCAGGCACCTTCCCTTAAATCCCATTCTCCACCGGTTTGTGTTTAATTCTCCTAGTATCCGAACCCAGCAAAAAAGAAAAGGATCTTCTGGGATCCAACAAATAACATTAAATGGACTGAGATTAGAGAATAACTGTCCCTCGGGGCAGCAGGGAGGGCTGACATTGGACATGGTACCTGGGCTGCATTAGGAGTGTGAACACCAGGTCAGGGAGGTTCCTCCCCCTCTGTTCTGCCCTGGTGAGGCCACATCTGGAGTACTGAGTCCAGTTCTGGGCTCCCCAGTTTAAGAAGGACAAGGAATTACTGGAGAGTGTCCAGCGAAGGGACACAAAGATGCTGAGGGGTTTGGAGCATCTTTGTGATGAGGAGACACTGAGAGACCTGGGGCTGTTGAGCTGGAGAAGAGAAGCTGAGAGGGATCTCCTCAATGGGATCAGTATCAATGGGGAGAGGCTGAGGGAGCTGGGCTTGTTTAGTCTGGAGAAGAGGAGGCTTAGAGGGGAGCTCAGCACTCTCTAGAACTACCTGAAGGGCAGTTCTAGCCAGGTGGGGATTGGGCTCTTCTCCCAGGCATCAGCAATAGAACAAGGGGCCATGGGCTTCAACTCTGCCAGGGGAAATTGAGGCTGGAGATTAGAAAGCAATTCTGTGCAGAGAGTGGTCAGGCATTGGAATGGCTGCCCAGGGAGGTGCTGGACTCACCGGCCCTGGAGGTTTTTAAGCTGAGATTGGCCATGGCACTTAGTGCCATGATCTAGTCAATGGGCTGGAGTTGGACCAAGGGTTGGACTTGATGATCTCTGAGGGCTTTTCCAACCCAGTCCATTCTGTGATTCTGTGACTCATACATCAGGCTTGTCCTTGGATCAAACATATTTTGAATTCCAGCAGGAAAAATTCTTCAAAAGTAGAAGCTATTTACCTCCTATTCTCATCCAGTTTTCAAAACCGGTTCTTCAAGTATTGATTCTGGATTAGTTCTTCTCACTTGGGCCATTTGTATATGAGACACTTGGAAGTTTCAAAGTCACAGATGACATTGTAGGCAAAAGACAACAATTTAGTTATCTAAGATTAGCGTCAATTGAAGGAAATGATTTACTGCACTGCTGACAATACTCAACCTTCGGAATGTTTCAGTATTAAAGAATTCTTTGGAGCCGATGTCTTAAAAATAGAAATAAACCTTTCAGTGAAAACAGCTTCAGTTTGACCTTTAACTGTATTTAAAAACCCAGAAATCTAAGGAAAACACTCTAACACGAGCTTTACAAAAGAGAGATGAATGAGAACATGATGGCCAATTGGTTTGGACAACAGGAAAAGCACCGACAGTGATTCACTCTCAGAGTTAATTCAGACCCCGCTACTCACACAGTGAATATAATTAAAGGACTGGAACTTAAAGGCAAAAATAAAGGGTTAGGAGATATCGTAGAGAGGGTAACGGAGACATTTGTCATAGAGTGTAACATGTTTAGTGTCTAAATTAGGAAAGAATAGGGCAAAATGTTAAGGAATATACACAGATTATCCAGAATGGAGCCAAGTTCAATTCTTCTCAGGGCACATTAATATAAAAAACATGAAAATAAACCCTGAGAAACCAGAGGTATTGGCAAAAAAAATATCGGTTGAGATCTATCTGAGGTATTAAAAGCCAGAAACATCTGTGAAAACATGGAGGGGGAAATAAAAGCATGGAAAGAAATAATTCGGGAAGGCAGGAAACATGGGAGGAAACCACGGGGATGTTACTGGTTGGAAACCTCTTCCTATCTTTCCTGCCCTCAAAAATTGCCTTTGTACCAACATGACTTCTATGGAACTGTAAAGCAAACGGGATTAGTGATCTGATCTGGGTTATAAATAACCTTTTCTTTCCGCTGTTCACTGATCTGGTTCACCATATGGCTCCTGAGATAGCTGTACTGGTGAAGGGAGCCCAGCGATGGGAACAGGCAGCGGAGGAGTGAAACCCCCAAGGAAAACGCTTCACCCCGAAGGATGAAAATACAAGATGTAACCGAGAGAATTTGCACGGAGAGAAAAGGGCGACACGAGCAAAAATTCATCCTTGATCTCCCCAAAGGCCGCAGCATGTTGGTGACGCTCAGGAGAGAAAAGCAACCAGGAGAAGCAAAGACTCACCCCTGACACTTGTGCTGTCCGGCCTGTGGAAGGTTGGGGATCACCAGCAATGACTTTGTCACCATGCCTAGAGAGGCTTAAAAGGTGTTTAGACGAGGTTCTTAGGGACGTGATTTAGTGTTAGAGTTGGGTTATGGTTGGACTCGATGATCCTGAGGGTCTCTGCCAACCAAAATGATTCTATGACTTCGGTCATGATTAAGGGAGTGGAGCATCTCCCATGGGAGGAAAGGCTGAGGGAGCTGGGGCTCTGGAGCTGGACAAGAGGACACTGAGGGGGGAATCATTCATGTTGACAGATATCTAAAGGGTGAGTGTCAGGAGGATGGAGCCAGGCTCTTCTCGGTGACAACCAATGGTAGGACAAGGGGTAATGGGTTCAAACTGGAACACAAGAGGTTCCACTTAAATATGAGGAGAAACTTCTTCCCAGTGAGGGTGTCAGAGCCTGGTCCAGGCTGCCCAGGGGGGTTGTGGAGTCTCCTTCTGTGCAGACATTCCAACCCGCCTGGACACCTTCCTGTGTAACCTCATCTGGGTGTTCCTGCTCCATGGGGGGATTGCACTGGATGAGCTTTCCAGGGCCCTTCCAACCCCTGGGATTCTGGGATACTCTGAGAGGGGAGGAAGATTTGGAGGATGAGGGTGAAAAGGGACTGGAAGCAGCAAGGTCCCCAGGACGGGGACAGGAGCATGGGCACGCGTTTCACAAGCAACGTCGCACATATCCATGAAAACTCAACGTCAAGAGACAAAACAACTCAACACCTCAAGGCCTGTAAGGAGTTTCTGAAATTAAAGGGTTTGGTAAACTCAGAGGATCAAACATAGAATAAGGAGGTTGAGGTTGGATGTGGGGAACGATTTGTTCCCCAAAGGGCTGTGGGGCATTGGAACAGGCTGCCCAGGGCAGTGCTGGAGTCACCAGCCCTGGAGGGCTGGACAGACGGACATGAGGTTCTCAGGACACGGGGCAGTGCCAGGGCTGGGGGAACGGTTGGACTCAAAGACCTTAAAGGTCTTTTCCAACCAAAATTATTCTACAAAAACATTTTTAAGTACACAAATATTGTATTAAGGATAAACTAGAGGAATCTTGAACATTTGGAGGGATCTTGCTACACTGGAGAAATGGCCTAACAGGAAACTCATGGAGGTTCAGCAAAGGTGGTTGCAGAGTCGCTCACCTGGGATGGAGCCACCCCCTGCAAGAGCATGTGGTGACGAGGTTTGTTCAGAATGAAGGACAGAAGGTTTTGGGGGGTCCTTCTTGGTGCCTGCAAGTACCTATGGATAAGATAGGGCCAGACTCTTGGAAGTGCTCAGAGAAGCAAGAGGGACAAGTGGCAACAAGGAGAATTCCAGCTGGGTAGAAACAAGTCCACGTGGAGGATTAAGCAGTGGAAGGGGTGCCAGAGAGGAGGTGCCACCTCCATCATTGGAATCTCCTCGTCTAATTGAAGATGTCGCTGCTCATGTCAGGGGTTGGACTGGATGAACTTTGAAGGTCCCTTCCAACCCAAACTGGTCTGTGATTGAGTTGTAGAATCTGGTTTTCGTTGACATTCCTTTAATACACCAGAAAGATGTCGGATGAAGTCTCGCAGTGGAAGGTTGTCTCTTGTGAGAAAAGAAGATGTTTCCAGCAACAAAAGATGAGCTTTCCAAAATAAGACATTCATTTGTCGAGTGAAATACTAGATTTAGGAAGAGCCAGATAAAACAAGAGCACAAGACCGGCACGCACCTCTCTGACTATTTCTGATGGTTTTATCCATCTTTTCTCCATCCTGTAAAGCCAACTAACGGTTTGTAGTCAAACTTCCAAACAAAATCACAGGTTACGAATCGACCTCGATCTCTTCATGACGTTTTGCTAATACACGAGGCAGGTGTGATCTTTCCTCCGCCGTCCTCATGACAACAAAATCAATTTGCAGATTGTTGTATTGACAAAGAGAGTTCTCGCTGTTGTGATTTCCACTTGGAAAAAAACCAGCTACGCTACATTGATGAAATCGTCTTGACCGAATGATTTTGCTGGTAACCTTTTTATCTCTAGAAATTACGAACGGTTCTGCTGGCCCGAGTGTCTTGGGAGGAATTCTTGCCTCAAAACACCTTTTTTAAATTATCTGTAAGGTTTTCCAAAGCAACAGTTGACTATTAATCACACCTTTTGTCTTCCATTATAGCCAAAACATCCATGTTTTCATATCCGAGCAGCATCCTGGCATCAAACTACACTTAATCAAGTAAATAATTGAGCCATTCATGCAGATTAGGTCGCAGTAAAAATCATTTTAAGGTGGGTAACTGCTTTTTCATAAAGGTGTTTCCAAAGTTTACCACCATTTTTCAAAGACTTTAAGTACTTATCAATAACAAACTCACTCTTAAATAAGCTTAAGAGCAATTAGAAATGAGTTAAGTCAACATTTCTTTCACTAGGGTCTACTACGCTTGTTTAAATCAATCCCAATCAATCCTTTGGAAGTCATTAGGAATTTCTATCACCATAGACTTAATGTTTCTTCACTTGATTCCCTTTGACATGCAGAGAGACACAGATATTAGAGCAGCAATGCCAATGAAAACAGCGCTCAAAACATAGAGCGATCTCCACCAGTTCTTAAAGAGATCCCAGGAACGCAAATACAAGTATTTCACCTGCTGGAATAGTGCAGATGGGTCAAAAAAATGCTTGATGGTATTAGAGCCCTGGAATAGCTTTTGCAAAGGATTTTAACCATCTCCTCTTCAGAGAATCACAGAATCCCAGAATGTGAGGGGTTGAAGGGACCTGGAAAGCTCATCCAGTGCAATCCCCCCATGGAGCAGGAACACCCAGATGAGGTTACACAGGAAGGTGTCCAGGCGGGTTGGAATGTCTGCACAGAAGGAGACTCCACAACCCCCTGGGCAGCCTGGGCCAGGCTCTGCCAACCTCACCACGAACAAGTTTCTTCTCAAATTTAAGTGGAACCTCTTGTGTTCCAGTTTGTACCCATTGCCCCTTGTCCTACCATTGGTTGTCACCAAGAAGAGCCTGGCTACATCCTCCTGACACTCACCCTTTATATATCCATAAGCATTAATGAGGTCACCCCTCAGTCTCCTCTTCTCCAAGCTGAAGAGCCCCAGCTCCCTCAGCCTTTCCTGCGTCACCGTTGCAGTTTCGGTTCGTGAAAGGTGAACATTTCAGCCATTTTATGCTTTTGACAATCGCAACGTAACTCCATTTTATCCCATGCGCCGCAAGGAGAGCTTTGCCCTTAGTTTGGCAGCTTTTTAGACCACGTAATAACAATTAACTCCCTTTGGCGTAATTTATATGAATCATTGATTTAATACAGATAGCTAGAAAAAGCCCTATTAAGTCATCTAAATGACCCCGGATTGTTCCCGGCAGCACAATTTCCACGCTTGTTTTAAAAGTGCTTGCCACAGCAGAAGTACAAAAACCGTCTGCAGAGCAGAGACACGTTTCGCTAACATATGTTTTAAGTCAACGCGGTGCTGGAAATCTTCAATTTACGACTAAATCTTGCGCTGCACTTTTATCCCTCCAAATAGATTTCAGCGTTTCTTGAGGGAGTGAAAAGGGTTGTTTGTATTTCGCTGGGCAGCAAAAATGTGGAGCAAATGCTTCCCTGGTGATTTGCAAGTTGAATTGAAGGCTTATTCCTCCAACTTGGAACACACCTCTGAGAAGATATGGATGCCAGAGGATTCCCAGTTCTGGATGTACAAATAATAGGGGGACGCAACATATTTTCAAGATGTTTTTTAGTTGATTTTAAGTCCTTATAAGAAAAAAAAGGTGAGACTTCCTTCAAGGGAGTCCAAGAGGCAAGGTAAGAACAATAGTGGAACTATTCCTGGCAGGCGTGCTTTCAAATCTACATCTTTTTAATGGGGATTCCCATGTTTCCTCAGGCAATAGGTCAGGGTTTGGGGTTGTTTTTCCGCCCCCACCACGTGTAATCTAAATCAAACTTGTGTCTGTTGCCTCTAATCACTACACACCTCTGAGAAGCACGTACCGTCTTCCCTGGAACGTCCCCTTTGGGTAAATGAAGATAAAGAAAGCAGTGGGGTTTGCCTTGGGCCTTCTGTAGATTCGGCTCATCACTTCTTGTAACAGAATCACAGGATGGTTTGGGTTGAAGGGACCTTCTCAGCTCCCCCAGTGCCACCCCTGCCACAAGCAGGGACATCTTCACCAGCTCACGTTGAGGAGGTTGAGATGGGGTTGAAATTGGGTGAAGGAGGTTGAAGAGGCTGAGGTTGAGTGGGGGAGATTGAGTTGAAGAGGCTGAGGTTGTGTTTGTAGAATCTTGGAAGGGTTTGGGTTGGAGGGACCTTCCCAGCTCCCCCAGTGCCCCCCCTGCCATGAGCAGGGACATCTTCACCAGCTCAGGTTGCTCAGAGCCCCATCCAGCCTGGCCTGGGATGTCTCCAGGGATGGTTCATCCACCACCTCTCTGGCCAACCTGGGCCAGGCTCTCACCACCCTCAGCACAAACAATTTCTTCCTCATGTCTTGGCCTGAATCTCCCTCCTTTAGTTTCAAACCATCACCCCTTGTCCTATCACAACAGGTCCTGCTCAGAAGTCTGTCCCCATCTTTCTTATCAGCCCCTTTTAAGTCCAGAAAGGCCGCACTAAGGTTACCGGTTTGCTTTTGCTGGCACAGCTTAGAAAGCTGCAACCTAATGGCAGAGAGATTTGTCAAAGAAGTGATAAAACAAAGCTGAGCAAAATCATTTCATAGTTCACTTTAAGAGCCCCCTCATGTGTGCTTCCCTGACCTACCGAAAGCCTACGGCAATAAAAAGCCAACTGTACAAATGGACACGTCGCTCCCGTGGAAGCCATTACCTTCTAAACAGGACATAAAAAGTGAAAAATAAAGAGCAGCATTCTCCAGGAGCAAGAAGGAAGAAAGAAGAAGGAAGAAGGAAGAAGGAAGAAGGAAGAAGGAAGAAGGAAGAAGGAAGAAGGAAGAAGGAAGAAGGAAGAAGGAGGAAAGAAGAAGAAGGAAGAAAGAGGAAAGAAGAAGAAGGAAGAAAGAGGAAAGAAGAAGAAGGAAGAAAGAGGAAAAAGAAGGAGGAAGAAGAAGGAGGAAGAAGAAGGAGGAAGAAGAAGGAGGAAGAAGAAGGAGGAAGAAGAAGGAGGAAGAAGAAGGAGGAAGAAGAAGGAGGAAGAAGAAGGAGGAAGAAGAAGGAGGAGGAAGAAGGAAGAAGAAGCAGCAGCAGAAGAAGAAAATAAGAAGAAGAAGAAAAAGAAGAAGAAGAAGAAGAAGAAGAAGAAAGAAGAAAAAGAAGAAAAAAAAAGAAGAAAAAGAAGAAGAAGAAAAAAAGAAGAAAAAGAAGAAGAAAAATGAGAAAAAGAGAAAAAGGAGGAAAAGGAGAAAAATAAGAAGAAGATAAAAAGGAGGAAAAGAAGAAGAAAGAAGAGGAAATAAGTGAAGAAAGAAGGAGGAAGGAAGGAGGAAAGAGGCCATGAACTCGTAAGGATTAGAAGTCCTTAATTTCACTTTATATCTCACAACACATGCCCCAAGCAGACTTGATGTCCCCTCAATCTGGAGGGAAAAGCTTTTTGGCTTCCACCTCATGGTATCTTCCCCAGTTTGTCTTTGGGTTTAATACAGACAAATACAAAGCACGTCCTAATACAGCAATTTAAGTGGGAGAAAGTCATGCACAAAACTGTTACCGTAACCCCCACAATATACAAAGTTAAACCTCTTGTGCTTTACACTCTGTGGTAGAAAATTGCATCCAGTTCATCGAGAAGTGCAACAACGGGGAAAGACGACAAAATTGGTCCTTAGAACACGGTGATATACACAGTCAAGTGAGCAAAACCACTTGGATGGAGATGTAAAGGATGTATAGGAAAAGTAAAGACAATAGGAAAACAGGAGCCATATGGATAATGTATTTGCCTGTTAAGAAAAGGCCTCCTGAAGAAGATACTAAAAAATATGAGAAGCCAGAAAAATATTAGCATCATGGTTTCATGAAAAGGGACAAATGAGGTGCAGCTCTTTCCAGATGTCAAACCCGCTCCGTTGTTAAGTTATAAATGAATAATGGAATTTTGTATTAATTCTGATGTACTCCTCAGATCAGTATGGATAACAACACATAAAAAGAACAGTCGTGTTTGCATTGGGTGGTGGTGTATAAATACATGTATATGTATAAATCCACACATATGTAAAACAACATTCCAGCATAATATGGTTGGTATCGTCCTCAAGCAACAATTCAAAGAGGGGCCTCATAACCAGGTGAAAATATTGGAATAAACCACTGGTGACAGAGTCTCCATCCTCATGGAACTCTTCACATGGCAAACGTTGCCGGGTCAAAAAAAGGCATCGCCATATAAAAATTTAAAGTATCTTATTGACTGCATAGGAAAAGTAAATTGCAAGTTATTCTGAAAGCCCAAAACTCAGAGTCTCTCAACTTTCTGGGGTTTCTACCCATTCAAATTGAGCTCCAAGACTATGAAAGCTCAAGACAACTGTTCTCCTATTTGGACAGGATAAAATAATCCTCCTAAGCCAGAAGTCCACAAGGAATTCTCTTTATAAGGAGTCTCCTCCATTTAAAGGCTTCCAGGTGAAGCTTGGTGATTTTGCAGGTTCTTGAGAACCACCATGAGAAGGGCGCAAGATTGTAAACCAGACAACTGGGTAAGAACAAGTGGTATGTTTGGAGGATACCAAAGACCAAGTGAAAATCCTATCAAACTCACGGCCTGAGGAACGATGTTAAAGAAGGATCACCATATCGCCAAGGCGATGAGTTACTTGGAATAAACCACCCCAGAAGAATCTAATCGGTATATGAGTTATCTGGAATAAACCACCCCAGAACAACCTAATCAGTATATGAGTTATTTGGAATAAACCACCCCAGAACAACCTAATCAGCATAGGAGTTATTTGGAATAAACCATTCCAGAACAACCTAATCGGTATATGAGTTATTTGGAATAAACCACCTCAGAACAACCTAATCAGCATAGGAGTTATTTGGAATAAACCACCCCAGAACAACCTAATCAGTATAGGAGTTATTTGGAATAAACCACCCCAGAACAACCTAATCAGCATTCACCTCTTTTCACAGCAGTGACAACACGGTCCTTGTGCCACCGTGGCAACCTATGAGTCTTTAGACATGGAGAAAACAGAGTATAGAAAGAAAAAAGCGTTAGTGGCTTGGGACAACAAATCCCAGGTAGCACTGAATATGTGGAACAAGGCCATGAGGAATTGGACACAACACAGCGCTGGATAATGGCAAGAAAATATTAACGACCCATGGATAAAAGAGCAACACGCACACAGAAAGTGCCCCCAAATGTCGGTGATTCATAAGCGTCATAGAATCACAGAATGAGCTGAGTTGGAAGGGACCTACAAGGACCATCAGGTCCAACTCCTGTCCCTGCAGTGACAACCCCTCAGGTCACCCCGTGTGTCTGAGGACGTTGGCCAGTCTCTTGTTGAACACTGTCAGGTTGGGGATGTGACACCTCCCTGGGGAGCCTGTTTGGTATCCAGCACCCCTGGGTGAAGAACCTTTTCCTCATGTCCAACCTGATCTTCCCCTGGTAGATCTTCCTGCCATTGCCTTGGCTTCTGTCGTTGGTCATTAAGGAGAAGAACTTAGTGCCTGCTCCTCTTCCTCCCCTTGTGAGGAAGCTGCACTTGCTCATGGGTCTCAAAAGTGCTTCTGTTGAACACCCGACATGTACAATCACCCAACCGTGGTCAAACATCTACAGCTCTGCCCATCACCATCTACCCGTTGCCCTCCTTGGCATCCTCAGCCCATTACCAGCACCAGAGCGACAGCTCCCTGGATGTCAAATTCCGTTATATGTAATCTAATCGCTTTCATTTTGTCATTAATACGATTATCGTCATGCTGTATGTTCTTATTTCTTTCCCAAAAGAAAACAAGAAGCAAAAGGTCGCAGGCCGTTATGGTCACTAACCTGTTCACACCGTTGGCAACCCTGAGAGAAATAGTTGGTGTCCTGAACATAAATCACTGCCCTTGCCATGACCGTGGCCATTGCCATGTCACCAGGGGCAAGAATTACCTCTAGAAAGTGTCTGTACTATAAATTTTAACACTAAAAAAACCCCAACGATCCCTAAAAACCTCTCTACTGCTCCAATAAGGAATGAGACAAAGAAGAAAAACTCGTACGAGTAATAGGGGAGATGTTTAGCGCTAGAGATAATGCATCAAAATTTCCCCTCCAACCTTTTCCACAACCCAAAAATGAGTAATTATGTGCCAGGAGATATCATCTACTCCACAAATCAAGTCCCTGAAACTCCAGACTTAAAAATGGGTTTTAAAAAAGTCAATTTATTAGAGATTACTGTGCAGACAGACATACGAGTGCTCCTGTGTACTTGCTGCATTAACAACCTCTCAAAAGCCCCAGGAAAAGAAAAATCAATACTGTATATTTTTTTCCCTCACGTCAATTTATCTACCGCTGAAAAAAATAACTTGTTTCTGTGTATGTTATCTGCACCATATTCAAGGCTTCCTACAAGCTGGGAAAAGAAAACAAGCTCTTGCCGGTTTTAACCAACTAAACCCAGCCTTGCTGAACTCAGATTGGGCTTTTGATAAAGCCTGAACTAAAAATCAGAACAACTTGGCACCGGTGCACAAAGCGTTTTGTTAGTGATCCTGTGGTACCAGCACAGGATCTGTCACAATTCTGGATTTGGGACATTTCCCAGGACGGGCTCCATCACCAGAGATCATAGCGACGGGCACAACAGAAATAATATCATCCAGATTCCAGATCATCCCACCCAAGAACCACAACAAACCAATTTAAAAGTACTTCTATATTTTATTTTTGGCTCCAATGATAAAACACAGAATTTCACTGTATAAAGTCTTTCAGACTGATGTTTTCACAGGAATCAATTGTGGTCAATATACTTACCAATGATCTGGATGTCGAAAACACCATGAGCAATGTGCCCAAACTGGGAGGTGCTGGTGACTCTTCAGTGACAAGAGACCTAGATCTCGAGGATCTAGATCTAGGAGGATCTAGATGAGAATCTACATAGATCAGAGCGTTGGGCGACGATTAATTTGGAAGTTGCACCACGGGAGGTTTAGGCTGGACATCAGGAAGCATTTCTTTAAAGAGAGGGTGGTTAAACACTAGAATGGGTTTTCCAGAGAGGTGTCTGATGCCCCAAGCCTGTCCATGTTTGAGAGGCGTTTGGGTAATGCTCTTAAAAAGAGCTCTGCAGGTCTTAACACACTGCAGCTTCTGCTCAGCGCTGAAGTGGTTGGGCAGTTGGAGCAGATGATGGTTGTAGGGCCTTTCCAACCAAAATAGTCTATTCTGTTCTAGTCCATCCTAAAACGGCAGAGAAAATGTGAGGACTCAAGCTGATAAACTCTGCTGGACTTCATAGAATTATGGAATCATTTTGGTTGGAAAAGCCACTCAAGCTCATTGAGTCCAACTGTTCCCCACCCCTGGCACTGCCCCGTGTCCTGAGAACCTCATGTCCGTCTGTCCAACCCTCCAGGGATGGTGACTCCAGCACTGCCCTGGGCAGCCTGTTCCAATGCCCCACAGCCCTTTGGGGAAGAAATTGTTCCCACATCCAACCTCAATCTCCCCTGGCGCAACTTGAGGCCGTTTCCTCTGCTCCTGGCGCTTGTTCCTGGGGAGCAGAGCCCGACCCCCCTGGCTCCAAGCTCCTTTCAGGCAGTTCAGAGATCAGAAGGTCTCCCCTCAGCTCCTGTTCTCCAGATGAACCCCCCAGGTCCCTCAGCCGCTCCATCACACTTGTGCTCCAGCCCCTCACCAGCTCCGTTCCCTTCTCTCCACTCGCTCCAGCACCTCAAGGCCTTTCTTGGTGTGAGGGTTCCAAAACTGCCCCCAGGATTGGCGGTTTGGCCTCCCCAGGTCCCAGCACAGGGACGGTCACTGCCCTGGGCCTGCTGGCCACACCAGTGCTGGTACCAGCCAGGATGCTGGTGGCCTCTTGGCCACCTGGGCACACGCTGGCTCATGTTCAGCCGCTGGCACCAACACCCCCAGCTCCTTTTCTGCCGGGCACTTTCCAGCCGCTCTTCCCCGAGCCTGTAGCGCTGCCTGGGGTTGCTGTGACCCCAGGGCAGGACCCGGCACTTGGCCTTGCTGAACCTCACACAATTGGCCTCAGCCCATCGATCCAGCCGGGCCAGATCCCTCTGTATGGCCTTCCCACCCTCCAGCACATCAACACTCCACCCAACTTGGTGTCACCTGCAAACTCACTGAGGTTGCACTCGATCCCCTCATCACCAACTTCTTGCCTTTGCTCAAGCACCACTCTTGACTTAGAGGTGCTGTCTGATCCTCTTCTCCCAGCACCACTTGTCCACTCACTTGGATCACTCTTGCACAGCCAGTGGGACTAATCCTGCCCAAAGCCAGGCTCATGAAGCCAAAGCAGCCACAAGCACGATTTCCCCATCACCACTGGGCTTCACTGTCACCTTTGCTTTAAGCTCTAAATGGCCAAAAAACGTTTCCTACGCAGTAGCGATTTGCAAACGTTCATGTAGGACATGGATGGGTGGGAACCGAGAAGACAACGACATCTCTTTGAATCAGGGAACTACTACAGTCTGTTTTTTCCCCATCATTTTTATATCTACCCTGACAGTCGTATCACAGCTCACCCGCCAGCGAGGCACCTGGTTCTCCTCCACCTCTCTTGCTCCCCTGCTTTCCCAAATCCTTATTATTTAATCCAAATTTGGTTCAACTTGACCCATGGCCCCAAAAATCCGCGAGGAAGCATCACGCTCCCAGATGTCACTGCTGCGTAAGCCTCGTTTCTCTAGGAAGCCGGGCTAAAAATGGATCCAGCCATCACCACCATCATCTATGTTTAGACCCAATATTCCAAACAATTCCTTCCTCTGCAGTTCTTTTTTCCCTGAATCTATCTTTGGCAGAAAAATGAAACAGCTGCCACCGCCGAGAGCAGGAATTGAGTTAAGAGATGAAGAACCGCGGCGCTGGTAGTGAAGGAGAAACACCATTTGGACACCGTCCAGGTCACTGCAGCCCATCAGGCTCCTGGTTTGAGTTTCTCACTCAGATATGCAAAAATGATAACTCCTATACAGGTAATTATTTCACGCTATAGGCTATGCGATTCATTTCTAAACCAGTTCGCCAATTAGATTATTACAATAAAAAAAATAACATACAGAAAGGCTTTTTCATGGGGAAAGCGTTTTACTTGTGTTCCCGTGCCAAACTGGCAGGAGAACTGTATAATTACAGCGCTTCTGCAAACAAAATTAATTTATTGCAAGTTTGCACACGGTCGCCCTTACATACATGTGTTTTATGGAGAATGGAAAGGATTTCGTAGCTGTATTCCACCCCGTGGATAAACCACTATACCAAAAAAAGGTATATTTTTAATTAAACTCACTGCACGTTGCCACAGAGTGAACAAACTTTGCACCCCGGACCGCGCTCCCATATGCAGATGAGGATGCGGGATGCTCAGGATTAGTATCAGAATCCCAGAATGTCAGGGGTTGAAGGGACCTGGAAAGCTCATCCAGTGCAATCCCCCCATGGAGCAGGAACACCCAGATGAGGTTACACAGGAAGGTGTCCAGGCGGGTTGGAATGTCTGCACAGAAGGAGACTCCACAACCCCCCTGGGCAGCCTGGGTCAGGCTCTGACACCCTCACCACGAACAAGTTGCTTCTCCAACTTAAGTGGAACCTCTTGTGTTCCAGTTTGTACCCATTACCCCTTGTCCTGTCATTGGTTGTCACCGAGAAGAGCCTGGCTCCATCCTCCTGACACTCACCCTTTAGATATCTGTAAACATGAATGAGTCCCCTCTCAGTGTCCTCTTGTCCAGCTCCAGAGCCCCAGCTCCCTCAGCCTTTCCTCACACGGGAGATGCTCCACTCCCTGCAGCATCTTGGTGGCTGCGCTGGACTCTCTCCAGCAGTTCCCTGTCCTGCTGGAACTCAGGGGCCACAGCTGGACACAAGATTCCAGGTGTGGTCTCCCCAGGGCAGAGCAGAGGGGCAGAAGAACCTCTCTGACCTACTGACCACCCCCTTCTAACCCACCCCAGGTCCCATTGGCTTCCTGGCCACAAGGGCCCAGTGCTGGCTCATGGTCTTAAGCCTATCTTCAGCATAAAATGTTATTTTCCTACATGTCCAGCCAGCTCAAGATGCATCATTTTCAGACTATCACCATAACCACCACCATATACGCATCTCATAAAAATCAGTTATCAAAAAAGCCACATTGTTGTATAATAAAGATTTCTCTCCCTTTCTCCTCCATTAGGATACGCATCAGCTTCCACGAAACCTCTCTGGCTTGCGCAAATGCTCATCCCGTGTATCTTCATTTTCTGTTGTTTCCCTTGTCACATTCAATATGTCTCAAGTTCATAAATTATAGACCTGCTTGATTTTCCCAGTGTTACCCAAGAGCAAAGCACGAACCCAGCAGAGGCTGGAAAGCTCAAAATACAGGATGCTGAGGGTTATTTTAAGACGCTAAGGATATATATTGGGATTTTTTAAGGTGCTCATTGACTAAGGCACCTAATTCCCCCCAGAATGAGCTGGTCACCTTCATTTCCCTTGTTCTGCCTTCAACATTTAACCCTCAACAATTTACACTCGAGGTGTCGAAGCGATGAAGAAGAGTTTCCAAACTTGTATATTAATTTCATTTTGGCCATGGCAATGCTACCGATACAACTGTAATTTACAGTGACAAACGTCAAAAATACTCCATTCCTTCCCGCATGCAAGAAGCTCGTTAGCTGCGCGGCAATTAAAAGACGTGTTGAGTGAAAGGCATTTGCGACAAATGCATGCAGCACAAGCTTCGGAGCTGACAAGCTTCTATCCAATTAGTCATGTTCTTTTCCCATTGTTAAGAGGCTTTGTTTGTATTGTTTTGGGGTGTTTAGAGTCATGTTGTACATACTTCCCAGTAGTTCTCTTAGTGGGGAAAAAACCCAATGTTTAAGAGGATTTTAATCTGAAGAGAGCACTATAAACATCTACTATATAGGAAGAACAATCTGGTGTTGGTGGTACATTAATCTCGGGAAGCACTTGAAGGGTAGAAACACAAAGGGGTGAAATTGGTAGCGAAAGCCTCGGGGTGATTCCGACACTCGAACAACTACAGTAACGGGGTGGAATTAAAAACATAGGGCAAAGGGGAGGAAAAAGGTCTCACGAGACCATCGCGGCGCTCAAAAGGAGGAATATATGACTACCGAAAAGGAGGGAGATGGGGAAATTTAAAATGAGCCTTGTTAAGAAGTATTTGCTAGCCCAGATCATCCAAATAGAAATAAATCCATGCTTTTCCACTCAAAATAAATAATAATCATCAGGCAAATTGTCTTTCGGCCATTTGGAGAAGGAAAATTTCACAAGGTTACTGCAGAAAACAAGGCAGCGAGAAGAAGAGAGAGAATCTAATAGGCCCTTTTCTATCAGACTTTTATGATACTTATGAAAAATGACCTGAATAAGTGAAGTTATTTGCCCTTGTCCTCTTTGTTCATATAGAATTTAGTCATAAGGGAAATCCTGCCAAGGACAGCGTGTTTTACTCAATTTACCGTCCTTTGTGATCGCTCTATAAAATATTAGATACGTGCTAGAAAAGGTTACGGGGTTTTAGGGTGGGTTTTCTGCAATGGAATAAGAATCACAGAATCTCAGAATGTCAGGGCTTGAAGGGACCTGGAAAGCTCATCCAGTGCAATCCCCCCATGGAGCAGGAACACCCAGATGAGGTTACACAGGAAGGTGTCCAGGCGGGTTGGAATGTCTGCACAGAAGGAGACTCCACAACCCCACAACCCCCCTGGGCAGCCTGGGCCAGGCTCTGCCACCCTCACCACGAACAGGTTTCTTCTCATCTCTAAGTGGAACCTCTTGTGTTCCAGTTTGAACCCATTACCCCTTGTCCTACCATTGGTTGTGACCAGAAGAGCCTGGCTCCATCCTCCTGACACTCACCCTTTAGATATCTGTCAACATGAAGGAGGTCACCCCTCAGTGTCCTCTTGTCCAGCTCCAGAGCCCCAGCTCCCTCAGCCTTTCCTCACACGGGAGATGCTCCACTCCCTTCAGCATCTTGGTGGCTGCGCTGGACTCTCTGCAGCAGTTCCCTGTCCTGCTGGAACTGAGGGGCCACAACTGGACACAAGATTCCAGGTGTGGTCTCCCCAGGGCAGAGCAGAGGGGCACGAGAACCTCTCTGACCTACTGACCACCCCCTTCTAACCCACCCCAGGTCCCATTGGCTTCCTGGCCACAAGGGCCCAGTGCTGGCTCATGCTCACCCTGCTGTCCCCAGGACCCCCAGGTCCCTTTCCCCTACTCTGCTCTCCAACAGCTCGTTCCCCAACTTACACTGGAACCTGGGGTTGTTCCTGCCCAGATCCAAGACTCTACACTTGCCCTTGTTCTAGTTCATTACATTTCTCCCATCTCAACTCTCAGCCTGTCCAGGTCTCTGATGGCAGCACAGCCTCTGGCGTGTCAGCCACTCCTCCCAGCTTGGTGTCACCAGCAAACTTGCTGACAGTCACTCTATTCCCTCATCCAAGAAGAAACACCTCGAGTCGGAAAGAACTGAGACAGGAGCAACCGATTAAATGTCCGGTTGAGAGTGTTTATCTATTAGTCCACATTCAGAAGATTTAAACCCAAAGGTGGTATAAATTTAAAGAAACAGTCATTATTGAACAAAACATTTCAGTCGCAAGTAGGTCACCAATAACAGCGGAGACCAAAGCTCCATCTATCTCATACATAGACTTTCTAATTTCAGTTTTTGGCCTCCAAGACAAGTTGTTTTAACTTTAATTACACGGGACCTGTGAAGTCTCGGGAACACGTTCCCTGCACACCCCGCTACACGTGTGAGATTCCAGCAAGACGTTTTGACGTTTCTCTCTTACTATTCAATCCTGCAGCAAAACAAGAGAATGGGAACTCACAGCTGCAACGTTATTTTAATAAGCGGTGTCAAAGATGCCAAGTAAATGAGTAACACGTGTCTGTGGATCGGCTGCTTTTCCTGGGTTAATCTCTGAGGTCAAAGAGCTGCCCTGTCCCTGATACAATAATTGCGAAAAGAAAAACATCCCGACTATCACTGCGTCACGAGATGCCACGTCCCTTTTGGCATAAAGAACGGACGCCGGGTGTTTGGGATAAGATCAGATCCAAGCACAGCTTAGCTCCGGAAATGCTCCCAGTTTCTCACAAATCTCCTTAAAAGCTGAACGGACCCTCATGGGTCAGGTCTCTGTTCCCTCACAGGTATTTTATTTTAATTTTTCTTCTTTTTTTTTAATGAATAGTGGGAAACCAAACCAGAGCAGAAGCCCCAACTCACAGAATCAGGGAATTCCACAATAACAAAATCACAGAATCCCAGAACTGGATTGGTTGGAAGGGACCTGGAAAGCTCATCCAGTGCAATCCCCCCATGGAGCAGGAACACCCAGATGAGGTTACACAGGAAGGTGTCCAGGCGGGTTGGAATGTCTGCACAGAAGGAGACTCCACAACCCCACAACCCCCCTGGGCAGCCTGGGCCAGGCTCTGCCACCCTCACCACGAACACGTTTCTCCTCATATTTAAGTGGAACCTCTTGTGTTCCAGTTTGCACCCATTGCCCCTTGTCCTACCATTGGTTGTCACCGAGAAGAGCCTGGCTCCATCCTCCTGACACTCACCCTTTAGATATCTGTCAACATTAATGAGGTCCCCCCTCAGTGTCCTCTTGTCCAGCTCCAGAGCCTCAGCTCCCTCAGCCTTTCCTCACACGGGAGATGCTCCACTCCCTGCAGCATCTTGGTGGCTGCGCTGGACTCTCTCCAGCAGTTCCCTGTCCTGCTGGAACTGAGGGGCCACAACTGGACACAAGATTCCAGGTGTGGTCTCCCCAGGGCAGAGCAGAGGGGCAGGAGAACCTCTCTGACCTACTGACCACCCCCTTCTAACCCACCCCAGGTACCATTGGCTTCCTGGCCACAAGGGCCCAGTGCTGGCTCATGCTCACCCTGCTGTCCCCAGGACCCCCAGCTCCCTTTCCCCTACACTGCTCTCCAACAGCTCCTTCCCCAACTTACACTGGAACCTGGGGTTGTTCCTGCCCAGATCCAAGACTCTACACTTGCCCTTGTTCTAGTTCATTACATTTCTCCCATCCCAACTCTCAGCCTGTCCAGGTCTCTGATGGCAGCACAGCCTCTGGCGTGTCAGCCACTCCTCCCAGCTTGGTGTCACCAGCAAACTTGCTGACAGTCACTCTATTCCCTCATCCAAGTCATTGATGAACATATTGAATAACAGCGGCCCCAGCACTGCCCCTGAGGCACTGCACTAGATCCAGGCCTCAACTGGACTCTGCCCCATTGACCACGACTCTCTGGCTTCTTCCCTTCAGCCAGTTCACAGTCACCTCACTCCCCGATCATCCAGACCGCACTCCCTCAGTTCAGCTGTGAGGATGCTGTGGGAGATGGTGTCCAATGCTTTACTCAAGTGAGGTTTCTGGCGGTTGGATTTCTGTTGTCATTGGAAAGATGGACATGCGGTGTCAACACTAAAAGGCGCAGAAATTATACATGTTATTCCCTAACCTCTCTCACAGCAAGTTCCTCCTGACCCTTTACTTCGAACAAAATTACACACATTTACAAAAACTAATTGTCACAGATGCATTCCGATTACAAGTCTAATTACGCTTTTCTAACTGTTGCCCGACCGACTCAGTGTGAAATCAAACCATAAATCACATCATGCTCTTTTTTTTAATTATTGTATTCCCTATTAAATTGAGCTGAAAGGCTTTCTGGAGTATAAAGTTCAGAAGCAGCTAAAATATAAGTATCTGAAGACTTTTCCCTCTCCTTCTACTCCAAACCTTCTGCAGTTGCCAACTTCAGTTCTCCAATTAAACACCGCAAATGTTAATTAGGAGTAACGAAGGGTTCAGCATTGCTTTGCATCTTTACTTAAATATTGTTTCCAAAATGCTTCGTTACAAAATCTGGGAGAGATTTTCAACCAATTTGCAGCTATGACTGTATTATTATGTCTGTCACTCCTGACCTTGGAACCTGTAAATCCAAGTCAATCTATTTTACATTTCTGAGGGTTTTTTGAAGACTCTGAATATATATATAAAAACTTGCAACTACATATTAAAGCCACCGTTAAAATCAAAGATATGTGTGTAAATGGCTCTAAAACGATCCAGAATCTGTGCTCAAAGGACAGTAACCAACGGCCCAACATCCATCTAGTGGCCAGGGGTTGATACTTGAGGTGGCGTTGTCCAAAACTTCATCAATCACTTGAACGCCACCACCTTTCCTTGAGTAGATTTGCAGATGTAACCATTAGGGCTTAAATCAAAAGAGACCTTGAGAAATGTGAGAGTTGGGCCAACAGAAACCTCAACGTTCAACAAGGAGAAGTACGAAGCTGCACACGACTGGCACAATAACCACTAAATCTGTGCTTCTGTAGATATCAAAATGAACGTGTGCCAACCACGTGCGCTCAGCTCTAATAATGCAAAGACCACGTTGAGTTTCGTTAGCAGGTCAAAAGAAGACATTATTGGCCCCCACTTGGCACTGGTGGACACGGTTGTCCAAGAATGATGTTCAACCAACAAAACCCCAGCAGAGACCCACCAAGATGATCAGGTCACACAGCACAGGATTTATGCCAAGAAGTTGAGGACGCTGGGCTTGTTGCATCTGGCCAAGAGGAGGCTGAGGATGATCTAACCACTGCTACCTAAAAGACATCTCCAAAGATGACACAGTGTTGGGGGATGACCTCAATGACAGCGTCTTCTCAAGCATCCCGAAGTATCATGTTCAACATGCTCAGGATCAATCCAAGTATCAGATGAAGTCCAGGGAAGAAGGACCCCCCTTCCCACTTCTGCTGCTGCAGGAACTGTGCTCGACCAAACCTTGATCAACACCCCACGCTCAACTGAACCTTGATCAACACCCCACGCTCAACTGAACCTTGATCAGCACCCACGCTCAACTGAACCTTGATCAGCGCCCCACGCTCAACTGAACCTTGATCAGCGCCTCACGCTCAACTGAACCTTGATCAACGCCCACGCTCAACTGAACCTTGATCAACACCCCACGTTCAACTGAACCTTGATCAACGCCCCACGTTCAACTGAACCTTGATCAACACCCCACGTTCAACTGAACCTTGATCAACGTCCCACGTTCAACTGAACCTTGATCAACGCCCCACGCTCAACTGAACCTTGATCAATGTCCACCAAAGCAGACATGGCAATTAATACCCTCTTCTCTCCCATCATTTATTTGCAACAGAGTTTAGCCCGTAAGGACTGAAAGTGTGTATTTAGTTTACTACCCAGAATTTGAGCCATCTAATTGACTCGTAATTAGCATGGATGATCTAATATTCCCTTCTGACTTTAATTTCCACAAAACCCACCAAATTAATTCTTTCCTTGGATGTGTACGCAGACAATAAAAGCCCGAGTCATTACAGTTCCCATCCGCTTCCACGCTGGTGGAAACAAGAGAACCGGACCCTTCAATTCCCGAAGAACTTGTAAGCAGCGTTGAATTAATGGATCTCCTGGAACAACCACAACTCTGTGGAGAAGAATGTCAACCACTTGTCCGGCGGCCTTTGATGCGTCTCTGTGCCGAGGAAACAACCTGTCACTGACGACAAATCCACCGCCTGGGTTTTGATGGTTCGATGGATCACACGGCAAACAGATCCGTACGCTGCATTTCAAGCAGATGCGGAAATTGTTTTCTGCTCCACGGCTTATACTCCCAGGAATAGGCGGTGTCAACAAAGCAGAACGGCACCCGAATATTTTGATTTCTGTGGTTGCTGTTATTGCTGCGGTGTAAGAAAAGTAATTTCTGACGAAGTGCAGCGCTTTTACACAGCCTTGTATTCTTGTATTCATTCCTACTGCTGCCCTGCTCAGCTCTCCGCTCACCCAGTCTGTTGTAAAAAACTTAAAGTGGGGACGTATATATTTGGGGATATAAAATATTTACCGCAAAAACCAAGTGTGAAGTGAGGACTTAAATATCTGAGAAGACAAAAAAGCAGGGCCTTTCATTTAGAATCACAGAATCATTTCAGTTGCAAGAGACCCTCAAGATCATCAAGTCCAATCATAACCTAACTCCTGGCACTGCCCCATGTCCTGAGAACCTCATGTCCGTCTGTCCAGCCCTCCAGGGATGGTGACTCCAGCACTGCCCTGGGCAGCCTGTTCCAATGCCCCACAGCCCTTTGGGGAAGAAATTGTTCCCACATCCAACCTCAACCTCCCCTGGCGCAACTTGAGGCCGTTTCCTCTGCTCCTGGCGCTTGTTCCTGGGGAGCAGAGCCCGACCCCCCCTGGCTCCAAGCTCCTTTCAGGCAGTTCAGAGATCAGAAGGTCTCCCCTCAGCTCCTGTTCTCCAGCTGAACCCCCCAGGTCCCTCAGCTGCTCCATCACACTTGTGCTCCAGCCCCTCACCAGCTCCGTTCCCTTCTCTCCACTCGCTCCAGCACCTCGAGGCCTTTCTTGGTGTGAGGTGCCCAAAACTGTCCCCAGGATTGGCAGTTTGGCCTCCCCAGGTCCCAGCACAGGGACGGTCACTGCTCTGGGCCTGCTGGCCACACCAGTGCTGCTACCAGCCAGGATGCTGGTGGCCTCTTGGCCACCTGGGCACACGCTGGCTCATGTTCAGCCGCTGGCACCAACACCCCCAGCTCCTTTTCCGCCGGGCACTTTCCAGTCGCTCTTCCCCGAGCCTGTAGCGCTGCCTGGGGTTGCTGTGACCCCAGGGCAGGACCCGGCACTTGGCCTTGCTGAACCTCACACAATTGGCCTCAGCCCATGGATCCAGCCGGGCCAGACTCCTCTGTATGGCCTTCCCACCCTCCAGCACATCAACACTCCACCCAACCTGGTGTCACCTGCAAACTCACTGAGGTTGCACTCGATCCCCTGATCCAGACCATTGATAAAGAGATTAAACAGAACTGGCCGACAGCCCATTGGGGAAGAAATTGTTCCCCGGATCCAACCTCGACCTTCCCTGGCGCAACTTGAGGCCGTTTCCTCTGCTCCTGTTGTTTGTTCCTTGGGCTCTGTTGTTCCTCCCAGGAATCCATCGAATGGAAAGCAGCTCTATCAACGTACACACCTGTGCATCCCACACTGGATTAAACTGAACTGCAGCTTCCAAGGGAAGTTTCTAGCACCCATCCTCATTGAATCGTATCATTCCCCACGTCCTCCGTCATAAAAAATTAAACAATCTCCAATTACTAATTAGGTGTCATTGCTTAACCAAGTGTGCACAGAAGCAAAAGCCAGACTAAGGGAGGTCTAAATGTAATGGAAAGGCAACAATTTACAAGTAATATTTGAAGGATTGTACCAAGCAGGGAGTACAAACTTTTTATAGGAAAACAGAAGCACAAAGGGAAAAAAAAATTAGTTTACAATCCAATGTTTTAAATCAGAAACCAGGTATCCTTAACTTAAATACAATTAAGAGCAGCAATAATATTAACTTGATTCCGATGAATCCATTACATCACAAACCACCCTCTTCATCAAACCACAAGTACTGTGTTTATGCCCAAGAATAACACTATAATTTTTTAGCAAAAAACCCATTGTTTTCTTAAATTCACAGGAAAATTGATCTCTCTCCAGAAAAAAAAAAAGGCGCATCTGTAGGAAAGATGAAGAGAATAACAAAATATATACAGATATACAGAATATATAGAACACATCTACAGAAGTATGTAAAGGAAAGCAGGTGAAAATAATCACTTCCCACAGAATCCCAGAGTGTCAGGGGTTGAAGGGCCCTGGAAAGCTCATCCAGTGCAATCCCCCCATGGAGCAGGAACACCCAGATGAGGTTACACAGGAAGGTGTCCAGGCGGGTTGGAATGTCTGCACAGAAGGAGACTCCACAAACCCCCCGGGCAGCTTGGGCCAGGCTCTGACACCCTCACCAGGAACAAGTTGCTTCTCAAATTTAAGTGGAACCTCCTGTGTTCCAGTTTGTACCCATTGCCCCTTGTCCTATCATTGGTTGTCACCAAAAAGAGCCTGGCTCCATCTTCCTGACACTCACCCTTTAGATATCTGTCAACATGAAGGAGGTCACCCCTCAGTGTCCTCTTGTCCAGCTCCAGAGCCCCAGCTCCCTCAGCCTTTCCTCACACGGGAGATGCTCCACTCCCTTCAGCATCTTGGTGGCTGCGCTGGACTCTCTCCAGCAGTTCCTTGTCCTGCTGGAGCTGAGGGGCCACAACTGGACACAAGATTCCAGGTGTGGTCTCCCCAGGGCAGAGCAGAGGGGCAGGAGAACCTCTCTGACCTACTGACCACCCCCTTCTCATCCACCGCAGGTACCATTGGCTTCCTGGCCACAAGGGCCCAGTGCTGGCTCATGCTCACCCTGCTGTCCCCAG
The DNA here is from genome assembly GCF_963082525.1 of Nesoenas mayeri. Taxonomy (NCBI): domain Eukaryota; kingdom Metazoa; phylum Chordata; class Aves; order Columbiformes; family Columbidae; genus Nesoenas; species Nesoenas mayeri. The sequence goes on from NC_137541.1 coordinate 211,849,888, forward strand.
GACCCCCAGGTCCCTTTCCCCTACTCTGCTCTCCAACAGCTCATTCCCCAACTTACACTGGAACCTGGGGTTGTTCCTGCCCAGATCCAAGACTCTACACTTGCCCTTGTTCTAGTTCATTACATTTCTCCCCGCCCAACTCTCAGCCTGTCCAGGTCTCTGATGGCAGCACAGCCTCTGGCGTGTCAGCCACTCCTCCCAGCTTGGTGTTACCAGCAAACTTGTTGACAGTCACTTTGTTCCCTCATCCAAGTCACTGATGAATATATTGAATAACAGCGGCCCCAGCACTGCCCCTGAGGCACTGCACTAGATCCAGGCCTCAACTGGACTCTGCCCCATTGACCACGACTCTCTGGCTTCTTCCCTTCAGCCAGTTCACAGTCACCTCACTCCCCGATCATCCAGACCGCACTCCCTCAGTTCAGCTGTGAGGATGCTGTGGGACACTGTGTCCAATGCCTCACTCAAGTCAAGGTAGATCACGTCCACCGCTCTGCCATCATCCATCCATCTTGTTACATCCTCATGAAAGAAATGTTGTATACTAAGTTTTAGATGGAATTATTCAGGACTAACTTCCCAAGCAGAGCTTGGAAACTATTGGAAAACAGCAAATCAGCATTTGGGCGTAGCCCAAAAAATTCTGTCGTTTAAGGCAAAACGGGGGGAAAAGGAAGAAACTTGTTACTGCGGCTGTATAAGCACTGAAAACGTGAATTTTGGGGTCTTTTTTCAACCCCATAGGTAGCTCTAGTGCTGAGTACAAGCGGTTAAACTTGCTGTAGACCTTCAGTGCTCCGTTGGCTACACAAGCTCCATCCATAATTCATGGCCTTGCCACATCTACCTGCTGCTTGGGAACGACGAGCAGAGATGAGACATGGCAAAGACGGGTTTTATCATTAGTTTAGTCTCATTTCCACCCTCCCAAAAGGAAATAGAAGCAGAATAGCAAAAAAAAAAAATGAGTATAGGAAAGAAAAAGTGCTTCACTAACACTCGACTGAATCAAATAGGCGCCGTTTTCTTCCTGAGCAATTACGCCGCTTATTAATAGACGATAACGAGCTGGGGGTCGTGGCGTGGAACACTCCAGTCCGTGAAGCATCGTCATTTAGTCTGTACGCAATTAAGACCATTTCATTGTCTCCTCAGGTTCCCCGTGACACTCAATTAAGTAATAACACAAGGCAAGTGCTCTTAATTAATGAGGAAAATCCTCCGCAAGCCAGAGCCAGGTGTGTATCTCTCAAGTAGAGCCTGAAATAGTTGAATAGATCGTTTAATCTTCGTTAAAAAAAAGAACACCACTCAAATTTGTATCTAATTAACTCAATAACAGGATTCTTTTTGATTTCTTCTGAGGGGGCGACGTTTCGTTGCGATATCCAACAATTTAGAAGAGATGAAAATTAAAACTGACGCTTGGAGCGAAATGAGTGGTTGTAAGTGATCGCAATTTGCACGTCGTTATTCCCATTTCTTCTCAAATTGGTTTAAATTATCTTCTTTTTTTTCAAAACCCAACCTCCTGTATTGATATTGTATTATTTTTAAGGAGGTGCTTTCCAGTGTATTTTACAACGTTCCTTCAGCCAAGTTAAATCACGTCAACAATATGAAATCATATTAATTTCCCTTCTCTCTGACCTATTTGGCGACAGAATCACTAAAGTGTGACGGGCACTAAAGTGAATGTGGCCCAGTTTTCAAACCCAAGCTCATCTTCAGACAGAACAGCAGTCAGCGGCTTAAACCCGGTTTTATTTTTCAATAGACACACATTTTTCTTCCTCCTTTGATCCTTCTACAAAAGAACATTTCCAAATCACAAAACATAAGCAATAGTTTGTTATTTTTCACTATTTATTTCTAGTTTCCCTTAAAAATTGCAGGCATGGGTGTTAGTTTTCTAAGAAGCAAAAAGATCTTGTTAAGGCCTAATCCTATATATATATATTTATATGTGTCTATATAAGGCTCGGGCCACCCTGAAGAGCTGGGGTGTGCATGTATTAATATTTGCAGATATATAGTTAAACTCAAAAACTGGTTAAGGACAAATTATAGAAATTATAGGAAATTATTCTTATACACGGCTATATTTTAGTTGAGATAAATGAAAGCCCATTGTAGCCAGCAATGTCAGATTAGTCAACGCAACATCCTTAATGTTGGGTGATGCCTGTCAAGGATAATGTTGTACAGAGGCTACAGAAAATATATATATATACTAGTAAAAGTTATTATTATTATTTTTTCTATATATATTATTATATATCCAGCATTTTCTATTCAAAATGCGGTTACAGGGGTTGGTCAAAAGGTGAGGCAAAGTCAATAGATATTAAAGACGTGGTTTTAACTACGGCTGTAAAAATCAACCCTAACAGGCCAAATTACAGCCCTCTGGAAACTGCAGCTTTCACCAGTTAATTTGCACAATTAAACACAGAATACTTAACGATCCTACTCCTCTCAGCCCTGTTATGCCAGCAACAGGAGCTCTACTCCGTCCCTTTGCGACTCCCCATCAGCGTGTTCTTTGGTATCCAAAAATCAGGATTTTTCCAATCTCAGCATCTTCCAACATCAAATAAAATAAAGAAACATCAAATAGCAGGAGTCCTATGCAACAGTTAATTTGCATTAACAGTATCCACCTCACACTACCGATGTTAGAACACTGTGTTGTCCATTTAAAGTCCTAACAATCGCTATAGTTCCATCTTATCAAGTTGTATTTCGCATATTAGCGGTTTATTAAAGCTTAGCACAAATATACACCTATGACTGCAAAGCCACACAACAAAAATAAATGCCAGATCTGATAGTATGTGATATTTTTAAATTAATATTTCATTTAATTTCATAATAATTCTGTGATTTAGATGTTAAGACTTGACGATCACATCTGTGGTCAAGAGAGCTTTGTACTGAATATACGAAGACGTGTAGAAGACACCAAGACGTGTAGAAGACACCAAGACGTGTAGAAGACACAAAGACACGTCTCAGCCATCTCAAGAAAAAAACATGATATTCACGACCATATATTTTCCTTAAAAATACTGAACTCCTTGGACCTTTGCTGTGTAACGAGGCCCCGTAATTAATTTCTCACACTCCTCGCCCCGCCTTCGCACTTCTGCAACAAAACATGACCTTTTTAAAAATATTTTTGATTTAAATTACACTGTTTTGGTGTATTTATGCCATACCAAGAATTAAACCATCACATCTATCTGTCACTGCCACAGGCAACACTGGAACGTTGGGAAATCCTAAATTTCTTTCCCCAATTGAGAAGCAGGTACGGAAACAAACTCCTAAATCCCTATTTTAGGGGCAAACATGGGCAGGAATTGCAAGAAACTTAAGGGAAGGGGAAGGGGAAGGGGAAGGGGAAGGGGAAGGAAAGGAAGGGGAAGGGGAAGGGGAAGGGGAAGGGAAGGAGAAGGCGTAGATTCTTCCCTAAGTCCTGAATCTCTTATTTCAGCTGCTTATTTTCAGCTCTTAAAAGTTTTGGTACAAAGAAGCCACTGAGCCAATTTTTTTTTGCTTTGATCAATCATGTCCCACCCTTCAGAAAACAGGTTAAAAACCATCAGTCTTGCTCCTGCTATCCAAACGCCCGCCAGGATCTCAGCTTTCCTATAATTTATTTAGCACCGAATCCCTTGACGATACATCTGAAATATTCTTAGATCACTTCAAATATCCCTCAAACCAGCGGTTTTGATTGCGAGGCGGAACTGACAGAAATAGGTTTGAGATGCAGACGATCGATGCATGTGGCCTATTTTCTGAAAATTGCTATGAATAAAGTCCGACCGGTACCTTGGTGAACGTTGATGACCATGACAGATCTTCTGCGTTTCATAAATCCCCTCAGCTGATCCCAAATTGAGGTCACCAGTCACCAACCTATGAGCATCATCACATTTCAAAATAATACCACTCTGTATTATTATATTACAGATTCCTTATCATAAATATCAGGCTTTTAGCCTCAACTCAATCCCATTCCTACAGTCACCATGTGCTCTACGACATTTTTAGGGCTTGTCTTCAGCTCACGGTTTGAGTTATAACCCAAAACCATCCCATACAGAAATTTTCCACGAGAACGAGGTAGTAATTTGAATGCGAAGGTCGGTCCGTTAAGTAGAAACTGACATTTCAATTAGCAAACTCCATCACCTCCTACCACAACCTCTGTAACACACGGAATTCTTTCAGCCCGGATTAAAACCAAAAAGATGCGTTCATATTTTCATCAATTTAAAGGCCAAGAAGAGACCACGGCTTCACCGTATTCCCCTCCTGCCTACCACATGTTATTAAATATCACCCACAAATGGAAGCGAATGCTCAAGAAGAACATTGGCGTATAGTTTTAAAAGAAAAGTGATCAAACGGGAATTTCTAGAGATATAAACGCGCTTTTACTTTTCATTAGCCATTGCAAGGGGCGCTCGATGCCCTGCCTCAGCTCTGAACTGCCCCAATTCCCCTTTAAAATACTAATTTTAGGTACAACTTCCTTGGACAAACAGGAGGACACTGATAAGCTAAACAGATTTAGATCTTAAGCTTCTCCATGCCGTGTCTTTTCTAGTTTTTGGACCATTTTCATAGAATCACAGAATGGACTGGGTTGGAAAAGACCTCAGAGGTCATCAAGTCCAACCCTTGGTCCAACTCCAGCCCATTGACTAGATCATGGCACTAAGTGCCATGTCCAATCTCAGCTTAAAAACCTCCAGGGCCGGTGAGTCCAGCACCTCCCTGGGCAGCCATTCCAATGCCTGACCACTCTCTCTGCACAGAATTGCTTTCTCATCTCCAGCCTCAATTTCCCCTGGCAGAGTTGAAGCCCATGGCCCCTTGTCCTACTGCTGACTGCCTGGAGAAGAGCCCAATCCCCACCCGGCTAGAACTGCCCTTCAGGTAGTTCTAGAGAGTGCTGAGCTCCCCCTCTAAGCCTCCTCTTCTCCAGACTACACAAGCCCAGCTCCCTCAGCCTCTCCCCATAGGGCTTGTGTTCAAGTCCCTTCCCCAGTCTTGTTGCTCTTCTCTGGACCCGCTCCAGCACTTCAATCTCTTTCCTGAGCTGAGGGGCCCAGAACTGAACACAACACTCCAGGTGTGGCCTCCCCAATGCAGAGCACAGCGGAAGGATCACTGCCCTTGTCCTGCTGACCATGCTGGTTTGGATACAGGACAGGACACCATTGGCCTTCTTGGCCACCTGGGCACACTGGTGGCTCATGTTGAGCTTCCTGTCCATTAGTACCCCTGTATCATGTTTCTTCCGTACCCCTACAACGTATCCAAGGGCTATTTCAAGAGGTTGAAATGGAAATCACATACAATAGTCCCATATAAAACTCACCAAATAAATGAGATTTGTTCTCTTCTAAATATTTTCTTCCTCACAAACCTAAAAAAAAATATATTTATGTATTTGCCTTCTGCCTCATTTTATAGGTACGACTTGCAACTCTTCCCTTCAGCAGGGACTAATAACATATTTATATCCTAATATACTGCCAATTTTCTTAATCAGAACATCACTTGGTGCTAAAATGCCTCAGAAGTCAGTTTGCTGGGCCGCAGTTTAAAGAAGGGCTTCATTTGTCGATCTGTCTTCAGAGGTTTCCGCACCGCTCAGGTCCGCGGGCACCGCAGGACACGGGTCACTTCTTCACGTTACTTAATTTGCAACCAGGAATTTGAGCACAGTCAACTTGATTTAATTTCCTAGTGAAGAAATAATGTCTAAATGGGCTGCCAGTTTATTAACTTAATATGAAGGTGAAAGTGGCTTGCAAAGTAGATCTGCGCTAACTAGGCTGAGTTCAAGTCTTTAAGCACAGCTTTATTTGAGGTTGGGCTGTCTCTCGGTGTTCTTATAGGAAGATATTTTTAAGATATGTTTATTGTATACAATAACCTCCGAAAAATAGATTTTCACAGCTTTCCTGATCTATGGCTTTTAAGAGACCTAAGTTTTGAGGAGGAAGGAGAGGGGAGGGGAGGGGAGGGGAGGGGAGGGGAGGGGAGGGGAGGGGAGGGGAGGGGAGGGGAGGGGAGGGGAGGGGAGGGGAGGGGAGGGGAGGGGAGGGGAGGGGAGGGGAGGGGAGGGGAGGGGAGGGGAGGGGAGGGGAGGGGAGGGAAGAGAAAAAACACATAAAAACACAACGATGTTTAATGACAGGTTCACATCCAGTTGAGAAGGACTCAAAACCCCTCACCCAGGGCTACTGAAGGATGAAGAGTCCACAACCCACCACCCAAATCCACCACAAGAGTCCTGCAAGTCCAAGCACGTGTCGTTATTTCCCCGAGAATCAAATCACCGCAATTCACATCCTGCCAATTACACCATTATTAAGACAAACGCCCTATTTAAACAACCCTTATCAGATAAATAGCTTTATTAGAGCTATTGTTGCAGCAGACTTCTGCAGCGAGGTTCAAATAAATGATAGTTTATAGCAGGTTTTTTTAGAGCAGTTGCTATAAAATTGCGGCGTGGACCTTCACGTTATCGCTCCCTTTGTGTTCTGCTAAAAGAATACCCCAAAAAATAGAACTTACTGTTATGTGGCTGGACTAAAAATCTCTGTCACAACAGTATACATGAATATAGGGGTTTTACCATACTGATTTGCCTATTAAATGTGGGAAATATAGTAAAAATGCAGCGCACTCAAGACTTCCTAAAGAGAAAAAGCGAATTTGACCATTCTCTGCGAATTTCAGTTTATCCTTTGCTAACCTGCAATATGCTTTTAGTCTAAAAATACGCGACTCTGTGCTGTATCACTTCATTCATCAGTCACTACACGACACTTCAAACAGTTTCGGAGAATAGGAACATATCGCACTATCGTTGCCTTTAAGACAGTCGCCCAGATGAAAAGCGGTGTGAAGATAAAAACCAGCCGCTTCTGGTCAAGTATATTAGAGATAGATAATGCAACCATTCTAAAAACAGGCAAAATTAAGGAAACAGAATTAACTTTAGGACTTGAACTATAATTAAGGCATCAAAATGAAGCTTACAGCGCACGGCCTTCCCTCCCGCGGCAACAAATGTGTATTTAGAGCAGAGATATTTTCATGTCCATCATCGCAGATTATCCCAAATTTATTCTTTAATACAGTCTTTTCCTCTTCATTTTAGGACGTGAGAAGAAAATTCTGAGGGTTTGTTATTAATGTTATTTTGTTATTAATGTGTATTACAGGCACAAACAAATCCTTCTAAGACTAAATGCTGAAAGAACAGGACTTTAAACAGTTAAGCTCGACTTTCCAGACGCTCTGGAAAACAGAACTGGTTTTAAAAATCAAGTACCTGCATGCTTTTGTCTTCTGAAATTAGAGGGATAGTTATCCTCAATAAACTATTTCTAAAGGCTCCCAGCTACTTAACTTCCCTGGGTTATCCGATAACACCTTGTCTTCGTTTCCGAGCTTTAATTGCTCTCGTTTCTTCGCTCTTATATGTTGCCTATAAATATGAATTGGGAAGAAATGATCAGGGTTAATTATACATAAGTAACAAATCTCAAATGCTATTTGTGGCAGCAGTGGATTTTTCTCCCCTAAATAGGAGATATTCAATAAAACAAACAAAAAAGGTGAAGCCACAACTATGTCCTCATTGATAAAGGTATTTTTGGGGAGGTTTAGTATAGAACTGTGAATCCCCTACAGAGTTTTTACTTTCCCGGGTGCTGCGCAATTTTTGGTGTTTCTTACCATCCTCAGGCTACTTGAAATGGATGGAAAATGCCGGGGGGGGTGAGAATCTCTCATGTTACTGATCATTTTTACTGTTACCACCCCAGCAGGAAGCAAAACTCCCAGAAAGCTGCTCCAATTCAACCAGATTTCCACTCTCAGTCCCAGGAATAGACTCTTGATACTCCCCAGTGATCTTCAAACGGATACTCCCATTAAATTATCTCAATATAAAAAGATTTGCAGAGACTACCGATCTCCAATGAAGCATCCTTGTTTCATCTTGAGAACATATCTTGCATCAATTTAATCACCAGATTTTTTCTCTGCTCCCTCTTTACTAAATGAGAAGATGGAGTCAGGTGCTGGTGTCCAACTCAACTCCTCAAGCCAGCAAAAAAACCACCGCATTGCTATAACATTTAAAAAAAAGACAAATGGGAGTTGTCTTGCTAGAAGTCCCAGAAGATGTCAGACATCAGCCCTGAGCTTATTCTTCCCCTAGCAATTTATGCTTTGCAAGTTTTTTCTTGGTTATTTGCAAGGTGATCATGTAGGTTATTTGCAAGGTTTTCCTGTAGGTTATTCCCAAAGTTTTCCTGTGGGTTATTTGCCAGGTCTTCCCGTAGGTTATTGTGTCCAGTTGTGGCCCCTCAGTTCCAGCAGGACAGGGAACTGCTGGAGAGAGTCCAGCGCAGCCACCAAGATGCTGCAGGGAGTGGAGCATCTCCCGTGTGAGGAAAGGCTGAGGGAGCTGGGGCTCTGGAGCTGGACAAGAGGACACTGAGGGGGGACTCATTCATGGGGATCAATATGGAATAGGGGAGTGTCAGGAGGATGGAGCCAGGCTCTTCTCAGTGACAACCAGTGATAGGACAAGGGGCAATGGGTTCAAACTGGAACACAAGAGGTTCCACTTAAATCTGAGAAGCAACTTGTTTGTGGTGAGGGTGGCAGAGCCTGGCCCAGGCTGCCCAGGGGGGTTGTGGAGTCTCCTTCTGTGCAGACATTCCAACCCGCCTGGACACCTTCCTGTGTAACCTCATCTGGGTGTTCCTGCTCCATGGGGGGATTGCACTGGATGAGCTTTCCAGGTCCCTTCCAACCCCTCACATTCTGGGATTCTGGGATTTGCAAGCTTTTCCTGTAGGTTATTCCCAAAGTTTTCCTATAGGTTATTTGCAAGATTTTCATATAGGTTATTCCCAAGGTTTTCCTGTAGGTTATTCCCATGGTTTTCCTGTAGGTTATTTTCCTGTAGGTTATTTTCCTGCCAGCTCAGTGTGTTGAATCAGCTCATCACACAGTCAGATGAGCATCACAGATGGTGTAGGATGGGGGCCGGTTCCCTTACCTCAAACACATGCTAAAAGTACACCCTGAGGATGCTGCTTCAGTTCCTAAAACCACATTTAAGGTCATTTAAGTCAATAAACTCATGGCGCTACCAGAAGACGGGGTCTCAACTTCCCTCCCTTTTCCTTGGCCACGTGTTCCCAAGCACAAGCTCACACCAGGCGATTGACCAGATTCAAGTAGGAGATATATATATACATATATATCGGTATCCTCAGTATCTCACAAAACGATGTCTTCAGCACAGTATTGTGGCAGGAGAAAGGACAGAACTACAACCCGTGCATCACTGAGGATTAGAACCCGCCTAAGCCAGCGACAAAACCAGGCGCTCAGCCCATCTGACGCACATTTTACAGATGGGAAACTGGGCTACGCGACGCTTCTCTGCCTCAAAAAGCACCATTTTGTTCACCACAGTTTGTAAGTGATTCGGACGGTCTGAGAACGAAGCCATAATAATAATTCCAGTGTTTTTAGCACATAAATGCTATTTCATAGAAATCCTGATACCTCTGGCGCACACCAGATTTTCCATCAGGAGACACTCGAATGCCTTAGTTGAGAGAGGGTATGTGCTGTATCAAGGGAAGGAGCTAAAATTACAGCGAGACACCCACACAAAACTTCTTGCCTTCAAAGAACAGCGTCAGGGTTTCTGGATTTGGGTGCCAACGCTTCAGGAATTTGCAGTCACGAAAGACAGTCACGATCCTTTTTCTGCTGAGATGGCAGCAAAGGGTCCCTTTGTCTTCCAGGTTTTTTTGCACTGGGGTTGTACTTTTTATCATCAACAAGATTGTTTTAGCACCGGCAAGAATTTACAGTTAGCCCTTCAGGTAGCAGTTATTGCTTGAGAAGTTATATTGCTGCTAGTAAGAAAATGAGTATTTTATATCCACTGGCTGCTACTGATTTATAATTTGCTTCCTATGGATGTACCATGGCCAGAAATAACAGTAATGGGCACAATTCAAACTTTCTAGGTGAGTGGCTTCACTCCAGAACAGCCCGTGTTTCTACAGCCCCCCAGAGCTGACACCTGCAACATTCACATTTATTAAATGTGACAGTGAAACGCTTGTAAAATTTGTCAAGAAAATGTGTGTTGCCACATTGAATCCTTCAGATTTTCTGATTTTGTTTTCTTGTTAAACCAGAACAAGCGATGAACTTTGAAGATGAAGATCTGAGACTGTTTCCTCAGGACAGACCACATTTCTGGTTCCCTACCAGCATCTCAGCAGGGAAAGGAGAAACCACAAGCTAAAGAATAAGGGGTTGTTCTCCCCACTATCTTTTGCTAATATAAAATACATTAAAAAAACCAAGAAATATGAAATAATAATATAAAGGTAAAATCATAGGGAGGTCGGATAAAACCTAAAACCACTGAAGACACACGCGGCTTCCTCCAGTTGCCAACATAGGAAGAAAACTCCGTGATCCATAAGCCCCACAGCTTATGTCGATAGTCAGAAAATCCTGATAACGCCAAGAAAAACCATATTCCACAATCAATGCTCCCCCCCTGCACTGGGAATCAAAACTCTGCTGAAGTCCTCTCAGATTTAAACCCAAGATTGCCAACAAAGTAAAGCTCAGCTAATCCCGACTGCCGGCACCGGCCCGGGGAAAGAGGTCTCGGAAGGAGATAAGATTCAAATCAAGAGTTTCGCAGATCAAAGGCAAAGCCTGAATTGTAAACCCAAACGAGTACGATACCAGAACAGTCTCTGCAGCACTTTCTGCGAGAGCCGTTTCCATGTGAGTGGAATAATTTGGAGCTGTTTTCAAAATCTGTACAAAACTTAAATATAAACCTTCATCTAGGGCACAACAGAGGAATCCAACCGGGTAACTGGTGGTGGAGAAGGGGCAAAGTCAGTGCAATGGCGTCTTCCAATATTTCATTTATCTATCACGGAAATTATTACCAATCTTTTTTGCCATATCCCAAACGGGAAACCATGGCGTCGCTTATGCGATTTGTGAACAAGACAGAAACAATGGGCACAGAAAGAAATAGATGCCCATTTCCCACGATATTAGGGACACTAGAGGCAGTCAACACGGCTTCACCAAGGGGAAGTCATGCTTGACCAGCCTCACTGACTTTTATGAGGACATAACAAGATGGATGGATGATGGCAGAGGGGTGGACGTGATCTACCTTGACTTGAGTGAGGCATTGGACACAGTGTCCCACAGCATCCTCACAGCTGAACTGAGGGAGTGCGGTCTGGGTGATCGGGGAGTGAGGTGACTGTGAACTGGCTGAAGGGAAGAAGCCAGAGAGTCGTGGTCAATGGGGCAGAGTCCAGTTGAGGCCTGGATCTAGTGCAGTGCCTCAGGGGCAGTGCTGGGGCCGCTGTTATTCTATATATTCATCAATGACTTGGATGAGGGAATAGAGTGACTGTCAGCAAGGTTGCTGGTGACACCAAGCTGGGAGGAGTGGCTGACACGCCAGAGGCTGTGCTGCCATCAGAGACCTGGACAGGCTGAGAGTTGGGTGGGGAGAAATGTAATGAACTAGAACAAGGGCAAGTGTAGAGTCTTGGATCTGGGCAGGAACAACCCCAGGTTCAGTGTAAGTTGGGGGAATGAGCTGTTGGAGAGCAGTGTAGGGGAAAGGGACCTGGGAGTCCTGGGGACAGCAGGGTGAGCATGAGCCAGCACCGGGCCCTTGTGGCCAGGAAGCCAATGGCACCTGGGGTGGGTTAGAAGGGGGTGGTCAGTAGGTCAGAGAGGTTCTCCTGCCCCTCTGCTCTGCCCTGGGGAGACCACACCTGGAATCTTGTGTCCAGTTGTGGCCCCTCAGTTCCAGCAGGACAGGGAACTGCTGCAGAGAGTCCAGCGCAGCCACCAAGATGCTGCAGGGAGTGGAGCATCTCCCGTGTGAGGAAAGGCTGAGGGAGCTGGGGCTCTGGAGCTGGACAAGAGGACACTGAGGGGTCACTCATTCATGTTGACAGATATCTAAAGGGTGAGTGTCAGGAGGATGGAGCCAGGCTCTTCTCGGTGACAACCAGTGACAGGACAAGGGGTAATGGGTACAAACTGGAACACGGGAGGTTCGACTTAAATCTGAGAAGAAACTTGTTCCTGGTGAGGGTGTCAGAGCCTGGCCCAGGCTGCCCAGGGGGTTGTGGAGTCTCCTTCTGTGCAGACATTCCAACCCGCCTGGACACCTTCCTGTGTAACCTCATCTGGGTGTTCCTGCTCCATGGGGGGATTGCACTGGATGAGCTTTCCAGGTCCCTTCAACCCCTGACATCCTGGGATTCTGTGATACCACCATTCATCAAACTGTCCACAACAAAAAAAACTTGGAGATTTGGGTCAATCTCCCTCAAAGCGAAAGCACAAGGCTGAAGCAGATTATGAATTCATCCAAATAAATCTCCACTGCTGTTAGGTGGAATTTTTGGATGAAAAGGTTAAAACACCTAAAAATATGTGAGTAAAAAAAGAAAATAAAGCTTTGTAAGGGTCGAACACAAATGCAGAACATCGGGCTTTGTTTTGGTAGAAGGGGAAACTATGTAAAGCACAGAGAACAGCGTTGCACCTACCGACAGAGCCAGAAAAGTCAGCGAAGAGCATCAGGAAAGCACAAGAAAGTCGAGCACAGAGAAACAAGTCACAGAAAATCTCTGCGCGTCCGTGTGCGTGTATTTAGTGCCGGTGATGGGGAAAAAATGACCTGGGAATAGTGAGCAAAACGGTCTCCTGCTGGTTGCTTCAGACTGTGCTTGGCAAAAAACAGCCTTTGCAAACAAGCTCCGGGGATCAGCACCATCGTCTCTGAGAAATACCGGCCCGTCATCGATCTCTTTCAACAGACCATCGCAAATATTGGCTCATCGCTTTGGTCAAAAGAAGCACCCGCGTGTACCAGGAGCGGCAACTTGGTGTCAGATGGAACCACGCGGATGAGGAAAGATTTTGGGGATCCTGGAAAAGAATTGGAAAGGAAAAGCTTAGTCGAGGGTTGGTGATTGTTGTGTGGTTCTACGCCGCATTTTTTGGTTTCCATGCATCAAGAGAAACCGAGCGGGATCCGATTGAAGCCGCATCTGGAACAGGCTCCTCAATGGTATTTTTCTTCTACACAAGACGTCGGGAAACGAGAGCCTCAAAACGCCAATGCTATTCGCCCCACAGCCCCTGATTGTGCATCCACACGTTGATCCCCAAACTAAAATGCGCACGAGAAGGCAAGAAAAGGTTGAACCCAATGAGGCTGTTGAGAATATATGGATTTGAGCGACTGAACGATCTTGCAGGGGACAGAGATCAGGAATTGCAGCGCCAGCATCTTTCCAACTAATAAGACACTTTCCCAGATGAAACTGCTGACGCATCCAGGAAAGGAATAAGCGGAACATGAGAGAAGGACACGGAGAAGGGCAAAGGAGGCTCAAAGTCAGACAAGAGCATCCATAAAGAAAATGAATTTTCTATTGCTTATGTATGGGTGCAAAGAGGCTGAATAACGAGCAGGAACAAAGAAAATCCCGACGGGCGATAAGGAAAAAATGAAATCCGGTGCGGTGAGTGTGTGACCAGACTTTAAAATCATTAATTTGATGGTGTTTGGATATCACAGAATGTCAGGGATTGGAAGGGACCTGAAAAGCTCATCCAGTGCAATCCCCCCATGGAGCAGGAACACCCAGATGAGGTTACACAGGAAGGTGTCCAGGCGGGTTGGAATGTCTGCACAGAAGGAGACTCCACAACCCCCCTGGGCAGCCTGGGCCAGGCTCTGACACCCTCACCAGGAAGAAACTCCTTCTCAAATTTAAGTCGAACCTCTTGTGTTCCAGTTTGAACCCATTGCCCGTTGTCCTATCACTGGTTGTCACCAAGAAGAGCCTGGCTCCATCCTCCTGACACTCCTCCTTTAGATATCTGTAACCGTGACTGAGTCCCTCCTCAGTGTCCTCTTGTCCAGCTCCAGAGCCCCAGCTCCCTCAGCCTTTCCTCACACGGGAGATGCTCCATTCCCTTCAGCATCTTGGTGGCTGCGCTGGACTCCCTGCAGCAGTTCCCTGTCCTGGTGGAACTGAGGGGCCACAACTGGACACAAGATTCCAGGTGTGGTCTCCCCAGGGCAGAGCAGAGGGGCAGGAGAACCTCTCTGACCTACTGATCACCCCCTTCTAACCCACCCCAGGTACCACTGGCGTTCCTGGCCACAAGGGTGGGAAGACACGGCTGCAATGTACCCCTTAAAAAAGAGTAAAAAAAAAGAGGACTCACCTCTTTGACAGTTCTCAGTACCGCAAAACATTGAATTTCCAGGACAACTCGTCATTAACTCAGTGTGTTTGAATGGGTGAAGCCCAGGAGCAGGTTCTGGGAAGCACCAACACACAACTCCATAGGCACATCAAGGGGAAAATAGATTTTAAAACACATGGGGTTATGGAGGATACAGAAGGGGCACAGAAACCCCTATGCAGCAAGTAATTACAGGGGATTAATTGCCCCAAATGCCAGTGACAATTTATACCACAAAGTAACTATTTTGGACGTCATTACAATCAATAAAGCTGCGGTAATCACTGGACTGGAAGCCTTGACAGAGGAGAAAAAGAACAAATTCGCATTTAAATATATCTCAGCCCAGTAATTCAATCAAGACTGCAAAACGTCTTGATTTAAATAATTGATTTTAACTTGTATGACATTTGTATTTTTTAGTTATCATCTTAATGAAATATCACCATAATGAAAAGAGGCGGCACTTAAGATGTTGATTTTTCGCAAATATAACTGAGGAGAGGGAAAATTAAGGAATTTGCATATAGATGATCCACTTAGATTCACTCAAAAAAGTTTCCAAGAGCTTTTGGGATCAAAAAGGAAACAGCTACAGAGAAAGTTTGGAAAAGCTACTAAAGCAAATTAGAGATTTAAGTCCCCTTGAAATCAATGGATAGATACCAGGAAAATTATTAAGCAACCTATATAAAAGCAGCTACAGGATAAATCAAAAATGAAACACGGACACATCAAGATCGAATCGTGTCAAATTAGTAAAGCAATGTGTCTTTATTTGCCTGAGGTACGAGATGTTGGAAAGATATTGGGTTGTCCTGTGCAGGGACATGAGTTGGACTTGATGATCCTTGTGGGTCCTTCCCAACTCTGGACATTCTATGGAAAGCTTTTCACTAATTTGGTTAATCACCAACCTAAGGAGGTTGGGTACCTCCTGAACTGGAAGATTAAGGAAAAAATGAGAAATAGATTTATCAGGGATGCTCTAGAAACACTTCATCTTGTCTCAAGGAGGGGAATAGACTTGGGGGAGAGCTTCCCAAACTCTCAACCAGCTCAGCAATTCAATAAAAGAAGGTGCCTCAGAAGATGAAGTGGTTTAACCCAAGAGTTGCCCAAAGAATCAAAACATTTCTGAGATCCCGAGACTTTATTTTCAATATTATTTTTGGAATGGAGGAAAAAATTTGGAAGACAAACATTTCTAACGCGACGACGTCGGAAAAGAGCAAAAAGATGATTCAATGATTTAGGCAGATACCAGCGCTGGACAAAACACGGGAAAAATGAATCAGGCTTGAGCTGGATTTAAAAAGGAACAAAATTGAACAAAATTAACGACAGTCAACGCAATGTGATGGAAAATAGGCCTCGTGGAACAAAGCTGATTTCATTCTCAGATGAGATTCAACACTGGGATGACAGATAAAGAGGACAGGCTGGGGATACGCAGCAATTCGGACCACAAAGGCCACTCAATGTAGATTGTAACACAACCAAATGCAAGATGTTACATCTAGGAAACAAAATCTGAAAGCCTGAAACCCTGAAATACAATCTGAGATCCCACCCAACACTTCTCAACTCAATGCCACAGGTTTAACTTACCCAAAATGAAAGCAGAAAAACCACTCGGTTAGGGAATTATGAGTTGTCTCCAGAAGTTACTGGGTATCAAAGGACCTTTTAATTTGGCCAAAAAAAGGCTTTTGGAAGCAATAGTTGGAAACTAATTCAAATTAGAGGTCAGTTGTTCCATCAGAGAGGGTAAATAATTGCTGAAAACATGTCAAGAAAAGTGGCGGATTCTTCATGACTTGAGATCTTCAAACTAAGAGTGACTGTCCTGGTAGAAGGTAGCCCAAAATAAATGGTCCTTAGGCTCCTTTTCCAGGGAAAAAGTAAGGATCTGTGGCTTCCAGGAGGTCAGTCTAATTAAGCTTTAAGCACTCGGAACTCTAAATCCACATGGAGAAGCACCAACGTCTCATCTGAGCACATCCCAATAGCACACAAAGCCACCCAAATCCATCTCCTGGTCTACACAGAAGAAGCAGAAGGCATCTGACCCAACCTTGTTGAGCAACATCACCAAGAAACCTCCAAGCTCCAATTTTCCATGGTGAAAACAGCGACTGTACATCTACACACAACGATCTTCCAAGGGTGAACTGAGGGAGGTCTGCAAAGACCTTCCAAGAATCTTGGAGAGAAGAAGCTTTGATGGTCTATACAGGTGCAGGTCATGGCAGTTGAAGATCATTTCTTGGACCACCTTTGCCATGGTGGCGCGGAAGAGGAGAGGACAACGTGCTTCGTGCTGGTAAACGGCAACAGCAAAGTAACCAAGAGCTCTGAGGGTTGTAGGGATCTTCTTCAGAAGTTGGTTGTAACACAAAATGAGGGTGTTGGTTGACAAAGCAAAAACTCCAGATAACGCCGATCTGCATCAAACACTCCAGCGGCATTTTATGAAGCTTAAAGCCACTTAAGACATTATTTCTGGATGGTAATGCTAACAGTCACATACGTAAATCAAACTCAATTCAAACTTAATTCCTAATTGAGACAGAAAAGCTGAAACTCGGATGAGAACAGATATGATACTGCATTTATCTACTGAAGCCACAGAAGTCCAAACCAAATATCTTCTCTACAACTTCCATTTGTGTGCGTTACCTATGGACAGTGAAAACATTCTTACCGAAACAGATATTTTATTGAGCTTCCCAATGAGAGCAGTCCATATTCAGAAGACTCAGCGGCTGGGATTTGGACGCTACGGTGAAGAAAAATAAACCATTTCTCAAATTTATGGCGCTGTGTTTTAAGACATCGGAAATTCTGTTGTGAGTATCGGTCAAATCAAGAGTGAACTCGAGCTTTAACCCATTTTCCTTGCGTTGTTTTCACCACGATACAAGGGAAGGATGATGGACAGGAGACCCTGTTCTTGACTCCAGGACACGTACAACCAGCCTGATTTCCTCCTCCAACCAACCACAAGGCCAAATGCAAATCTTATTCTACAACGTTGAACCCAAAAAATACGTCGAACACCATAGTTTTTGGAAAAACCATTAAATGTCTCGTTACGTTACGACATACACAGGAAACGGATGAAAATTATTTGCAGAATAAACTACAACAGAATAAATGTTAAAATAAGGACCTAAAGTAATTCACGTTAAATGCTCACAAGCTTAAATCAAAATTACTTTCAATGGCGATAAGTCCTTAGAACCTGCCTGTCCATTCAAACACTACGGTCATCCAGGTTGGAAAATCATCAGCAACTGTAATTGTGACATTACTTTGTGCACCTAAATGGCAGGAGAAGATCAAACTTCCTTCAGTTAGAGCCAAGTATCTCTACAAACAGGTTACACCAAGTAGTATCCACCTAGGGACATTTAAATGAGTCGTTTTCCAGAGATCACCTCCAACTCTGTCTTGTCCATAATAAAAAATGGTGTCTCATATGTTAAATATATATAAATATATATAAATATATATATATACACACACACACAGAATGCTGTAAAGTCCAAAATTTTGCATTGAACAGGATGACCCAGAACAGGAACAGATTTATCTGTTGGGATGGCGGAGACTCTTAGGAGTTTGTGATGAATAACCACATAAACCATTGAAAAACCAAGTTGTCATCTCCTATAAATTCAAGTGTAAAGAACAGAACGGAAAAGGAGGACAAAGCAGCCAGCGCTCAAAACTTCAGGCTGGATTTCCAACATCAAAATGCTAAAATTCAACACGTTATCGACTTTAGAGAGTTGGGCGCCCAACGCCAAGGAAAGCAAAGCACAAATCCCGGCAGATAAACTAAGGAGTCTGACGCCATAAAAGAGCCAGATCTTTTTGATTAAGTTCAACCGCAGAACTCCAAATATTACGGTCTATTTTAATTTTGCTGTGGTCCGCAATCTTTATCCATTTTATCAAAGAATTAGCTGTGCCTCGCAGGCACAATGGCAACTCCTATTTTCTTGCCAGTTTAGTACTTTTTCTCTCATAAAGTACAGAATCACAGAATTGACTGGGTTGGAAAAGACCTCAGAGATCATCCAGTCCAACCCTTGGTCCAACTCCAGCCCATTGACTAGATCATGGCACTAAGTGCCATGGCCAATCTCAGCTTAAAAACCTCCAGGGCCGGTGAGTCCAGCACCTCCCTGGGCAGCCATTCCAATGCCTGACCACTCTCTCTGCACAGAATTGCTTTCTGATCTCCAGCCTCAATTTCCCCTGGCAGAGTTGAAGCCCATGGCCCCTTGTCCTATTGCTGATGCCTGGGAGAAGAGCCCAATCCCCACCTGGCTAGAACTGCCCTTCAGGTAGTTCTAGAGAGTGCTGAGCTCCCCTCTAAGCCTCCTCTTCTCCAGACTAAACAAGCCCAGCTCCCTCAGCCTCTCCCCATAGGGCTTGTGTTCAAGTCCCTTCCCCAGTCTTGTTGCTCTTCTCTGGACCCGCTCCAGCACTTCAATCTCTTTCCTGGGCTGAGGGGCCCAGAACTGAACACAACACTCCAGGTGTGGCCTCCCCAATGCAGAGCACAGGGGAAGGATCACTGCCCTTGTCCTGCTGACCACGCTGCTTTGGATACAGGACAGGACACCATTGGCCTTCTTGGCCACCTGGGCACACTGTTGGCTCATGTTGAGCTTCCTGTCCATTAGTCCCCCCAGGTCCCTTTCTGCTGACTCCAAGCTTGTCCTCAATAATCCTCCCAAATCTCCAATCCTCGCTAAGACAAGGCAAAAATGTTCAGCCTACAAATACACTTTGGCATTAATCTTCCTATTGACGAAGTTATCACACGAAAGCTGTGATAAATCCCTCTGAGTTTTAATTTTTCCCACCTTCGAGTTTTCCGGGTGATGGTTTCGCTCAAGCAGAGGGAGGACAGATGAGAAAAACCGCAATGGAACACAAAACTGCGTCTCCGGTGGCGGACAATGTTGCAGCTTTTCCAAACCCCTTGGCAATAACCTCCTAAATAGTTTGCTGGAGAGCGTCAACAGGTTCGCATTGCACACAGTCACTCGAAATTCCTTTGCTCGGGGTTTTCAGCACATCCATAGCAAACAAAACTCACAGGAACTTATTAAAATGCCTTCAAGTCCCGCGTACACCTTGAAGAAACCAATCGCGTCTCCGACGTCCTCGGCGGAACTTCGTTCTCTGCGCCGTTCTTTGAGAAATCACTTATTATGCCATGAAAATCACTGTCTGTGCGGGTTTCCAACAGGAAAGGGAGACGAAATATAAGTTTTATTTCAGTTTTACTTCAATACAAGTACGATGAACCACGTCACCATCAGATTGAGAGCCACTGAGAATGGGATATAAGCACTTGCTTATATAAGTGAAGTTATATATTACAATTCTAGCTGGAAATGACTCCGATTTGTGTATTCGGGTTCCTGTTTGGAGCCCAAAACAACAAACAAGTGGCCTGGTTCTCAAAAGCTGCTTCATACTCAAGAGCTTCCACAAATTCCAGAATAAACACAAAATCCCGCATCAAGATTCAACAAAGAGTCATTATATCAGAACACAAAAATCCAAAATATATATATAAATATATATATCCTGTATGTGTTGTTCCAAAATCAGCACAAGAAACAAGCGCTTACTTCTTGTTTTCCTCTCATATTGGTATTTTAAACCCCAAAATTGACACAGAGTGATTCGGTTGAA
This sequence comes from Nesoenas mayeri, assembly GCF_963082525.1. Taxonomy (NCBI): domain Eukaryota; kingdom Metazoa; phylum Chordata; class Aves; order Columbiformes; family Columbidae; genus Nesoenas; species Nesoenas mayeri. The sequence continues at coordinate 211,870,021 of NC_137541.1, forward strand.
TGGAAGGAAGAAGAAGGGAACACAATTTGGTGCCTGTTTGACTGGCAGGTGGTCGAGTCACAAGGAAATAAGTCTTGAGAGTTTATTCCTAGTTCTAAAAAGTGACAGATTAAAAGTCAATAATTTTATAATTCAAAGAGTTAAAGGGGGTAAAAAATGGATAAGTGGATTTTATTTATTGCCACTGAAAGAAAAATCTTTACCTATTTATTGAAGAGACACACGATGGTGTATGAGAATCCAGTAACGTCGGACGGGACTAATAGATTCACATTTGAAATTAGAAAAAATACATTAAATGCTGTTTGTGCAGTTTGGGAAAATACTGTAGAATACAAGAACACTTCTCTCATTCAATTATTTTTGGATCTAAAATTTCTGTGGATTGAAAATGACGACTTCGCGGATTTTAAGCAGGAAAATTGAGTCTGATCGATTGGAAAAATCGCGGTACGCTGAGAAACCAGAACAAAGCGAATTGGTACGAAACTCCCGCTGGCGGCGGCTCCTCCGATCTCACCCGCAAATAAATCAAAGGCGGCGCCGCACCAAAATCACCCTGTTTGCACTCGGAAAGCGACGCCAGAGTCGCTCCTCCCCATACAGTTTATAATACGTTTCTCCGGGGGGATGTCTTGAATATCTCCTTGTCGTGGCGGCGTCGGGAGGAGGAGATCAATGGGACGGCGCGGGGAGATGGAGCTCGACCATCCTAAATGGCTGGAGGACAAACGGCGTCCGGCCGGCGTGCGGGGAGCGAATCCAGGACTGAAACGCCGAGGTCGAGATAGCGGTTTAAGGAGAAACCGTGCGAATTGCGGAGGAAACGGAAAGTACAGGGAGCGCTTGTGCTGCGGAAAGGGAAACCGGGGGCCTCCGCGGGTACAATGGAGCCCGAAAGGCAGGGCTGGGAGACAAACGAAGATCGTAATCTGCGCTGAAGGGAAGAGCGAGCTCCGAAATCAAGAAGGAAAGTTGGATTTCCCTTCTGACAGCCTCAGCGGCTGCTACCGAGCGCTCCAGAGCTGCAAATTGGCCCTTTTCCTGGGTGGAAAAGCGGAGATTTTTAACTCCAAGGTCTGAAACGCTACGTGCAACAGAAAAACCCCCTGGATTTCACATAAAATGTATTTGATATAAGTTGATATGTTGCTGGACTCGGTGACCCAGAAGCGGCGATCGGTGACGATCGTCCCCAAAACGGGCGCTGACCTGGATCAAAGGCGCCTTTCTGTTGGCACCTTCGCCTGCAAACCGAGCTCTTCCACGAGCTCTTCTACACACAGCAGATCATTCAATTAACCGCAATTTAATTATCGGTTTAATGATTTCAGTCGAGGTACCGAAGGTCTTTGCAGAAATGCTTCTCCGGAGTGTTTTCAAACATTTTCAGCGGCACCGAGAGCCGTTATTTCCTTGTTTCTCCCGCTTTTCCCCCATTATCCGTGTGGTGGGTGCTGATAGAACCCCAAAGAGGGGGTTTAAAAAATCCCTTCGATATTTCACCTTACTGCAATGCAGACTGACTAAATTCGACAGATGAATAATCAGAAAGCATCTCTACAATATATTCTCCGTAAATAACCACATCCCGTAGCTATTTCGCATTAATTTTGACGCAATATGGCTGCGTTTAGGTTTTAATTCATGGTCTTATTTATGTTTCCCACTGCGAGCAATATATCCCATGACTGAATAAAATCCAAACGCCTTCAAACACACGTTTTACTTCCGATCCCTTTGTTCCAAAGCAGGTTATAGATCTACCTCTCCAAAAAATTTAAGTGTCTTTACAAACAGCCAAGAATTTTAAATAACTAAAGACTATATGAAATAAACCACCACATATCTGAACAGCAACATATGAAATAAGCAGCACGGGCGCATTAAAATGACGCTATAAACACATCATTTGGTAGAGAGAAATCGCTTATGAAAACCGTAAATATTTAATCTGGTAATTATAAAATAAAAGAAGTTAAGGGGGATAACTGAGTAAGTGGGTATTTGTAACTTCCAGGACAATAAGTTGATCAGACTTAATATATATTCCATCCAAAAAATACACATCAGCCCTTTTAACTCCAATATATATTCAGAGCACAGTTGTTGGGGTTTTCCTATGTACTTGACTATAAAGGTCAAAAGAACCCATGAAACAGTTAAAATCCAAGAGCAGAAAGAACTAAAACAACCAAGGTATTTGGCCTCCTAGCGCTAATTTCCTTTTCTTTACATTGCTCAACATCGCTCCTCAATTTGAGTTCTAATCAACGAGCACTTCACAGTTCACATCTCATGAAATAAGGCGGTTGGTGCAATCAAGTCCAGCAAAAGATGTTTCCACCGTTCGCATTCCTTAGGAAAAGAAGACGAAATAAAGAGCCTCTCGCTTCCTCCGTCGCTATTGAACAGCACGAATAAACACACCGCTGCATCTTAAATCGTATTGTGATTAAAACATAAATAGAAGCACTTGGGGATTCTTAGTACAACGTGGCTTTGTCCAGGAAAGGGGAAAAGAGGAAAAATAACCCACTGGTTTTTAGATATTTGACAGTATTCAGCACTAAATAAACGCCTTCTGAATAAAACTCAGCCTATGGAAATATAAACCATAACGTCCTCATGATGTGTAGGGGGGAAAAGGATATAAACCCCCGCTAAAATCCAACCCAGCGCCAAACCTTTCCCCGATAATGAATTCCTGCTAATGAATTTCCGATAATGAATTCCTGATTCCGTTCCCACATTTCGAGGCTCCTCCGCTTTCTCTAAAGGACCGAAGCACCTTTTTGATGCTATTAACCCTCGATATAGCGACTTCACGGCCCTGAGAACCGCGCTGCCCGTAACGAAGCAATTAGCGAATAAAAGAAATGTCGAAAAATCAGCTCTTTCGTCGAAATTAATAAAAACACGGTATTTTAAACCAGGAAAATAATGCCGCTTTACATTTGTCAACCTCTCTCCCTTTGGGTTACGGACGTTTCGCGCTGTCGTCCACCCCCCCCACCCCAGGGGCCCTTTTCAAACCCCCCACGAAGGGGAGTGGGACGGGGGGGTTTAAACACAACTCGTCCCTTTGCAAGTTGGTGGCAGGTTAATTAATATTATATACATATATATATGTGTTCATCCCCATATGCCCCTCTGGATATTGTGATTATGGGGCAGCCCCCCATCTATGGGGAGCAACCCAACCCCCCCCCCCCCCCATGTCAACGTCTCTTCAGAGCTGGATACACAGAATTAAAAATAAATCAAGGGAATTTCAAAATTATGTCGCTGCGTTTCTCCCCCTTTTGCACCAAGAGAAGGTGAAACTTGGCTTTGACCTCGGGGTGGGGGGGGATCTCCCAAAAGATGAGGGGAACTGGGGGGAGGGGGAGTAAAAAATAGGGAGATTGGGTCTATAAACAGGGGATGGAAAAAGTGAGGGGGGACAAGGAGCTCTGGGAGGGACAAGAGGTTTGGGGGGGGTGGGGGAAAGAGGTTGGGGGGGACAACAGGTTCAGGGGGGACAAGGGGTTTGGGGGGGGACAAGGGGTTGCGAGGGGGACACAAGAGGTTCGGGGGGGACACAAGTGGTTCGGGGCGGGGGGACAAAAGGTTTTGAGGGGAAAAGGTTCGGGGGGACACAACAGGTTCGGGGGTGATACAAGAGGTTTGGAGGAGGACAAAAGGGTCGGGGGGGGGACAATAGGTTTGGGGGGGACACAAAAGGCTCGGAGGAGGGGACAAGAGGTTTGGGGGGGGACAAGCTCGGGGGGAGGGACACAAGAAGCTGGAGGCGGAGGGGAGAGGAAGCTCGAAGGGGGGGGGGGGGGTCTCCCCGTTCCCCCCCCCCCGGGACACGCAGCCCCCGCGCTGAGGGGATTGAGCGACTGAGGGATTGGGGGGATGCTGCCCCCTCGCCCTGTCCCCTCAGAGAGGGAGTCGGTCGCAGACACCCCCCCCTTCCCGCCGCTGTCACTCGCCGCCTCACACACAGACCACCCCCCCCCCCCCGCCTCCTCAGCGCCGCCCGTGTCGCGGTGTCCGTGTCCCCCCCAACCCCCCCACCCGGGTCCCCTCACCTGCGGCTGCTCGGGCGGCGGCGGCCCCTGTGCCGGTGCCGGTGGCGGCGGCGGCAGCGCGCGCTCCCCGCTCCTCGCGCTGCCTGCGCCGCGGCTCCTGCCTCTGCCCGCAGCCACTGGGGGAGGCGGAGGGGGGGGCTGTACCACCGGCGGGACCGTTACGGCGGCAGAGCGGACTACAGCTCCCGGCATGCCCCGCGCGTCGCCGCCGCGCATCCCGATGGGCCGCCCGGCGCGAGGCACGCTGGGTAGTGTAGTCCGCAGGGCGGGCGGGGAGGGGGCATGCTGGGAGCTGTAGTGCGGGGCGGCGCGGAGGAGGCGGGGCGGCAATGCATGACGGGAGCTGTAGTTCCGCGGGGCACGCTGGGAGTTGTAGTCCGGGCGGGCTGAGGGAAGGCGCGGGCTGAGGGGAGCGCACGGGCCGCGGCGGAGATCCCCCCCGGGCTCGGCACCCGGGGCCCCCAGCGCCCGGCCCCGGCTCTGCGAGACGGGCTGAGTGCCGCCTGGTGAGCGCAGGGCCGGGCCCGCGGCGGGAGAGCAGCGCAACCCGGCCTGGTGTGTGTGACCCCCCCACCTCGTCACCCGCCTGCCCTGTCCCCTCACCTCACACTTCTGAATAACATCCAGCCTGCGGAAACATCTGGAATCTTGTGTCCAGCTGTGGCCCCTCAGCTCCAGCAGGACAGGGAACTGCTGGAGAGAGTCCAGCGCAGCCACCAAGATGCTGCAGGGAGTGGAGCATCTCCCGTGTGAGGAAAGGCTGAGGGAGCTGGGGCTCTGGAGCTGGACAAGAGGACACTGAGGGGGGACTCATTCCTGGGGATCAATATGGAAAGGGTGAGTGTCAGGAGGATGGAGCCAGGCTCTGCTGGTGACAGCCAGGGACAGGACAAGCAGCAATAGGTACAAACTGGAACACAGGAGGTTCCATTTAAATATGAGAAGCAACTTGTTCCTGGTGAGGGTGGCAGAGCCTGGACCAGGCTGCCCAGGGGGTTGTGGAGTCTCCTTCTCTGCAGACATTCCAACCCGCCTGGACACCTTCCTGTGTAACCTCATCTGGGTGTTCCTGCTCCATGGGGGGATTGCACTGGATGAGCTTTCCAGGTCCCTTCAACCCCTCACATTCTGGGATCCTGTCATAACGTTCTCATGATGTGCAGGGGGAAAAAGAAGAATATAATCTCCCCTTAAAATCCAACCCAGCGGCAAAACTTTTCCTGATAATGAATTTCTGCTAATGAATTTCCAATAACGAATTCCTGATTGTGAATTCCATTTCCCACATTTCAAGCCCCCTCCGCTTTTTCTAAAGGACCAAAGCACCTTATTGACGCTATTAACCCTCGACACAGCAACTTCATTGCCCTGAGAACTGCGCTGCCCATAGCGAAGCAATTAGCAAGTTTTGAAAGAAATTTTGAAAAATCAGCTCTAAAACCATCTCCCCTTGTCCTATCACAACAGGCCATGCTCTAAAGTCTATCCCCATCTTTCTTACAGGCCCCTTTTAAGTCCAGAAGGGCAGCAGCACTGGCCAGCACACCGAGGTGGGTGCAAACGGTGTCACCACGCTCAGGTTTTAAGGTTGGAAGGTTTTAGGGCAACGAAGCTGGTGAAGGTTTGGAGGGGAAGACATATGAGGAGGGGCTGAAGTCACTGGGTTTGTTCAGCTTGGAGAAGAGGAGACTGAAGGGACAACTCATGGCATCTACGGCTTCCGCACAAGGGGAGGAGGAGGAGCAGGCGCTGATCTCTTTAGTGACCAGTGACAGAGCCCAGGGAATGGCAGAAGATGTGCCAGGGGAGGTCTGGGTTGGACATGAGGAAAAGGTTCTTCACCCAGAGGGTGTTGGACACTAAACAGGCTCCCCAGGGAGGTGTCACAGCCCCAACCTGACAGTGTTCAACAAGAGACTGGACAACGTCCTCAGACACACGGGGTGACCTGTGGGGTTGTCATTGCAGGGACAGCAGTTGGACTCGATGATCCTTGTGGGTCCCTTCCAGCTCAGGACATTCTGTGATTGTATGCAAAGGAGTATTTTGGGAAAGCGCTGGTGTCCAGGAAATAGAGAATTAAATTCCTATGGAGCTTCACCCAGGGACTCGCAGCAACATCCCCACGTCCCCTCCTTGGTCCCTCCTGTCACACACTCACCACTGTCAATAGTATTTTGCTTTTAATGAAGATTCTCACTGGTGATTTTGTTTCCTGAGTGACCGCCATCAAACCACCCCCCGGGGAATCGGGGAATTGGGACGGGGGTGACCAGGGCCACACGCTTTGGTTTCTCGCCCCTCGGACAGGCTGGTGTGGGGAGTATCATGAAAACCATGTCAAAGGGAAGATTTCTCCTCGCACGTTTCCTCCGCAGGGTGGAAGATGCTGGTGACGCCCGTGGGACACGCTCAGCCCCAGCGGCGCCGAGTGTCGGAGCCTCCACCACGATTTGGGGGCTCTTCAACAGCTCATTTTACCCCCCACCAGCCACATACCGACCTGTCCCAACAGCAGGTGAGTGTTCATAAGAGAAATAACAAATATTAGGGTGTCCCCTTGGGTTCGACGTGAGGACAGCGGGACTGGCACCCACCCCAGCTTCTCCCCATCTGCCGCCACAGCGAGCAGAGCCGCTGGTTTCCTACGGCACGGGGGAAATGAGACATGGACAGAACGCAGATGGGGGAAAAACAAACTGAAGTACCAAGGTCCATCTCTTTTACCGAGCAGCAGCCGATCGCCGCAGGTAACGCGGGGAAACCCGAGATCTGGCTCCTTTAGGGGCTGTTCCCACCTTGCATCCTCTCCTTCCTTCCACCCGCGCAGCTTTACCACCTGGAAATAACCTCCTGGCTCCTCCAGTTGCCGTTTCCAGCCGGTGTGACCCAAATTCATCCCATCTAATAAAAAAGAACCAAACAGTTAGTAAAAAATAAATCAAGCAAGCCCCTAAAATCCCACAGCAGCGTCGTATTTGTCCCCAGAGGAAAGCGGAGCGACTCGGGGATGTTTTATGTTCGGTTTGCAATCCCCGATTCCGGCCATTTAATCCCAAAACAAGCGGCTGCGCTCTTTGCTCCCTGGGGGGGTTATTTCTGCTTTTTTAACTATTATGATGATTATTAGGTAGTTGTTTCCCTCCTTCCCTTCTTGGAATGAGCGCGGTGTCTCCTCTGCCCGCCGCCCGGGCGCAGCGGCCGAGCGGAACCCATTAGCGCCGCGCTATAGATTTCCTCCGACCCCGTGAAAAATCCGCTGCCATTTTAAACAGAGCGTCTATTTATTTCCCTCGGCCGCGTGTCCTTTCGCTGCCAAGGAGACAAATTATTCCGCTCCTTTGGCAGAGCTCACGATAACACAGCGGAAAAGCTTCTGAGCGCGGTTTATACCAAACCGTGCCTATGTCTACCTGCCGAGGGGCGCTGAGTAAGCCCAAATTGCAGCCTAAATCCCTCCCCGAGGGAACATCTTTATTAATTCATTGCGGAACGAAGCATCTGGCCTGGCCCCCGCTTTCCGAATGCGCGTCTCTGAAATATTTAGTGCCGCCGGGATGTTTTGCAGCCGATAACCTGCGTGGGGCTGCGTGTCTGCGCCCCGGCTGATGGGGCGAGCGCGTTTTAACTCCTTTCTAATCAATCTGTGCTGCTGGATTAGTTTAATTCCTTCTGCTGTTGGTCACGGTAAAGCCAGCGCTGGAGGGAGGGGAGAGGAAAGGGGTTTACACTGAAAAGCCCACTGGGTTGTTTTGTATAAAAGGCTGCCAAATGCTTAATAAACATGTTTGTTATGCCTTGACTATAAATAATTTGACTTATATTTTAGGCCATGTAACACCAGCCAGTGGGAGATATATTAAAAATATATAGTTATTCCTTCCTGTCCTTTATTTTGTGGAAGACGGGGAGTGGAGAAGAGGACTCGGGTGATTCTTAGCTCTTGATCTCCCCAAATAATTCAACCTCCCATTTTCCTCACCGCGCTCTGGTCACCAACGTGCGGGTGATTTAGAATCACAGAATCATTTTGGTTGGAAAAGACCCTCAAGATCATTGAGTCCAACTGTTCCCCCAGCCCTGGCACTGCCCCATGTCCTGAGAACCTCATGTCCGTCTGTCCAACCCTCCAGGGATGGTGACTCCAGCACTGCCCTGGGCAGCCTGTTCCAATGCCCCACAGCCCTTTGGGGAAGAAATTGTTCCCACATCCAACCTCAACCTCCCCTGGCGCAACTTGAGGCCGTTTCCTCTGCTCCTGGCGCTTGTTCCTGGGGAGCAGAGCCCGACCCCCCCTGGCTCCAAGCTCCTTTCAGGCAGTTCAGAGATCAGAAGGTCTCCCCTCAGCTCCTGTTCTCCAGCTGAACCCCCCAGCTCCCTCAGCCGCTCCATCACACTTGTGCTCCAGCCCCTCACCAGCTCCGTTCCCTTCTCTCCACTCGCTCCAGCACCTCAAGGCCTTTCTTGGCATGTGGGGCCCAAAACTGCCCCCAGGGTTCAAGGTTTGCCCATCCAGGTTCCAGCACAGGGACGGTCACTGCCCTGGGCCTGCTGGCCACACTGTTTCTTTTTGTTCTCTCTTATTTTAAACAGATTGCTTAAAAATATTCTTATTTACAGACCTTGTGCTCCCATTCTGGATCCCCCCGTTATCCAGCTTCTCCCAAGTGTGCAGCTGCTCCATCTCTGGAGGAAAAGTTGGGGCTCTGGGGAGAAACTGGGGTTTGCAGCTGCCAATCCCGACCCCTTGGTGTGGGGGAAAAGCCCTTGAGGTGCTGGAGCGAGTGGAGAGAAGGGAACGGAGCTGGTGAGGGGCTGGAGCACAAGTGTGATGGAGCGGCTGAGGGACCTGGGGGGTTCAGCTGGAGAACAGGAGCTGAGGGGAGACCTTGTGATCTCTGAACTGCCTGAAAGGAGCTTGGAGCCAGGGGGGTCGGGCTCTGCTCCCCAGGAACAAGCGCCAGGAGCAGAGGAAACGGCCTCAAGTTGCGCCAGGGGAGGTTGAGGTTGGATGTGGGAACAATTTCTTCCCCAAAGGGCTGTGGGGCATTGGAACAGGCTGCCCAGGGCAGTGCTGGAGTCACCACCCCTGGATGCCGGATCAAGCACCAACATCCCCGCTGCCACCAGCTCCGCCGGCACCGCGCGTCAGCTTTTTGGGGCTAAATTGCTCCAAAGCGCTATTTTCCCTTTCCAGGCGGCTCTCGGGTTCCTGGTGAGCGGTCGGACTACAGGTCCCGTCGGGCCGTGCGGGCGGCGGGGCGGGCGGGGCGGGGAGCGGAGCGCAGCGCTGCCCGCAGCGGGACCCGCCGCCGCCTCCTCCCGGTGAGCGTGTGCGGGGTGTGCGGGGTGTGCGGGGCGGCTCCGGGGATCGGGGGACCAGGGGAATGGGGGTGAGGGGCATCGGGAGATGGGGGGAACGGCGATGGGGCACTGGGGATGTGGGTACCAGAGATAGGAGTAGCGAGGATGGAAGTACATGGGAACGGGAATACAGGCGATGGGGGTACAAGGGGGTGGGGGTACCGGGGATGGAGGTACAGGGGGATGAGGGTACCGGGGGTGGGGACACAAGGAGGTGGGGGTACCATGGATGGGAGTACTGGGGATGGGAGTACTGGGAGATGGGGGGTATCAAGTGATGGGGTACAGGGGATGTGGATACTGAGAATGAGGGTACCAGGGATGGGGGTACTGGGAGATGGGGGGTATGAAGTGGTGGGGGTACTGGAGATGTGGGTACCAGGAGTAGGATACTGGGCATGGAGGCTCCAAGGACTGTAAGTACTGGGAATACACATACTGGGGGGGGACAGGGAGTACTGGGGGGAGTGACTACTGGGGAACGGGGGTACTGGGGATGTGGATACTGGGCATGGAGGGTACCAGGGACTGGCAGTACTGGGAATGTGGGTACCAGGGGGAGGGAGGGTGCCAGGGGATGGCAGTTCCTAGGGGACAGGGGTACCGGAGGGCTGCAAAAAGGGGGTGCTCAAAAATATGAGCACAGGAGGGTGGCAAAAAGATGCCAGGGGACGGGAGTACCAGGGGATGGGGGTACAGGATGGTGAGGACACCAGGTGGAGGTACCAGGGGACTGCAAATCCAAAGGGATGAGGGTGCCAGGGACTGTGATTTTGGAGGATGTGAGTGCTGGGGGGATACAGTTGCCAAGGGGACGCGGGTGCCAAGGGGATGCAGGTACCAGGGGGATGCAGGTACCAGGGCTGTGGGCTCCTGGGGGATGTGGACACCAGGGGATTTGGGCATCGGGTACCACAGAGGTGCTGGGTGGGGGGCTGTGCCTCTCCATGCCCCCAGAGCAGGATGTGACCCAGCTGGGACGTCCTGGAGGCTGTTCCGGGGGTGCTGAGCCCCCATTATCGAGGTCCCTGGTTGGTGGGTGGGGGTATTGTTGCCGTGGCACCGCTCCTGGGGTGCTGGCTCCGCTCAGGTACCTGGGGAGCGATGACTTCATGGCCTTATTAAGGACTAATTTCCATCCAGGCAGGGAAAACAAACCAGCGGGGCCGGCGTTTGCCGTGGAAAGTTACTGGGGCCGTGGGGAGTTTAGTGGGGCCACGGGGAGTTCGTGGCTGTTTCCATACACGGCCCGGATTTCTCCATTTACCTCCGTGGGATGATAATCTCTAAATCCCAATGAGATTAAAGGCAGAGTGAAAGGTGGCTGCAGTTCCTCCTCCCAGCCCTCGCCACGGTTCCCAGATGACGAAACCCCGCGTCTGTCTAACCCCGATTAACCCGCGCGCTCGGCTTATCCCCCCCCCCAAAAAAAAGGCGACGAGGGTGAATCCCCGTCCCACTTCACACCCGGAGCTGCGGGGAGGTGAGAACGGGGGGAAAAACGCACCAAGGCGGGAGCTGCGACTTGAACCTGGTTATTTCTCCCGTGTCGGCAGGTCCGCAACGCCCATGGCGCTGGTGAAGAGCGGGTGGCTTTGGCGGCAGAGTAAGTGCGACCATTGAGTTTTCCACAGCGGGAGACACACCCCTCCCAAAATAAAGCAAACCTGGAGGAGTTTTGGCTATGGGATGGTGGTGTGGGGGGAAAGAACAGGTCCCAACCTGGGTGGTTAATCCACGGCAGCGAGGAAATCGCGGCTCAGCCGCTCGTGGGTTTACATAAGAGACGAGAGGGGCTTTCTGCCACAAAACAGACGCGGCTCCGCGGCCGGGGCTGGATCGGGTCCCGTGCGCACGGCGGGGCAGCACCGAGATGCCATGATGGCTTTTATTATATTCTGGCAGCTATTTTTAACCTCAAGCCACCTGGCTTTGCTGCCCCGGATGCGGCGGGTAAATCCATCTGCAAATTCGGGGGGATGGCGTCGGGTCTTGTGAACGCGCTGGGCGGATCATGCGGGGTCCTTCACCTCGTCCCCGTCCCGCCAGGCTCCATCCTGCGCCGCTGGAAGAGAAACTGGTTCGTCCTCTACCTGGATGGCAGTTTGGTTTACTACCACGACGAGACGCAGCGCGACATGGACGGCCGCATCCACGTCAAGTACAGCTGCCGCGACGTGCGCGCCGGCCGCGAGTGCAGAGGTGAGCGCAGCCCCAAATCCCCAAAATTACCTTCTACTTGTGCTTTCGCGCATCTAGGCCACCCCAAAATTAATCCAGGCTGCACAACCCACCCCTTTCCGTCTCCCGACCATCCCAAGAGATGCACGTTGCGTCTTCCGCAGCTTTTCCCTGCGGAAGGAGAAACTCTCCTCCCGCTTTGCGCTTGTTCAAAACACGAGCCCACGGGCCTGACTCATCGCTCGCCGTCTCGCACAAACACGGAGAACAAAGCGGCAGCTCCGCTCAGCCCACGGCCGCCGCACAAAGCGCCTTTCTCGGGCGCCGCCGCCGCGGCGGGAGCGCAAACCCAAAGGTTTCTCCTCACCGGAGGGTCCCGCTGAGTTTCGAGCCTCGCGGGCTTAAGATTTTCCCCTTGCTTGTGATCCAAGCGTCTCGCACTTCGACAGAATTTGGGTGCTTGCTGCAATCTGGGAAATCCAAAGCAAACGCAGCTCGGTTGAGATTTTTGGCAAGTTTCTGTCCTTCTGTTTTCTTGCCACTGCGGGGGTGGAATTTTTCGCTCCCCAGCTCTTCGCTCCCCTTGGTTTTTAACCTCGAAGAGCCTGATGGTAACGTGTAAGTGGCGATGGAGCTGAAATCAAACCCCAATTATAAGCTGGGTGTCCCAACAGGTTTTTAACAGGTTCACTGGCGGCTCAGGGTGGTAATTCACAGAATCCCAGAATGTGAGGGGTTGGAAGGGACCTGGAAAGCTCATCCAGTGCAATCCCCCCATGGAGCAGGAACACCCAGATGAGGTTACACAGGAAGGTGTCCAGGCGGGTTGGAATGTCTGCACAGAAGGAGACTCCACAACCCCCCTGGGCAGCCTGGGCCAGGCTCTGCCACCCTCACCAGGAACAAGTTGCTCCTCATCTCTAAGTGGAACCTCTTGTGTTCCAGTTTGAACCCATTACCCCTTGTCCTATCACTGGTTGTCACCGAGAAGAGCCTGGCTCCATCCTCCTGACACTCACCCTTTCCATCTTGATCCTCATAAATGAGTCCCCCCTCAGTGTCCTCTTGTCCAGCTCCAGAGCCCCAGCTCCCTCAGCCTTTCCTCACACGGGAGATGCTCCACTCCCTGCAGCATCTTGGTGGCTGCGCTGGACTCTCTGCAGCAGTTCCCTGTCCTGCTGGAACTGAGGGGCCACAACTGGACACAAGATTCCAGGTGTGGTCTCCCCAGGGCAGAGCAGAGGGGCAGGAGAACCTCTCTGACCTACTCACCACCCCCTTCTAACCCACCCCAGGTCCCATTGGCTTCCTGGCCACAAGGGCCCAGTGCTGGCTCATGCTCACCCTGCTGTCCCCAGGACCCCCAGGTCCCTTTCCCCTACACTGCTCTCCAACAGCTCCTTCCCCAGCTTACACTGGAACCTGGGGTTGTTCCTGCCCAGATCCAAGACTCTACACTTGCCCTTGTTCTAGTTCATTACATTTCTGCCCACCCAACTCTCAGCCTGTCCAGGTCTCTGATGGCAGCACAGCCTCTGGTGTGTCAGCCACTCCTCCCAGCTTGGTGTCACCAGCAAACCTGCTGACAGTCACTCTATTCCCTCGTCCAAATCATTGATGAATATATTGAATAACAGCGGCCCAGCACTGCCCCCTGAGGCACTGCACTAGATCCAGGCCTCCAATTCAGAGCCCGACCCTCTCCCGAGAGGCTCCCTGGGGAGATTTGGGGATGGGTTTTGGGGTGTCTCTTTGCCGACGCTGGATCCCGCCCTTTTCCAGACGTGCAGCCACCCGAGGGGAAGAGCCGCGAGTGCCTGTTGACCGTGGTGCTGCGCGACGGCTCCAAGACAACACTTTGTGCTGAGAGCGAAGACGACGCCGTGTAAGCCAAAAATATGCCCTCTTGGTGACTTTTCCATCCAGATTATCCCGGCCCGGAGCCCCGTCCTGCTCCCACTATCGGCTGCCCGCTTTTTCGGCCCGATTTAGATAACCGGGCCCCTCTGTTTTGTTTGCAGCGCTTGGAAGATGGCTGTGCTGGAGGCTAAAGCCACACCGGTGAGGCTTCGTCCCCCTAAAAATAGGGGTATTGTCCCCCAAATGGGCTTTGGATGAGGGTCACACCAACCTGAGTCCCCCCCAGCAGAGTCACAGTGACAGGGGACACAGGGACAGGGGAACGGGGACGGAATTTCAAGGGAATGGGGCAGAATTTAAGGCGATGGGGACAGGGCTAAGGTGACATGGGGAATGTTAAGGTGACATGGAGAATGTTAAGGTGACGAGGACAAAGTTAAGGTGACGGGGAGAAGGTTAAGGCGACAGGGACAGGGTTAAGGTGACGGGGACAGGGTTAAGGTGACGGGGACAGGGTTAAGGTGACATGGAGAATGTTAAGGTGACATGGAGAATGTTAAGGTGACGAGGACAAGCTTAAGGTGACGGGGAGAAGTTTAAGGTGACAAGGACAAGGTTAAGGTGACAAGGACAAGGTTAAGGTGACAAGGACAAGGTTAAGGTGACGGGGACAGGGTTAAGGTGATAAGGGCAAGGTTAAGGTGACAGGGACAAGGTTAAGGTGACAAGGACAGGGTTAAGGTGATGGGGACAGGGTTAAGGTGACAGGGACAGGGTTAAGGTGATGGGGACAGGGTTAAGGTGACGGGGAGAAGGTTAAGGTGACGAGGACAAGGTTAAGGTGACAGGGAGAAGGTTAAGGTGACAAGGACAAGGTTAAGGCGACAAGGACAAGGTTAAGGTGATGGGGACAAGGTTAAGGTGACATGGAGAATGTTACAGTGACATGGAGAACGTTAAGGTGGCGAGAACAAGGTTAAGGTGACGAGGAGAAGGTTAAGGTGACGGGGACAGGGCTAAGGTGACGGGGACATGGTTAAGGTGACGGGGACAGGGCTAAGGTGACGGGGACATGGTTAAGGTGACGGGGACAAGGTTAAGGTGACGGGGACAGGGTTAAGGTGACGAGAACAGGGCTAAGGTGACAGGGACAGGGCTAAGGTGACGGGGACAGGGTTAAGGTGACGAGAACAAGGTTAAGGTGACTGGGACAAGGGTAAGATGATGGGGAACACAGTTACAGTGATAGAGGCCAAGTTAAAGGGAACAGGGACAGAGTTAAGGGGACACAGCTGAGGTGACCTGAGCACAGGTGGGTGATTCAGGTGCTTGGAAAGGCCACCCGGGGCATTTCAGACACTCCGGGCCCCCCCGTTTCAGCAGCGCGGGGGAACCTGAGCGATTCAAACCCCCGTCACGCACGGGGGAGACTGAGGCACGGCCACAGCTGATGTTGCGGCCTCGCGCCGCTGCTCCCAGGTGCACGTCTACGACCCGTACGACGACGACTACTACCAGACGGTGCCCCTGGACTCCCACCAAACCGCCTACATCAGCTCCGGCCACTACGCCCCCCAGTACGGAGGTGGGTGACCCGCCCACATTCACCCCATCCCTCCTCAATTCACCGCTTCGCCTTATCACCACCTGCTTAATTTAGGCAGGGGGAGGTGGGGATGGGATCCCCCCAGGGTTGGCAGCAGATAGTGGAGCCGCAGCCAAAACTGGGGTCCAGCTCACTCCCCCTTTTCCACTTTGCTTTGCAGCTCCCGGGGTGACCCACGTCATCGTGCGCGAGGATCCGTACCGGGTGTCCGGGGACCAGATGGCCCTGGGGCTGCTGGCGGGGGCGGCCACGGGCGCCGCGCTGGGCTCCTTCATGTGGATGCCGTGCTGGTTTTAAATCCCCCCCCAAAACTGGGCTGCATCTCCCCAGCTCGGTTTAACTCACCCGCGGCTTGGAACCCACCCTGAGCCACCCTCAGCCTCCCAAAAACACCCTGCGGACAGAGATCCAGCCCCAAACTCACCCCCATCCTCCTCCCTGCACTGGCTTTTGCATTAAATAACCCCCACACGCTTCAGAGAACCCCCAAAACCGTATCCCCAAACCCCCCTGGCATCCTGTTCCCACTCAAAGGCCTGGGAGTCACCAGGGCTGGCAGCAGAGGGGAGGGTGAAGTGCAACAAGCCCTAAAACCCAACTTAATTCATCACCTTCAGCTCAATACCTGGGTTTTGGACAGATGTGGAGAGGGAGTGCTGCACCAAACACCTATTTTTGGGGAGACATACTTTTTTTTTGCATCCCACGGCACAGCAGCTCTGTAAGTCTGCCTTGGCTTGAGTGAGGCATTGGACACAGTGTCCCAAGCATCCTCACAGCTGAACTGAGGGAGTGCGGTCTGGATGATCGGGGAGTGAGGTGACTGTGAACTGGCTGAAGGGAAGAAGCCAGAGAGTCGTGGTCAATGGGGCAGAGTCCAGTTGAGGCCTGGATCTAGTGCAGTGCCTCAGGGGCAGTGCTGGGGCCGCTGTTATTCAATATGTTCATCAATGATTTGGACGAGGGAATAGAGTGACTGTCAGCAAGTTTGCTGGTGACACCAAGCTGGGAGGAGTGGCCGACACGCCAGAGGCTGTGCTGCCATCAGAGACCTGGACAGGCTGAGAGTTGGGCGGGGAGAAATGTAATGAACTAGAACAAGGGCAAGTGTAGAGTCTTGGATCTGGGCAGGAACAACCCCAGGTTCCAGTGTAAGTTGGGGAAGGAGCTGTTGGAGAGCAGTGTAGGGGAAAGGGACCTGGGGGTCCTGGGGACAGCAGGGTGAGCATGAGCCAGCACTGGGCCCTTGTGGCCAGGAAGGCCAATGGTACCTGGGGTGGGTTAGAAGGGGGTGGTCAGTAGGTCAGAGAGGTTCTCCTGCCCCTCTGCTCTGCCCTGGGGAGACCACACCTGGAATCTTGTGTCCAGTTGTGGCCCCTCAGTTCCAGCAGGACAGGGAACTGCTGCAGAGAGTCCAGCGCAGCCACCAAGGTGCTGAAGGGAGTGGAGCATCTCCCGTGTGAGGAAAGGCTGAGGGAGCTGGGGCTCTGGAGCTGGACAAGAGGACACTGAGAGGGGACTCATTCATGGGGATCAATATGGAAAGGGTGAGTGTCAGGAGGATGGAGCCAGGCTCTTCTCAGTGACAACCAGTGACAGGACAAGGGGTGATGGGTTCAAACTGGAACACAGGAGGTTCCACTTAAATTTGAGAAGAAACCTCTTCCTGGTGAGGGTGTCAGAGCCTGGCCCAGGCTGCCCAGGGGGTTGTGGAGTCTCCTTCTGTGCAGACATTCCAACCCGCCTGGACACCTTCCTGTGTAACCTCATCTGGGTGTTCCTGCTCCATGGGGGGATTGCACTGGATGAGCTTTCCAGGTCCTTCCAACCCCTCACATTCTGGGATTCTGTGAAGGGCTTTTTCTTGGGGGTGTCCAGCACTAGAGCAAGAGCTGACATGAGAGGCGACCCCAGGGATGCTCTAGAGATGGGTGAAAGATTAAGGGGCGTAAAAAACTCAGCAGGATTTTCCGACCTCCCTGGGCCTGGCCAAGCTGGAGAAGTGGGGTCAAACCTCAGGAAATTGGGGCCAAACCCCTTGGAATTGGGGCTAAACCCTTTGGAATCGGGCTGGGAAGAGCCCTGGGAGTGTCAGAGCTTCCCCAGCAAAGCAGCATCTTGAGCTTCACCCTGATTTTTGGGAAGGGGGAGAAATCACCTTGGGCCAAAGAGAAGGGGGAGAAATCACCTGGGGAGCAGGGACCCGTTTTCGCAGCCAAACCAACGTCTGCAAAATATGGATTTGGGATTGAGGGGGGGGACACGGTGCCCTCAGGTGGCCCTGAGGCTCAGGGGACAAGGGGGAGCTCGGCTTTTTGTGCTGCGTCGGGCAGACATTGAGGGAAGAGGGAGAAGCCACCAAGTGTCACCCATAGAGGCGCCATTTGATTCTGGAGACAATAGCGATATTAAAAAAAATATCAAGAATTACAACCAAAACCCACAACTAGATTAAAAAAACCACAGTGACACCAGCACCCTGCTCTCGCTGTTTAAGCCCCGGATCGGTTCACCCCTGTGCCCAACGGGGGATCGGGATGTCCCAAAAACACCGTCCCCGGTCTCCTTTGCCTCGTTGCTCCTTCCAACCTGCTCCCGTCAACCCAGCGATTTTTGGAGAGAAAACCAGGAAAATAAAAGCACTATGAGTCAAATAAAGGCGGCGAAAAACAAGAGCCAGGCTGCGGGTGAGTGAGGATGAGGAGGGGGCTGCTCATCCTTCACCATCTCCGGGGGTGGGAGGGTTTGGGTCCCATGTTGTCAGCTCCCCCATCTCCCGCACCCCTTTTCCTCCCTGTTTTCCAGCCAGGAGCTCTGAGGGCAGCGGAGGGGCTGGGAAGCACAGAAACATCCTCTAGTTGTAGTTGTGGAAGCTGAGGTTGCCCTGCTCCTTGGTTTCAGAAGAAAATAAGCTTCGCTCCCTTCTGGATCCTCCCTTGGCCCCACCTCATGTTTCCTGACCCTTTTTCCATCACCACCTAAGCCTGTCCCTCCAGAAGATGAGCTTCTGTGGGGTGTCCCCCACCCTGAGCCACGGGCGGAGCTTTGAGAGCGACTTTGCTCCCTGCAGATGCGAAGAATCATTGAATAGTTGGGGTTGAGACCTCCCCAGCACCCCCAGTGCCCCCCCTGCCATGAGCAGGGACATCTTCACCAGCTCAGGTTGCTCAGAGCCCCGTCCAGCCTGGCCTGGGATGTCTCCAGGGATGGTTCATCCACCACCTCTCTGGCCAACCTGGGCCAGGCTCTCACCACCCTCAGGGCAACAATTTCTTCCTCATGTCCAGCCTGAATCTCCCTCCTTTAGTTTCAAACCATCACCCCTTGTCCTGTCACAACAGGCCCTGCTACAAGAAGCCCCAGCTGCCACTGTTGCCACTAATTAGCACTAGAGGCTGCTAATGAAGCAGCCTGGGACATGGAGGCCTCGGGATCAAGCTCAGCTCTGGTGGGAATAAAGCACCTGAGTCTCAGCAGCAGAATCTGCGAGTGCTGGAGAGCTGGGCAGGGAAGAGGCAGTTCTGGGGTCACACCAAGCAGGATACACCTGAACCCTCTTTCCTGAGGGGCTGCAGCAATCCCGGGAGCTGGCAGATGGGCTCTCCAGGGCAGGTACTCATCCCACAGGGCGCACAACCCAAGGGTGAGACACACCTGGACATGGAAACAGCCGGAAAAGCTTCACCGAGAGCAGCGCGATTTGGAAACTGGCACTTTGTTCAACATCACGTCCAGCTGCTGACCTGCCCGGGGGTCACAGCAACCCCAGGCAGCGCTACAGGCTCGGGGAAGAGCGGCTGGAAAGTGCCCGGCGGAAAAGGAGCTGGGGGTGTTGGTGCCAGCGGCTGAACATGAGCCAGCGTGTGCCCAGGTGGCCAAGAGGCCACCAGCATCCTGGCTGGTACCAGCACTGGTGTGGCCAGCAGGCCCAGGGCAGTGACCGTCCCTGTGCTGGGACCTGGGGAGGCCAAACCGCCAACCCTGGGGGCAGTTTTGGGCCCCTCATGCCAAGAAAGGCCTTGAGGTGCTGGAGCGAGTGGAGAGAAGGGAACGGAGCTGGTGAGGGGCTGGAGCACAAGTGTGATGGAGTGGCTGAGGGACCTGGGGGGTTCAGCTGGAGAACAGGAGCTGAGGGGAGACCTTCTGATCTCTGAACTGCCTGAAAGGAGCTTGGAGCCAGGGGAGTCGGGCTCTGCTCCCCAGGAACAAGCGCCAGGAGCAGAGGAAACGGCCTCAAGTTGCGCCAGGGGAGGTTGAGGTTGGATGTGGGGAACAATTTCTTCCCCAAAGGGCTGTGGGGCATTGGAACAGGCTGCCCAGGGCAGTGCTGGAGTCACCATCCCTGGAGGGTTGGACACACGGACATGAGGTTCTCAGGGACATGGGGCAGGGACAGGGGCGCGTTATGGTTGGACTCCATGATCCTGAGGGTCTTTTCCAACTAAAATGATTCTGTGATTCTATGAAAAGCTCCTTTCCCCCAGCTCAGACCCCCACAGTCCCCATCCCTGCGGTACCTGCACATCCCAGGGCTGATCGTGCTCCTCTCCTGTCACCGGGGCTGTGACCCAGGGACACCGAGTGATCCAGGTAAGGCCATCGCGCAGGGCAGCGATTCCCGGGGTCTTCCCGCTGTCGGCGTGAGCAGCTGACGGCAGCCAGACCCTTCGCTAGGAAGCTAAACAAAGGAGCAATTAAATAAGTTAGAAATCAATCTGGAAGGACAGACAGACCTTTGGCTGACCCCCTCCATTCAAACAGACCCGCACGACCCCTCTCTTCCAAACATCAGCCCCAAACATCAGCCCAAGCCCAGAACAACGCACCAAAGTGAGGATGAACGCGGTGGGATCTGCACTAAGGACCAGGCACAGGCGTGGACGCAAAAAACACCCTCAGAACATTAACGCCCGCATGCGATAGCGAAGAAACGGGCTGGAGGGTGCTTGATCCTCGCTGCAATCAAAAATCCTTTATTTGCAAATAAAACAGCATCGTGGGCCGCTGCACCTGGGCAAATGTCAGGATCAAACCTCCAATTCCCACTCGGCCGGGGTAAATGTGGGAAAGGTCAGCGCCAGCACCAATAAACACCATTTTCTCCCTTAAACTCCTTGTATCTGACACTGATGGGCGGAATGGGGTGGGATAGAGAGTGATTTCAGCGCTTTAATCAGCGGTGATTTGAATTAAACCTCGTTCCAGACGCGCTCCCCGGGTGGCCGACAGCGAGCACTCAACGCGGCTTTCATTTCTATCCAAAAACCTCATGGCCAGGCTGGAAGAATCCACTCGGGAAAAGCGTTTGGGGAAAAGCTGCCTCCAAGCCTTCAGCCCTGCCCTCCTCCTCCTCCTCCTCCTCACCCTTTGGGGACCGGCGGAGCTGCCGCTGTCATTGCGATTCAGCCGGCGTTTCGCTCCCGATGCGCTTACGGCACCGGTTCCATTTGGCCACTGTAAGATCTCCAATATCGTATTAAAAAGACTTAAGACTTTGGTGAGTGCTCAGGCTGGGAAAGGTGGTTATAGGGGGGAAAAAACCCAACAAAACAACAGGTCTTTTTGCAAACGGAGGGAAAAACAAGCCTGAAAACTCAGGCGACGAGGAGGCAGCACAGGCGGTGTTTGTAGCCGCTCTGCGGCGCAAATAGCAGCTTGCCCGCCCCTCATTTATCTTCTTTTCGGGGCTGGTACATGCCCAGCATGGAAAAAGGTGTTTCTGCGTCAGGTAAGAGCCCTCTCATGGTTTAATTTGCTGAGGATTTGGGCGCTGGAAGCAAAAAGGCGCCGCTGCGCAGGGAGGGGACGGTGGCGGCTGCTGCTGCAGCTCTGCAGATGCTGTGGGGAGGATGTTGCGGATTCTCCAGCCTGGAAAAATCAGGGTAGACAAAGAAACCATCCAGAGCCAGATGCTCCCTGTGTGACTTTATAGTTTTATATATAAAATATATAGTTTATATATAAAAAAAAAGGAGCAGAGAGCTTGAGCGATGCAGCTGTGAGCGGGTGGCCAGGACCGGTGTCCCCAAACAAGCATCCCCAGCCTGTGCCTTGCCCAGTCTCTCCCCAGTTTAATCCAGCTCCTTGTTATAGGCGAGAAACTGGGATACTGGTACTAGAGGCGTGAGCCCCAAGGCTACGCACAACGGCAGCGTTAAGGTGATTAGTGGCAATGGGGAGGAATACGGAGGAATTAAGACCGAGGCGCATCAGCGCTACAACAGCTGTTCACGTTCCTTCCGACAAATTAAGCCTAAACCCAGTTTTAAGGGGACCGTTGCGCAAAGCAGCTCTCTGGGTCTGCTTTCATTTTGGTTGGAAATCATGTTTATGATTGAGTTCAATCATAACCCACCCCCGGCATTGCTCCGTGTCCCTGAGAGCCTCATCTATGTGTATTTTCAACCCATCCAGGGATGGTGACTCCAGCACTGCCCTGGGCAGCCGGTTCCAATGCCCCACAGCCCTTTGGGGAAGAAATTGGTCCCCACATCCAACCTCAACCTCCCCTGGTGCAACTTGAGGCCGTTTCCAAGGCAGAGAAGCTCCCCCGGTGCCGAACAACCTTCTCCAGTGACCCCAAGTCCCGCACGTCTCCGCAGCTACAAACCTACGCTCGCGTTTCTTCCCTGTCAAATTGAACAATTGATTTATCTATTAGCCTTTTAATATAGAAAAAGCAACGGGGATAACTCAAAGAGCATCCCTGTTGTTGGTACTCACCAGGGAGCGGAGGGAACATCAGGACGTCGAGAGAAAGGAGCGGAAAGGTGCAGCCGGAGCAGGGACGGGATGCACTCTCGGGCTCGGGATCGCTCGCCGATGGCTGGAAACAATCGCAGAGACACCGTGTAGAACCGGAGGGACAATAAGCACACAGCTCCACCATCTTTCCTCAAACAAAACCAATCCCAAACAACTTACTTTTGCCCCTTTTTTTGGCCTCTACGAACCTGCGGTCTGGACGTACTTAGAGAAGAGAGCCAGAGCTTTCCAATGAGACAGGTGTTTATTTAGTTCAAGCGCTAAGGATTTGCGCCGTTGCCGTCGTCGGGTCGTATTATCAAACAGAGCTGAGGTACCAGTGACATTCCAACATGAAGGAACCTTTTTCCCCCCTCCCTTATACAATTTCTTCTACTACTCGTATCAAGACAAAAGGTGAGCAATGGAACAGCTGCATCATGGACTGTACAACCATCAAGCCAGAGCGGGGAGGACACAAGAAACGGAGCAGAAACCTTCACTGTTTACCAAAAAATCAGCTTTAAAATGGTTGTTCCTGCGGTTCTACCGGCCAAGGCGATGGAGCAAAAGAAAATGAACAGGTAAAAATGTGCTAAGACGCGTGGAGCGAGGAATTATGGTGCGAATACAACTCGAGGCCGCGTTGCTCGCTGTGGAAGTGGCAAAGAGGGTTTAGGACAGGATCAAGTCCTGTAGTCACGTTAAGCGCGGACTAATCAGCAAGGACGTATGTTAAATTAATTAAAAGCATACCTGCAGCCCTCAGGGGATAAAAGGCAAACGAGTGACGCCTGGTCCTTGCGGAACCTTTTATATTTGAGGGCAATTTGTACCTTGTCCATGGAACAAACCTGCGGCCGCACGGGCTAAGCTGCTCCTTGCAAATCTGGCGCTTAAAGCTTAAAATGATGGGAAACACATGGGTTTGGTTATATGAGGAGTGAAAAAAGGGGCTTGTGGAAAAGAGCCAACATAAGAACCAAAGGAAAGAGAACGAAGCATAAAAAAAGCAGCGAGATGAACCACTTTTGCGCAGTTAAGAACAGGAAACGCAGCCAAGTTTCCTTCCCCCCAACCAGCCCCAAGAGTTGCTTTTAAATAAAGAATGATCCTTTGTCACATATCATTGGATGTTTATTTCAAGACATGCCACGTCAAAAAAAACTCGCCTTTTTAATATTGCGTTAGAAAAGCACTTTACATCTCGTTCTGCCTTTAAGTTACCGTTGTGCAGAGTCGCTAAAAACCCCAGGGCAGGGCACAGGTCTAACATTCATTTCATTAATTAAGAATTCTGCAATGATGCCCATTTCCCTGGTCAAAGTGGTGGTGAGGACGATTCCCTTTCTCTTCCCCGCTCGGTTATTTGAAGGGGCGGAAGGGAATAAAGGAGGAGCCTGAATGTTGAAACTTTGCAATCGTTCCTTGGGGTCGCAATGGCGACGCAGACTCGCGAATTCCTTCCTGCACTGTCAACTCCATCTTCGCCCAGCAAACAAGGTATTTACAATGGTGGTTTTATTAACTTACACAGCAACTTCACAATGACTAGTAAAGATTAAAAGGGTGCACTTCTAGTGTGTTCCACTCCGTGTTTCTCGGGTAGCTACATCGCGCAACATCAGCAAAGCTCTACACAGATTCCTCAGCAAAAATGACCGGAAAGAGTAAAAAATAATGAAGCGGAGAAATAAATATCAAAGAGGAAAAAAATTAAAAAGGTTAATTGTAAGCCTAGTTAAATAGAAAACTAAATTACTCGTCGTTTAACCCAACTATACAGCTCTAGCGAACCGAACTAAACCAACTCGGAAGACTGAACGTAAAAAAACGCTAAAAAATAAAGGCATCGATCTGCATAATCGGAAGGTGGTTTCCATCCTATTTAACTCCCTTTCCGTCTACGAGCTCTCAACTAGATTTGGGTCCGATCAAAGCAAACAGCCCTTCCCCAGCCCACCTACGACCAACGCTATGGAAAAGGGGTGCGATCCCCGATTCCGTCTCCACTGGCTCCATCCAGCTGCTCTTATGTCAACGCTTCAATGCGCTCCGGCTGCTTTTAGCGCCACTCCTGACTTCACTTAAGATTTCCCCCTAAAAGAAATTGAAAACAAAATAGATAAGAAGCAAAACGCTTTCTCCTCCAAAGACCTGAAACGTTACGTTCCCGTCTCTCGGGCACTAATAATTCACTGGTGTTCTAGATTAAAAAAACCTGCTCTTCGAACTCATCTTGCACTCAAAAGGGATTTCCCTGTTTCCTGCAAGTGTTTTTGCTAATGCACATCCACCCTTTCCTTGCCCCCGAATCCTCCAGAAGCCGCTCGTCCCGTTCAGAAAGACACTTGGAGTTTCTCAATATCCTTTCCTGGAAATGTGTTCACGTTGCCTCTGCAAGAACTACAAAATCCAGCAGCTTTTGGTGGTGTCAAAACCCCCGTCTTTATTATTTCTTGTTTTAAAACCATTTGGGGGTTTGAAAACCAATCAAGACTATCTCTGCTCAAAAGATGAAGAGCTTGGGTTTAATTTTATTGTTACGGTAAGGATAGGCGTTTAACCCTGGGTATACACCACCTAAGTCGCTCCCGGTTTGTCAGCGAAACCAAACGGGTGAGATTCGCCACCGTTCTGCACGTACATCTCGTCTAAGTCCAATTCCAAACTTACTCGGTCGCCATCATTTCAAAGTGCAACATCATAACATATTAAAAAAAGGAACGAATATTAAGAAATTGTACCTATTTTTTTTTTTCTTTTCCATTTTTAAAGTCATAACTAGAATACGCTGGAATATTTTGGCTTTTTTTTTTTTCTTTTCTTATAAATAATGAAGACACTGACATTTTGTGTGTGTGTGTGTGTGCTTGTGAAGCTAATAGATCATCTCCACGAGACAGCCAGCGATGATGAACTGCGATACGTTATTACTGAAAGGGGAAGGTTCAAGCCAATATTCACACTGCAGTCAATGAAGAATCAAGGGAGGGAAAGCAGTGATGTTCTGGAGAAAATGGAGAAGCCACGCGGTATTAGCAGGAACAGCCTCCTTCACTGACAGGCTGCTCTTGAGGCTTTTCCAGTTTTATGTCAATCACTGGAAAAAAAAACAATGAGTTAAGGCAAATAGATTTCCAATGTCTGTCTCTAAGCACGGTCTGCTCTTCCCCTCCTTGTCCCAAACCCATCGCTGCATGCTGAAGGGTCTAATCAGCATTTCTGGAGTCACAGAATCCCAGAGTGTCAGGGGTTGGAAGGGACCTGGAAAGCTCATCCAGTGCAATCCCCCCATGGAGCAGGAACACCCAGATGAGGTTACACAGGAAGGTGTCCAGGCGGGTTGGAATGTCTGCACAGAAGGAGACTCCACAACCCCCTGGGCAGCCTGGGCCAGGCTCTGACACCCTCACCAGGAACAAGTTGCTTCTCAAATTTAGAATGGAACCTCCTGTGTTCCAGTTTGAACCCATTACCACTTGTCCTGTCACTGGTTGTCACCAGAAGAGCCTGGCTCCATCCTCCTGACACTCACCCTTTCCATATTGATCTCCATGAATGAGTCCCTCCTCAGTGTCCTCTTGTCCAGCTCCAGAGCCCCAGCTCCCTCAGCCTTTCCTCACACGGGAGATGCTCCACTCCCTGCAGCATCTTGGTGGCTGCGCTGGACTCTCTGCAGCAGTTCCCTGTCCTGCTGGAACTGAGGGGCCACAACTGGACACAAGATTCCAGGTGTGGTCTCCCCAGGGCAGAGCAGAGGGGCAGGAGAACCTCTCTGACCTACTGACCACCCCCTTCTAACCCACCCCAGGTACCATTGGCTTCCTGGCCACAAGGGCCCAGTGCTGGCTCATGGTCACCCTGCTGTCCCCAGGACCCCCAGCTCCCTTTCCCCTACTCTGCTCTCCAACAGCTCGTTCCCCAACTTACACTGGAACCTGGGGTTGTTCCTGCCCAGATCCAAGACTCTACACTTGCCCTTGTTCTAGTTCATTACATTTCTCCCCGCCCAACTCTCAGCCTGTCCAGGTCTCTGATGGCAGCACAGCCTCTGGCGTGTCAGCCACTCCTCCCAGCTTGGTGTCACCAGCAAACTTGCTGACAGTCACTCTATTCCCTCATCCAAGTCATTGATGAATATATTGAATAATATAGGCCCCAGTACTAAATAAGAGCTTGGAAACCTCCAAGCTGCAAATCAGTGCAAGATTCAGTTTTCCAGCATCGAGAGCTGGTGGGAACCCAGGAGGGGATGGACCCACTGGCTCCAAGAAAGAAGAGCTGGGGACAGCAGAGACTGAGAGGAACCACTTCAAATTAATCACTTCAAATCAATCACTTCGGTAGCTCCTGCGCCTGGTGGGTGGGTAGGAAAGGCTGTTTGGTGTGAAAAGAATCACAGAATCATTTTGGTTGGAAAAGCCCCTCAAGATCATTGAGTCCAACTGTTCCCCCACTCCCGGCACTGCCCCATGTCCTGAGAACCTCATGTCCGTCTGTCCAACCCTCCAGGGATGGTGACTCCAGCACTGCCCTGGGCAGCCTGTTCCAATGCCCCACAGCCCTTTGGGGAAGAAATTGTTCCCCACATCCAACCTCAACCTCCCCTGGCGCAACTTGAGGCCGTTTCCTCTGCTCCTGGCGCTTGTTCCTGGGGAGCAGAGCCCGACCCCCCCTGGCTCCAAGCTCCTTTCAGGCAGTTCAGAGATCAGAAGGTCTCCCCTCAGCTCCTGTTCTCCAGCTGAACCTCCCAGATCCCTCAGCCGCTCCATCACACTTGTGCTCCAGCCCCTCACCAGCTCCGTTCCCTTCTCTCCACTCGCTCCAGCACCTCAAGCCCTTTCTTGTGAGGTGATCCCGCCACCCCTCTGGCCGCCATTTTGAACCCTGAGGTGATCGTGGTGCCCCTGGGGCTGCCATTTTGTACTCTGAGGTGACTCTGGTGCCCCTCTGGCCGCCATTTTGAGCCCTGAGGTGATTCTGGTGCCGCCATTTTGAGCCCTGAGATGAGGGGCCCAAAACTGCCCCCGGGGATTCAAGGTTTGGCCTCCGCAGTGCCCAGCACAGGGGGACAACCCCAATACAGCCGGCACCATGTGCTCTGCCAAGATAATCCATGGCAGAATATTCTTCTTCACGCTGTGCCCTCAAGCACCTTCCACCACCCCCAGCTCACAGATACGTGCTCCCCTGAACTCTCCCAATCTTTCCTCTCGTTAAATCGCTTCGCTCACCCCCCCACCAACCAAAACCCCCCCTGCCACCTCGCCCCTCGGAATCATTTTGGTAGGGAAGGACACTTATGTCGCCTTTCACAGGAGGAGCTTTGAGCGCTAATCCTCAAACCCAACTCGCTCAGCACAAGTCTCAAGCGTTTCTCTTATCAGTGAACACAGAGGTCACGGAGCTGGTGCTTCCAGCTTAGCTCTTCTGGGGCTTGAAGCTGCTTTTTACAGAGGTGAGGGGATATCAGCATAAAAAGGGAAAAGATCAATAGTTCACCTCAAATATTTGGTCCACTTGTTCGGCTGATCTAAACCTCAATGAACATTGAAGAGCTAGAGATGCTCGAGCACCCAGAGTTCTGTCACTGAGCACGAGCGGTTTGAGATCCTTGAACCCTCCATGTCCTGCAAAAAGAAATAACCCTATGGAAAATCCCCCCGTTAATCCTAGCGCAGCTGTCTGAAAGACAATCGTATGCTATTTCTGCTATCTGCAGGCTGCAGAAAGACCAATTCAAAGTGCCCTTATTGAGCTCCTATTTAGAGACCGCGATCAAACACCCCGATGGAGAAACCATCAGCCAGCGCCTGGGCATTCCACCACCACCCTCATTAATAAAGATTGCTGCTCGTTAACCTTTTGCTGACCTGCATTACAAAATGTTCTTGATCGTTCTAGCCCATATCACCCAAAGCTTGTGCCTTTGCAGTTGCAACCCGCAGCTTTACAAATGCTCCTTTCCCTTATGCAGGAAATGGAGTTTCAGCACCAAACTTGTCCCTGTCCCACAGTTCTGCCCCATCTTTCCTCCAAAGCACCGTTTCTCCTCCATTGACCTGCTGGAGAGGGGACAGAGGAGCCCCAGAAATGATCTGAGGCTGGAACAGCTCTGCTGGGAGGACAGGCTGAGAGAGTTGGGGTCACCTTATTTTGGGGTCACCTTATTGTGACCTTTCTGTACTTAAGAGGGGCTGAGAAGATGGGGACAGACTTTAGAGCAGGGCCTGTTGCCACAGGACAAGGGGTGATGGTTTGAAACTAAAGGAGGGAGATTCAGGCCGGACGTGAGGAAGAAATTGTTGCGCTGAGGGTGGTGAGAGCCTGGCCCAGGTTGGCCAGAGAGGTGGTGGATGAACCATCCCTGGAGACATCCCAGGCCAGGCTGGACGGGGCTCTGAGCAACCTGAGCTGGTGAACATGTCCCTGCTCATGGCAGGGGGGGCACTGGGGGAGCTCTGGATGTCCCTTCAACCCAAACGTTCAGCTGAGTCTTCTCCTCCCTCACATCACACAAACACTGGCGCAGAGCCGGCTGGGGTCAAGCCGGGCTGCCCTGGAGGGTTACAGGATCGCCATCCCTCAAGTTTCCTTGAACACAACCCTGAGAAACTGGCCTGATTTAAGATTTAGGAGGGTTGGAGAATGAACCTACAGAAGCTCTTTCCAACCTACCTCCTTCTAGGGTTCTGCAAGTTGAGATTTGCAAGAGCCACAGTTCTTTTTCAGGCCTCTTTGCAACTGTTTTCCCCCACTCCACAGTCTTCCTTCCTTTCTCACATCCGACCAGCTCTAACATCAAGCAAAGAATCATTCTGGACCCGTTTACACCTTCTTGTTGTCTTCCCTTCAGTTTTCATACGCTCATCCTCATTTTTTTTGTACTACCTCACAGCCCTAACATCACATCCCTACTTAGAATCATAGAATCACTTTGCCTGGAGGCCCTTAAAATTCAGTCTAAATGTAACGTAAATCTGGCACTAACCCATGTCCCTGAGAACCTCATGTCCATCTGTCCAACCCTCCAGGGATGGTGACTCCAGCACTGCCCTGGGCAGCCTGTTCCAATGCCCCACAGCCCTTTGGGGAAGAAATTGTTCCCCACATCCAACCTCAACCTCCCCTGGCGCAACTTGAGGCCGTTTCCTCTGCTCCTGGCGCTTGTTCCTGGGGAGCAGAGCCCGACCCCCCTGGCTCCAAGCTCCTTTCAGGCAGTTCAGAGATCAGAAGGTCTCCCCTCAGCTCCTGTTCTCCAGCTGAACCCACCAGGTCTCTCAGCCGCTCCATCACATTGTGCTCCAGCCCCTCACCAGCTCCGTTCCCTTCTCTCAACTCGCTCCAGCACCTCAAGGCCTTTCTTGGCGTGAGGAGCCCAAAACTGCCCCCTCTCATCCTGTGGCTTGTTCTTTGGGAGAAGAGCCCAACACCCTCAACACCCCTAGTCCCTTCTATCCAGCCAAACCTTCTTTCTCATTATTTCAAAGGTTACTTGTCCCCACTCCCCCTCTCAATCCTCTTCTTGGGGTGTCCATGAGCCAAGCAAGGGTTGCAGGAGAGATATCGCTCCCTCCTTCTTCATCTTTGTTATTCAGACCCCGCGCTCTCCTCGTCCGCGGTGACGCCTGGCAGCGCTTTGCCATCGCTCGGAGGCATAAAGGATACTGTCTTCTCTACTTTTGTCTTGTGTGCTTTCCATTCCAGGCAAGGCAGCTGCCACGCGTCGGAAAAGCTGCGAAAAGACAAGAAAAACACCACACAGGGAACAGATCAAAACAATCGTACTTTAAGGAGTGCGCAATCCGGTTGATACAGTTCAAACAATGATTCAATACAGCCCTCAGTACTATTTACGCTGCTGCCACCGAAAAGCCTGACACCAAATATAACCTTTATTCTCAGGAAATGGAAAACCGCTTTTATGGTGTTGTTGTTGGAGATCAAATGTTAACGGCTACAAGCCGCAGACCTTCCAGAACCTTCTGTGCAAAGATGCTGTGTTTGGAATGCAGCGTTTCCACCTCGGACCTGTCACAGAGCCCAACAATGTCCCTGCGGCCGAGGGAACTCAACCTTCACACCTCCATGGATTATTAGACACAGCAATAACACCAAACGCAACACCCGTTGTCACCAATTTGGAGCATCTTCTTCCACGTATCTGTGGTTCAGGTTCTCTATGAACTAGGATCTTTCTTTCCGGAATTTGCCTAATGCTTTTCTGAGCGCTTTCAAATTTTGGTACCCAATTCCATCGCTATCCCACGTCCAGCCCGCACTCAGGGTATAAAACACACAACACCAACACCGAGCGCATTTGCGATGCCAAAGCCCTTGTTCTACCTCTTGCTTAGATGCTGTCCCCAATTTCCCAGCAAGATATTCCCTTCACAATGAAGGAGGCTGAGAAATAAGCCTGAACGGGATCGATTCCCTCTTGTGCATTTCTACGTTTGTTCCCGAAACTCAGATTTGGGGTTCCAATCATGTGGCTCTTCCCCAACCCCCAGGTGAGGAGCCTCCACATTCACCCACTATTAAATCATGAAAATTCACTTGAACATCCCAAATCCTCAAAATTAGAGACTGTGCTTCAGCCAAGTCCGATTTCTCCGAGAAGTTGCTGTGTTTGGTTGGTAGGAAAACAGAGGTTTCAACGAGAATATTCTCTTTTTCGTGTCTCGGCGAGAGGACAAATCTGATGGATGAACAACCTTTGTCTTCGTCATGGTTATCAAATAATCACCTAATTGTTTCTTACCTTGGGAGAACAGACCTAGTAGAGTTTGGTCCCATGCTGATGTGCTCAGCACACACCCAGATGCTAAAGCATCTAAAATATATATTGAATTAAGCTTTTTACACCATTAAAGACATTCTTACTATTATGTATTTCTTCCCTGTTCATATCAAGCATCCAGGACATGAGATGAGCGCATCAACATCACCCCACGGCAGCTTGGGAGCCCCAAAATGCTCGGTGTGAGTCTGACGTCAGCCTTAATGAATTAAATTAACATTATTGCACATTATCTCAGTCCTCAAATGACACCAAGCCAAGCCACTTATTCCCAGTGACCCGATGGCCACCAAAAACGGAGCCGAGCGCTGTCGCCCTGGTTATATTACAAACGTAGGTACCTGAACCGCTTTGCACATCAGCGCCCAAGCGCTTTGGCGAAATATTCGGCCCCATGTGTCGAAATGATGCTGGGAAAACATCAAGCTGACAAAGCTGGTGTAATAAGTTCTCCTCAAATGAATCTCTGGCATCTTCACCCTTTTCTCACCGACAGCAACACCACTGAAATCTGGACCGAGATGAGGAAAAGGGTCGGAGAAGCCGGTCCTTGACGTATCTCACTGTTTTTAGACAACGATTTTGAAGCAAAAAAGCTTAATATCCCCCTCTAAGTTTCTATTAACCTCCAGCATTTCCCACTCTCACTGAAAAGTTCAGGCAAATCATAATATACCAAAGTAACGGAGATCACGTCAAAATCACGGGTGCTAAGGCACAGACAGCAGGAACGCACGACCACCCAAAAATATAAAGATAAGAGAGACTTCTGGTCAGAATTAAGATGATTTTGACACAGGGAGAAGCGAAACGTTGATCTAATTGTAACCCTTGGCCAAAAAACGCCCTAGAGAATTCAAATACGCCACTTGGTACTCGATCCGCTCGCCTCACCTCATCCCCGCTCCCCAGCAAAATGCAACGTGATGATGGTTTTGCAAGCGTTTTAAACTGGACAGACAGAAGCATTTGGGGTTCTAAGAATGAAATGGGGGAGAAGAAGAAGCCACAGACTTTCCGAGCGATGTCCCATTCTTCTTCTTTGCTGTTCCAATCAGATAAGGGGACAGCACTGCCAACCTTTTGAGCTTTATCACTATTCCAAAGGCTTCTCATTCGCTCACTGGAGCACTAGACTATTCATTACAAGGTTTTTTCGCATCTTCGAGATGATCAAGTATTAGCGATTCAATCTCATCTTCCTCTGGAAGCCTTAGAAGTTTCAGTGTTATATTTGAATCTGCAAGCAATGTTTTATTTGCCTTTAAATCTACAATAAACTCAATCACATTTGGGTACAGAAGGTCCTGACTTTCCTTCTTTTAATGGGCTTTGTCCCTCAAATTCCTTCTACTCTCAAAATGTTCAATATTCAGGGAGATTTCATGGGTTGATCAATGGATCTGAACTTCAGTTTTATGAAGGGAAACGCAGCATTTCATGCAGCTCTTTGCCAATCCGGGTGGAAGAAGAATTTAAAACAAATCATTTTCACAGAATCCCAGAATGTCAGGGGTTGAAGGGACCTGGAAAGCTCATCCAGTGCAATCCCCCCATGGAGCAGGAACACCCAGATGAGGTTACACAGGAAGGTGTCCAGGCGGGTTGGAATGTCTGCACAGAAGGAGACTCCACAACCTCCCTGGGCAGCCTGGGCCAGGCTCTGACACCCTCACCAGGAACAAGTTTCTTCTCATATTTAAGGGGAACCTCCTGTGTTGCAGTTTATACCCATTACCCCTTGTCCTACCATTGGCTGT
The DNA here is from genome assembly GCF_963082525.1 of Nesoenas mayeri. NCBI lineage: Eukaryota > Metazoa > Chordata > Aves > Columbiformes > Columbidae > Nesoenas > Nesoenas mayeri. Next base: position 211,902,421 of record NC_137541.1, read on the forward strand.
CACCGAGAAGAGCCTGGCTCCATCCTCCTGACACTCACCCTTTAGATATCTGTAAACATGAATGAGTCCCCCCTCAGTGTCCTCTTGTCCAGCTCCAGAGCCCCAGCTCCCTCAGCCTTTCCTCACACGGGAGATGCTCCACTCCCTGCAGCATCTTGGTGGCTGCGCTGGACTCTCTCCAGCAGTTCCCTGTCCTGCTGGAACTGAGGGGCCACAACTGGACACAAGATTCCAGGTGTGGTCTCTCCAGGGCAGAGCAGAGGGGCAGGAGAACCTCTCTGACCTACTGACCATCCCCTTCTAACCCACCCCAGGTACCATTGGCTTCCTGGCCACAAGGGCCCAGTGCTGGCTCATGCTCACCCTGCTGTCCCCAGGACCCCCAGGTCCCTTTCCCCTACACTGCTCTCCAACAGCTCATTTCCCAGCTTACACTGTGGTACTTTAAAGTGTGGCATTGCTGTTTACTCTATTCCACCCTTGTATAATACACAGGGATGTGTTTTATAGAGGGGAGGAGGTGGGGAGCCTTAAAAAAACCCGCTATTGATGGGAGCCGACTGGAATTTCAATTTAAATTTAAACCAAGCTGCTGACAGAAAGGCCAAGTGTTGAAAACACACTAACCCTTTCTTTACGTGAAGAGCAGGAATAGATGACGCTTTAGTGGTGTTTCGCCTCTAAATTCTTTTGACTGAAAACAAAAAGCACTTGGTGACTAAGGGAAAATATCAACTTTCTGTCTTATTAACCTTGTGCTTATCAGCTCCAGCATATGGGAACAAACCCAATTACGGAATGTTCCTGATGGTTCCAAAGGAGCTTTCGACGCAGGGACCTTCCGGCTTCACAGCGATGAAAAAAGACACACATATATATATATATAAAATATAGTATATATATACACGCACATACGTGTTATCTATTTGTGCACATCTGTTTATGAGTAAAAATCCATGTATTGGCGGGAATTCTGGCCTTTAGGTGGGAGTTAAGCACTGGAAAACGGAGCTGCACAAGATCCCTTCCAGCATTTCAACCTGCAATCTCCTAACCCTGCAAAAAAGAAGATAAAAACCCCCACACAAACGCTCGTTTCACGCCGTTAGTTTCAAGTCATTTGCCAAATTGTGCCTTTCCGACTGCTCCAGCCAATAAATCCCCAGCAGATCAGTGTCACAATGACAGCAGACATGGAAAATAAGATGTTGCCACCGCAGCGATATGGAAGGGATCACGGTCCAGGTGGAAATCCTGTTCCCCACCGCAAAATGTTTCCCTAGTTCTCATTCTCCGAGGCGAGCGGCGCAACTCAAAGAATAATTTTCGCCTATCAGATGGACAAAAATAAAGGAGAAAGAGCCGAGCTGGGAGATGTGAAAAGGGGGTGGATGGAGGGGCCGCGCTCCCTTCGCTGCTGCCGTGAGAAAGTTCCTGTGCCAAACGGCACATTGAGCTCTTTGAGAGCGACACGGAGCGCGACGGGGACCGCGGGACGGAGGGATCGCGGCTCTCCCTCCCCTACCCGACGCTGAAATGAGCCCTGACACATTCTGGGCATGAAACAAAAAGATTTCCTGAAATGCAGACTGCCCGGATAGACGCTGAAGCTCAAGGTCTTTGAAAGCTTGTTCAGGGCTGGCAAATAAAATGAATCAGACGCTAATTCTCTGCATTAACTGAAGCGAGTTGTCTACTTGTGTCCTCAGGCTTAAGGTTCTCTTGGCAATCGGTCTCTGCTAAAACCTGCAGGATGCAAAAGACATTTTTCCCCCTCTATTGCATTGGTTTAACCCCAGAATAAAACTATCACCATTTTGACTCTGTAATATCATCCACTCCTTTTTCCTTCAACACCCGCTCCCCAAACCACAAGGAACAGCGAGTGCACAGGATTTTGGTGACCTGAGACAGCCCTGCCTTGGAATCACAGAGTCATTTTGGTTGGAAAAGACCCTCAAGATCATCAAGTCCAACCACAGCCCACCCCTGGCACTGCCCCATGTCCTGAGAACCTCATGTCCGTTTGTCCAACCCTCCAGGGATGGTGACTCCAGCACTGCCCTGGGCAGCCTGTTCCAATGCCCCACAGCCCTTTGGGGAAGAAATTGTTCCTAAATCCAACCTCAACCTCCCCTGGCGCAACTTGAGGCCGTTTCCTCTGCTCCTGGCGCTTGTTCCTGGGGAGCAGAGCCCGACCCCCCTGGCTCCAAGCTCCTTTCAGGCAGTTGATTTGAACAGATCCAAGAGCAGAGAGCAGCTGTGTGTTACAATCTAGTTTGAATGTGCAACTAGAAGAGATGAGGTTTGTCCCAGCAGCTCATCAGATCAGTCCTTGGGGAAAAGAAGCACCAGAGAAGTCATAAAAGGCAAGCCTGTCATGTCCAGCACCAGCCCAGGCTGCAAACCCTCTGCAGCCTCAAGTTGGGCCAGGGGAGGTTGAGGTTGGATGTGGGGAACAAATTCTTCCCCAAAGGGCTGTGGGGCATTGGAACAGGCTGCCCAGGGCAGTGCTGGAGTCACCATCCCTGGAGGGTTGGACAGACGGACATGAGGTTCTCAGGGACGTGGGGCAGTGCCGGGGGTGGGGGAACATTGGACTCGATGATCTTGAGGGTCTTTTCCAACCAAAACGACTCTGTGGCTCTAGATGAAGATCCACCTCCAAGCCTCTGTACCAAGCCCCAGGTTACTCACAGCCACCTTTAACCCCAGAACTGTGTCAGCTGAAGTGCTGTCCTGAGCCATCCCATTTCACATCACAGGGGAATGGCAAAAAAAGCCCATCAGCAGCATGTTCTCCTCTATTTCTTTGTTGGCAGAAGATGCTGGCATTGAAATATATGCCGTTTGAAGTCTGGGGCAACTCGCCTTCTGGAGTCAGGCACTGTGGATTTGTAGGACAGCTGTGGAGAGCACAGAGCTGAAGACAATGCCCATTCCCTTTATCAGACCTGCCTTCCAGCAGAAAAGGATCAAAAAGCAGCTAAAAGTAGCACACAAGGTCAAAAGTACCCTGGTTCCCCACTGACTGTCTCAGCCATTACTATCCCCAAGCAGCACAAGAAATGAAGCTTCTTCCGTACCCTTACCGGGGCAAACACCGATTCTGAAACCTCATGGGCAGCATCCCCTGGGCCAATATAAATAGAATCATAGAATTGTTTTGGTTGGAAAAGCCCCTCAAGATCATGGAGTCCAACCATATCCCACCCCTGGCACTGCGAACCTCATCTCTGTGTATTTTCAACCCCTCCAGGGATGGTGACTCCAGCACTGCCCTGGGCAGCCTGTTCCAATGCCCCACAGCCCTTTGGGGAAGAAATTGTTCCCCACATCCAACCTCAACCTCCCCTGGCGCAACTTGAGGCTGTTTCATCCACCAAAGTCTCCATCGGGCCTGTGGATTCCGGGTAAACTAGAGCACGTGCGTGAGGGGCCCAAAACAGACACCAGGATTTGAGGTTTGGCCTCCCAGTACCACACTGGAATTGACATTTCTCACCTAAAAGAGACAATGGAAAGAAAGCAAGGAAGCTCTGGTGGGCCTGACATGAGGCATTAGTGAATAGAGCTGGTTCTGGAACTGGTAACATGAAGGTTTTTACACCCAACGCTGCACAGAAAGCAAAACCTTAATGAGAAGGGGATGGAAATGCACAAAGGCCAATAAAGGAGGACATGGGGTTCAACTCCAAGTGCATTCACTTGAGCCATTCGCCACCTTTGACCCAGGGCACAGGGTCCAGATCCAGGAGAACAGTGGGGAAATGACAATGTTTCACCAGCTTTTCTAAACTGCTCAAGGCTGCCAAGTGAAGCACCAACAACCTGAGAAGCTTCAATAGTGTCAAAAGTTTGGCACGGAGGAAAAACCAACCAACCAACCCCAAACCAGTTCATGTTCCCTAATCTCACACACAGTATCAAAGCTGCACGTGGTAACCGCTGAATCTGAACCTACGCACGAGTGGACTAGTGCAAGATTCACCTTCACGTTCATATTTAACATCTGGCACTATCATTTTCACATCAATGTGTTTCATTATGTGTAGTCAAAATACAAACTTTGTATCGGAAATAATTTGAGACCTGAACTGAAAATCCTCTGTGAAAACCAACGTTGTTCTGCAGAACCAGAATTTATTACGGGTACAATTTATTAGTTACAGGAAGGTCGAATTTGCATTCAGAGCGATTTATACAGGTTACGGGACAGGAATCCCTTCTGCACTTGTACCCAAACACTTTCCAGTTTCATTGGGGAGGAATTTATTGATAAGCCTATAAAATAAATTCCTACCTTTCAATAGAGAGCTGCAAGGAAAAGAGAACTAGATAACTAGTGGCATTAAAAGCCATAGAATCATAGAACAGTTTGGGTTGGAAGGGCCTCCAAAAGTCATCTAGTCTTATCCTTTGAGAATTGTTTCAACAACTGTTTATTGAACTAATAAAATATGAGAGTTTCAAATATTCTGCAGCTTTGACGTTCCTGAAAATCCCAGGCCTGTAACACAAGGAGCAAAACAAAGAAAGAACAGAGACGTAACAGCCCCAAGTTCTGGAGATATTACTGTTCATTGGTGCGAGTGAAGAACAAGAATTCTGTCTCTGAACACTAAATCTGCCATTTAATACAGAGGAAAGTAGCCCCCGGGTTCCCATCAACACTTCTTACCACCAAACGTGTTTTCTGACACAAATAGTCTTACCTGGCAATTAAAATCAGAGGCGTAATTTGTCTAGACTTCCATTAGACAACTGAGATTTTTCTCTAGGGGGGTAGAGCAACAGAAATGGCTTCATGCTCCGACAATCTCGTTACTACAATCCCTTCAGCATCAAATATAAAAAGCCAAAGTGTGTTCCTTTGTAATGCATTAAATGGAGGTTCCACCCTCCGTGACGAAGGCTGCGGGAGCTTTAAAAGGCACGTTTTATTCCAAAAGGGATGACAGGAACAGCATATGAGATTTTCCTGCTTACATCTTGAATCATCAGGGTTTCAAGTGGCCCCGAAAGCCATGAGTGACCTCACAGGCTCGGACATGGATTTCTGGAGATGTATCAGCAACTCCCTCAAGGAAAGAGGGACCACAGAGCCCAGAGAGTGCTGGTGAATGGGGCTGCACTGAGCTGGTGGCCAGTCACTAGTGGTGTCCCCCAGGGGTCACTGTTGGGTCCAGTCCTGTTATACATCTTTATTGATGATTTACATCAGGGGATTGAGACCATCATCAGCAAGTTTGCTGATGACACCAAGTTGGGAGGGAGTGTGGACCTGCTGAAGGCAGGAGGGCTCTGCAGAGGGATCTGGATAGACTGGAAAAGTGGGCTGATTTCAGTGGGATGGAGTTCAACAAGGCCAAGTGCCGGGTGCTGCACTTTGGCCACAACAACCCCCTGCAGCGCTCCAGGCTGGCACAGAGTGGCTGGAGAGCAGCCAGGCAGAAAGGGACCTGGGGGACTAATGGACAGGAAGCTCAACATGAGCCACCAGTGTGCCCAGGTGGCCAAGAAGGCCAATGGTGTCCTGTCCTGTATCCAAACCAGCGTGGTCAGCAGGACAAGGGCAGTGATCCTTCCCCTGTGCTCTGCATTGGGGAGCCCACACCTGGAGTCTTGTGTTCAGTTCTGGGCCCCTCAGCTCAGGAAAGAGATTGAAGTGCTGGAGCGGGTCCAGAGAAGAGCAACAAGACTGGGGAAGGGACTTGAACACAAGCCCTATGGGGAGAGGCTGAGGGAGCTGGGCTTGTTTAGTCTGGAGAAGAGGAGGCTTAGAGGGGAGCTCAGCACTCTCTAGAACTACCTGAAGGGCAGTTCTAGCCAGGTGGGGATTGGGCTCTTCTCCAGGCATCAGCAATAGGACAAGGGGCCATGGGCTTCAACTCTGCCAGGGGAAATTGAGGCTGGAGATTAGAAAGCAATTCTGTGCAGAGAGAGTGGTCAGGCATTGGAATGGCTGCCCAGGGAAGTGCTGGACTCACCGGCCCTGGAGGTTTTTAAGCTGAGATTGGACATGGCACTTAGTGCCATGATCTAGTCAATGGGCTGGAGTTGGACCAAGGGTTGGACTGGATGATCTCTGAGGTCTTTTCCAACCCAGTCGATTCTGCGATTCTGTGATTCTTCACCTTCATCATCATTCCTCTAAGCGCACATCCCCTCGTCTAAGGAAACATGAAGGATTCCAGCGCAGAATCCAAGTTTTAATGACAAAGCAGCCCCCGTGTTGTGGCAGGATAATTGGTGGGTCCTGCAAGCGAACGCTCCTCTGCTCGCTAAGGCGCCAAAGGCAGCACTGAGTTAACACGTCTAATTATTCTATTAGGGAGGGAATCGTTTTGCTATTAATATACAACGCCAAGGGATATTTTAATAACAGACCCTTCATTCTGTATATAACACACAAAGTAATTTATAAACCTGTCTTAGCAACCCTTGATAAAACTCTTCATAGAAACTACTTGAGTAACTGTATATAAAATATACATTATGTGGTTATATACATATGTGGAGGCACCCAAGAATGAACGTCTTCACCTTGTGCTCTTGCGCCTCTTCCTACCATAAAATCAGCTGCCAAATGCTTTATCAGCCACGATTCCAGCTGAGAAATCATGAGATGGATGATAAAAATCAGCTTCCCATTATGTACCAAGCTGGTAGGGACGTACGGCTCTAATTCTGTATTCAAGATCTGCTAGTGAGCGTATTTCCTGACACAACTAATAAGCTCAAACATAATTTCTTTCCTGTACACACCAGATCAGTTCCCCGGCGTTTCCTACTTTGACCAGTTCCCCGATTGTCAAGTGATGCGTCTTCATTAACACAAGTATTACAACGTTGGAATTTAAAGAGCTGTGGCTCATCTTGCAGCATAAAATCTGATTTTGCTGCAGTTGCATCAGCTCAAAGGACATTTTGCTGCTTCCAGGACTCAACAACTCATCATCTACCAAAAATAAATAGCCCAGGTTGTCCAAGAAAATTTGCTTTCCAACAGAGTGGGAACGACACCTTACACAGTCTCACTGTCCTGTGGAAGCATTTTGGGCCATCATGCTCACAGAAACCCAGAATGTCAGGGGTTGGAAGGGACCTGGAAAGCTCATCCAGTGCAATCCCCCCATGGAGCAGGAACACCCAGATGAGGTTACACAGGAAGGTGTCCAGGCGGGTTGGAATGTCTGCACAGAAGGAGACTCCACAACCCCCCTGGGCAGCCTGGGCCAGGCTCTGCCACCCTCACCATGAAAAGGTTTCTTCCCATATTTAAATGGAACCTCCTGTGTTCCAGTTTGAATCCAATACACCTTGTCCTACCACTGGTTGTCACCAAGAAGAGCCTGGCTCCATCCTCCTGACACTCACCCTTTAGATATCTGTCAACATGAATGAGTCCCCCCTCAGTGTCCTCTTGTCCAGCTCCAGAGCCCCAGCTCCCTCAGCCTTTCCTCACACGGGAGATGCTCCACTCCCTGCAGCATCTTGGTGGCTGCGCTGGACTCTCTGCAGCAGTTCCCTGTCCTGCTGGAACTGAGGGGCCACAACTGGACACAAGATTCCAGGTGTGGTCTCCCCAGGGCAGAGCAGAGGGGCAGGAGAACCTCTCTGACCTACTGACCACCCCCTTCTAACCCACCCCAGGTCCCATTGGCTTCCTGGCCACAAGGGCCCAGTGCTGGCTCATGGTCACCCTGCTGTCCCCAGGACCCCCAGGTCCCTTTCCCCTACACTGCTCTCCAACAGCTCGTTCCCCAACTTACACTGGAACCTGGGGTTGTTCCTGCCCAGATCCAAGACTCTACACTTGCCCTTGTTCTAATTCATTAAATGTTTCCCTGCCCAACTCTCAGCCTGTCCAGGTCTCTGATGGCAGCACAGCCTCTGGCGTGTCAGCCACTCCTCCCAGCTTGGTGTCACCAGCAAACTTGCTGACAGTCACTCTATTCCCTCATCCAAGTCACTGATATTGAATATTGAATATATTCAATATATTCAATATATTGAATATATTGAATATATTGAATAACAGCGGCCCCAGCACTGCCCCTGAGGCACTGCACTAGATCCAGGCCTCAACTGGACTCTGCCCCATTGACCACAACTTGACGCTCCTCCTTGACTGGTTTGCCCGCATTTATTCACCGAACCGATATCAGCAAAGGTCCTCAGATCAATATTCGCCCAACTTTTTGGCTCACGCCTTAATCCCTTCAACATAAACACCGAATCTGGATTTGCAAGAATACAGGGAGGTACAGAATCATGGAACCATTTGGGTTGGAAAAGATTTTTAAGATCATTGAGTCTAATTGCTTCCCCAGCCCCAGCACTACCCCACGGCCCTGAGAAACCTCATCTCTGCCTATTTTCAACCCCTCCATGGATGGTGACTCCACCACTGCCCGGGGCAGCCTGTTCTAATGCCTGACAGCCCGTTCCACGAATAAACTGTTCCTAATACAATTCCACACCCACGAAGCTTCTTCAAGAATCTCCAATTCATTTGCTGCTCAGCCAACAAGTCAACTCAGATGTTATTTGCTGCATATAGACCACAAAGGTTCCCCTGACACCCCTTGTCTGGGACATCTCCAGTTCCACAAGGATGGACCAACAGAAGCAGCTTCGGTCGCCGCGTTCTCACCTGTTTTACATTGTATCCCGCTTTTGCGCTAGTTTCGATGAACATTACATTCAGCTCTTTGGCTTTTCTTTCTCCTTCCTCAATGGACACTTGTCTGGAGAAGATAAGACAGAAATAATAAAAAAACCCCAAAATTAACACCAAAAAAATAGACAAACACCTTGAAAATTAAGATTTTCATCTTCAGGTGACTGTTTTATTACGGTTCAGAAAGCATTTCATTTTTTCTTTCCCCGCGCACAGGGAAAACCTGAGCACAGTTGTACATAAATGTCACCATTTTATGGTATCAGATGGGCTTTACGGCACAAAATAGCTCACAAAATAGAGCTCAAGTTCCCAGCAGAACATATAAGATTTCTCTACGTCCTGCCCAGGACGTTGTGCTTTTCCATCTGAACAATTAGCAATCGATAAGATTTAAATGCCCAATAACCACTGTGAACTTGCAGCTTACCCAACTACCTTAAAAGACGACCAAGAGCATATGAATGCCATAAAAAAGGTTGTTATAAATACGAAGAGACACGAGCGAAGCTGTTCTGAGGAAACAGGGATTTGGATCGAATCCAGAACACTTCCCCTCTTGCTTTTGGTTTTACCTTTGTGACCTCTCATTCCTTTGTGTTCATGTCGAACCACGCAGCAAAAGCTGAAGATGCACAACTTCTAGTCCAAATATTGAAGTTTGCCAACTGACAAAAACCCCCAAAGAGTTTTAAACGGGAGGATTACTTGCGCCGTTCATTTATATCTGAGCAAATCTATTAAATGTGAATATTTGTAATGACTTTAGCTTATTCGTTTAGTGATGGAGGTTGCAGTTAACGCTCCCTTCTTGTTATCTGAACAAGTTGACGACAGCTTCTTGACTCATTGTGCTGGAAACTTAACCAAACAAGGGAAGTTTATTTCTCTAGTCGTGGCCGTTTCCGGCATCTTCAAAACAAGCTTGAGCATTTTGAAAAGAAAAAAGAGAACGATAATGCAAACGTTCTTTTAAAAGATGAGTTTTTACCTTTTATCCGCTAGATCTGTTTTATTTCCCACCAGCATGATGATGACGTCGCTGCCCCGTTCCGTTCGGACGTCGTCGATCCATTTCGTTGTCTGCTGGAACGAGTTGACATCTACCGGAGAACAGCGGAGAGGGGTGATCACCGCGATATTCCTCACACATCGCCGCAAAATACAGCTTTATATCTCAAATCAAAGCTTCATACGCTCTGGAATCGGCATCGCAGAGCGATGAAGAACCGGCGAGCGAAAACTTCAGTCTTTCCACACTGAATAGATGAAAATTTTGGCGTTGATGGGTGGGGAATTCACTCCAAGTGAATTCAAAGCCAGGGAATGAATTGAGTTGAGCTAGAAGTTGGTTTTGATAGCGTCTCAATCAAGAAGTCTCATCACTGTGTGTTAGACCCTTTTATTTTTAGATCAACGTCAAATATTTTATATGGAGAGTGCGAATTAATGTGCTGTTGTATTCTACGCTACTCATGGCTTGTGCGTCTGGAGCAAGAGATTCCTACGGTTTCATTGCTTCTTAAAAGTACTTCATAACAGGTACACATTTGTGCAAAGTAACCACATCTTTACTTGGTAAGCTCTAGGAAATATCAATTATACAATACACGAGCGACTCTTTAATTATTGAACGCCGAGTTCCAAACAGCTTCCAAACCATTTGCACAGACCCAAAAAGACCAATTTAGCCTGTCCACAGACACGTTTTCTTGAGGATCCATCCCAAAAAGCATCAAAATAGGAATTTCTGGAAACTACCCTGATCTACACGAGCTCCACAAACAGCATTTGAGCTGCAAAAAAGGGGCAGCAGCTCTTCCCAAATATCGATTGATTTCATTTTAATGCCTTCTACTGCATAGTTATATATAGTACGGCAGACAGTCAAGACTTGAGCGTTTGCCAGCGTCTTAATTCTTCTCTTTACTACTTGGTAATATTGAATTTGCTAAGCCGGTAAAAGAATCCCCAAGTTCGCAGCGAACCTGTAATTTTAGCCCAAACGAACGTGCTATTTTGAACAATTAAAGCTTTTCTAGGTAATCTTCTAGTCTTTATAAATGAAAAGACTTTTGTAGCATTAGGCCGTTGCTCCCAGTTGATTCTGGTTTAGAACTGGAAGCGTCGGAAGGTTTAGTTCTCCTAAACCACATTTTCTGTTTGTTGTAAATACAGAACTCGAGTAAGTCGGGGGCTCTGGACTGAGGGGAGGGACAGAAGGAAAAGGCTTGAAGAAGCACCAATATTTTTAGTTCACAAAAATGTACATACCTTAGTAAGAAAGGAAAGAACAATTGTTAAAGGAGAAGGGCTTAGCGGGTAAGTTTTTACACATTGCAAAATGTCCAAGTGGCTGATTGGAATGAAAATGTGATGTTAATGCGGTTTCCCCCCCAGCCCATGTCCCAGATTGATCGATTTTTTGGGGGGTGGGGAGGGCGAATGGAGTGAAGCGAGTTACAGTGATGGATACAAAGTCTCTACGTGAAGTATTCGGATTATCTACATATTTGAGACTAAAAGTCCCGGGTGATATTATGATCAAAAAGCAGATGGAAGAGGGTAAAGTGCAACAAGCCCGGTCGGGATTTAAGGCTTCAGGAGAACGTGATAGGAAAGGGTTAGAAAACCATGTCGTTCGTAAGACAATTTATACATTATGACAGCAACCGATTGTCTACAACGGAAGAAAAGAAGTCTACTTTGTCATGCCAGGATGAAGAAGGAGCAGATGACTGTGAGAGGACATGCAAAGCTAAAGGATGGAAAGGGCAGAGTATTAGAAATGCAGAATTCCCCCCACTCACTTGTGATATCATAAACAACAACTGCGACAGTGGAGTCACGAATGTAGCTAGGAATCAAGCTCCTGAACCGCTCTTGACCTGCTGTGTCCCATAATTGCAACCGTACCTAACGAAATCAGTCAAACAAGCGAGAAAAATAAGAAGAAAAAAAAAAAAGAAAAACAAAAAACAAAACAAAAAAAAAAAGGTCAAAACCAGTGCAATATACCTACTTGTGATATCGTAAACTACTACGGCAGCGGCAGAGTCACGGATGTAACTGGGAATGAGGCTACGGAAACGTTCCTGACCCGCAGTATCCCACAGCTGCAACCTGATCTGTGGGCGGGAGAAAATTAAAGAAGCCAAACTGCCACTAAAATAAAATCAATGAATAAATATTTACTTGTTTTTTTTGGAAATCAAAATGATCAACTCATGCAGGGAGTAGCAGCTTAGTCTCCTTTTTTACAGCGATCTCTCCCAAGCGTTAGCAGGAGGTAAACTGGTGTGTGTACAATTATCTCCGCTGTATTTCCTTATTTAAAAACGCTTCTCTTCCAAAAAGGGGGAGAAATAGAACAGCTCAGCTTTCAAACTGAAGGGCCCAATGTGAATTTTGACCCGCAGTTGTGTCTACATGAGGTTTTCGTGCTCTGCCGCTTGCACCCGTCCCGCGGTTTGTTGGTATTTCAGAGCACACGCCGTATTGCGCAACAAGAGCCTCCAGTGCTGGAAAAGCTGCTAAAGCGACTTTTTAATGGGCATAGAACACTAATTATTGCTCCTTATTTAAGCCTCGGCCACGCGGCAAAGCGACGTGCGCACAGAGGGGCCCAATGTCTCTTACCATCAAGGTTCTGAAGGAAAATATAAGGTATGCTAAAAGCAACACGCACGGCGAGATGCGCAAGGGCCGCATCTCACCCCTGAATTGCTTTGAATAAATCACATTTATTGTGGGTTTATACGATCTCACAAGCTCATGCAGCACCGCGTATAATTTGCGCCTGCAAACAGCTCGATAGTTGAATTTCTTAATTAAGAATCCGAGCTCATTTCAAAGCCCTGGATTTCATTTTGGGAGCTAGAAACGCAGCAACTATCATTTGCGGATTGCTGCTGAATGCAACCTTCTTTTTAAACAAGGAATGTTCAAAGCTATTTGTTAACTAGCAACACTGAGCAATGTCTATTTTATCTTTCTGTCTTGCTGAAGGGGTCACTCATAGTCTCCTTCTCCAAATTACGCAGCCCTCAAACTATCTGTATCATCCTTTTCTTTAAAGACGGTGATTTCTCAGGCCCTAAAGAGCGAAGGGTCAACCTGGACGAGGTTTGTACTTCTCAAGGATCTCAGACCCGCGGGCCGCGCAATTAAAACAGTCGCTGATCCTCATTCCTGCCGCCCGTAGAAAAGCACAATGAAAATCGTACTCACTGTTCGATCCTCCAGATACATGGTTTTCGATAAGAAGTCGATGCCAATCGTTGCCTGTAAGAAAAAAGTGAAAGAAAAAACAATTAACGGGTCAAAGCAAAACGAGCGTAGTGATTTTGAGGGGAGCGAATTCGGCACCTGTAGCGCATCTGCAAAATCAAATACACCAAAATGTGGTTTTCCCATTTTTTAGATAGGGCTCTACCTATACGTACGATTCAATAAGCAGCTTCCTTAATATCCACAGCAAGATCTTAAAGCACAAAAGGTTGTTAAGCGTAATTGATGCACGTTGACATTTCAATCCATACAGTTGTAAGAGTATCAGGAAGGATTTTTATGTATATGATCCAAATTAGCGTCTGCTCGCTGATCCAGGGTAACTGGGTACGTTGTTTTCTTCCCGACTGCCATAGATCTTAATGTATTAAGCCTTTTTCATTAAATTAAAGCCGACAATCTTCACATCTGCTGCAACAAAAGTAAAGCTCAGTTAACTGAGTTAATATTAAATCTAAGTGAGTAAGGCACTGGACACAGTGTCCCACAGCATCCTCACAGCTGAACTGAGGGAGTGCGGTCTGGGTGATCGGGTAGTGAGGTGACTGTGAACTGGCTGAAGGGAAGAAGCCAGAGAGTCGTGGTCAATGGGGCAGAGTCCAGTTGAGGCCTGGATCTAGTGCAGTGCCTCAGGGGGCAGTGCTGGGGCCTATATTATTCTATATTATTCAATATATTCATCAATGATTTGGACAAGGGGACAGAGTGCACTATCAGCAAGTTTGCTGGTGACACCAAGCTGGGAGGAGTGGCTGACACGCCAGAGGCTGTGCTGCCATCAGAGACCTGGACAGGCTGAGAGTTGGGCGGGGAAAAATGTAATGAACTAGAACAAGGGCAAGTGTAGAGTCTTGGATCTGGGCAGGAACAACCCCAGGTTCCAGTGTAAGTTGGGGAAGGAGCTGTTGGAGAGCAGTGTAGGGGAAAGGGACCTGGGGGTCCTGGGGACAGCAGGATGAGCATGAGCCAGCACTGGGCCCTTGTGGCCAGGAAGCCAATGGTACCTGGGGTGGGTTAGAAGGGGGTGGTCAGTAGGTCAGAGAGGTTCTCCTGCCCCTCTGCTCTGCCCTGGGGAGACCACACCTGGAATCTTGTGTCCAGTTGTGGCCCCTCAGTTCCAGCAGGACAGGGAACTGCTGCAGAGAGTCCAGCGCAGCCACCAAGATGCTGCAGGGAGTGGAGCATCTCCCGTGTGAGGAAAGGCTGAGGGAGCTGGGGCTCTGGAGCTGGACAAGAGGACACTGAGGGGTGACCTCATTCATGTTGACAGATATCTAAAGGGTGAGTGTCAGGAGGATGGAGCCAGGCTCTTCTCGGTGACAACCAGTGGTAGGACAAGGTGTAATGGATTCAAACTTGAACACAGGAGGTTCCACTTAAATATGAGAAGAAACTTGTTCGTGGTGAGGGTGGCAGAGCCTGGCCCAGGCTGCCCAGGGGGGTTGTGGAGTCTCCTTCTGTGCAGACATTCCAACCCGCCTGGACACCTTCCTGTGTAACCTCATCTGGGTGTTCCTGCTCCATGGGGGGATTGCACTGGATGAGCTTTCCAGGGCCCTTCAACCCCTGACATTCTGGGATTCTGTGATCTCACTGCGGTGTAACTGCATTCGAGCTTTGAGACGCTTCACCGAGAACATCCTTATATAATGTTGAAGAGAAAGAGAAAAGCATCACTAACCGCTATCAAAAACGCGGTGGGAATAAAGAATAAAACCAGCCTGCTTGTGAGCAATACCCAAAAAAAGAGCTTCAAAGGGACAATAAAGCAGAACTGAACAAGCCAAAAGTGAATTTCCATTTGCAGCTAAATATACAACACGTTAGAAAACCAACTTTCCCGGCTGGATCAGGAGCACCAGGAGAAATCAACCACCTGGTGATGTTTGGTTGTCATTGAGAACTGGAGCATCAACAGCTCAGGGAGATGATACTGGAATTGTCAGGGAGATGCACGAAGCCTTAAAAGACAAATGCACCTTCTGCTTTTGTTTTGTGTTGTATTAAAATAAATAACCTATAATGAGGTTTTTTGTGGCAATACTGATGAAAAGAGGAAAAAAAAGCTTGAGGGATCTTTCTAGATGGGTTGTAAGAAGAGCTGTGCGATAAGGAAGTAGAAGAGCCTGCTTATCGATGGGGAAAAAAGCACATGGACATAAAATGGAGCTAATTACTGTAATTAAGACAGAGGAAGGCTTAACCCACTTGCAAAATGCTGGAACACGCAGGAATGGGATGGGAGGCACTGTAAGGCCCAATTGCGGGTTTATAGGCAAAAAGCTGAACAAATAAAAAGCTCAAGAGGGTCACACTATGGGTGGGGTCATGTAGGAGAAGAATTTTTAATTCATCCACCCATCTCTAGGCTAATATGGAACTGGTGGTACCGCGTTTTACAGGCCACTCAGAATTACCCCAAACTACACAAGGAATCCCAGAATCCCAGAATGTGAGAGGTTGGAAGGGCCCTGGAAAGCTCATCCAGTGCAATCCCCCCATGGAGCAGGAACACCCAGATGAGATTACACAGGAAGGTGTCCAGGCGGGTTGGAATGTCTGCACAGAAGGAGACTCCACAACCCCCCTGGGCAGCCTGGGCCAGGCTCTGCCACCCTCACCACGAACAAGTTGCTTCTCAAATTTAAATGGAACCTCCTGTGTTCCAATTTGTACCCATTGCCCCTTGTCCTATCATTGGTTGTCACTGAGAAGAGCCTGGCTCCATCCTCCTGACACTCACCCTTTCCATATTGATCCCCAGGAATGAGTCCCCCCTCAGTGTCCTCTTGTCCAGCTCCAGAGCCCCAGCTCCCTCAGACTTTCCTCACACGGGAGATGCTCCACTCCCTGCAGCATCTTGGTGGCTGCGCTGGACTCTCTCCAGCAGTTCCCTGTCCTGCTGGAACTGAGGGGCCACAACTGGACACAAGATTCCAGGTGTGGTCTCCCCAGGGCAGAGCAGAGGGGCAGGAGAACCTCTCTGACCTACTCACCATCCCCTTCTAACCCACCCCAGGTCCCATTGGCTTCCTGGCCACAAGGGCCCAGTGCTGGCTCATGGTCATCCTGCTGTCCCCAGGACCCCCAGGTCCCTTTCCCCTACACTGCTCTCCAACAGCTCATTCCCCAACTTACACTGGAACCTGGAGTTGTTCCTGCCCAGATCCAAGACTCTACACTTGCCCTTGTTCTAGTTCATTACATTTTTCCCACTCCTCCCAGCTTGGTGTCACCAGCAAACTTGCTGACAGTCACTCTATTCCCTCACCCAAGTCATTGATGAACATATTGAATAACAGCGGCCCCAGCACTGCCCCTGAGGCACTGCACTAGATCCAGGCCTCAACTGGACTCTGCCCCATTGACCACGACTCTCTGGCTTCTTCCCTTCAGCCAGTTCACAGTCACCTCACTACCCCATCGTCCCAAGGCAAAGGAAGAATCTGAATTATCTTCCAAGTCACAGACCAGATTTTGAACTCACTGTCCTCTCTCCTCCACCAAGAGGCTGAAACTAAAGGAGAAGTGTTGCCTTTAATTCTCCTCTTGCCAAATCTCAATGATTCTCAGGGAACCACCACACTTGCCAATGCTGGTCTCTCATTAGACACCTCAGGCGGTGCCACAGAAGGAGGAAAATCTTTCCCAGAACATCCACGGTCCTGGTCAAACACAAACCAGCAATGGCACAAGTTTCTTTGGGGTGTCTGGGGCTCCTCAACACGGTTACAGTGAGTTCTTGTTCAATTCATAAAAATAGCTTCTTAATAAGCTACGGGAACCAAAAGAAAACGAATGCACAGCACGGACTTCATTAAACAGCAGCTTGCTGGTTTTACCGACTGAACACAAAAACCTTATTCAAATTGGAGTGGTTTGCAGAAAAAAGGTGTTTAAAATTTATTAGAAATGTCCAGATCGAGCAAATCATCCATGAAGTAACCTACAGCTGACCATGTACAGAGTTTAATATACATTATCATTTCAGTACTTGGTTTTGAGAGGTCTCTAGAGAATTCTGGGCATCCAGAAATGGATATTGTGGTTTGACACTAACGTGGGGTGTGATTTTGGGGCGAATTACTGGACCTTTCATGACTTATTCTTTCTTCCAGCTATTGCAGAATAGGACACATCGCCCTATCTCAGTCATAACCACAGCAAAACAGAGCTTTTTGGACTAATAACACTATACTAAGTACCACCTTAATTACAGTAATTAGCTCCGTTTCATGCCAATGTTTTATTTCCCCATTTACACCACGCGTCAGTGAGAGTTAAATTGAAGCCGTCTTGTAAGCTCTTAAGATTTCTTATTGTTTTAAGTCCATTTTGCGATCATTTAGGACTCCATGTCAGACCAGCTTGGCATGCAGACATCTATTTATTATCAAGCACCGAGGGTCAAACCTCTTGGAGAACGAACTAGGACGCGACTCCGGAGAGAAAAAGAACAGACCTGGAAGAAAAACACTGCGGAAAACCAAAAGATTCAATAAAAGCCCTGAATTCACACATCCGTGTAATTACAGTGGGTAGAATTTCAAAGGCTGTTTGTTCCCTCGGGAGCGTTGATGCGTATTCCAGCACGCCAAATCAGGATTAAACAAGATACTTGGATAGCCACTAAATAACGAGACTCACAGTGCTGTTATTTCTTTATCCCATTACCTCTTTTCCCACCCCCCTAAAAAATCCTTCGCGTTCATTGGGTTTTCTCAGCTTAGCACGTTCAGAACCTCAGCAACCGAGTCATGAAACGTGTTCTGCGTGGAGAAAACACACTTGATGCAATTAAAGTGCTTTTGTAGCTTGTCCTGCAGCTCTCCTGGAATTTAGAAAAGCCAGTTTGCACCAACTTGGGTTGATTTGTCACCAAAAACGAAGCAGTGGATACAAAGTTGGAATAAAAGGAAAACACAAGGTAAGCCTAAGATTAAGCCGTTCTCCTTGTCCGCAACAGAAAGGATTGGAGATAATGGTTTTAAGTTGAAACAGTGAAGACTGGGGTCTTAGAACATATTATTTGGGTGTTTAGGTGTCCTGAGATGTTACAGATGGTATTTGGCCTCTAAGAGTGATGAGGGAAAGAAGGTTTGATCCCTTTAGGTCTCTGAAAGCCTCAATCACTGTAGCAACACGGCGGTGCCGTTTTGTTCATGGTTTTCTGTTGGGTTGGTTCGTTTTGGTTTTTAAAACCTAATTTACTCCTTTAAATGAACCTCTGCTTCAGCCCCAATGTGAATAATAAATAAAGGAGGATTCACAGAATGGGGATGGGCGCAACAAGCAGTTTTGTGGTATTAATTCCAGCAGACAGCATAAAACAGCATCTTGAAGCACATCCAGTTATCCTCTGCAAACAAGTGGGTTTTTCCTTCGGTGGGAACAGAGGGGCCTCATAAAATACAGTAACATGAATTGATTTACCTGGTAGGTGTTGTCGAAGCTGTCGTACATGAACCTGGTGATCAAGGACGTCTTCCCCACTAAAAAAAGAAAGAAACACACATTCAAGGAACAATTTCAGCACAAGTGATTTGAAAATGGTTCCAGGAGGAGTTTTACTCTGTGTCCGATAGATTCATAGTCTGCGATTGAACTTTCTACAAGCAAATGAGCAGGTATTTGATGTTATAATCGCAAAGTCACTAGGTTGGCTCCTTTGTCACCCCTGAGCACCAGTTTGACTCTTAAACATTCATGTTTAGAGATGAAAATTTAAGTAACTCCATCATTCCAATTTCTACCGAGTCATTTGGAAGTTTTAGTTGAACCAAACGAACAAGCGCAATAGGTCTGACAACCCCTGCAAGAAATTATTATAAACAAAACAGCTCTTCTCGCTCCTAAAACAAGGTCACTATATTGCTTTAAAACGCGTCTGGCTGCGTATTTCAATGTCACCCTCTCCGTGTTTGTCACATAATGGGATATAAGACAAGACTGAGGAGCATTGCTGTCAAGAGGCTTGTTCACCATCTGCCCATCACCTTGGATAATGGATTAATTCTCCCTTTTTCTGTACAAGCGGGTTCAGATGCTGTTAAAAACATCATTATCCACCCCAGCAATGGTAACCGCGACTTGGCTTGGTTACGTGAAATCACAAACTATGTCAAAATGGGTCAAAACCCCTCACTTCACAGAATCCCAGAATGTCAGGGGTTGAAGGGACCTGGAAAGCTCATCCAGTGCAATCCCCCCATGGAGCAGGAACACCCAGATGAGGTTACACAGGAAGGTGTCCAGGCGGGTTGGAATGTCTGCACAGAAGGAGACTTCACAACCCCCCTGGGCAGCCTGGGCCAGGCTCTGCCACCCTCACCACGAACAAGTTTCTTCTCAGATTTAAGTGGAACCTTTTGTGTTCCAGTTTGTACCCATTGCCCCTTGTCCTACCATTGGTTGTCACCGAGAAGAGCCTGGCTCCATCCTCCTGACACTCACCCTTTAGATATCTGTAACCATGAATGAGTCCCCCCTCAGTGTCCTCTTGTCCAGCTCCAGAGCCCCAGCTCCCTCAGCCTTTCCTCACACGGGAGATGCTCCACTCCCTTCAGCATCTTGGTGGCTGCGCTGGACTCTCTGCAGCAGTTCCCTGTCCTGCTGGAGCTGAGGGGCCACAACTGGACACAAGATTCCAGGTGTGGTCTCCCCAGGGCAGAGCAGAGGGGCAGGAGAACCTCTCTGACCTACTGACCACCCCCTTCTAACCCACCCCAGGTACCATTGGCTTCCTGGCCACAAGGGCCCAGTGCTGGCTCATGCTCACCCTGCTGTCCCCAGGACCCCCAGGTCCCTTTCCCCTACTCTGCTCTCCAACAGCTCCTTCCCCAACTTACACTGGAACCTGGGGTTGTTCCTGCCCAGATCCAAGACTCTACACTTGCCCTTGTTCTAGTTCATTACATTTCTCCCCGCCCAACTCTCAGCCTGTCCCGGTCTCTGATGGCAGCACAGCCTCTGGCGTGTCAGCCACTCCTCCCAGCTTGGTGTCACCAGCAAACTTGCTGACAGTCACTCTATTCCCTCATAACCCAGATTGACACAAACTCCACGCATCATAACTTTCCAGCCAGGCACCAGAAGACCTTGTCACCTCATTTTCCTTAAAAGACAAGTAATACGAGATTCATTTGAAAACAATCATTGTCACTACATTAATTTCTACTCCTGTAAGACCAGCAATCCAGCTGAGCTGGGACTAAGCCCAATTTAGACTCAAGGGACATGTTTTTGGTGCTCCACGCCGTCCTCACCTGGAAGGGACCAGCAAAAACAACCCACTTCACTTCAATGTATTTAAATACTCTGAATTGTAGGCAGATTATTTAAGAAACAACCAAAATGACTCAAGAATACCTCCAAAGATCTCCAGTATGGTACTTAAGCAGCTTTTTAATTCACCCGCAAACTTCAGTTAACTCTGCAGAATCAATAAAGTAAGAGGAATGCAGCAGACTTGAGAAAAGGCTTTTCCCCACCGTCGACATCTGAATTCCTGGGTGAATTTTTAACATATTCCACACCACACGTATAATCAGGTTTCCCAGAAGGCAAAAAAGCTGCTTTAGCAAAGGTAGAGCAAATATTCCCCCTCTGTGAGTGGGTTTTGGGAAGAAACGCATCTCAGATGGGCAGCATCCCTGAATCCCTTATCCCAGTTTGTCCCAGGAGCCCATAAATGTGTAAAACGGCACAAAGTGGTACAGGACAAATCCTCATGGGACACAGGTGAGCAAATCCAACATTTTCCCATTGAAATTAACCCCAGGAATGGGTTTGTGGCACCACAACCATCTAATTTAATTCTTTAGATGTGTCAATCAAAGCCATGAAATGATTCGCTTTGCTACGTCACAACCCATGAAGAACATTAAAGTCTTCTGGTACATTATTTCCCTTCACGTTATAGTTTCTTGGAGGAAACTACAAAATCTACAAGTATTCTATATTTCATATGCCACCGTATCTTCACTCATTTCACAAAACAAGGGGAAAAATAAGGTGGCGCTTGGCTTGCTTATATTTAACCATCCGCTTCAACCAACACTTGGATAGAGCATCTCAATGCACTTCGGTTCTCAAACATCCCAAGGTTTTCTTTTTCAGTATTAATACCAACTGCTTACAGGTTTAATTCCACCGCGACTGCTGAAAAATCACCATTTCTCCTTTAAAAAAACCCGACAACTTGCTTTAAAAATCCTGGTAGAAGCCAAATGCCACAATTCCCACTTTATCTATAATTAAAAGGTAAAGTCGGTGAATCTCCTCTTCAGAAATTCACAGGTTTGGATGATATAAAGAGTCACCTTGGCCAAGGGGGTAGAAGTTTAAATATTCACTATATAAAATGGACACTCCATAGGCAATCTCGCCTCTCCCAGTATAGAAAATATCCCCCAAAAATGGCCGGATTAATCACTTTGGGACTCATATCCCACATGTTGCACGCTAAAGCCATGGGGATACATAAGGTGAATGCCCAGTGCATGACTTGAAAGAGAAAGAACAACAATAAGAAACATTGCCAAAAAAAATAACCAATTTAATTTTGGAGCGATTGCAAGTTTGAGGACACGATCAGAATTAAGAATCGTAACGACGCGCTGCTCAAAATCCAGATTGCAAACAACTGGGTATGAAATCTGGGCTTAGAACCAAAGGAAGATGGTCAAGATTTCAGCCTTGTTGGGTTTTGGTGTTGTTTTGTGGTTTTTAATCTACTGGGTTAATCTCTTGAAAAATTTAAAGGTGCACAAACACATCCAGGACAGCGTTAGTCAGTAGCATATGACATCCTTTAGGCTTAAATATTTCTGGTACGCTGCTGGGATGAAAAAAAGAGAGAACTGGAATAAAAGTGGGGAAGAAAATGCTGCGAGTGGGGTTTTACCACAGCGAACAGAACTGAGAGGTGACAGAAAGACGTAACTTAGTGTGGTCAGCAGGACAAGGGCAGTGATCCTTCCCCTGTGCTCTGCATTGGGGAGGCCACACCTGGAGTCTTGTGTTCAGTTCTGGGCCCCTCAGCTCAGGAAAGAGATTGAAGTGCTGGAGCGGGTCCAGAGAAGAGCAACAAGACTGGGGAAGGGACTTGAGCACAAGCCCTATGGGGAGAGGCTGAGGGAGCTGGGCTTGTTCAGTCTGGAGAAGAGGAGGCTTAGAGCTGAGCTCAGCACTCTCTAGAACTACCTGAAGGGCAGTTCTAGCCAGGTGGAGATTGGGCTCTTCTCCAGGCATCAGCAATAGGACAAGGGGCCATGGGCTTCAACTGTGCCAGGGGAAATTGAGGCTGGAGATGAGAAAGCAATTCTGTGCAGAGAGAGTGGTCAGGCATTGGAATGGCTGCCCAGGGAGGTGCTGGACTCACCGGCCCTGGAGGTTTGTAAACTGAGACTGGACATGGCACTTAGTGCCATGATCTAGTCAATGGGCTGGAGTTGGACCAAGGCTTGGACTGGATAATCTCTGAGGTCTTTTCCAACCCAGTCCATTCTGTGATTCTGTGGTAAGAAAAAGGTGATCTCCAGCCTCTTTTCTTTCTGTACATCAAGATTTAACAGCTAAAAGCCGAGTCCGAACCAAGACCTACCAGAAAACACACCCAATTTTAAAAGCAAGGGTGATGAAAGCCCGAACTGAGCTATTGGGGCGGGCAGCCGGTTCTCCTCCCTCCCTTGGCACGCAGAGTTGCCGGGTGTCATTCCAGCACAGGAATTTACTTGCGAGGAATCCAGGAATCCTTTTGAAGCAGAGGGAAGCTAAGAAGCGATTAACCCGAGAAACCATTTGTTCCAACGCTGCACCTGAACGTCGGCTTTGGAAACTCTTCTCATGACGCGGTTGAACAACAGGAGCGGTCTGGGGTTCGTCGGGGGGGGGTTTCTGCGTTCTGAAGGTTTTGATCTAACAAAACCCAAGTCCATGTTATCAGCTCCTGATCGGCCAGCTGTGGCTCAGCCACCATCGTTTAAGCGCACAGATTATCAATGTATCAACATAAAACCAGCTCCAATGGGTATGTGACTTATTCAGATTATTTTCTTCAGCTCTGGAAGAATTTGGACCTGGAGATCATATTGAACTGGTTACTCACCGGGACTCACCCTCCTAAAGGTTAAAAACACTCTGCGTGGTGCTTTTTTCTGCGAGGTTGAGGGAAAAGTGTTTTGCTGTACAAGGAAACATTAATGGCATTAATTCTGATAAATTGCTGTGTTATAGGACAGAAAGAAGTGGGTTGTTGTGATATATAACAAGAGGAAACTCCTAAAAGGTTGGGCAGAAACAAGCAGCTGCCCAAATACAAACGTCCTCCTAAATTGGCAGCTGAATCACCAGCAGCAAAGTGCCCGAGACACGTAACTGAGTTAAAAGATGAGAACTTGTGAAGTTCCTATCGGTGAAATCACCATTAACGCCGAGGACCCGAATCCAAAGCCTTCAGCAACTAATTGAGTCGAGCTGATCGATCCCCTTTGTCTGGACGCCCCGAGTGTTCATCTGCGAGATGAAATCAATACATTAATCTCTGCGATCTTTGATCTGATGGGATTTCAAGGTCGTTCATCCCATTCTTGAAGATCATCTCATCCTGCTTTGAGGTTTGTACGTCCAACCACCGCTAATGACGTTGATTATTGTGTTATTGGTGCCGTGTGATGGACGAGAAGCTGGTCTTAGGTTTTCTTAGGCATGTGTTTGCCTCTCCCGTATTAAAGATTCACATCTTGTCCAAGGATTCTTCTAGAAAAGCCACGCTTAAATCTCCCAGTTGTTGTTTAGCACCTTGAAAGCATCAGCGATACAACAAAATCCCAGCCCCACAACCAAGAAGTATTGGCAAAGCAAAATGATCTTAAAAATAATCGATCTATCCAGTCATTTCATTGGAAAGCTGGAAAAATTCCGCTCGATCTCTCCCAGTTCTCAAAGGTTACTTGGTTAGCAGAGCTAAACGCCTGAATTAGAGAGGAAGATGAGAAAGCCTTCGCGTCGTATATACAGATAAACCGCGGTGTAACCCCCAAGTTTCATCTGTCCTTTGCAAGACTCCTTTAAGATTTGGTTGGAGGATAAGTTGCAGTTGAAGGAGAAATCCCAGTGATGCTACAACTCTTCACTGGAATTATTTCTTGTAGTAGATGTGCCGTAACGCAGTTAATCCAGCAATAATTCAGGTGTTGAAAAGACATTTCTTACCAAGAAGGCAAAGTCTCAAAACAGACACCACGATACTGCTCGAGGGTCCCGCTGGAAGTCACAGCTCCATGTTTCACGCTCAGATTTGCTGCTATTTGAGACCTGATGCTTAAAAGATTCGCTGAAACTCGACGATTTAATACTTGAGATTGGAGAACGTGATGGTCCAGATGTGGAAAAACCAACCCAAGGCAATAAGAGGAAAAATAATCAGCGCTAAGAATAATATACTGAATTATGAATGCATGAAAACTATTTAAAAAGAAGCCCCCAAAGGATGCTCATAGTTGACTTTAAATTATCTGTATGAGCCAGTAATCAAGAAGAATATTTTTAGGTATGTCAGCCTGAGCTCTTAAAACAAAAATGCTGTATTAAAGTGATTAAAGCAGCCATTTAAATATGAAATAAAGAAAATCCTCCTCTGCTCTTCACTGTCGAGCTGCGGAAACTTCACCCAGTTCCCCCAAATGAAGAAACAAAACTCATTCATGATCCTGAAAGCGCTGCCAGGGCCAGATCGCGCTCATCGAACTAATTCTCAAGAAGATGAAGCTTATCCACCGAGTTTAATAAATAAAAAGGTTAGTTATAATTTTTAAAACTAAAGCTATAGGGGGTTTGGGGTTTTTTTTAGAGCGAAAGGCAATATTAACCACATTTATCAGATGATTTCAAGGCATGTTTTGGGTAGGCAGGGTAGCGCTTAAGGACTCACACCCAGCCCGGCTGCCCCCATTCATTCCAAAAAATAAGAGTATTTTGTGCTGTTCATAGCACAAAAAATTGTGTAAGTGGCTTTCAGGCTACTTCGGTGTTTCTTGCATTATAACAAAGCACCAATAGCTTCTTTATGTACAATATAAATGGCTCAAATCGCCTCTTTTAAAGATCATTTATTCCCAGCCTAGTTAGAGATCAAGGTTATTAATTATACTCTTGTACTTTTAAACAGATTTGCTTCTCTAAGAAGGAATTGAAGATTCTGGTTGGGAAGTTAATGGAAAATATCCAGAGTTACAGAGAAATAAATGAAACCCGGAAAAAGCAACAAATGGGTTTGTTTTCCATTTCAGTAACTACAGAGATGTTGAAATATTGAAACATGTTTTATATCATTCATCCCAGCGAATGGTGGCGACTCACCTTGATTTTCCTTGATTATCTTTTTCGGATTCATTTGCAACAGAACAAAAACCAGACTAATATTGCAGAACAGATCAAACACTTACAGCAAATCCATCAACCCCGGATCGAGTGACGCACAAGGAGCCCTGAGCAAGGACCAAACTCTGAATACAAAGCCTATTGAATACACTTGCAGCGGTTTCATCACTTGTATGAGTTGAAGTCCTTCAAGAACTTAAAAGCAGGTACTATGGATGTGAACTCCACAGAATTCCACGCTTGGGGTCCCGTGTGGATGGCGAACAACAGGTGGTGGAAGGAGAAACCAGCTGCTTGGCCAAAAACGCATCATCGCAATGAGGAAAACAGCAGCAAAGATGCTGCTGGCAGCGGTTCCTGCACGGTTGTGGGGGAAAGGAGGAGAGAGAACAGAGCAACCAACTCAGAAAGGGGGTTTTGGCAGTTTATTTGTGTCGGTTTTACAGCATCCTCGCTCAAAAAGTCATTCTAGAATGGCAGACGCAATCAATAACAACGTCCGACAACTGGCGTTGACCTTTTTATGCCAACAACTCCCTGCCAATCCTTCATTTCTTTTCAGGTCAGCACCCACAAAGCTTTTTTTTTTGGCTCCTTTAATTAAAAGCATTATTGAAAACTGTTTGATACAGCCCTGGATCAATGACTTTGACCTCAGGGACTGTCTGGACCTCTTAATTTGAGAATCATTGGCTTGTACCCATGAAGTGGAATGGTTAGTTCATTACTCCTGGGTTACACATTTAACATGTTGCTGCATCAGTCCATATATCTGTAAAATACACCGGGATGTTTGTATCGTGCTATTCGACAATTCCAGGGTAATCTGCGGTTCCAAGGCTGCAAAAAGGCACAAAACCAGCACCATCCAGTCTACAAGCCAGCAGGTATACGGTAACGGGTTCTTTTTAATTCGAATTCAAAGGAAGCAGAAGCTTAAGGAATAAACATCCCCTTGGAATGTTATTTCCTACAAAATAGTATCTCCATTCAGTGGCCTCTTATAACCAGAGGTGAGGAAAGAAGAAAGCTCAAGCTGCCATCGCCACCCTGCTCCGACACCTCCGCTCTTCCTTTTCCTCCCTAAATTCAAACAGAGCGACAGATCCAGACAGTAAAACACGTGCTAAAATTCACTAGTGTAAGGTCCGTCGAGATTGTGTCTTATTCTAACACCTCTTCCTTCCTTATCTTTGAATCATCAGAGAATCACAGGATCATTTCGGTTGGAAAAACCCTCAAGATCAAGTCCAAGCGTTACACGGATGAGCCCCCAGGAGCAGGTGTTGGAGGATACCCACAGTATTGTGATGAAGTATTTAAACTCTGTATTTCTTTAAATCCCAGGCTATAATATTGGGCATTATATGGAATTTTAACATCTTTACAAACCTTGAAGTCTCAAATCCACAGTGTGAATTAATATCAGCGCCCAGTCCTCTAGTTCAGGTTAAGATGTGCTGCTCCTGTTCACCTAAGATGCTGAGAGGTGGGTTAATCCACTTAAAAATTCACTTCTTTTTTTTTTTTTAAGCACATTTTAACACTTCCCAGATGAACAGTAATAATTAAGAAAACCAAGAGCAAGCGCTCTACACAAAGTCACAATTAATTTAAAAAGACACAGCATCTTGACCAATGAATCAGTGACAGAACTGGTCTCAGAAACGCTCCCTGTCCCCTCTGGACAGAGCTCAAGTATTTTAAAATACTTAAAGTTAACGAACAAAAAATTCCAGGTTCCAGTGTAAGTTGGGGAACGAGCTGTTGGAGAGCAGTGTAGGGGAAAGGGACCTGGGGGTCCTGGGGACAGCAGGGTGACCATGAGCCAGCACTGGGCCCTTGTGGCCAGGAAGCCAATGGGACCTGGGGTGGGTTAGAAGGGGGTGGTCAGTAGGTCAGAGAGGTTCTCCTGCCCCTCTGCTCTGCCCTGGGGAGACCACACCTGGAATCTTGTGTCCAGTTGTGGCCCCTCAGTTCCAGCAGGACAGGGAACTGCTGCAGAGAGTCCAGCGCAGCCACCAACATGCTGAAGGGAGTGGAGCATCTCCCGTGTGAGGAAAGGCTGAGGGAGCTGGGGCTCTGGAGCTGGACAAGAGGACACTGAGGGGTCACTCATTCATGTTGACAGATATCTAAAGGGTGAGTGTCAGGAGGATGGAGCCAGGCTCTTCTCGGTGACAACCAATGGTAGGACAAGGGGCAATGGGTTCAAACTGGAACACAAGAGGTTCCACTTAAATATGAGAAGGAACTTGTTCCCGGTGAGGGTGGCAGAGCCTGGCCCAGGCTGCCCAGGGGGGTTGTGGAGTCTCCTTCTGTGCAGACATTCCAACCCGCCTGGACACCTTCCTGTGTAACCTCATCTGGGTGTTCCTGCTCCATGGGGGGATTGCACTGGATGAGCTTTCCAGGTCCCTTCCAACCCCTGACATTCTGGGATTCTGGGATTCCTTATTTTCTCATTGTAAATTCGATTCCCTTTGTTCTTATGAAGGTCCTATCCAAGCCGGACTTTCCAAGGCAAGTCAAGTCAGTTTTCTTACAGCTCAGCATCTCCTTGAGGTGCAAACACACCCTTTCCTCATTTTACAATATAAGTAAGAAACAGCATGGCTGGAACGTTTGCCACGGAGGAAATTTTCCTTTGTTTTGAATTTCCCAGCAAAATATTTTACAGCCTCAACATCTCAGCACTTTCCCAAAGCAGAAACTGTGACATCGGCCTTTTAGCTCAGTAGCGTTAAAATAAAATGTGAATTTAACAAAGTAGAACAGCCCATAAGCTAAGTATACAAACCTAAACGGCTGGTAGGATGCGTCCATGAATATTTATGAGTGTCTGGTGCAAACCAGCGGGAAGGGAAGCGATGGAATGGAGCGAACGAGCGTGATCTAACAAGGAATGACACCCACCCGGCAGATGAGCGCGCACGGAGCTGTTATGGGAACGACCGCTGTCATCTGTGGCTTATTCGCACACGCTACAATAACAGGGCCACAAAGAAAGGAAATGAGTAGCACCATTTTAAACGCTGAATATATGATAAAAAGATGAAGCGATCATGTGTTTCACAAGCATTGCTGTTCAACTCTTCTCCCTGGCTATAGCCGTATATTCATGTTTTAATGGCTTATAGCAGAAGCTGATGAATATATATTTCAAGTGACGCCCAAAATGACACAAGTTCCACAAGGACTGGAGACCTGTCTGGATGATGAGTCCTTGAAACCAAGAGGCAAACAGCAAATATAACTGTGTCACAACCCCGATGTCATCAGAGCAAAGGGGGTTTAGTTCCCGTCCATCTCTCCAGGCAATAACCACCCAAACAAGTGTTTTCACGCCTGCTCTTCCCTGTCAAGTATTTCCCTAATTTACAAAAAGGGACCAATTACTCCCCAATCTACCACAACCAGTAATCAAATGATTAACACTTCAGTAACTGCCTTAGAAAAAAAGATGACTATGAGAATACACGTTGGCCTGAAAAGCTCATTAATGTTAATTTTCCGTCAGTCTTTTCTTCGAGTATCTCAGAAGAGTGTGTACACAGGGGCTGTTTTCCTAACAGAAGCGATGAGGCCCCATTTGTGCCATAATATTTCACTCAAGACAGGAGGAAATGGAGGCTGAAGCACTTTTCTGATCCAGAAAACCTTTGTTCCTGGGGTCTATAACATTTGAAGGTTGGTGTTGGACAAAAGCGGCGCTTAACTAAGATCGGTTCTTCCAAAGGAAACCACCGGCTCTGGTTCAACAATCTCAGCCTCCAACTGGAAAGGATCGTGTCTCAACAGCAAAACATTGTCTTCAATGCCCAGGTTGGCACTCACAATATATATTTAATTTTTGGCCCACAGAATAGGAAGAAGCTTCTTATTCATTTGATAAAGCCCTGCAGACAGCAGGACAAGACAACTGTGAATATATTCAATGTCATTTGAGGGGTTCTGTATCTTCATTAAAGTATGAGTTTAAGTCAGGTCTCTGCTCCTGATTATTTTTAACTGACTAATTTAATTATCATAGGAAATAGAAAGGAAACATCAACTCCCTGAAACTACATTCCCAATCTTAAATCAATACAATCCAAGAGAGAGAAACTTTGCAGAACTTGAGGGTTTATTCTTTCTCCAAAAAAGAGGGAAGGGAAGGGAAGGGAAGGGAAGGGAAGGGAAGGGAAGGGAAGGGAAGGGAAGGGAAGGGAAGGGAAGGGAAGGGAAGGGAAGGGAAGGGAAGGGAAGGGGGCAAAGAAGAGAAGAGGGCGAAGAAGAGAAGAGGGCGAAGAAGAGAAGAGGGCGAAGAAGAGGAGGGCGAGCTTTCGAAAACCTGGCAGTTCAAGATTAGTCCACACATTAAAATTTAAGTTCTCAGTCTTACTTTAGACCAGTCAAATATCTGGAGATAGACACGACCTTAGGACTAAACCTGGCAAAGCGCTGGTAATAATATATTGTAGTCTCTATCTTGTCCAACCTCCCTGCGATGGGCAGAGACATCTTGTTCCAGATGTTGGTTAATACCAACTTGTTTGGTTTTAAGCCTAAAAATCTCAGGTTAGACTCCCCTTCCCCAAGGGAAACTTCTCTTATTGCTGTGAAAAAAAAGCCTGAATGGAACCATGACCATTTCTGCCACTCAAAAAGATGCGAGCGGACACACCAACACGGACCCCGAGAAACGCTTGTTCACAGATTGCCTCTGTAATAGAGAGGGAACAGAGAATAGGAAACACTCAGGAGAACATCCTCAGTGTCATAAATACACTATGAAATTAAAAGCACAATTGTACTGTATAAAAAACTATCAGCCTACTCATCCAGGTGAGACCCACTCAGCTCTCCTAACCAACAAACACTGGTCCTTTTGCACAACATCTGCCAGAACAGCCTCATTACGATATTCACTAATTGCTTTCACGTAGCACACCCTGAATCTTGCTTCGACAAGCCCCAGCGTCCCCAACGCCGCAGCTCCTGAAAAACTACCCAATGTAATAACGCAATGCACTCTGAAGCCATGTTAAGCTTACGTTAAACCTCATATATGCACTCCCAAGGGATAGAAAATGGACAAGAAAACGCCTCGAACAAGCCAAGTCTTGGGAAATGGGAGAGATGCCTGAGGACTGGAGGAAAGAAAATGTCACTCCAGTCTTCAAAAAGGGCAGGAAGGAGGACCCGGGTAGCTCTAGACCAGTCAGCCTCACCTCCATCCCTGGGAAACTGATGGAATGACTTCTCCTTGGTGCCATCTCAAGGCATATCAGGGATCAGAGGGTCATTAGGGGCAGTCAACATGGCTTCACCAAGGGGAAGTCGTGCTTGACCAACCTCAGTGACATTTTTATGAGGACATAACAAGAGGGATGGATGATGGCAGAGCGGTGGACGTGATCTACCTTGACTTGAGTGAGGCATTGGACACAGTGTCCCACAGCATCCTCACAGCTGAACTGAGGGAGTGCGGCTGGATGAGCGGGTAGTGAGGTGACTGTGAACTGGCTGAAGGGAAGAAGCCAGAGAGTCGTGGTCAATGGGGCAGAGTCCAGTTGAGGCCTGGATCTAGTGCAGTGCCTCAGGGGCAGTGCTGGGGCCTATATTATTCTATATTATTCAATATATTCATCAATGATTTGGACAAGGGGATAGAGTGCACTATCAGCAAGTTTGCTGGTGACACCAAGCTGGGAGGAGTGGCTGACACGCCAGAGGCTGTGCTGCCATCAGAGATCTGGACAGGCTGAGAGTTGGGTGGGGAAACATTTAATGAATTAGAACAAGGGTAAGTGTAGAGTCTTGAATCTGGGCAGGAACAACCCCAGGTTCCAGTGTAAGTTGGGGAATGAGCTGTTGGAGAGCAGAGTAGGGGAAAGGGACCTGAGGGTCTTGGGGACAGCAGGGTGACCATGAGCCAGCACTGGGCTCTTGTGGCCAGGAAGCCAATGGTACCTGGGATGGGTTAGAAGGGGGTGGTCAGTAGGTCAGAGAGGTTCTCCTGCCCCTCTGCTCTGCCCTGGGGAGACCACACCTGGAATCTTGTGTCCAGTTGTGGCCCCTCAGTTCCAGCAGGACAGGGAACTGCTGGAGAGAGTCCAGCGCAGCCACCAACATGCTGAAGGGAGTGGAGCATCTCCCGTGTGAGGAAAGGCTGAGGGAGCTGGGGCTCTGGAGCTGGACAAGAGGACACTGAGGGGGGACTCATTCATGGGATCAATATGGAAAGGGTGAATGTCAGGAGGATGGAGCCAGGCTCTTCTCGGTGACAACCAGTGGTAGGATAAGGGGTAATGGGTTCAAACTGGAACAAAAGAGGTTCCATTCAAATTTGAGAAGCAACTTGTTCCTGGTGAGGGTGTCAGAGCCTGGCCCAGGCTGCCCAGGGAGGTTGTGGAGTCTCCTCTGCAGACATTCCAACCTGCCTGGACACCTTTCTGTGTAACCTCATCTGGGTGTTCCTGCTCCATGGGGGGATTGCACTGGATGAGCTTTCCAGGTCCTTTCCAACCCCTGACATTCTGGGATTCTGTGAGCAGAGTAACGATTCTCCCAAAGGTTCCCACCTTTGTTGCAACCGTTTCACCAAGATCCAAATGACACATGATGAAAGAAAGAAATGTTTTCCAGCTGACAGCTCCATAATGAAGGCTGACTGGATAAAAGTCTGCGCTGACAGTGATTTAAGTACTCAGCGCCATATGGATGGTTTGCGCTGTCTCCAGGCATTTTAAGACCAGCAAGAGAAGCAAAGAATTGCCACTGGTATTTAAAGCCCTGTAATAGCTAAAGGGGAAAGGAGGAGACAGAAAAAGGTATTTTCTGTTATCAACCTTTTTTTAAGTCAACATCAGCCTGTTCGCTTGCTTTAGACATGTTAGAATCTCACTTTACTTGGTACTCTGTGAGCTACATTTAATTTCCCGAGGGAGGTGCAAGGTAGAGATACCAAACTCCAAGTAAAACTATTTATCGGTAATAAACTAAGCCACATTTTGAGAGTTATTATGAACGGCCTGAGCAGAAGGTTTAAATGACTTAAAACTCGGTATTTTTTTCCCCTAAATCCTAATAAGCACTGTCAGAGTTGATAAAAGTTGAACAATATGACTGATTATTAATGCATGGGTGAGATTTCCCTCGGGATACACAGCAAGCCTTGTGACAGCGACAAAAATACACGGTGATAAATAGCTTCATTAACTCTTAGGGGGTTTGTCAGTAATTAGCTTTACTTTTCCTCCCCAAATGGGAAATATATGCAAGAGAACACCAAAAAATCTTGTTGTGTTCGTTCAGCGAAGAAACGAAACACTGACCATGGGTCGGTGGCTCTGGTTCCATCTCACACCCACATTTTGTAGCTGTGATGGTTTTTCAACAATGAAGTTGAACGCTGCAAAGTTTTCATATACAAGCTGTTGTTTTTTCCACCACATTTAATAACGTGTAGAAAAGAATAAAGAAGAGTCAGTCCCTCTTTACTGAATAGGAAGAAACAAGTGTATTAAAAGTGCAGAAAGCAAAATACAGTACTTGGCTCTGTCAAGGCAGTAAATTTAAGAAGTATGGATGTTTCCTCTTAAGCTATAAAACTTCATTTTAAAACACAGGCCTTGTGTTCTGAAGATGAAGCCACTTGTGTGTATTTCTACAGAGTTTCATGTCAACCACATGACAGAATCAGCGCTATTTTCACCGTTTCAAAGATTTCGAAAAACAACACGGAGCCAAATCAGCGTCACAGGAGAAAGGACCTCCAGGTAATTTTGTTTTAACTCATCTGGTGTAACACAAAACATCTGGGAAGTTACACGACGTCGCTTTAGAAGAAGCGCTTCTTTAGCAAGAAAATCTGTCATCTCTCACATTCAGAGCTTTGGATCTTCCATCGTTTTGGGCATAAGGGCCAAATATCCTGCGTAAATACAGCCGAAAGAAATTGAGTTTTGAAGCAGCAGAATCCTGCTCATTTCTGGAAGATGGACACACTTTAAGCTGGTGTGGAAGCCCAAAACTGTCTTCTATTGTTCATAGTAGACCAAAGTAGGAGCTTTTCCATGGGGAAAGAGAGTTTTAAAATCTCATGAAGACCTGTAACAACAATGCTAAAATGGTACAAATTAATTACGTGCGTAAAAACCTGCGACAAGAAGCAACGGAAGGAGGATTAACAGAATTGCATGTGCTAATTGCTACATAATGTGGTAAAAGCGGTTTCATTCAAATGACCAGAGTGCAAGAAGAGGAAGAATAAACCCAAGATGAACTTACAAGAGGATCAAGAACTGGAGCTCTAAGTCCCCAGATAAGCAAAACAAAAGGACAAGGACACTGGCGAATTTTGCCCAAAATGAAACAAAATACCTACAGGAAAGGTCCCAAGCACCTTCAGCTCTTAAGTGGTACAAAAGTACCATCCACAAATATCAGTTCAGTGCTGATAAATCTAGAAGAATCCAAGAGACACAACGAGGACTTGATATCGTGTCCCATTAAGCAGCTCCAGCCACAGATCTCAACCCTTTCAGGGACAAGAGCAGCGCAAGGAAAATCAACACTCGAGCGACTCGAGTGAAATCAGTTCAGCTGGAAACAAACGACTTATTTCGCTTCCATTACGGCCTGTGCTGAGTTTTGTTACGCTCTTCTTTTTAACGCTATGGCTCTCAGGGACGGATTCTGGAAACCAGTTTCTACTCCTGACTTTCTTAAGCCCTGGTTCACTAGGCTAGAACCAGCAGGGCTGCCTTTCATAGATTGTTGTTTAAAAAGAGCCCCCAAGAGTAACTCTTATTGCCCACGGCAAAGAGAAGGGGCAGTCACCAGGTAGATATTATAAAACCAACCAGAGAGCAGGAAGGGTGAACGATGTGCTCACATTTCTATGAGTTAATTAACGAAAGGTCCTCCCAGGTCACCTTTACATTTCAAAGACTGCTACACGGTCTCTTCTGATTTACCAGGAATGAAAAGCGCTTCCCACGTTCAGTGTCATGAAGGTATTTTTCACCACAGCCTGAAGATTTCAGTTTTCCTTCTTATCCTACAGAGATAAAGCTTTTTAAAACACGTTTCCCATTAGGATTCAAATATTCTCCCAAAGGACTTGAATGACTCCTTCAGCATCAGCATAAATCTTGATAACGCAAAGTGGCACTTTAAAGGAACTATAAGAACGCTTGGAAATGCTATTGGGCCGTACAATCATCTCCAATATTAGGCTGTATTAGTGTGTACATTTTTGTGGGGAAAAAGGAAAATAAAACAAGCACACAACACATTTAAAACCAGATTTGGGAGTTAGAGGATGACAGGGGAAGAGGAGGAGGAAGAACAGTACAGGACCTTGGGCAATAAAGCTGCAGTTTAGTTGGGAATGGCTGCCTATATACATATATACATATACACAGAGAAAGAGAGAGAGAGATAGATATAGATATACAGACATATACCGAATAATGAATAAAATATTCCATTACTAAAGATAGAATGGCAGCAAGGTGAGCACGTGGAGAAGGGTTCTGTACAGTTATTTCAATAATCTCCACAACACTTTGGTGAAGTAATTTTGTTCATAATGCAATTTTTGGACAAAGAATCCATTTTTGAGTGGGGTGTTCAGGTTGAAAGTTCAGAATGACTCTACCTGTGTTTCGGTTTATTCCCCCATATAATATAACACCCAGCTTGGCTGTCAGCACATCCAGACAAATTAAATGCTCTTCAAGACACCTGGCTGTATTTCTACCTTTATGCACTAACGAAACACCACATTTCCGTTAGAATTTTAGTCCCAATTTATTATTTAGCCCTTGGCTCAGGTAGTTTCATAAAGAGCTCTTGGAAAGTCACACTGCTAAACATTTTAGTGAAGCAGCAAATTGATGGTTACAGAATCACAGAATCCCAGAATGTGAGGGGTTGGAAGGGACCTGGAAAGCTCATCCAGTGCAATCCCCCCATGGAGCAGGAACACCCAGATGAGGTTACACAGGAAGGTGTCCAGGCGGGTTGGAATGTCTGCACAGAAGGAGACTCCACAACCCCCCTGGGCAGCCTGGGCCAGGCTCTGCCACCCTCACCAGGAACAAGTTGCTTCTCATACTTAAGCAGAACCTCCTGTGTTCCAGTTTGAACTCATTACGCCTTGTCCTACCATTGGTTGTCACCGAGAAGAGCCTGGCTCCATCCTCCTGACAATCACCCTTTCCGTACTGATCCCCATGAATGAGTCCCCCCTCAGTGTCCTCTTGTCCAGCTCCAGAGCCCCAGCTCCCTCAGCCTTTCCTCACACGGGAGATGCTCCACTCCCTTCAGCATCTTGGTGGCTGCGCTGGACTCTCTCCAGCAGTTCCCTGTCCTGCTGGAACTGAGGGGCCACAACTGGACACAAGATTCCAGGTGTGGTCTCCCCAGGGCAGAGCAGAGGGGCAGGAGAACCTCTCTGACCTACTGACCACCCCCTTCTAACCCACCCCAGGTCCCATTGGCTTCCTGGCCACAAGGGCCCAGTGCTGGCTCATGCTCACCCTGCTGTCCCCAGGACCCCCAGGTCCCTTTCCCCTACACTGCTCTCCAACAGCTCGTTCCCCAACTTACACTGGAACCTGGGGTTGTTCCTGCCCAGATCCAAGACTCTACACTTGCCCTTGTTCTAGTTCATTACATTTTTCCCCGCCCAATACAGACAAACCACCAAGTCACTTCTAACCTAATCAATGGTTTCTAAGCTAAATTCATTGAATCAAACCAAGAGAAAGAAAGTTTGCTCCATTAAATATTTACTCTACCTTCTAATTTAAACCGTGTCTTTGTTTATTAACCAGGTGGTGGTTTGGTTTAGGTTGGTTTTCTTTTTTCAACTGCTTGCTTCTTACACAAAAATTTGAGCTTATCGAGTTTAAGTTCTATTATTGTCATGCAAGTGTAGCTTAATATGCACTTTATATATATGCTGGTAGTTAAACCCTATGGGGATTAATTCACTTTTTGAAACACGTTCTCCATATAAACTGAGCAAAAATCCACAAGGAGACCTGCAGTAATTAATCACTCATAAGAGCCATTTTTACACCCCAGTATTTTATTTTTAAATATCTAATTATCTGCTCGTAAAAGACGTGGAAGATATAAAACGCTACCTATGCAGATCAAAAGTAATTAAGCTACTTTGGACGGTCATTAGATTGGATGTCGATCTGCTCTGTTCTGGTAAAAGCAACTGGTGCTCAGCTCTGGGCTCCTCCTGCAAAAGGGGAATCACCAAAACCACAAGATTCCAACACAACGGTGACTCTAAAAATGACATTTCCAAATTCAGAAAGCCGCTCTGAATACTTTATATCGGCATAAAGTCAAAATGGACGCTGTCGTTTCCCTCTCTTGCAATCACAATTGCTTTTGGAATGGGGATGTTAGGAGTAAAAGTAGATATTCAGGATTTCATTTGTGAGCTTTAGGTGGATATGAACAGAAATATAATAAAATATTACACGATGGTTTTGAAAAATGATGGGATAATACAACACCTAACATGAGAATACTCTTCTAGATTCTTCCGAATTATATTAGGCTGTTGTTTAATATTATCTGTTTCATTATAAGGCACCACAGAGTCATGTCCATTTCTTACCAATATTAATATCTGAGGAACACAATGTAGTAACAAGACAGATTCTATGCAAAAGTACTGAAATACTTCCAGAAATCCTGACTTTTTCTTTGCATCTTCCATCTTCTCCTGAGATTTGAGCGTTATCAACGACAATCATAATAAAACACTCGAAATTACATCGGTAAAAAGATTTGTTGCCATGTCTGGTGATTTGCCACCTGAAATCACCACTTTCAGCTGCTCCTTCATGGGTAAGCTGGGCTTATTTTCCTTTTCTTCTTTGGTACAGAGTGCCAGGATTGTAACAGGTTATTTTTCATTCTAACCTTGGGAACATCCAAATTCCAGCAGTGCAAATCTCCTCATTTAAGGCACAAGGTTTAAGAATAGAACCAAATAATTTGACGTTAATTATCGTTTAAAATTGGCTACAAAATGAAACTTCAACGAAGCATATTTGACACTTCTTCCCTAAAACAATTCCTGATCAAAAGTTATCTGTGCATTTCACTCCTGTACTGAAAGCACCGAAGACAAAGAAGTGAATTTATTCCTACTATAATATCCAGAATATGGACATATGGGAGAAATAGATGGTCAGTCCAATGTTCTCTAGATGTTGGTGCTTTGGGGAACATTATCTAAAAGCAACAGTATCACCAGCTGTAAATATTTGGATGAATGTGCATGAAAAGCTGTTTCATCAGATACAAAAATGAGTCATATCTGCTCTAGAGAAGAAAATAGAGACAGAAATCAACAGGAGAAGAAAGGAGATTGAAATGTTTGGACAGCTATAAGGGGAAAAGCCTATTTTATTCAATTTTAAAAGCACGTTTGCTGTCCCGAATACCAAACTGTCCCCTAAGAAACTTCTTCAAGCACCATTTATTGACAGTGAAAGTCAATGAATGTTAATGAAGCAATTCAACGTTTGTGGAAAGTCTCGATGCGGACGTGCTCAGCCGCTCCAACTAACTGGGTTGCTTAACTAGGCGTGAAGTTTTCATTCAGTCTATTAATAAAGTTAATACAGTGGGGTTTTTTTTCAATCAATTGACCAAAAATATCTTACAAAAAGCTAAAAAGAAATTGGGATGAAGTTCAATAGTCACTGCAAAGCAAAATAGCTTCATTTTAGATTTCAGGGTTAGCGAAGCCAAACGGCACCTTCTCTCAGCCCCAAATCGAGATGGTAGATCAAGCACTTCACTGAACAGGTCACAAAGAGTCCTGTTAATATAGCACATATATAGACTCTATAGAAACGTGAAGCCATTACAGGTACGCCAGGAAGAAAACTGAATTCCCTCTGTGAGTTTTATGACCACGGCAGGAATGCAGCAAAACCAGTTGATTTTTACCAAGGCCCATCCCATGCCTTGACACCGCAGAAACGGTATTAAAATAACTCGAGTCTTCATTAAATCTCCAGTTTTCACTGGAAGAAAAAGTGGCACCAAAATCTACACTGGGAGACACAGTAGAACGTTCCAATGAAGTTTAGGGAAATAAAGAAGGAGAGCAGTTGAGTTTTAACCTTCGTGTTCTTGGTTTTCCTTCTAGTTCGAGTTTTTCACTTGAAAGACGGGACACGAAGCTGCTGATAAAGGGGACCCCTCATTCCCTGGTTCTACAGCAGCCTCAATACTCTATATAATGCTCTAAAATGATTGATTAGATATTAGTAACAGACAGTATAGTCTTTGGGATTGCTCCTCAACCATATAGATTTCATGGAAAAAACGGGAGGAGAAAAAGGCTGGTATCCAACAAAGGTTCATAAAATAGCGCAAATAACTTCATCAAAGTGTTAAGGGGCTGTGAAGAAATTTCTAGACTAAGCAATTTAACATTTCTTTACAAAAAAAGAAAAGTATTTTCAATTTATATCTCATCTCAGGAAGTTTCCAGGCAAACTGCCTCTGGCAATAATAGATCAATTGAATTAGAAGGTGCAAGGGGTTTAACTCATCTGTCTAGGGAGAGTCGCACGAAATTTTCATTAGATACTGCAAACCAGACAATGCATGAAATGCCTCTACTTAAAAACATCTCAACAGTGACTAATTAACTCATTAAAAGGTGTTTTCAACTACAAAACACCAAGACATTCTATTTAGAAGCCTTAAATATACTAGGAAATTGAACAGCATGAATAAAAACCTGGAAGAGCTCAGTGTAAGCAACACGGTTCAAACTTCGCAACACCTCCACAATATCACAGTGGGTCTTGTGATAATGTTTAATTAACTTTTTAATTGGTATTCTGCGGTCATACAAAATGGAAGAGAGGAAAGTGGGTGATAGAACATCCCTTGCTATCTCTTTCACAGCTTTGAACCCCCCAAATTCTGCCATGTTCATGTGGAAGTCAACTGATAATCGGGGAATCAAATCAATAAAAAACAAGCAACCCTTAGGGAAAAAAGCTACAAGTAGATCGCTCTGATTTATTTCACTTACTCTGAAAGACTCCACGGTTGGGCAGGGCCTCGCTAATAGAAAATATTAAGTTTATACATATATTTTTAATAATATTTTGAGCGATTGCTAGGACGATTCAAAGAAATAGGGCGTTTGAATTGTCCACCTTGAAGGACGACACACCTCACCTGAGGAAGGAGATTTGAGAAGGTTAATTGGAAGGACGCTCTTGGTTTAAGGAATTCTTGGGTTAGATCAGTAAAACAACCCAGGTTTGATGGGAAACACCATCCTCCTCACACCTACATTAAGCACAGTCATTCTCTGCCCCATTACAGATGCAGATACGGGTAAAATCCACCCATGCTAATGCAAATGCCCAATATTATGCTAAGTCACCCATTGTAATCAGTGGTGTCCATTTTACTAAAGATTTAATCTACAGTTCTACACAAGCTTTATGTGAAGCCTATCGCATCCTTACATAAATGGACATGGATCTTGAGAGCGAGACACCACTCCTATAAATTTAAAACCCATCCTTCCTGCTCACCGGCTGTTCAAAGCACCTCGGAAAGTGTTAATTCAGCAAAAACCAAAAAAAATCCATATTCTTATTGCTACACGCTTCAAATGATTAATGCTCTATCTTGCATTCGCAGCTCCAAATCTTGTCAGCACAGGATCTCAGTAGATTTATTTCCACTTTATTTGTAATGGGAATGACTTCTCCGCTTTAAACATCTATCCAGCCTTCTACACCCTTTGGAAAGGGGTCCAGCTCCCTACAATAAACCAAAGCAAATATTCTCCTCCCTATTCCAAATACCTTTATTAGAGGAATCTCCGATTCCGGCCTCTTAAAGCAAACTGGAGAAGAATCTCAATGAAGCCTGTAATGAAATAGCACAATACTGATTTGCGAAGTATTATCTTTGTCAGCTAAGAGAACCATTTGGATTATTAATTAATTTCTGAAAAGGGTTCTAATGTCATTTCCAACTGAATAGCTGGAAAAATTCAGTGCATGGCAGGTTGGCTTTTTATATTGCCACATCCCTTTCTCTATTATATACATATATATTTGATTATCTGAAGTTTTGTTCATCACCTTTTCCTACAGATGATGCCTTCCTAATTAAACTACGCTCTCTGCAGTGGTTAAGAAATACAGCATGAGGACATCTGTCATTCTGCTTGAGCTTTATCTATTCTTGTCCTCTTTTCCTTACCCATAAGGCTTCATTTAGCTTCATTAGAGCCACAATTATCCAACATCGTCTTTCCACAATGCCTGGATGCCCTCCTAATAAATCTTTCAGTTTCTTCTCCGAGTAGACGACTTCTTCAGCCTAATTGCAAGCTCAGCAAATATGGATATTGCCCTTTCTTTGTGTCAACAGGTTTGACACAAAACCACACACAAAAACCATCTTGATAACTGTTACAAAGGATAAAGCCCAGAACTGAGTCCACTATGGGACTTCAAATGTCTATTTTCCAATTTCTCTTCTAAATAACCGTGCAGAGGACAACCTGTCTTTATCCTCTGTTTCCACATAATCTCCCCCTGCCCCATGGTATTAATGAGCTAAAGTCAGACAAATCCAAAAGAAATGTATTATAGGATGTAACCAATGCTGGCGAGTTAGAGAAAACTCGATTAAAAGTCCACCCAGCAAATGGTGAGAGAGAAGATAGTGTAGATTTAGTCTGGCTCACAGGTATCATGCTATATAACACAAGATTTTCTATAGCTACAGAAAGTAATGTTAAGATGGCAATATCAAGCAGAAAACAGCTGCAAGGGGGAGGAGATCAAATGGGCAGCCACCTGAGTATCCATTTCTGGAGTGAAACATTCATGGTTTCTACTCTTTTCAGCAGTAAACATTATTCTGATGCAAACTAAAGCAGCATATGCAGTCATTTAGCTCAGGGAATCCAACCCAAGTCCTTAAAACCAGCTACTGCCATCTTCCTAAGTACATTTTGCCCTTGAAAGCACAACAAGCAATGCTAAGTCAGCCTTTGAAGCGACAAATTAGAGGAGTTTCAGGAGACCTATTAAAAGGCTGGGGATTACTACTCACTTCCCTCCAGACTTTAACTAATTTAGCTTTAGCCTAACGTTTCCCCAGTGCCATTATCCACCTGACAAAACAAGCAAATACTTCTACCTCTTGTGATCACCAAAGAAAACTCTGTCCTCTCCCACTGGGGCCACTTCTGTCCTGCATGAAGGAAGGAGAAAAACCTTGTTCCCAGAACATCTTCTGGGCAGCTCTGGAAGAACTAAGACTTGAACCTTTGCTATTTCCACATGAGAACTGCAGGATGGCTTCCACATCTTCCCCCAAACTCATTCTTCAGGTGGGTATTTCTTCAGAACGAAGCTTGAATGAGATCTTAAAATAGTCCTGGTTTAAGGTCGACGCAGCTTGTAAGGAAAAGAAGCGCTGAGAGTACATTCTGTGCGCTTGCATTAAACCCACCTCTCCCCAAAGCACAGCACGGATTCAGTCAGCGGCTGCTGATCCGAGTTGACAAGGATGGCTGTGGAGAACACCTGGGGACCGCTGCAAAAATAACCGGGGATGTGCACAACAATATGCCTGGGGGGGGGCCTGTATGATGCAACTCCACAGCAACACAGGAGGAAAAGAGATGGGATCAAAATAGAGGACAATATGTATATGAGTACATGGTACAAGTGCAGCACAGAACGCTGGTTTTAGCACAGAAGCCAAAAAAACATGTAGAATAGCACAGTTTAAGGAGTTGCACATTCCAGGCTCCTCGGCCACAAGTCCAGGCAACACATAGCAACAAATACCTACAAAAAACAAGGTTAAGAATTTAAAAGCAGCGTATCCTGATGCCACACGACTCGTTTTCTCCTTCACAACGCTGCTCCGGAGCCGCGACACTTTCCTCCTGGAGACTGAACCGAGGCCACCAGCACCGACACTTGACACCCCGACCGCCTGCTCTGCAAATTAAGGACTTCAAACTCAAACGATGTTCATCTGGCAAACTAAGCGATGTTAATCCAGCACAATTTTCAGCCTGAAAATCTCCTGCAACACAGAGTTCTCCATAGGGAGCTGAAGCCAACAAACTTGTTTCTCCCCAGTTGCATTTGACAAACGCCTTGGAAAGAGGCCATAGAACCTGAGGGGCTCCAGACCTGAGGTTTAATACTCATCTAAAAGAATTTTTTAAAGTTAATCTTTAAAATATAGGAATTTGGTTCCAGAGAGTTAAAGGAACAAGTGTTTTCTTGTTTTATTTTATTCTGACCTTATCGAGAAAAAAAAAACTATTAAAAAGAATTGTAGAGTTCAACTATAGAAAAAAAAAAATCACTTGTATGAGAAATTGGATTTGAAGCAGAATATACTTAGAGGAGAATTATCTTCACTCCAATTGGGATACAATATATTGAAACAAATATTCTCCTCCAGCAGTATATTCCAGAGGATGAATCCCTTCATATAAAGGCTCTAAGGACATACAGTAGTTCAGTTTCTATTTAACTATAATATTTACTCTCCAAGACATACAGAAAAGACTTGTTTCCAATTCTGGCTGTATAAATGTGCACAGGAGGAAACGTGGGGTTTTCAGGCTGACGTACCCACAGAGGCGGGTTCTGTGAGGACCTCAAAGTCAGAAGATCAAACACAGACGGCCACCTTAGTTTAAAATTAAGATTCAAAAAAGACCCGTTGACAAGTAGGGCAAATACTACATCTGGTTGGCCTTAAAAATACTTAATGGAGGAGATTTTCTCCCCCTTTCCACTTTCCAAAGAGTAAAGGTGGAAAGTCTTTGCCCCTTCTGGGATCAGCCCTCACCCAGGGTACACGGCTCCTGCACCTTCCGAGGAGGACAGTTCTCACTTGCGACACACGGGGAACAACGAGGATTCATTTAAGCTGAAACCAAGCAGATCTCGAGGCTTTTGACTCGTTCGTAGCTGCACAGACTGCAACAAGAATTTTAAACTATCATTTCTAGATGGCAGGACTTACTGGAGGGAACACATGAGGTAATTCGCACAAGGTTCCTCTTGATTTTAGCATATATTCTGCAGTTTAATGACTTGGGGGGAAACTCAACTGCATTTCAGAGAAGACAAAAATGTTTTGCTTGTATTTTAAAGCAAAATTGTAGAATTCTTAAGGTCAAAACTGTAAATTAGTTGCTGCAACAGCATAACCAGTCCACCAAGTCTATAAACAACCAACCTATGAGCCCTTTGCGCTCTTGAATAGAGAAGGGGAAAAGGATTTAACACCAAACCAGCAGACGATTAAAAGATTGTGATGTTTTCACTGGGAAAAGACTTTTTCAAGTCATCTATTACGCTACAGCATCCAAATAAAGAGGAAAATTTTATGGGACACAAGCTTTTGATCTGCCTACTGTTTATGCAGTTTCAAGAAAAAAAAACCCTATCCCCTTCTCCAAGTCACATTGAGGTTTAAGAGCAACTAAAAATAAAGTGGAAGAGAACTACGGTCACAAAGTTAATTGTATGATGGTAGATAAAAGCCACCCCAATGACATCTCTTGCCTTTTTTGCTAAGCAAACTCAACTAGATAAAAAAACAGTTGGAAGAACAGAAAGAATAAGAGCATCATTACAGGCTGAACGCATAAAGAACGGATACTA
The DNA here is from genome assembly GCF_963082525.1 of Nesoenas mayeri. Taxonomy (NCBI): domain Eukaryota; kingdom Metazoa; phylum Chordata; class Aves; order Columbiformes; family Columbidae; genus Nesoenas; species Nesoenas mayeri. The sequence goes on from NC_137541.1 coordinate 211,946,503, forward strand.
AGAGGCAGCTTGGAAAGCTGAGAAGGAATTATATGGACTTGAACCAGTGAGTGGGTCTGGAAATGAGGGGCTGGAAAAGCCCCACCCTGCAAAAACCTCCTTGTGTTTCTTCCTGAGCTCTCAACACCTTCCAAGAAAATTCCTCCCGTTTCCTTGCAATGATACATCAAACTTCAGCCATTTTAGTTTGAACCTCCTCCAGCTGCGTTCAGCTGTTAAGCTGAAAGCTTCACCTGCGGCTTTATCCAAGTAAGCAGCAGAAGCTCAGCTTTAGTAAAGCCATCCTGGCTTTTTATGCAGACCTAAGTGATTTTTCAGCCATTTTGAGCGAGCCAAGGACACAACACTCAAAACCTCCTTCAGCAGCAAATGCATTAGTCTGAAATCAAGGGGAAGAAGCTAAAAATCAGGTAATATAGACAAGACAAATAAGGCATCAAACCTCTAGCAAAAAGACCTGCCTCGTAAAGTTGAGAAGGGGTCAGAACTCCCCTTGAAAGCGAATACACTGCAGGACAGTGTTTCACTGCCAATTAATTCTGTTCTACATGAAAGTTAAGCCCTGCTCATCCACTTGCACAATACTGACTGTGCCCATCAGGGAAACATTACCTGGAGATTCGGTTGCTTCTCCAACAGCGAGTGTTCTCCGCTTACCTGCATTTCTAATCCACTGCCCTCTACCCTGGCTCTGAGCTGAGCTCGCCAAGATTTATCGATCTCTATGCTCGCACTACGCTTTTGCTCCCAGCACTTACAATAAATTTCCTCCTCTCCATTTTCTCCGCCACCTCAGACATCCACGAGATGATTTTCAATCACTCATCTAGTTCAGATTCCTCTGCTAAGCCTTCCATCAGGCCATTAGAAAAAATATATCCTCCCATCGCTGACAAGTCGGGTTTCTCACGGCCATTTCCGTGCTGGCACAAGAGGACAGAGTCGGTAATGAGTGAATATTTTCTACTCCCAGAGAAGGCAACATCTTCATTAAAACAAATGAAGTGCCTGGCGCTACGAGCTGCAGAGAAACACTCCTGCGCTCAGATTAATACGACGCTGACGCCCGTTTCTGCGCAGGCACCTTCAGAGCCTCTGCAGGGGTGAATACTCGGCTTGTTCGCAGGAATTCACTCGCCTCGACTCCGGCAGCAGCTACTTCCACCCCTTGGCGGAGATCAAATTGATGGGAATCTTGTCAATCCTGCATCAGCCGCCATGTGGGGCTCGGCCGGTGAGACTGCACCCTCCTGGGGCCCCTCTCCTTTTGGCTATGCATCTATTCTGGGTTTAATTTCCCTTCCCTTTGTGTCGCACACATCAAGAACATGAAGAAAATGACCTGGCTGTAACTCAGACCTAGACAGAGGCAAGTACAGGAAGCGTGGCAGGAAGCACTTAGAGGAATGAAATCAACTGGCCTCTTCATTAATTACAGAAACACTGGAGTGGGTGTTTGTTGGACTTTTTTTTCCTGCAGCAATTGCTGATTGCTCTCCTAGAAGCAAATCATTAAAAACCATCACTTATCCTGCTAGGTAGCATTCATTTATATGGTCACAAACAATAGTACAGAGGTTTAAGTAGTCACAATCCAAGATATAAGACCGAGTGAAAGTTAAGAACATTTTGTCTGCAGGTTTACCTGCACCTTCCACTGACGCAGCTGGTTCTGGCCATGTCTGAAGCCAAAATAACCACGTGCTTATCAGCTTTGCTCCAAGATTTCATCCCAGCTCTTTCAGTTCTGGGCAAATATGGTTTAGATTTAAAGCAAAACCTGAATTCTGGGTGCTGGTGACACCTACACATGTCTGGATAAGAGAACACCATGAGCCTGTAAATCTCAGAATAGCTGTGTGGCATCTCCAGGGGATACGGGCAGCAAGTCATGGAAACTCTTAAAATAATGCCCCAACTCTGCATTAAATTGGAGACAACGACCATGGGTAATACCAGTTTGCACCAGTACTCAGCCAGGCACCCGTACTGGTGAAGGCAGCCAAGGTCAAGGAGGATTTGCTTGCAGATTTACCAGTCAAGACTCCAGCACAGTAGAAAGTGGCATTTCCAGCTCTGGTCGTTGTGATGAGACTAAAGGATATTATAACATGGACAAAAAATTACCCAGTTATAACATGGACAACATTTTAACATCAACAAAAAGTGCCCCAGTAGAAGGAAAGAGACTTTGGAGCACACACTCTTTAACTGGGTCTTATTACTATTGAGAGTCTTGGCTTTGTAAAAACCCTTCACAAGTCAAACTTCAGGACATTACACGGCGTATTCCCCAGCTCTGCATACGCATAAACCCATCAGCATCACCCCGGCTATGCCAGGAGTCCAAGAAGCCTTTTCAGATCACACAAGTTGACAGTGGAAACCATGCCCTGAAATTCTGGCAGCCCCAACTCATCCCAATTTACAGCGACCCAGCAGAAAGAACCTGCCAACAGGGAACACAAAAGGCAAGTTACACCCTCCTTCTAAAAAGTCAAGTTAAACAAATGGCACTATTGTGCCGTGCGGCTGAATAAGGGCTTCCTTGCGAACCTGAAGGCTGAGCTCTGCTTGACAGACTCAACAGGAGGCCGTCAGAACAGAGCAAAGGGCTCAAGAACTTGGTGGCGCACAAAAAATAGGTCTAAATACCCAGCTAGGGAGGTGTCAGTAACACATTTTATGATCATGCAACATCAGAAGTAGGAAGTCTTTCCACTTATGCCCCCAGTTTTGATCCTACTTCGTATTTACAGTTCGTTATTTTCTTAACCAGTTGACATCTTCCATCCCAGAAGGCTCCTCACCACTCAGTATGGCCTTTGCACTAAGTTTGATATTTTCCAACTATAATATACGTACATACCCACATACACATCTACTGAGCCATTACATAGTTCACATGGGTGAAAACCATTTATTTAGATTTAGTTTCATAGAACATTTGCTTCCCAGGTTAGCATTTTCTCTTCGTGATGCACTAAGCTGCATTTGGGTGAGAGTTAAATACTAATGAAACACACAAAGTCTTTTTCTTCAGTTAAAAATACTCAAATATCGCACAACATATTTATTCTGAACATAAGAAGAAAATATCTGATGTAATTGATTCAATTGTTTGCTGTTCCAGGGCCGTACAATATATTAGGCCCAGAAGAGTTTGCTTTATGCTGAGGGGAAAACAAAGAATCCTTTTGGCTTTTCCACTTTGTGTAAGCTCGGTAAATAAATAAGGAAACGGACCTGGAGAATTCTACTTTCATTGTCAGTCTGTACTTTGACGTTTGTTTCCCGACACACACTTCTTACATTTAGACTACTTCCATATATAATTTATCCAAATGTGTCAACGGCGTAATTATTTTGATTATATCACTTCATTTTCCAAATGGTGCTTTTAGTGTTGTCCCATCCTGCTCCACACCAGAACAAATGCATCAGAGCCCCCATACCCTTCAGAAGCATTTGCTGTCACCAGGTAACTGTTCTTGCAGGTGACAGGACTCACAGGTGAGTTTCGCAGGTTGTCTTGAACAGCACAAATGCTTTTGAACACCTGGACTGAATTATCAGGTAAATAGGAAGGTAGTTACTTCCTCACAGATTACAGATTGTTAATTATCAGTGAATTAGAGAAGAATGGCTGACAACTGTTGGCTCTGATCACTTACAAATGCAGCATCTTCTGCCAAAGGCGGCTTCAGATGAGGTTCCTCACCTTTGTTCCTGGTAGTCTCATTTACAGCTTCAGCTTTTTAGAACCTGGATTATGTGCCAAGAACAAGCCAAGTACCACCAAATACCCCAACAACTGCAGATACTAAACCCATTGTTTTACATCAAGGGATAAGAAGATCCTTTCCTTCCAAGTTCACAAATTATTTCTTCGATACAGACAGAAAAACAAAGCAAAGTGCAGAAAGGCGCAGCTATTCTTCCTTTGAATAAGATCCTGCTTTCACAAATAGCCAGGGATCAAAAGGCACCATAAGAACAGGCATCACAAAACACTGGAGTCTTTTTCTCCAAGTCTGATGTGCTTCTTCCAGACATTGCTATAAGAAGAGCTATTTCAGAGATGGAGAAAAGAAAAAACCAGGATAATATTCAGCCTCCAGATATAGCCAAGAAAATGAAGTTCAGCGACTTGTGGAAAATGCAGATAGTTCAAATATAAACCCAAATATCTGATGACCCAGCCACAGGAAAACCAAGACATTAAAAAATTAACAGGAAGGGGATAAGATTTTAAACCACCAGTGAGGTGAATTAGCAGCTTCTGGAGCTCGCAAGGCTGAGAATTGCTTAAAAAGAAGGGAGTTGGAAGTCACCCAGGGATGCCAGTCCCTGCAGACGGGCTGAACGGAGACCAGGGTCACACCAGCTCCACGTCACACAAACCACCTGCAGTTCCCCAGTTATCTAATAAGACACATCACACTGTTCAGTGGGGCCTGTACCGACATCGTTACGCAACAGTACAGTTCATTAGTGGTTTCCAAACAGTTATGTCCCTCAAGTTATTATATTGTACTTCGTTTTCTCAATATTAAAAAACTCAGTTCCCGATGAAGAAAATTAGAACAAATTAATATTTGAAAAATCTTATGCAATGCAGAAACGCCAGGAGAAAGATACAACAGGGACTTATTTTGCTTTCTGTACATATTAATGCCCTTCAGACTTGCTCGCCAATAAAAGCTGCAGCATAAACCCACGTGATGAAAGAATATTTCTGTTGTGGTGCCCCAGCATTCAGTTCTGCCCACTCCATCAAAAAATTGATTTATTAACAAGTAGAGGTATTCATATGCAAGATAAAACTAAAGATGTTATTAATATTTGAATAGATATCATATAGCTACCCTAATACAGGTGATGTGTACACTGATGTGACCCAGAAATCCAGATTTCTTAAACTTGAGGCATTAGGACTGATGAAAATCACCTGATAAAACAAGATCAAAGGCAGTAAGAAGCATATTTTTCCCCTCCCCACAATAGCTCTATCTAATCCCCCAGCACAGAGCTCTCTCTGCCTTTTCAGTAAAGATTAGCATATTTAAAACTGCTAAACTCCGTATAATCTTCAATCATTGAAAAAAGTAATTCAATTAAGGCAAGTGCTGGTGAAGTTGCCTTCTTACTAGCCACCCAATGCTATATCCTTGTATTACAAGTGAATAAAAATATAAGCAAGAAAAAGAAGCTGCTTTTAGCTGGACACGGATTATGTTGCAGGCTTGCGATGAATCCACAGTCCATGCGGCAAGGAGCCGGGCTGGGGGCGGGGGACGCAATATTGCGATCGAGAAGCGATGACTTGCAGTAAATCCCAAAAGGAGTCGTGAGTGATCCGGCATCACGACACATCGATGACTGACCAGGACCCACGGCCAGTGAGGGGTTAGCTGGCGCGACAAAGGTAGAAAAGGCAGATGATGGAATAGAAGATTTTGAGGATCGGGGGAGCAAGAAAAGGGGATGAAAAAGAAAAAGCATCTTGGCATAGGAAAAGGAATTTGGGGCTAGCAAACAGCGTAACTAGGAAGAATCACTGCAGTCCATACAAATGCCTGGGTATACGGCATTGAACTCCCACAATATGGCTGAGGATACCAGCAAAAAAAATATCAGGGACTGCATCCACTGTGCAATCCTGCGTTCAAATAAGAATAATAAGATCTAGAGGCACCTCCAGACCTCACAAGGCCAAATTTCTTGTCTTTGCTCACACAATCGCATGGAAGGGCAGTAAAGCCTGCATAGTAATGAACTCCAGTTAAGGATTTCTCAGTCATTACATATTTATTGAAAAGGCTGTATACAGTCAGTAGAGAAGGTCTGATATTTGCTAGTTTGGGTTGCTGAGGCAGCTCATCCACTTCTCAGCCCTCTATAACATTCCATTTGTCATTGTGAAGTCCCTGAATGCAAACAGAACAGAAGCCTTTGGCCTCCCTACCAGCAGCAGTAGGATATCTTTAATTATGGCCTTCCAACAGGGCAGACAACCTTTCAGCTGAGCAGGAAGCGAATGCAGCAATCCAGCGCAACAGTTGTACAAAGAGACCTTCTCATTTATGAAAGCTGCTAGCATGAAAAGAAAACTTTATTTCTGCATTTCCCTTAACCTTCAAAACAAAGAATGGTGAAGGGAGCGACGCGTAAGCAAAACCCACTCAAATTCCCTTTGCAGCATCGGAGATGCTTCTGTAATTGTCATGCAGAAGAATATTACTAGGACGCTTATTCTTCCAGGAGCCATTTGTAATGGGAGTTATCCACCCTTTGGACAGTAAAAAAAAAATAAATAAATAAAAAATGACTGAGTATGACATCACGTCAGCAAGAGCCGAATTCAGAAAAAGCCGTTTCTCCAGCACGAATCATCCCAGCGCCGCGTTGGACCGTGCCCACGCTGCAGCACGGACGCGCCGAGGGCTTCGGTGCCACCGTTCGGCGCGGATCGGTCACCGAGTCATCGCCCAGGAGCCGAGACAAAGGCAGGGCTGAAACCCAACGGCAGCTGCTGGCCAGGCCCTAACCAGAGCCAAACCAGCCCCAACACATCCATACGCTGCGGTCGAGGCGGCAGTTGCAGCATTATTTATATTTAGTTAGGGGTATTTTGCTGCGCTATACCCATAAACCCCCTTCTCTGCTCCTCAAATTTGACGCTAGGGGCTGGAGTTATTTAAAACCTTGGGGTATAAACACATGATTAGCTGAGAGGGGGGAAAAAAATCATGACAAAGACTAGAAGAAGCAGATAACTGATGTTACGTCTGTCAGAACAGATAGACAAGAAATCCACGTGTAAACTGAGAGCTGCTGAGATTTAAGATCCGCATCAGGCGCTATAACCTCCCATTAGGAACTTGAAAAGCATCATGAAATCAAAGCTCAGAAATACAGTAAAACAAGACAAGCATTTTGCAAATGCATAGATAACACCCAAGATTTCTTGTTATCAAATCCCTGGGGGGTGAGGGGGGGAATAAAATAAACCAGCATCTTCTACACATGACCCTCTTCCAAAATCCTCATAAAATGGCTGAGCAAACAGCACCTCACCAAGCAGATCAGGTGACTTAACCCCCCTCAAAAAATATCCCCAAGTTGAACTTGTGCTCCCTGAATCTTTAATATAAGGAAAAGCAATAGACATAAAATTATAAAAAAAATAAAAAGGATGAAAGGAACAGACTAAAGGAAACCACCAATGTATAGGTAAATAATTTTAATATCAGCCTGATCATAAATGAGTGAGCAAACACCAAGATATGTCATTTGGGAAGGAAAAAAAACCAACAAAAACCACGACTAGTATTTCATCATCTGCCACCCAGAGACCAAAGGTGGCTGAGGGAGCAAATACCCCACCCTGAGACAGAGAATATTTTGCACCTACTCATTATGTCAAAGATCGCTCGATATCTGCCCAGGATTACACAAAGCACGCACCAAATGAGCATTTTTAATCAGAAAACTCTCTGAAGTGAATGATTTCCAATGCAGCACTGGAGACAAGAGGCCTCGTACTAAGGAGAAAATATTATTTGGGTTTGGTGGGGTTTTTTTGCGAAGGGAAGAAAATATCATTGAATTTATTTAAAGCATCGGATCCGCTTCACCAACACAAAACTCCATTTTCGAAAATCGCTATATTTACACAGAAAACACGGGGGATTGAAAAATTGAAAACAAACAACAAAAAAAATCAGAGGAGCTGGAATCAAATGAATCAGCAACTGTTCCTGGAGATGTGGCGGTTGGAGGGTTTTATTTAAACCTCCCTGTCACCCAAGGGGCAGCGACTGCCAGGGGGAGGCGAACGCCCTGAGACAGCCCCCCCACCCCACAGAAGAGGGCGGAAACCCCCCTTTTCTCCTCGTAAAGTGGGGTTATGGCACAGTAAACCCCCCATAGAGGGTGGGGGTGGGGGGGGATCCCCTCAGGCGCGACCCCCGCCCCACAAAGGCGGGTCTGGGGGGGCTTGGGGGGGGGAGGGAGGAGCCCGCCCCGCCACCCCTGTGTGAGGGAGCCCCGGTGACTCACCGCTCTGCTCGCCCAGGAACACCAGCTTGAATTTCCGCAGCGGGTTGCCGAAGTCCCCGCCCGCCGACATGATGGAGGAGCCTCCGCCGCCGCCCCGCGCCTCGCTCCGCTCCCCGCGGCGGGACCCGCGACCGCTCTCGTTCGCTTCTTTTCCCCTGCCTCCCCTTCCCCCTTCGGCGAAGGTTTGGGGGTGGCGGGCGGGGGCGCAGGGCCGGGTGCGGAGCCCCGGCGAAGGCGCAGCGGACTGGCTGAGGTGAAGTGCCGGTGGTGCCGCCGCTCCCCTCAGGGCCGCGCTCCGTCCCCCCCGCGCTCCTGGCGCCTCACACCGCGCACGCGCGCCGCCGCCCCGCCCCTTCGCGCGCACGTCGCTCTTGCGTAGCACCGCCCACCCTTACGCGGCAGGCCAATCACAGAGCGAGGAGGCGGGGCGATGCGGGAGGGGGCGGGGCTGGGCGCGGTGTCACTGTGCGTGTGATCACTCTGGAACCTAACGATGGCTGCGGGGTGAAATCATTACAATGACCGAGCTACGAGGGGGGCTGGAGCCCAAAACTGTGAGGAACGAGCAAAGTCCTTAAGACCAAAGGCCTAAACTGATACGGATGTTCCTGCTTGAGAGAGTCCAGTGGAGAGTAATGAAGGTGATTAAAGGAGTGGAGCATACTGAGGTGGATGAAAAGGGGGGTGGTCAGTAGGTCAGAGAGGTTCTCCTGCCCCTCTGCTCTGCCCTGGGGAGACCACACCTGGAATCTTGTGTCCAGTTGTGGCCCCTCAGTTCCAGCAGGACAGGGAACTGCTGCAGAGAGTCCAGCGCAGCCACCAAGATGCTGCAGGGAGTGGAGCATCTCCCATGTGAGGAAAGGCTGAGGGAGCTGGGGCTCTGGAGTTGGACAAGAGGACACTGAGGGGTCACTCATTCATGGTTACAGATATCTAAAGGGTGAGTGTCAGGAGGATGGAGCCAGGCTCTTCTCGGTGACAACCAGTGATAGGACAAGGGGTAATGGGTACAAACTGGAACACAAGGGGTTCCACTTCAATTTGAGAAGAAACTTGTTCCTGGTGAGGGTGGCAGAGCCTGGCCCAGGCTGCCCAGGGGGTTGTGGAGTCTCCTTCTGTGCAGACATTCCAACCCGCCTGGACACCTTCCTGTGTAACCTCATCTGGGTGTTCCTGCTCCAGGGGGGATTGCACTGGATGAGCTTTCGAGGACTCTTCTAATCCCTGACATTCTATGATTCTGTGATTCCTTTCAGAGAAGCAACTCTTGGGGACACTTACTCCATGATGGCCCCCATGGATCCCTCACGACAGGGAGACGTTTCCCAGTGAGGACGATGATTCCCACTGTCACCCTTTGGGGTGGCCAGAACTGTTGTTTGGAAATGCCTCAGTGTCCTCTCCCTACCTGGTAGAGCAGCCAGAACCCCACCCGGGGCCCAGCTCTCCCTTTAGCTATTTTTTCCCTATTTCTCCCCATTTTTCTTTACTTGTCTCTTGAGGAGGCTCCCAGCTGCATCCCCACCCCTCCTGTTCAAACCTTGGCTTTGGGATCTCATGCACACAGCCTCACTCCCTCCTCTCTCACGCTGCTGCAATCCCGCACCAATCGATACTCCTGTCATTGAATTTAAACACAAAATGTGATTTTTCAGAAGCACTCGCCCCCCCTGAGCTTCAGCGGCATTGGCATTGCCTCCTGCTTCCAGAAATATCTCAGCTCGGCTGCCCTGAACAAGACAGAGCCCTCTGAGCTCCTGCCCGTGGTCGTATTCATGTCGATAATAGTGCAAATCTCTTTGCAATTCACTCAAATAAGTCAAAATAATGTTCCATGGGGTATTTTCCACCTGGAAAGAGGGAAGGTTTCTACTGTTTTCCCATTTGGGAGGTTGCTCTAGAGCCTCTCGGCTCTGGTGGTCAGGGAAAGAGCATCCACCCCTTGCTTCATCCCCCTGAACCTACTCACTGCTGGTTAATTTTGTTCCCTTCTGCTCACTCACATCTCAACATCTTCCTCGCGAAGGTCCAAGGGTGATGTCTCAGCACCAAATCTTTCCTGCTAAGGAGGCACCGCACCCCAACTCGGTCTCATCATTGAAAAAGATCATGAGTTGAAAATAATACTATCCCACCTCCACGAGACCTGCTGCCCTGGATTTGTAAATGGTCTGTGTAGCTGAAAGGGACATGGGGTCACGGCAGGGACTTGGGTCACAATGTCCTTTTTTCGGTGTTTCCAGCCATAGTCTCGATGCTCTGTCTCTGCCTGGTGATTGGAAACACTCCTGGAATCATCTGCGTTGGAAAAGACCCTTCAGATCACCGAGTCCAACCATTAACCCACCCCCGGCACTGCCCCATGTCCTGAGAACCTCATGTCCGTCTGTCCAACCCTCCAGGGATGGTGACTCCAGCACTGCCCTGGGCAGCCTGTTCCAATGCCCCACAGCCCTTTGGGGAAGAAATTGTTCCCACATCCAACCTCAACCTCCCCTGGCGCAACTTGAGGCCGTTTCCTCTGCTCCTGGCGCTTGTTCCTGGGGAGCAGAGCCCAAACCCCCCTGGTTCAAACCTCCTGGCAGGTGGATCATCCCACTGACCCCTCCAGGCCTTAGGCGCAGTCCTAAGCAGCGCTGCAGAAGGTAGAAGAGGAGATACGCACACCAGCGGTTTTCTTCTGGGGCTATTTAAATGCTTTTTGATTATTTTTTGTAATCGAATGAAATTGAGACTTTCAGGTCCTGGATCTCCAGCTCTCCTGGGACAACTTTCCTCCTCCGGACAGCAAGACAGAGAATGGATCGAGAAGGGATCGGAGGGTGGCAAAACCTTCTGCATAGGTCACAAACTGCTCCAGCAGCATCTCTGCCAGCGCTGGGTCTTTGCCAGGACACATCCAGCTGCGTGACGGGGAGAAATCTGCAGCGAAGCAGAAGAAGATGGATGAAATAATCCCTCCAGCAAGGCCTGGCCCTCTCAGCAGCCGGAGGAGCCTTGAGAGCAAGGAGAGCTCCCTGGTTTATTTTAGCAAAGTAAAGAAATGCAGTGGTTTGGGTTTCTGCGGCTGAGGGAGCGACAAAGCAATGCCTTGGCTTCTTTTTTTTCTAAATGTCACAAAAAGGCGCGTTGTGCTCCTGCAAACAGCTCACCTGGCTGTGAAATGAGTCATTAGTCAAAGAAAGGCACGATGAGGACCAGCGGCTGGGAGGTGAAGCTGAGGCACGTTAAAACTGGAAAGAAGGTCCACGATTTGAACAGAGAGGGTGCACAGCTGCCAGAAGAAGCTGCCAGGAGCTTTGTATCCAGGGAAAATCAAGAGCGGGAGCCTTTGTGAAAAAAATGCTTTCATCACAACACAAGGGATCTGCTTCTATACAGCTGGAAGTCAGCGGAAATCTATAGGCTTCAATGTACCTGAGGCCAAATTATATGATTTAATAGTCCCTTTCGGCCTTAAAATGTCTCTGTGACAGATGTCAGAGAAACTCTGCAGTGAAGAGATGAACTCATTTTTCAGCGAGACATGTAGGACAATCATGGTAATTAGCAGTCGCTGCTGTACCCCAAACTCAGTTTGGGGTGATGCTCCCTCCTCAGCCCCATTTTGTGGGTCCTGGGCTGCATCCCCAGCAGCGTGAGCAGCAGGTGCAGGGAGGGGATTCTGCCCCTCTGCTCCGCTCTGGTGAGACCCCCCTGCAGTGCTGGTCCAGCTCTGGGTCCTCAGCACAGGACACACATGGAGCTGCTGGAGAGGGGCCAGAGGAGCCACAGAAATGATGTGAGGCTGGAACAGCTCTGCTGGGGGACAGGCTGAGAGAGTTGGGGTGTTCAGCTGGAGAATAGAAGCTCCAAGGAGACCTTAGTGTGGCCTTTCTGGACTTAATAGGGGCTAAGAAGAAATATGGGGACGGACTTTTGAGCAGGGCCTGTTGCAATAGGACAAGGGGAGATGGTTTAAACTAAAGGAGGGAGATTCAGTTTGGACAGGAGGAAGAAATTGTTGCCCTGAGGGTGGTGAGAGCCTGGCCCAGGTTGGCCAGAGAGGTGGTGGATGAACCATCCCTGGAGACATCCCAGGCCAGGCTGGACGGGGCTCTGAGCAACCTGAGCTGGTGAAGATGTCCCTGCTCATGGCAGGGGGGGCACTGGGGGAGCTGGGAAGGTCCCTCCAACCCAAACCATTCTGTGATTCTGAGAACAGAGGGAATTAGGGGGTGTAGCCCCCTCCATGAACAGAATGTTTGAGGTCATGGAACGGCGGACTGTCGTGAGCCTGACCTCTTTATTGTGTTGCTCATCACAACCTCCCCCCACAAACGCAGCACCACGCCGTCCCCCTCCAGCCTCTCCTCAAGCACAGCATTTTCTCCCGGAATTCAAAGTTCACAGAAGCAGAAGCCCAGTTTTCCTGGAACGAGAGAGCCAGTTTGAACCCAGCTCCGAGTCCCACATTGCTTCTTGCTCGCAACACCCTGGAATTATCTAACAAGCGTCGCTGCCCCGGTGGCCCTGCCTGGGGCTCCCCAGGGGAGATCAAAGGGCAGGACAACATCCACATGAGCAGTTTTGTCATATCTGGGGATCAACACAAAAACAGAGCTCAGAGCTGCGAGCCGGTGTCCTTGCAAAGTGTTGAGCAAAGAGCAGAGGTGCTGTAGATCCGCTTCATGTAGATGCTGAGCAGGAGATGGCACAGACTCCCCCCAGCTCTGCTTTTGGGCAAACTTTGTCCGCTCATGTTCCTTCTCTTCCCTCTATGCACCAGATTGCAAGAGGGACAAACATCTGGGCTGTGCGGTGCGAACCAGGAGCTCCAGGCGCCTCAGAAATGCAGGACAGGGCTGGCAGGGTGGCTCACGGAGCAGGAATCCAACACACGAGTCTGGTCTGCAGCGGAGGAGACTCGCCACACCGATCAACACCGACAAACTGGAGAGAGAAAGGCCATCGTGAGCCTGGCAGCTCCAGCCAAAAGGAATCGGAGCAGCAATCAGTCAGCAGAGCTGGAAATCCTGACAAGAAATTGGGTGTCAAGCTCCATGATGGGGGCTCAGGGGAGCGGGTGGGAGCGTCGGCCACACAAGAAGAGGGAAATTTGGCAGCAGGGAAGAGAGAGGGGAGCGGGGAAGAGCCATGGGGAAATCACTGAATCATTTTGGTTGGAAAAGACCCTCAAGATAGAGTCCAACCATTCTCCCATCGCTGTCCCTGCCCCATGTCCCCAGAAGCTCATGTCCGTCTGTCCAACCCTCCAGGGATGGTGACTCCAGCACTGCCCTGGGCAGCCTGTTCCAATGCCCCACAGCCCTTTGGGGAAGAAATTGTTCCCCACATCCAACCTCAACCTCCCCTGGCGCAACTTGAGGCCGTTTCCTCTGCTCCTGGCGCTTGTTCCTGGGGAGCAGAGCCCGACCCCCCTGGCTCCAAGCTCCTTTCAGGCAGTTCAGAGATCAGAAGGTCTCCCCTCAGCTCCTGTTCTCCAGCTGAACCCCCCAGGTCCCTCAGCCGCTCCGCAGCACACCTGTGCTCCAGAAATGTGTGTTAGTTAAGGCTCACGAACACAAATCACCCCTCCTTGAAACCTGCCCAGCCCCATCCCGCTCGCCCTCCATGCCGCTCCCCTCACAGCGCTTCCCGCGCTAACATGGCGGCGGGGGCCGGACCGGCCACACTCAAGATGGCCGCCGCACCACGCTGGTGCCCTTCCAGCCATGCCACACTCAACATGGCCACCTTGATGGACGCGGCTGACGACCAATCAGCGTGCGAGAAGGAGCGAGGGGCGGGCGGATCGCGCCTAGCAGGGTGTGTAGCACAGTATTGGATGCGCCGCGCGGTCGTTGCCACGTCGCGCCGCTCCGTGTGAGACAGCGGGGACAACGTGTCCCCCGGTGTCACCCGCCCCCTCCGCTACGACACCGTGGCCCTGCGGGCAGCGAGGGTTGTCTAAAAGAGTCTCGTTCCCCCCCGCGAGAGGCTCGGAACGCGGGGCGGGACGCAGCGAGGGGACGCCGGGAGCGACGGACGCGGCGCCGGGCGGAGCGATGAACGCGGCGCTGCCGAAGGTACCGGCGCTGGGGACACCGGGGAGGGACGCGGAGGGGGAGCACTGGCTCTGAGTTAGTGCCCTGGGTCACCTACCGTGGTGTATCTGCGACAGAGACCTCCCCCCCCAGGGACCCAGGGGTCACCCCAGCGACACAGGGTCCGTCACAGCCCCCCCAGCTCTGTCACTGCCCCTGGGGACCAGCAGGTCTTTGGTCCTCCCTGTCACTCTTTAATTTGTAATTACCCGCCTGCCCCAGGGGACACGATGCGGGTCCTGCCTGGTGGGGTTGTGGTGACAGTAAAGATCTTTGTATATATATACATATATATATACATATATATATATATACACACACACATATATATATAAAAATATATATATATACACATATATATATATAAAATATATATACACATATATACACACACACACACATATATATATATATTTGGTGACAGTAAAGCTCTTTTATATATATATATATATATGGTGATAGTAAAGCTCTTATATATATTCTTTTTAATATTTTATATGTTTTTTTAAATTTATTTTAAAACATTTTTAATATCTTTTATATTATTTATTTATACTATACTATGCCATGCCATGCCATGCCATGCCATACCATACCATACCATACCATACCATACCATACCATACTATACTATATTATACTATTATTTATACTATACTTAGGGACATGGGTTAGTGCCAGGGTTGTGTTATAATTGGACTTGATGATCTTGGGAGGCTTTTCCACCCAAAATGATTCTCTGATTCTTTGCCCCACAAGCTGTTTTTCCCTCCGTACACACGGAGCTGGAACAAGCACGAGGGGTTGATCCCTACAGATCATGGGGGATCTCCCACCCTAGCTTGTTGGATCCCGGAGCAAAGTGAGGGAGTGCATGAGAGGTCACCGCACTCATCATTATCCTCCTGCTTCATCCCTCTGAGTTGTGGCAATATTCTGGAGGGACTGGGTTATTGGCGTGTTCTGAGGGTCTTGGATGTTGTTTCCATGCTGTATTTTGAGAAGCGATGGTGAAAACTCTCTGAATATTTGCGTTTTGACCGTGGTGGCTCATTGCAGGCGCTGTGCTTGAAGAAGGGAGCGTTGCTGAAGCAGGTGTTGGCGCTCAGCAGGTGAGTCTGACATCAAACCCGGTGAAGAAAACACACTATAGGGCGTTAAAAACCCTTGGACGCTTCTACTGAGAGTCTCAGAGCACTTATGTGGCAGAAAAAGTACGGTTTGCCAAGGGAAATCTTTTAGTGGTGGAGGGAGGCTCAGCTGAAAGGGCTGTGGGGTATGGAGGACAAAGAGTTTCTTTGCTAACAGGATTAACTTGTGTCTGAGGAACTTGGGCTGTGAGCTTTTGCTCAAGGAGATGTGTTTTATTTCCATAGGTGGCTGAAATCAGGGCTTTTAACAATGATCTTGTTTCCTACAGAGCAGCAACACCCAGAGAAAACCGTCTGTGCGCTGCAGGTAAGGCCTCTTAATAACCCAACGCAAGGCCAAAACATTGTTTACCCAAAATAAATATCGCATTTCAGCATTTACGTCTCTTTTACATTTTTTTTAGCCAATTTTGGTCTGGTTAAATAACATTAGCAGGTACTTTTCCTCTTCTATACCTTTTTTCCTAACCCTTACTTCAGTTTCTCTGCTCTTGGTTGAAGTGACAGCAGCCAGATGCCATTCACTATATTAATGTCTAGGAAATGACTTTCACAGCCCTGTGAGGTCCCACTTCAAAATTTATTGAGCTGGTGGAGTCCACTGTCGCAATTTAAAATCAAATTTGGTTTTGATGCGGAGGCAAAGCGTATCCGAGTGCCTTAGATCCTTGGTGTTCCGTTTCTCTTTGCTGTTCTGAGCTCTGTTTATTAAAATGAGGATTACTGAGGGTTTCATTTTACCCTGGAGAAGGAAGTATAAATAAAACGTTGACGCCGTTTTGATTTGGCTTCCGAGCACATGAATATTTGAACAGAGTTGGATTTTAAGCTAAACGGGGCTCAGATCCATCGTAGTAGCATCACTGCTGTCGCGTGAGAGGAGACAGATGTAACATTTCATCAGCATCCTCCCCATCCACTGGTGCTGACAAGTCTGTCTTTGCTTGAGAATTCACCTGGGAGTGAATTAAATGAGTCATTTTTAATCTCTCCCTCCCTTATTCGCCTCTCGCCGTAACCAACTGTGAATTATAACATTCTGGCTGTGGTGCTGAGGACAAATTCCCGCCCCCCATGTGGATTTGGGGCTCTCAATGGCACCTGTGGATGTTTGTTTAGAGAAGGGCCGTGTTTTGTTCAGCTGGAAACGCGTTTCCTCTGCTTTAATTTTAAGGTGACGTGCTCGTGAGTTGCCACAGACACTACAAATCCCGTCCTACGCACGGCATTGGGAGGTTCAAATACCTGCTCCCGAAGGAGGTAGGAATAACAATTTCAGCTGGCCCATCTTCTTACAGTTCGGTTTAAACATGGGTATTATTAATTCCAAGGCTGATGAATCATATTAAAAAGAATACTGATATACATGTGTTACATCATATGAAATACTCACTCAAAACACCGCAGAAATTATTTTGTCTGGTATATTCTTGTTAATGGGGGGTAAGAATCTCTTCTCGATGCTGAATTTAACACCTCAGCTTCAGATTATTGCGTAGTATTGTGAGGAGGGCTTCTCTGCATTTCAACATTTTGCATTTAAATGCTTTACATTCCCTCAAATTTGGAAAGATGACAATTTTGGTGGAAGGAAGAAACAATAATTCACCTAGACAGCTGCCTCAAAGGCAGGAATTAAAATAAAACCCAGTTTGTTTTCTGCTCCTGGGTTTCTCCTGGAAGGAATTAATCACGGTGCGCATGTATTTTCTGTGTGAATCCTGCGGTGCTGCCATCCAAGACCCGAACTGCTCTACTCGAGAACATCTGTTACGATAATGTCATCGCAGTTTTGTGATCGAGGACAGCGAGCACAGATGGGCTGATGTGTTCCATGTAGTTCAGCAAAACCTTTGTCAGAGGAGAGAACCTTTGTGTAGTCTAAACTGAGGGAGTGCGGTCTGGACGATCAGGTAGTGAGGTGACTGTGAACTGGCTGAAGGGAAGAAGCCAGAGAGTCGTGGTCAATGGGGCAGAGTCCAGTTGAGGCCTGGATCTAGTGCAGTGCCTCAGGGGCAGTGCTGGGGCCGCTGTTATTCAATATGTTCATCAATGATTTGGACGAGGGAATAGAGTGACTGTCAGCAAGTTTGCTGGTGACACCAAGCTGGGAGGAGTGGCTGACACGCCAGAGGCTGTGCTGCCATCAGAGACCTGGACAGGCTGGAGAGTTGGGCGGGGAAAAATGTAATGAACTAGAACAAGGGCAAGTGTAGAGTCTTGGATCTGGGCAGGAACAACCCCAGGTTCCAGTGTAAGTTGGGGAAGGAGCTGTTGGAGAGCAGTGTAGGGGAAAGGGACCTGGGGGTCCTGGGGACAGCAGGGTGAGCATGAGCCAGCACTGGGCCCTTGTGGCCAGGAAGCCAATGGTACCTGGGGTGGGTTAGAAGGGGGTGGTCAGTAGGTCAGAGAGGTTCTCCTGCCCCTCTGCTCTGCCCTGGGGAGACCACACCTGGAATCTTGTGTCCAGTTGTGGCCCCTCAGTTCCAGCAGGACAGGGAACTGCTGGAGAGAGTCCAGCGCAGCCACCAAGATGCTGAAGGGAGTGGAGCATCTCCCGTGTGAGGAAAGGCTGAGGGAGCTGGGGCTCTGGAGCTGGACAAGAGGACACTGAGGGGGGACTCATTCATGTTTACAGATATCTAAAGGGTGAGTGTCAGGAGGATGGAGCCAGGCTCTTCTTGGTGACAACCAGTGACAGGACAAGGGGTAATGGGTACAAACTGGAACACAGGACGTTCCACTTTAATTTGAGAAGCAACTTGTTCGTGGTGAGGGTGGCAGAGCCTGGCCCAGGCTGCCCAGGGGGGTTGTGGAGTCTCCTTCTGTGCAGACATTCCAACTCACCTGGACACCTTCCTGTGTAACCTCATCTGGGTGTTCCTGCTCCATGGGGGGATTGCACTGGATGAGCTTTCCAGGGCCCTTCCAACCCCTGACATTCTGGGATTCTGTCTCCTGTGCAGGCACGAGTTAATGTTTGGTTTTTTTTATTTCCAGCTTTATCCAAAACCAGATATTTTTTCTTTCTTTCTGTTTTTAAAAAAATTACAGGTTCCAAAGAGGAAGAAGGATAAAGTACAGATGAAAGAGATAAATGTTGGGACCGAACACGAGTATGGAGATCTCAACATCCAGATGACTTCCTATGATATGTGTCTGGTGGAACATTTTGCTCAATATGTGCATAGACTCTGCAACCGGCTCTCCATCAGAGTGAATGAAAGGTATGAGGAACATCATAAGATCATAGAATAATTTGCT
This sequence comes from Nesoenas mayeri, assembly GCF_963082525.1. NCBI lineage: Eukaryota > Metazoa > Chordata > Aves > Columbiformes > Columbidae > Nesoenas > Nesoenas mayeri. The sequence goes on from NC_137541.1 coordinate 211,965,068, forward strand.
TGGAAGAGACCCTTGAGATCGTTGCCCTTTCCAGGAAGAAATTGTTCCTAAGATCCAACGTGTAAATAAGTGTAAAGCTGCCTGCTGTTCTCTTTTTGTGTGTCTGCAGGGTTTGGGATGCTTTATTCGGATAAGGAAGGCTGAAATTGAGTTGTTCAGGCACTGAACAATTTCAAGTGGCCTCAAGTTGCGCCAGGGGAGGTTGAGGTTGGATGTGGGGAACAATTTCTTCCCCAAAGGGCTGTGGGGCATTGGAACAGGCTGCCCAGGGCAGTGCTGGAGTCACCATCCCTGGAGGGGTTGAAAATACACATAGGTGAGGTTATCAGGGACATGGGGCAGTGCCAGGGGTGGGGGAACAGTTGGACTTGATGATCTTCAGCGTCTTTTCCAACCAAAATGGTTTTATGATTCTTTGACTGAACAGATCTCAAGGGGAAAAAAAAGTGCCATTACTTTTAATTCCTCTGAGAAAAAAACACTTAAGCCTGTGGGTGCTGAGCTCAGGAACTTAAGTCTTGCTGCCTTTATATGCTGTTTTTTCTTTATAACGTTTTACCCAGGCTCTTTGTGTGTATATTGCAGAGTAAGCAATGGTAGTGAATATACAAACTAGAAGGAGCTTGGGGAACCCCTGAAGCCTGTGCGAGGAGAATATTATTGCTGCAGAAGCACTAAGGGAGTAAAAACACTTAGTGCTGATTATCTGAAATGTGTGTCTTTACCTGTGTGGCTGAGTTTAAACGCTGGTTCCTCCTCACACCAATTAAACCTGTCAAGAGTAATTGTCTTTGTGTTCATTTACTTCGATGAACTGTCAGCTGTAGATCAGCTACTTGTAGCATCTCCGTGATGTTTCTTGCACCAAACAGCACTAAAACCTGACCCATCCGTGACTGACAGGTGTTTGTTATAAGCAGGATACCTGGTGACAATAAGAAATTACAAATTCTATCAGCAGCAACGCGCTAGAAAGTAAATTCAGAGAAATCCCACAGTCTGAGGCTATTGGTGCCACTTTCAGCCTTAGGTGTTATTACCTGTGTCATGCTTGTACCCTCTAAGGTTGGACTTGGTGCACAGAGTTCAATATGTGCAGAAAGAAATCATTTACCCTTAAACAGCAAAATCTGTAGGGTAAAACATGGGTGGTAGGATGTAGCCTGTTGTTACTGATGCCATGGAAATGGAGTAACTGTAACCAGAGAGCAAAATCTGACCCGCTGCCTCGTTATTAAATTCACTGTAAATTCCTGATACATTCGCTGTAAATTCCTGAGAAGATCACTGTAAATTTCTGAAATAAATTCACCATAAATTCTTGATAAATTCACCATAAATTCCTGATCAATTCCCAGCGGTGAATGCAATATCCTTGCAGTGGTGCGTTGCGGCAGTGGTTTTTAGCTCCGTTCCCAATTAAAATAGATAGACTATTAAAAAGTAAGTCAGAATTGTCGCTTTAAAGCTCTCCTTCAAATATAAAGTTAAAAGTTCTCTTCTCAAGCTGGTGTTTGGAGCTGAATTTGCTGGTAATAGCACTGCAAGCTTCCCCCTTATCTCCTTCCAGTAAAACACCCGGCTTCTGCCCGCGCTTGATTTGCGAGATACATTGTTTGCATAATTAATTTCTCATTAAAAGTTAATCTTCCTGCCACATTCCCTGCTGCTGGAGGTCGATTCGTTCCTGTAAAGCAGCGCAAATCTGTCCTCCCCCATGCTAACTGTGTGGTTCCTGCAGCTACGCCATGCCTACCAAAACCGACGAGGTGCTGTTCTTGGAGGAGCGAGGTTCCAAAATGCAGCTGGACGCGGTTCTCACCACCCACCAGAGGGTTGTCCAGGTACGAGCTGGTGTTTGCTGATAACGCCACCGCTCTTGTGGCAGCCTCTCTGTGCTCAGAGCTCTCAAACCCTCTTAAAAACCAGGCGTTAAGTCTCTTTAAAGGCGTAAATTTGAAGCGCCAAGAGTCTAATTCACGATTTCCCAGAATCCCAGAATGTCAGGGCTTGAAGGAACCTGGAAAGCTCATCCAGTGCAATCCCCCCATGGAGCAGGAACACCCAGATGAGGTTACACAGGAAGGTGTCCAGGCGGGTTGGAATGTCTGCAGAGAAGGAGACTCCACAACCCCCCTGGGCAGCCTGGGCCAGGCTCTGACACCCTCACCGGGAACAAGTTTCCCCTCATACTTAAGTGGAACCTCTTGTGTTCCAGTTTGTGCCCATTGCCTCTTCTCCTACCATTGGTTGTCACCAGAAGAGCCTGGCTCCATCCTCCTGACACTCACCCTTTCCATATTGATCCCCATGAATGAGTCCCCCCTCAGTGTCCTCTTGTCCAGCTCCAGAGCCCCAGCTCCCTCAGCCTTTCCTCACACGGGAGATGCTCCACTCCCTGCAGCATCTTGGTGGCTGCGCTGGACTCTCTCCAGCAGTTCCCTGTCCTGCTGGAACTGAGGGGCCACAACTGGACACAAGATTCCAGGTGTGGTCTCCCCAGGGCAGAGCAGAGGGACACGAGAACCTCTCTGACCTACTGACCACCCCCTGTTAACCCACCCCAGGTACCATTGGCTTCCTGGCCACAAGGGCCCAGTGCTGGCTCATGGTCACCCTGCTGTCCCCAGGACCCCCAGGTCCCTTTCCCCTACACTGCTCTCCAACAGCTCGTTCCCCAACTTACACTGGAACCTGGGGTTGTTCCTGCCCAGATCCAAGACTCTACACTTGCCCTTGTTCTAGTTCATTACATTTCTCCCCGCCCAACTCTCAGCCTGTCCAGGTCTCTGATGGCAGCACAGCCTCTGGCGTGTCAGCCACTCCTCCCAGCTTGGTGTCGCCAGCAAACGTGCTGAGAGTCACTTTGTTCCCTCATCCAAGTCATTGATGAATATATTGAATAACAGCGGCCCCAGCACTGCCCCTGAGGCACTGCACTAGATCCAGGCCTCAACTGGACTCTGCCCCATTGACCACGACTCTCTGGCTTCTTCCCTTCAGCCAGTTCACAGTCACCTCACTCCCCGATCATCCAGACCGCACTCCCTCAGTTCAGCTGTGAGGATGCTGTGGGACACTGTGTCCAATGCCTCACTCAAGTCAAGGTAGATCATGTCCACCGCTCTGCCATCATCCATCCCTCTTGTTATGTCCTCATAAAAGTCACTGAGGTTGGTCAAGCACGACTTCCCCTTGGTGAAGCCATGTTGACTGCCCCTAATGACCCTCTGATCCCTGATATGCCTTGAGATGGCACCAAAGATAAGTCGTTCCATCAGTTTCCCAGGGATGGAGGTGAGGCTGGCTGGTCTAGATTTACCCCAGTCCTCCTTCTTGCCTCCTTTCTTGCTGAAAGTTGTTCGCAAAGTTGCAGGCAGAAGAAGAGTTTCTGCATTCTATATTATTAAGATTTATTATCTATTTTATGCAGAATAATTGATACAAAGGGTGGAAAAATCATGTGTAAGGATGAAAGATTTGGCAAACTTGATGAAATTTTAAAATAGTATTAGCCAGCTTCAAAAGTGGAGGTAAATATTAATAGCTACTTCTCTCAGTGACTTTTTCCTAGTTTATAGTATGTTGCCTTGCTAAACCCGTGATGGATTACATTTTAAGTCTAGAATTAGACTTTTCCCACTGGAGAAAGCTGATGTGCGGTTAAGGCCGAGGATGCAGGTTTGCTGTGGCAGCTTTTGTGTTGAAGTCTCTCCTAAATTAGCATCTTTATGTGCAGGAGGCCATGCAAGTAGGGATGAGAAGCACAATATTCATAGAGAAGAGCCAAAATAAGAGTTTGGGGATGTGCTGTATGTGAGAAGTGTGGGGATGAAGCAGAGAGCTTGGCTGCCGCAGGCTTGGACCAAACCAACGTCTCTTCCCGTGGTTTTAATATAATGAGTCCATTTTGTGCATGATGTTCTGTTTGTTTCTTCTTTCAGATCAGCGGTTTGAGTTCGACGTTCGCTCCGATCCTCCTGGAAGTAATTCAGAGTAATCAGCCTGAAGGGGTCCACCTGTCAGTGGCAGAGGTATCTTGAATTTATACCCATTCCTTTGTGTTTAGGAAGCAGATGTGATATGTGACTTGGTCTGAAAATACAGACCTGGTCCTGCGCCTACTGTTTAGTCTAGACTTAGGGATGCCCGGCACCTCTCATCACTTGGTCTTTCAAAACCCATTACCTCTAATTCTTGATGAACGTTTTGTTTTCCCCTTATCCTCCTATAATTAGTCGCAGATTCCCTGCGACCCTTCCCCACCAGGAACTTCACGGAGTGGTTGGTAGCAAAGCTGAGACTGGGAACCCAAATGTTGTGCCCAGTTTGGGTGGAATTTGCTCTGGGAGATGTTCAGCTTGTTTTCTATAGAAAGACCCAATAGTTTTCTCAGCACTTAGAGCTTGAGGACAGAACCCTGGTTGCTAGTGGACCCAGCATAAGGACATATTTAAACTTCTGTTGTGTTACATTCAGACAAAACAGTCACAGGAGGTGCTTTTTATTCGAGGACTAAAGGACTTTTGTGGCTGGAAAGGGAAGGCAGCACAATGAATTCAAACAGGAAAACACAGAATCACACAGAATCACAGGATGAACTGGGTTGGAAAAGACCTCAGAGATCATCCAGTCCAACCCTTGGTCCAACTCCAGCCCATTGAGTAGATCATGGCACTAAGTGCCATGGCCAATCTCAGCTTAAAAACCTCCAGGGCCGGTGAGTCCAGCACCTCCCTGGGCAGCCATTCCAATGCCTGACCACTCTCTCTGCACAGAATTGCTTTCTAATCTCCAGCCTCAATTTCCCCTGGCAGAGTTGAAGCCCATGGCCCCTTGTCCTATTGCTGATGCCTGGGAGAAGAGCCCAATCCCCACCTGGCTAGAACTGCCCTTCAGGTAGTTCTAGAGAGTGATGAGTGACACAGTTGGCTTCTTTGAAGAACGTTTAGTTATCTCCAGCTCTGCAAACCAGAAGGAATAGGGGAGAAGGGCTCTTGAGTCCAGTAATAATCTGGTTTGCTCACAGTCCTGTGTCTGCCTTAGGGCCCTTATTTTTTTCTTTTTAATTTTTGCTGGTGGCTTTGTCTCTGGAGGGAGAACGGTGACACTATTGTGCCATGGAGAGGAGCCACAGCAATGATGCGAGGCTGGAACAGCTCTGCTGGGGGACGGGCTGAGAGAGTTGGGGTGTTCAGCTGGAGAACAGAAGCTCCAAGGAGACCTTAGTGTGGCCTTTCCGGACTTAAAAGGGGCCAAGAAGAAAGATGGGGACAGATTTTGAGCAGGGCCTGTTGTGACAGGACAAGGGGTGATGGTTTTAAACTAAAGGAGGGAGATTCAGGTTGGACATGAGGAAGAAATTGTTGCCCTGAGGGTGGTGAGAGCCTGGCCCAGGTTGGCCAGAGAGATGGTGGATGAACCATCCCTGGAGACATCCCAGGCCAGGCTGGACGGGGCTCTGAGCACCCTGAGCTGGTGAAGATGTCCCTGCTCATGGCAGGGGGGCACTGGGGTGCTGGAAACATCCCTTAACCCAAACCATTCTATGATTCTTTGATGCTTGAGCATGATGCCACTGCTCACTCCTCCAAACGCAGTTTGGCGCCCAGGTGAGGAGGCACCGACGAGGCCGAATTTCAGAGCATCCCCTTGCTGTTACCACACTCCCTTGCCGCCAGAATCTTCCACTCTCAATGATTTCCCCCCAAAGCTGCTCCTGTGCGAGGCTGGATATAAGATAAGAGGCTTAGAGCTCTCCCACCAGCTTCCAGGTGGAGCTGCCTATGAGTTCTAACCCTGCAGTGACTTCCCACTCCCCACCTTCATTTAAGTCTTGTATTTTTCCACTTCTCAGCAATTCTCTTAGGGAGAAGGTTTGCCTTCCTCTTGATTTCAAAAAGTGCTCCAGAGGTGATACCGATTTGCTTATTTTCCTTCCTTTTCCCTCCCTCCCCAGCACACCGAAGCTCATTTCAAGAGCCGATTAAAATCCCGGCCAGAACTTGAAGAGCTGCTGGCGCAGATGAACTGAGACGAGGACGAAACGCTCCATCCGCTTCAAAACCGACTCCGGGACAGCGAAGCCACTCGAGCCTCCACAATGCAACTTCACCGCACTGATAATTTGGCGATCTGCAAGAAATCCGCACTGTTGTCAAGCAGTTTGTCTTAATAAAGAGGTGTGTTTATATCCAAGTGATCTGTGCTCACTGAAGTGGGTGCAGGATAGAACGTGGGTTTATTTTTCCCAGTTCTGACCTTTTCCTTTCTTTTTTCCTGCCTGTTTGGCTTTTGGTATTTGAGGATTTCTGAAGGTTTCAGTCTGCAGAAATCTCTGCAAGTGAATGATACTTCACTGCAGTAATTTGATGTGGAAGTGACCCATCAGCTGGAGGCCGCAGCAGCACGTTACTCTCATAAAACCGCTTAAACCGGAGCTTTGCCAACACAAATGGAGCCTCAGAGCCCTGGGAAGGTTGGGGATAATCACCCCCAAGCAGCTCAACTCCTGTTTGATGGAAAAAAGCCTCAGAGGTGGCAAAATTTCTCCTTAATTTCTGATAAACCTCCCCCCTGGATCCCCAAAATCAACCCGGTTTTTACAACAGCCATTTTGCTGGTTTCATCTAAGACAGACCCCATTCTGCTGGGTCGAACGGGTTGCAGTGCTGGGTTCATTCCCTCCAATCTTCACTATTTCAGATTCTAAGATCGAGCTGCTTTTATTTTGCGCCGGAGCTGACATGATACTTGGTTGAAATGCATTAGAACCAAATTTAGCCCTTGTGTTGATGGACGCTACAAGGAGGTTTTTCCGGCCCCAAAACCAGTTTGTTTGCTTTCCCATTCTAGGCACCAGCTCTTTAGAAGAGGGAAAGTAACTCACTAGCATCCTCCCCAGGATGGGTTGCTAGGAGGTTGTATTCAGCTGAGCATTTCTCCTCACCAGAGCCTTTTTTCCCCACATACCTGATGCTCCTGGAGCTTCCCAGGAGGTTAATCCCCTCCAAAATACCATCCTGTGCAACATGAGGTTATCGCTGCTGGAAAAGCTCTGGAATCATAGAATAATTTGGGTTGAAGGACCTTCCAAGCTTATCCAGTGCCACCCCTGCCATGAGCAGGGACATCTGCACCAGCTCAGGTTGCTCAGAGCCCCGTCCAGCCTGGCCTGGGATGTCTCCAGGGATGGTTCATCCACCACCTCTCTGGCCAACCTGGGACAGGCTCTCACCACCCTCAGGGCAACAATTCCTTATATCTATGCCAAATCTCCCTCCTTTAGTTTCAAACCATCACCCCTTGTCCTATCCCAACAGGTCCTGCCCAAAAGTCCGTCCCCATCTTTCTTCTCAGCCCCTTTTAAGTCCAGAAAGGCTTCAATAAGGTTGAAATCCACAGCAGGGATGTTACACCCACGCTGTGAATGCTCCAAATCTGGGACATTTTGGGCTGGAATCTCCCACACAACCCCACAGGGATCCCTTCTGAGCTCCCGGTTATCCCCAGCAGCACAAAGACACTCGAGCCAGGATAACAAACCACCAGATTTAATTTCCCAACAGCGCAGCGTGGATTATTAAAAATCATATCACGGAAAACGGGTCAAGCAGCGCAGCGGCACCAATGGTGGTGTCCCCGTGGATTTCAGTCGCCGGCGGGCTCGTGGCGGGCGGGGGGCGGCTGGCGGGGCCGCTGGTGCCGCTCCATGCACTGGCCGAAGGCGCGGAGCTGGGCCTGGCAGCGGCGCCAATCCTGCCGCTCCGCCATGCAGTCCTGCAGCGCGCGGTGCTGCGCCAGGCAGCCCGTCCGCCCGATCATGGCGTCCACGGGGTCCTCGTCTTCATCTTCCTCCAGCGACCGGGGGTTCCTGGCGTGGCCGGGTCTCGCCATCGCTGGGCTGGGTGGGCGTCAGGGTGTTGTCACCCCCCGGAGAGCCCTGCTTGGGTCAATGATCCTGTTTTTGGGGGCACGCACCAAAGTGCCTCGCACCCCCGTACCTCCGTGGGTGCCCACGTGTGTTCCACATGCTCCAGCACCCCACCATGGAGCCCCCGAATTCCCATGGGTACACAGCACCCTCAATGCACCTTACCCCACCCATAGGTGCCCCCATATGTGCCCCAAAGGAGCTCAGCACCCCCCAAGCAGCCCCTGGCCCCCCATGAGTACCCAGCACCCCCACGCACCTTATACAACCCCCCAGTAGGTGTCCAGCACCCCCACACAACTTACTCCCACCCATAGGTGCCCCCATATGCTCCATGCACCCCAAAGGAGCTCAGCACCCCCCAAGCAGCCCCTGGCCCCCCATGAGTACCCAGCACCCCCACGCACCTTATACAACCCCCCAGTAGGTGCCCAGCACCCCCATGCACCTTACCCCACCCATAGGTGCCCAGCACCCTCCATGCACCTTTACCTCACCCATGGGTGCCCCCATATGTTTCATACACCCCAGGAGGTGCACAGCACCCCCTAAGCAGCCTCCAACCCACCATGAGTACCCAGCACCCCCATGCACCTTATACCCCCCCATAGGTGTCCAGCACCCCCCACACAACTTACTCCCACCCACAGGTGCCCCCATATGCTCCATGCACCCCAATGGAGCTCAGCACCCCCCAAGCAGCCCCAAAAACCCAGAAGTGCCCAGCACCCCTCATGCACCTTCACCCCCTGCGCATGGGTGCTCAGCACCCCCCATGCACCTTAATCCCACCCATAGGTGCCCAGCACCCCTCCATATACCGTACCCCCCACCCATGGGTGCTCAGCACCCTCCATGTCACTGTGAGTGTCCCATATGCTCCCTGCACCCCAGGAGAAGCTCAGCACCCCACATGCAGCCCCCAGCCCCCCATGCGTGCCCAGCACCCCTATGCACCTTAATCCCACCCATAGGTCCCCAGCACCCCCACAAGCACCTTATACCCACCCATGGGTGTCCAGCAATCCCCTACAGTTTCACCCCCACCCATAGGTCCTCAGTAGCACTCACGCACCTTACCCTCACATGTTTCATGCACTCCAGGAGGAGCTCAGCACCCCCCAGAGCCCCCCTAAACCTTATCCCCACCCATGGGTACCCAGCACCCTCCATACCCACTCCCGCAGACCAGCCCCCCCATACCTGCCCAACAACACAGCGCGGCCCCTTTAAGGTTGGCGTCGCGGAGAGCACTACCGGGGAGGGGCGTGGCCTCGGGAGCGCTCTCTGATTGGAGGACGCCTTCCCCTTCCGCTTCCAGCCCTCGGGGGCTGACGGGAAGGAACGAGGCGGAAGGGGGTGCGGATGCCTCGGTGAGATGGCGGCGACGCTGCGGATCCAGAGCGACTGGAGTCAGGTGCTGAGGTAAGTCCGGCCCTCCAGGTGCCTTCCCCAGCCCCGGTCCCTTCTCCGCACTTAGCCCCGCTCTTTCTCTCCGCAGGAGGGACGAGGGCGAGGCCTGGCTGAGCTGCCGGAGCCCTGGTGAGCGCTGAGGGGCCTGAGGAGGCGGGAACGGGGAGGGTTCGGGGGGTCTTGTGGGCTGTGAGGGGACCCTGAAGTTTGGAGGGGGGTGTTCTGTGCTTTGGGGGTGTCCCGTGGTTGGGGCGGGCCTGTGGGTGAGGGCAGTTTTAGGATGTGAGGGTGGTTGATGGGGGTTTAATTAGTTATGAGAGTTGAGGGTGGTTGGGGGGATCTAATGGGTTGGGAGGGGGTGAAGGAGGTTGAGGGGGGGCTGTGGGTTATAAGGGGTGAGAACAATTGGGGATCACAGAATGTCAGGGGTTGAAGGGCCCTGGAAAGCTCATCCAGTGCAATCCCCCCATGGAGCAGGAACACCCAGATGAGGTTACACAGGAAGGTGTCCAGGCGGGTTGGAATGTCTGCACAGAAGGAGACTCCACAACCCCCTGGGCAGCCTGGGCCAGGCTCTGCCACCCTCACCGGGAAGAAGTTTCTCCTCATATTTAAGTGGAACCTCCTATGTTCCACTTTGTACCCATTGCCCCTTGTCCTGTCACTGGTTGTCACCAGAAGAGCCTGGCTCCATCCTCCTGACACTCACCCTTTCCATATTGATCCCCATGAATGAGTCCCCCCTCAGTGTCCTCTTGTCCAGCTCCAGAGCCCCAGCTCCCTCAGCCTTTCCTCACACGGGAGATGCTCCACTCCCTGCAGCATCTTGGTGGCTGCACTGGACTCTCTGCAGCAGTTCCCTGTCCTGCTGGAACTGAGGGGCCACAACTGGACACAAGATTCCAGGTGTGGTCTCCCCAGGGCAGAGCAGAGGGGCAGGAGAACCTCTCTGACCTACTGACCACCCCCTTCTAACCCACCCCAGGTACCATTGGCTTCCTGGCCACAAGGGCCCAGTGCTGGCTCATGCTCACCCTGCTGTCCCCAGGACCCTCAGGTCCCTTTCCCCTACACTGCTCTCCAACAGCTCATTCCCCAACTTACACTGGAACCTGGGGTTGTTCCTGCCCAGATCCAAGACTCTACACTTGCCCTTGTTCTATTTCATTGAATTTTTCCCTGCTAAACCCTGTGTGTTAGAAGAGGGTGAGGGGAGTTTGGGAGTCTAGGGATTAGAAGGGCATGAGGGGGATTAAGGCGTGTCTTGTGGGTTATGAGGAGTGAAGGCATTTGAGGATATGTGCTATGGTTTGGGAGGGTGAAGGCAGTTGGGGGATGCCCTGTTGTTTAAGGGTGGGTTGAGAGTGGTTTAGGGGTGCTGTGTGGTTTATGGGGGAGCGGGAGGGCAGTCGGAGGGGCTCAGGGGTTTAGGGGAAGGTGAGTTGACAGGAGGATCTGGTATCTGACATGAGCAGCTGCTTTTCTTGCAGGAAAACCAACCCTGTACGGCAGCCTGACCCGCCGTGGGCTCAGCACCGAGGGTGTCCCTGACATCGCTGCTTCCGAGGGCTTCGTGGTTGGGGAGGTCACCAAGGTACCAGGGCTCGGAAACCACCTTCCATGCATGAGGGGTCACGGAAATGATGCGAGGCTGGAACAGCTCTGCTGGGGGACAGGCTGAGAGAGTTGGGGTGTTCAGCTGGAGAACAGAAGCTCCAGGGAGACCTTAGTGTGGCCTTTCCAGACTTAAAAGGGGCCGAGAAGAAAGATGGGGACAGACTTTTGAGCAGGGCCTGTTGTGATAGGACAAGGGGTAATGGTTTTAAACTAAAGGAGGGAGATTCAGTTTGGACAGGAGGAATAAATTGTTGCCCTGAGGGTGGTGAGAGCCTGGCCCAGGTTGGCCAGAGAGATGGTGGATGAACCATCCCTGGAGACATCCCAGGCCAGGCTGGACGGGGCTCTGAGCACCCTGAGCTGGTGAAGATGTCCCTGCTCATGGCAAGGGGGGCACTGGGGGAGCTGGGAAGGTCCCTTCAACCCAAACTCTTCTGCGATTGCATGATAAGGAGCAATACACTTATACCAGTCAAAATAGCAGCCTAAAATTGTTGCCCAGTCCCACACATGGTGCTATCCATCTTTCCTGGGCCTCCCCACATACAGCACCCTGGAGCTGCTCTGTAGCATTCCATAGTGTGGCTGGGGCTGTATGTCATGGTTGGCCAAGCCACTGTGACCATCCTTTGCCACCCAGAGCCTGCAGCTTCAGCAGACACAGGGAAACAAGCCCAACACTGCACCTTCCAACAGTCTTCAGGGTGTGAGAGACCAGAGTAGGGCTCAGATCATAATTCTGCCTTGGCAGCCTGTGTTTCAGTCGGACTAACAGCACTTCTGAAAGACAAGAAAGGCCTTGAGGTGCTGGAGAGAGTTGAGAGAAGGGAACGGAGCTGGTGAGGGGCTGGAGCACAAGTGTGATGGGAGCGGCTGAGGGACCTGGGGGGTTCAGCTGGAGAACAGGAGCTGAGGGGAGACCTTCTGATCTCTGACCTGCCTGAAAGGAGCTTGGAGCCAGGGGGGTCGGGCTCTGCTCCCCAGGAACAAGCGCCAGGAGCAGAGGAAACGGCCTCAAGTTGCGCCAGGGGAGGTTGAGGTTGGATGTGGGAACAATTTCTTCCCCAAAGGGCTGTGGGGCATTGGAACAGGCTGCCCAGGGCAGTGCTGGAGTCACCATCCCTGGAGGGTTGGACACACGGACATGAGGTTCTCAGGATGTGGGGCAGTGCCAGGGGTGGGGGAACAGTTGGACTCAATGATCTTGAGGGTCTTTTCCAATCAAAGTGATTCTAAATATTTTTTCTCCTCTAGAAAAGCATCGTCATTTCTTGTCCTCGTGAAAATGTGTCCACAAAGTTCCTGGCCCCGTACACAACTTTTTGTGGAATTCATCAGAAAAGCGTAAGTAACCTCGCAGAGTGAGTGGGAAACAACTGAACACGACCCTGAATGTTCACAATGTGTCTCTGACTGTTGTGTGTTGGTTCTGTGGGGTGGTCTGCAGCAGGATTTTCTGTGTGAACCAGGTAATAAAACATATAATAGAAAACAGATCATGGAAATTCCATCATGCTTATGTTTACCCCACAAAAATAATATCTCAAGTTCTTTAGGGTGTTTTCTTGCAAGTGATGTGATTTCTGCTCACTTCAGGCCCATGACAGATCCCCTGTAAAGGAATGAAATGTGTGAATTAGTGTGTCAAAAAGACATATATAAGAGCACCCAGACACTGAGCTGTTCATCTCAGACTACTTCATATCTATCCCAAATTTATAGCAGCTGTTTGCTCCCATATATATATATCATGAATTTGGTTTTGCTCTTTGCTGTATTAATTTCTATTTGCAGGGCTGGGAATTGAGTGTTGCATAAATTAGTCTTGACCTGGTGGGAATTCAGAGACCAGAAAGGCCTGGCTTGTATTTAAAATAATAAATAAATGGTGTGAGCTTCTCACTTATTCCAAAGCATTCCTGCTCGTTTTGCTGAATAATCTTCTTATTGCACCCCTGTCAATCTGGGGGTGCAACAAGTGCAGCTTCTCACTGAACAGTGATACAGAAAGGCTGATTCTGACCTAAAATTTCATTTCTTTGAAGAAAAGCACGTAACTTGCCTTTGCTGGAAAGCAGCCTCTGCTTTTGATGAACACTAAACCCCATGTGGAAATGATCCAAGAAACCAGGGAGTGCGTATCCTGCAGGTACAACCGGCTGCCCTAAAGGGAGTCCCCCGAATGCTCCTGGAGGTGTTTTTGTACACTTACCTCACGATTTATTGAGTACATTGTTGTGATAAACCCAGCTGAAAATGCTACAAAGTCACTTTCTGTTGACAAAACTCAACAGTGATATAAATCAAGGTGCGCTTGGACATCTCTACAACTGTTTAAGAGGAAGCAGCGCTCTGCTGAGAGACGGAGCTTGACAATAAGGCAGCTCTGGAGACTGGGGTGAATCATTGCTCTGAGCTTTGTGCTCCTGAAGGGTCCCCAGCTGCCCTTTTGTGTGATAAACAGAACTGCAGAGCACAGCAAAATGGGAAATGCAGGTGTGTTTAGTTTGCTGTCAAACACACGTCTCCTCTGGAAAGCAGCTGAAGCCGTATCTATTAGTATGTAGATGAGTTTAAAGCTGGTGTGAGCTAAGCTCCGGTTTTCCTATTTACCTGCTGCCTCTTCTGAACACTCCTGTTTGGCCTTGCCTGTTCATGTAGCCCTCCTGAAAATCTGGGGATATCAAGGAATCATTTTGGTTGGAAAAGATGCTGAAGACTGAGTCCAACCGTTCCCCACCCCCAGCACTGCCCCGTGTCCTGAGAACCTCATGTCTGTCTGTCCAACCCTCCAGGGATGGTGACTCCAGCACTGCCCTGGGCAGCCTGTTCCAATGCCCCACAGCCCTTTGGGGAAGAAATTGTTCCCACATCCAACCTCAACCTCCCCTGGCGCAACTTGAGGCCGTTTCCTCTGGTCCTATCAATATATGTGAAAAGTCAGTGGGGCTTTTCATTCCTGCTTGAATGATCTTCACAGGATATTTTTTTCCCCCTGGGGAGCAAATTACCACAGATTGGTTTGTTATATAAAATACTTCTTATATTACTGATGCATTTATCACATTACCAATATGTAAGTAAATGTACTTAACAGCTACTGTAATGGCAAAACCATTACCTTGTGCTCTTATTTAAATTTTCTGAATTCCTATTTTAATTCCCCAAATTTTCTTTATATCAAATAGAGGATGGGTATTGATCCTACACCTTGTCAGCTTCCCCAAGTGCCGGGTCCTGCCCTGGGGTCACAGCAACCCCAGGCAGCGCTACAGGCTCGGGGAAGAGCGGCTGGAAAGTGCCCGGCGGAAAAGGAGCTGGGGGTGTTGGTGCCAGCGGCCGAACATGAGCCAGCGTGTGCCCAGGTGGCCAAGAGGCCACCAGCATCCTGGCTGGTACCAGCACTGGTGTGGCCAGCAGGCCCAGGGCAGTGACCGTCCCTGTGCTGGGACCTGGGGAGGCCAAACCGCCAATCCTGGGGGTAGTTTTGGGCCCCTCACACCAAGCAAAATCATTCTGTGATTCGAGCTACTGGAGCTTTTCAGGAGAGCAGTTTGTCCTGACTCGTGCTTTGTTGGGAGAACCAAGGGCAGAATGGTGGCAAAACGTGTCCACGCGAGCCCTGACTGATGCACATGCAGCAAGAGGATGCTGTAGGACACCCTTAACATCTGGCAACAGCTGGCAGTTGATGTGGATCTGTTATATACTTGATCTCCTTGAAGCCATTGTATGTAAGTCTCAGGCCTCTAGCTATCCTATTTTTTTTGGCAAAATCAATCTATTTGTATCTTTGGGTTTCCCTGTGAACACAGTAGAAAATCCGATTGTCTTCAGGCCAAGCATGTGCAAGAGCATCAACAAAGCCCGGTTCTGTTTGAGAAGAGTTAATTGTTCCAAAAAGTGTTTAATCTTGAAGCCTGGGATGAAGATGAGCAGCCTCACCCCTTACAGACCAGACCATGCAAATTAAGACCAAAAACCTGGTTGGAATAGCGACAGACCTGTGATATTTGTTTCTTTCTCATTTCTGTTGGGATTTTACTGCTGTAGGGTTTTTCTTTTTGTAATCCACACAGTGTATATGGGATTATTAGGAAGCTTTTGGAGGTAAAGCAACGCGACTCCAGTACCCGAATCTTGCAAGCCAACACTACATATTTATCATATATCTATTGGTTTTGCAGGTTGCAACACCAGCGTTAACCTTCGTTCTCATAAAATCTATATGATCGTGTTTTTCAGCCTGTTTAGAATCACAGAATAGTGTGTTAGTTTAATGTTGCTACAATCTCTATTGGAAATGTCGCTGTCACTTGGAAAATGTCATTATTTATTATCTGTTATTTTATTTCATGCGCATTAAAATGCATATAACGCAAACCTCAACACAAGCGCTGTCTGTGTGGACTCCTGACTTGGTTTCTTATTCTCCCTGCTTTGCTGATCTCTGAATAACAATTTCTGTGACCAATTTGGTGGTAATATCTCATAAAACTTACTGAAACATTGAGGTGAGACAGCTTGTGAAGTCCTTGCATAAGGCTATAAAATGTTAGACCGTTATCAGGCTGAAATGCTTAAGGAAACTCTTTTGGGTGTTTTCAATAAGTGTTGAGACAATAACAACGCTGGATGATGCACTTAGGAGGTCTCCCCAGTACAAAATTAGGCTCTTGAGCAAAAATACCCATATACAGTGTCATGTAAAGCTCAAATTTGATGTTTTTCCCGTCCTACAGGTTACCTGTCTTGACATTTCCAGTGGCGGAGGCCTTGGCGTCTCCACCAGCACAGACGGGACCATGAAAATCTGGCAGGCGGCGAATGGAGAAATAAGAGTAAGAACATCCAGCTTTGATGTCGTGTGTTGTTTGTGCCATTACCGGAGTCGTTCGGCTGTGATTTTGGTTGGGTTCTCCGCACCCTGTGGTCTAGGACAGGCGATAAGTTGGTTTTTTAATTGAAATTTGACATCTCGGAGGTTTTTAGTCAAATCTGTTGGAAAGTATGACTTCTCCCAAGGGAAATGATGCTCAGCAATCCGGAGAGGAGTCGCAGGGTGATGTTATTAATAAGAAAAGGTAGTTAGGAATGACAGCTGATGTGCAGAAGGTAACAAAGGAAGTTCCTGACCTGTGTGGTACAAACACTGAATTTCTTCTGCATAGAGAAGAGGTGAGGAAAGAAAGACCATGATGGATTAAGCTCAAGGCTTCTTGCCTTCCCAGTATTATATATATATATAAAATAAATATATATATAAAAATATAAAAAAATTCTATATAATTATATACATAAGGTATTAATATTTCTTGACCTGTCAGCGGCTTGTTTGGCAGAGGAAAAAGACATTTAACCTCTTATTAGAAACAAATCTAGCATCCTTTGCTATGTAATTAGCTACTCAAATGGCAGAGGGAGGCCCAAAATGTACCCGCTGCCTCTTTGCCCTCCTCAAATTCAGACGAGTCCGTTGCCGGAACGCAAGGATTTGAACTTCATCCTCTGCCCACATGGGAACGCCCAAGTTTTCCAGTGTTGTAGCTCAAATAAGTTGCTTGGCATGAAGATGATAATGACGGTACTAGCACGTAGTTCTTTGTTTTTCCAGAGACTTTTGGAAGGCCATGTGTATGATGTGAATTGTTGCAGGTTTTTCCCGTCGGGCCTCGTGGTTCTGAGCGGGGGAATGGACGCCCAGCTCAAGGTCTGGTCAGCGGAAGACGCCAGCTGCGTAGTCACATTTAAAGGTCACAAAGGAGGTACAGAATATTTACCCTTTCAAATCCTTTATCTGCCATCTCTGTAATTGTTTTTTTTTACCCAAGCACTAACATTCATTCAAATTCTGACATCTGGAGTATCTTTTCCAACTTGAATGATAGAGTGACTGTCAGCAAGTTTGCTGGTGACACCAAGCTGGGAGGAGTGGCTGACACGCCAGAGGCTGTGCTGCCATCAGAGACCGGGACAGGCTGAGAGTTGGGATGGGAGAAATGTAATGAACTAGAACAAGGGCAAGTGTAGAGTCTTGGATCTGGGCAGGAACAACCCCAGGTTCCAGTGTAAGTTGGGGAAGGAGCTGTTGGAGAGCAGTGTAGGGGAAAGGGAGCTGGGGGTCCTGGGGACAGCAGGGTGAGCATGAGCCAGCACTGGGCCCTTGTGGCCAGGAAGCCAATGGGACCTGGGGTGGGTTAGAAGGGGGTGGTCAGTAGGTCAGAGAGGTTCTCCTGCCCCTCTGCTCTGCCCTGGGGAGACCACACCTGGAATCTTGTGTCCAGTTGTGGCCCCTCAGTTCCAGCAGGACAGGGAACTGCTGCAGAGAGTCCAGCGCAGCCACCAAGATGCTGCAGGGAGTGGAGCATCTCCCGTGTGAGGAAAGGCTGAGGGAGCTGGGGCTCTGGAGCTGGACAAGAGGACACTGAGGGGGGACTCATTCATGTTTACAGATATCTAAAGGGTGAGTGTCAGGAGGATGGAGCCAGGCTCTTCTCGGTGACAGCCAATGACATGACAAGGGGCAACGCGTTCAAACTGGAACACAGAAGTTTCCACTTGAATATGAGAAGCAACTTGTTCCTGGTGAGGGTGTCAGAGCCTGACCCAGGCTGCCCAGGGGGGTTGTGGAGTCTCCTTCTGTGCAGACATTCCAACCCGCCTGGACACCTTCCTGTGTAACCTCATCTGGTGTTCCTGCTCCATGGGGGGATTGCACTGGATGAGCTTTCCAGGTCCCTTCCAGTCCCTGACATTCTGGGATTCTGTGATTCTGTGAATTAAAAGATTGGTAGTTATTCTATTAGAGGAAACTGCTTCTCTCACCGAGAAGCATTTTCTTCATTAATTAAGGTACCAAGAGTCTCCTCCTTACACCCAGATCATCCTGCTCACCTTCAATTGCTCTAGAACCTCTTGCTTTTATTTTTTCTCTTGCCTGGAAAAGCATAAAGCGGTTTATTATGGACCTGCAGAACTTGGGCAGGCAGTTATCTACCTCAGGGACATGTGCGGTTAAAAGTAAAGCACAGCGAGAGCTTCTGCAAGGATACTTCAGTGATTATTTCTTAAGAAGGGCTGCAATAAGCTCGTTCACCCTTGTACCAAAAGCAGATGTTCAACTCTTGCCTCTGCTGATGGTGTTGCTGCTAAACAGTAGATTCCTCACCCTTCTCCAGTTTAATTCATGTAAAGCTTCACCAGGCTCTGTTTTTATTTGTTTTTACATCTGGCCTGTCTTTTCACAACTGGGTCTGTCTTTTCATGGTGATTGCTTCCTAAATGATGCCAACTTGAACGCTTGGGTGATGCTGAGCAAATGCAGGTGAGCTGTGGATGTGTCTTAGATGCCCCAAACTATTCCCCGCCTTTCCCCCTCCCTTAGCAACGTACACACACAGGCTCATTTTACGTGTCTCACAGGGTGCTGGGCTTTATTAAAAAGGTTAATAAGTCCCGTGGCTGCCTGCCCAAAACTTGATTAACTTCAAAACTCATTTTGCGCTGAACATGCCATTATTCTAATGTGGGCTTTTTTGTGTGGGTTCACAGAATCACAGAATGGACTGGGTTGGAAAAGACCTCAGAGATCATCCAGTCCAACCCTTGGTCCAACTCCAGTCCATTGACTAGATCGTGGCACTAAGTGCCATGGCCAATCTCAGCTTAAAAACCTCCAGGGCCGGTGAGTCCAGCACCTCCCTGGGCAGCCATTCCAATGCCTGACCACTCTCTCTGCACAGAATTGCTTTCTCATCTCCAGCCTCAATTTCCCCTGGCAGAGTTGAAGCCCATGGCCCCTTGTCCTATTGCTGATGCCTGGGAGAAGAGCCCAATCCCCACCTGGCTAGAACTGCCCTTCAGGTAGTTCTAGAGAGTGCTGAGCTCCCCTCTAAGCCTCCTCTTCTCCAGACTAACCAAGCCCAGCTCCCTCAGCCTCTCCCCATAGGGCTTGTGTTCCAGTCCCTTCCCCAGTCTTGTTGCTCTTCTCTGGACCCGCTCCAGCACTTCAATCTCTTTCCTGAGCTGAGGGGCCCAGAACTGAACACAAGACTCCAGGTGTGGCCTCCCCAATGCAGAGCACAGGGGAAGGATCACTGCCCTTGTCCTGCTGACCACGCTGGTTTGGATCCAGGACAGGACACCACTGGCCTTCTTGGCCACCTGGGCACACTGGTGGCTCATGTTGAGCTTCCTGTCCATTAGTCCCCCAGGTCCCTTTCCGCCTGGCTGCTCTCCAGCCACTCTGTGCCCAGCCTGGAGCTGCAGGGGGTTGTTGTGGCCAAAGTGCAGCACCCGGCACTTGGCCTTGTTGAACTTCATCCCGTTGGAATCAGCCCATATTTCCAGTCTATCCAGATCCCTCTGCAGAGCCCTCCTGCCTTCAGCAGGTCCACACTCCCTCCCAACTTGGTGTCATCAGCAAACTTGCTGATGATGGTCTCAATTCCCTGATTTAAATCATCAATAAAGATGTTCAACAGGACTGGACCCAACACTGACCCCTGGGGACACCACTAGCGACCGGCCGCCAGCTGAATGCAGCCCCATTCAAAATACTTTGCCACAAATGTCCTGTAAACAACGGAGCTTTGCTTCTGAAGTTGAACTTTTCTTCACTGTGTAACTCCAGCCCAAACTGCTGCAGCGTTTGCTTGACTTGTGATTTGAACTTGTCGTGTTTAATGACCTCTTCTCTAGGGAAAGCATCAATTAAATCTTTTAACTGATTGTTTCCTTCCAAAAAAAAACCCCACTGTGTCATTTTCCAGATTTAGACCCAACATCCCACACTGAAATGAAGTATTTGGGGGATGGCAGCACCCGCAAAGTGTTGCTGTAGCTCCATAATGTGGATGCTGCTTGCCCCATAAAAACGTTG
The DNA here is from genome assembly GCF_963082525.1 of Nesoenas mayeri. NCBI lineage: Eukaryota > Metazoa > Chordata > Aves > Columbiformes > Columbidae > Nesoenas > Nesoenas mayeri. The sequence continues at coordinate 211,984,912 of NC_137541.1, forward strand.
GGGGTTATCCAGAGCTGGAGTTGGTGTTTCTAAGAGTGCCGGACCAGGATATTTTCTCCTCAAGCTAAAGGTTAATTATGGAGCTTGAAACCCAGCAGCAGCTGCGATATCAGCGCCGTTTGAGCCAAGGTGGTGTTCATCTGCCTTTCCCGCTGTCTGAACGTGACCTTTGCTTTGCCGCAGGGATTTTGGACACTGCCATTGTGGATCGGGGAAGAAACGTCCTCTCCTGCTCCAGAGACGGCACCGCCCGTCTCTGGGACTGCGGAAAATCCGCCTGTCTGGGCGTCATCGCCGACTGCGGCTATCCCGTCAATGGCATTGCCGTGGGCACTGCCGACGACTCGCTGAACCTGGGCACGCCTGAAAAACCTCCTAGTAAGCATCTTGCCCTTATAATTCCCCTTCGTTCCCCTGTCCCAAACTGCTTAGGGTTGTCACCGATAATCCTTAGCACGTGGCTTGCTGCTCTGTGCCCTTGGGAAGGGGTCGCCAGAACAAAGAATTTGAATCCCAAGGAGGAATTGAGCCTTGTAAATCAATTAGTGATGAAGACAGGTCTCCCTGATTACTGGCCCGCCCTTAGTGTCTGGACTGATGTTGTTATAGGTTTAGCGGGGGTGATCCAAACTGTCAGGTTTGGTACCATCGAGATTCGTTGCGTAGCCACTGCTGGAATTAACTGTTGTCCTTTCGCCAGGTGATCGTGAGATTGGGACAGAAGGGAAGATCCTGCTGCTGGCCCGAGAGGACAAGAAGCTTCAAGGAGTGGGACTGCAGAGCAGGCAGCCGGTAAGGAGTGTGACACTGGCAGTGTCCCTGCCTGGCAGAGAGCTTGGAGATACACTCACAGAATCATTTTGGTTGGAAAAGCCCCTCAAAATCATAGAGTCCAACCATTCCTCCACCCCTGGCACTGCCCCGTGTCCTGAGAACCTCATGTCTGTCTGTCCAACCCTCCAGGGATGGTGACTCCAGCACTGCTCTGGGCATCCTGTTCCAATGCCCCACAGCCCTTTGGGGGAGATATTTTCATTGCTGAATCACTCACCCTGCAGTGTTCTCCTCCTTTGTCTATTCCTGGGAGGAAAGACCAAAACCCGGTATAGTGCAGGATGTGTTTTCTCCTTCCTACTGACCGGATTTTTATCTGGAGGTCTGAGGAGTAAGAATTGCTCACGATTTAACCCGGGTATGGGGAAGATGGTATTTAAATTTAAACAGTGGCCAGTAGATGTCATTGTGAAAGCAGGAACTGCAGGTTGCCTCATCCAGCCAAGGTGGAAAGCTGCTGTTTCATCTGGCAGTTGTCTTAAGCAGCATGTAAAGGAGACCATAGTGCGGCCTTTCCGTGCTTAAAAGGTGCCGAGAAGAAAGATGGGGACAGACTTTTGAGCAGGGCCTGTTGTGATAGGACAAGGGGTGATGGTTTGAAACTAAAGGAGGGAGATTCAGCGTAGAAATAAGAAATTGTTGGCCCTGAGGGTGGTGAGAGCCTGGCCCAGGTTGCCCAGAGAGGTGATGGATGAACCATCCCTGGAGACATCCCAGGCCAGGCTGGACGGGGCTCTGAGCAACCTGAGCTGGTGAAGATGTCCCTGCTCATGGCAGGGGTGGCACTGGGGGAGCTGGGAAGGTCCTTCATTCCACACTATTCTATGATTCCATGACCTCAGGTGGTCACCAGTCCATCTCCCTCCTCTTAGAAAAGGAAAATGGAGTTGGTAAATCTCAGGTATTGAAAATCTTATCAGGACTATCCTAGGCAGTAGCACAGGAGCTCCTGATGATTTAGGATTTCGAACTGCTTGTGGTGTTTGTGGAGAGTAAAATTTAGGGTGGAATGAATAAGCTCACTGAGGCAAAGCCCTTGAGGTGCTGGAGTGAGTTGAGAGAAGGGAACGGAGCTGGTGAGGGGCTGGAGCACAAGTGTGATGGGAGCGGCTGAGGGACCTGGGGGGTTCAGCTGGAGAACAGGAGCTGAGGGGAGACCTTCTGATCTCTGAACTGCCTGAAAGGAGCTTGGAGCCAGGGGGGTCGGGCTCTGCTCCCCAGGAACAAGCGCCAGGAGCAGAGGAAACGGCCTCAAGTTGCGCCAGGGGAGGTTGAGGTTGGATGTGGGGAACAATTTCTTCCCCAAAGGGCTGTGGGGCATTGGAACAGGCTGCCCAGGGCAGTGCTGGAGTCACCATCCCTGGAGGGTTGGACAGACGGACATGAGGTTCTCAGGGACATGGGGCAGTGCCAGGGGAGGGGAAATAGTTGGACTCAGTGGCCTTAAGGGTCTTTTCCAACCAAAATGATTCCATGATGCTGTGGCAAAGGCTGACCTGGAAAAACTCGGAGCCTCTGCATGGGTGCAGCACTGGGAGGAATCAGAGAATCATTTTGGTTGGAAGAGACCCTGGAGATCATCAAGCCCAACCATAACCTAACTCTGGCACTAGCCCATGTCCCCAAGAACATCATCTATATATGTTTTAAACACCTCCAGGGACGCCGTGCTCATTGCCAACCTGCCACACAGATCTGGTCTCTCGGCTTTGTGGGTTTCTGAAGATTAATTTGAACTCAGCAGTAGTTTCTCTGTCACTGTGTCACATCCTTTCTCCAAAGGAGACCCAGGAGCGGTCACTGATTGCGCTGTCTCTGCTGACTTGGCAAAACTCATCCTGGAGCACCATTCTGCTTGTCTTGGAGCAGGGCTGGGGGATTTTAAACCTTGCTCTGGCTTTGCACCAATGACTCACAGAACAACTCTCCTGACTTCTAAATAAATGATTGCTTCTTTCTCCTGGGTGTCCTGTGTCCTCATCCGTGCGTGTGTGACGCTTGGATTTGTTCCTGTGCTCTCAGGTGTTCCTCTTCGTCGGATCCGACGCCTTCAACTGCTGCACGTTCCTCTCGAGCACCTACATCCTCGCAGGGACTCAGGACGGGAACATCTATCAGCTGGATGTGCGCAACACCAAGTGAGTGAGGGCCTGGGGCTGTGAGTATTTAAACAACAACTAGAAACTAGATTTTTGCCTGGGAAAGAGACCCAGACTGAGGGTATTGGCAGAGAAAGCCCCTTCTAAAGGGTGGACACCGCCACAGCTGTGGCACCGTGAGCTCCTCAGCCTCTTGCAGACTTTTTTCTTCTCTTGGGGAGATGCTTTTGCTCAGATAGGTGATATAATGGGATGTTGCCTGGAAAGCGCCTCCTAAAAGACTTTATGCAGGATTTGTGCAGATTTCTTAGTTAGTGAAAAGCTTTTCAGTCTTCTGTGACCAGGGGTGCTCTTGGCATAGCTTTCCCTTGCAGATTATGGCTTTTAAATATATGTATATATATATATATATATATGAAATTATGTTCATGTACTGTGCATATTATGTTATATATTAATATCTATGTGATTATCTGCATAGACAAGGCTCTAGGGGACATGGGTTAGTGCCAGTGTTGGGTTAATGGTTGGACTCAATGATCTTGATGGTATTTTCCAACTAAAATGATTTTATATATTAATATATAGATAGATTTAGCAGAAAATTTCTTAACAGCAGTGATCACAGGATCCCAGAATGTCAGGGGTTAGAAGGGCCCTGGAAAGCTCATCCAGTGCAATCCCCCCATGGAGCAGGAACACCCAGATGAGGTTACACAGGAAGGTGTCCAGGCGGGTTGGAATGTCTGCACAGAAGGAGACTCCACAACCCCCTGGGCAGCCTGGGCCAGGCTCTGACACCCTCACCACGAACAAGTTTCTTCTCATATTCAAGTGGAAACTCCTGTGTTCCAGTTTGAACGCGTTGCCCCTTGTCCTGTCATTGGCTGTCACCGAGAAGAGCCTGGCTCCATCCTCCTGACACTCACCCTTTAGATATCTGTCAACATGAATGAGTGACCCCTCAGTGTCCTCTTGTCCAGCTCCAGAGCCCCAGCTCCCTCAGCCTTTCCTCACACGGGAGATGCTCCACTCCCTTCAGCATCTTGGTGGCTGCGCTGGACTCTCTGCAGCAGTTCCCTGTCCTGCTGGAACTCAGGGGCCACAACTGGACACAAGATTCCAGGTGTGGTCTCCCCAGGGCAGAGCAGAGGGGCAGGAGAACCTCTCTGACCTACTGACCACCCCCTTCTAACCCACCCCAGGTACTATTGGCTTCCTGGCCACAAGGGCCCAGTGCTGGCTCATGGTCACCCTGCTGTCCCCAGGACCCCCAGGTCCCTTTCCCCTACACTGCTCTCCAACAGCTCATTCCCCAACTTACACTGGAACCTGGGGTTGTTCCTGCCCAGATCAAAGACTCTACACTTGCCCTTGTTCTAGTTCATTACATTTCTCCCCACCCAACTCTCAGCCTGTCCAGGTCTCTGATGGCAGCACAGCCTCTGGCGTGTCAGCCACTCCTCCCAGCTTGGTGGTTATTCTTTCCATGTTAGCGTGTTTAAATGCTCTTTTAACTACAAACTGTAATACTCATGCCTTGTTTTTGTTTTTTTTCTAGCACTCCAATCCAGGTTGTCCACAGATCGGGGGCACCGGTGCTTTCGCTGCTCCCGTACCGAGACGGATTTGTTGCCAGCCAAGGTAACGCGAGTGCTGCGTTGTGCCAGTAGAAATTATATAATCAAAATTAAATCATCGCATCGAGGAGCTGTGCGCTCTTTGAATCTTGTAGGAGGTATATTCTGTGCTTGCTTTTTGCTTTGTGATTTCCACCTCCCCCTTGTCTGTCCATAACGGGGCGTCCAAGGTGCTTCTCAACTGTCGGAACCTTTTCCATCTCTCCAGCATCCTCACAGCCCCTTTTCCTGGGGGCTTCATACCCTGTGATCAGGTGTTTCTGATGGACTGTTTGTAATTAGGAGCATGGCTTATTTCACTAATTGGCTGATATTTGTTCTCTTGCTATCTCGTGTAGGTGATGGAACCTGCTTTGTCATTCAGCAAGACCTCGATTATGTCCTCGATCTCACCGAAGCAGACTGTGACCCTGTGTACAAGGTACGGAATATGATATGTTACCCGAAATAAAGGATGTGGGGAAAAGTGAGGCCAGATAGCAGAATTTGTCAACCCACACAATGGGTTCCTTCACATAGGTGCCTTTTCAGCTTTTTTTCTAGCTGAATAATGTTAATATATTGCATTAACAAATGTGGTATTCGCTGGCGTTATCGCCATCGTGCAGGAGCAAAACTGAAGATTTCTGTAAAGAAATGTGAATTAATAGAACAAGGGCAAGTGTAGAGTCTTGGATCTGGGCAGGAACAACCCCAGGCTCCAGTGTAAGTTGGGGAACGAGCTGTTGGAGAGCAGTGTAGGGGAAAGGGAGCTGGGGGTCCTGGGGACAGCAGGGTGACCATGAGCCAGCACTGGGCCCTTGTGGCCAGGAAGCCAATGGTACCTGGGGTGGGTTAGAAGGGGGTGGTGAGTAGGTCAGAGAGGTTCTCCTGCCCCTCTGCTCTGCCCTGGGGAGACCACACCTGGAATCTTGTGTCCAGTTGTGGCCCCTCAGTTCCAGCAGGACAGGGAACTGCTGCAGAGAGTCCAGCGCAGCCACCAAGATGCTGAAGGGAGTGGAGCATCTCCCGTGTGAGGAAAGGCTGAGGGAGCTGGGGCTCTGGAGCTGGACAAGAGGACACTGAGGGGGGACTCATTCATGGGGATCAATATGGAAAGGGTGAGTGTCAGGAGGATGGAGCCAGGCTCTTCTCGGTGACAACCAGGGACAGGACAAGGGGCAATGGGTTCAAACTGGAACACAAGAGGTTCCACTTAAATATGAGGGGAAACTTGTTGGGGTGAGGGTGTCAGAGCCTGGCCCAGGCTGCCCAGGGGGTTGTGGAGTCTCCTTCTGTGCAGACATTCCAACCCGCCTGGACACCTTCCTGTGTAACCTCATCTGGGTGTTCCTGCTCCATGGGGGGATTGCACTGGATGAGCTTTCCAGGTCCCTTCAACCCCTGACATTCTGGGATCCTGTGAACTGTGACTCCAGACCACAAATAAATATCAATATTGCGCTTAAATACTCTTTTATTCTTATTTTCCCTTTTTTCCAGGTAGCTGCTTGGGAGAAGCAGATGTACACGTGCTGCAGGGACGGGGTGGTGAGGAGATACCAACTTTCCGACCTTTAAACATTTATATCGGCCAAATAGAGAAAAGACACGTCAAAACTCCTTTTCCAAGCCTGTTTTCCTGCGTTTGAGACACATTTCTAGAAATTTCTGAGCTATATAGAAGTGATTGAGGCTGTTGTGGTTACCAGGACGTTTTTAATGACAGGTAATTTTTCCTACTGAAACACAACTATGATCTTTTTCTTTTTAATTTCGCGAGAGGTAATTTTTTTTAATTAAAACACAACTAAGATGTTTTATTAATTAGGAGAGCGGCTCTGAGAGGGTTTTGTGTTGTAACCGTGATTTTATTTTCACTGCTGAAAAACTGTTTCTAAAGGGGGAAGAAATTAAATAGTATAGATGGAAATAAAGCAGCTGCTTTGATAATAATTGCGTGGAAAAATAAATTTTCGGAGAAAACGCATTTTTTTGGGGAAAAAAAACACCATAAAAAAAACAAGATGGCGGACGTGGGGGGGGCAGAGTCCGGAAAAGCGCGGGAAGAACTACAACTCCCATGGTGCTCCGAGGGGGGGGGCAGGAAGTGCGGCTCGCACTTCCGGCGCGGTCTCCATAGCGACGCGGCGGCCGCCATGGGGCAGGATTACTACGCGGTGCTGGAGCTGCGCCGCAGCGCCACGGACGCCGACATTAAGAAGGCGTGAGGGGCTGTCGGCCGTGGGGGAGCCCCGGGGGGCCGGGGGGTGGCGTTTGGGGTGGGGCCGGGCTGCCCGTCACCTCCCCGGGGCGGCGGCCGGAGGGGCCGGGGTGAGCGGCCTGGGACACGGGGTTGGCTGCGAGCGTGGGGCGTCCCGTGTCTTTGCAGCTACCGGAGACTGGCCTTGAAGAGCCACCCTTTGAAATGCAAGGAGCCCGGGGCGCCCGAGAGGTTCAGGCAGCTGGCGGAGGCCTATGATGTGCTGAGCGACCGTGAGTGGAGAGTGTTCCGTGGGACCGTGGAATCGGCTTGGTTGGAAAAGACCTTTAAGGCCATTGAGTCCAACTGTTCCCCCACCCCATGTCCTGAGAACCTCGTGTCCGTCTGTCCAACCCTCCAGGGATGGTGACTCCAGCACTGCCCTGGGCAGCCTGTTCCAATGCCCCACAGCCCTTTGGGGAAGAAATTGTTCCCCACATCCAACCTCAACCTCCCCTGGCGCAGCTTGAGGCCGTTTCCTCTGCTCCTGGCGCTTGTTCCTGGGGAGCAGAGCCCGACCCCCCTGGCTCCAAGCTCCTTTCAGGCAGTTCAGAGATCAGAAGGTCTCCCCTCAGCTCCTGTTCTCCAGCTGAACCCCCCAGGTCCCTCAGCCGCTCCATCACATTTGTGCTCCAGCCCCTCACCAGCTCCGTTCCCTTCTCTCCACTCGCTCCAGCACCTCAAGGCCTTTCTTGGCATGAGGGGGTCCCAAAACTGCCCCCAGGATTGGCGGTTTGTCCTCCCCAGGTCCCAGCACAGGGACGGTCACTGCCCTGGGCCTGCTGGCCACACCAGTGCTGGTACCAGCCAGGATGCTGGTGGCCTCTTGGCCACCTGGGCACACGCTGGCTCATGTTCAGCCGCTGGCACCAACACCCCCAGCTCCTTTTCCGCCGGGCACTTTCCAGCCGCTCTTCCCCGAGCCTGTAGCGCTGCCTGGGGTTGCTGTGACCCCAGGGCAGGACCTGGCACTTGGCCTTGCTGAACCTCAGACAACTGGCCTCAGCCCATGGATCCAGCCGGGCCAGACCCCTCTGTATGGCCTTCCCACCCTCCAGCACATCAACACTCCACCCAACTTGGTGTCATCTCCAAACTCACTGAGGTTGCACTCAACACCTTCATCCTTGTTCCCCAAGCCATGAAGAAAGGCATCTATGACAAGTTTGGAGAGGAGGGGCTCAAAGGCGGCATTCCCGAGGAGTTCGGCGACGACAACCCCTGGACTGCCGGCTACGTGTTCCACAACAACCCCAACAAAGTCTTCAGGGAGTTCTTCGGTGGGGACAACCCCTTTGCGGGTAGGTAGGGGGTCTGGGTTGTCACCGCAGCCCCATCTGTGGCCGCTGTGATCCCAGCTCTGAGCTTTAAGCTTTATGGGGACGTTTCCCTGCCCAGCTGCTCCCAGGTCCCCCTGATGCTGCTTAGGACACCCCAGGGGAACCCCTGAGCTCTGATCTGCGTGAAGTGACCCCTCATTCTGCTTGCTGGTGCAGAGTTCTTCGCTGAGGACGGCACGGAGTTGATCGTGCCCTTCGGGGGGCTGCGAGGACGAGGAGCGATGAAGCAAGACCCCCCGATCGTGCGGGATCTCTACCTCTCTCTTGAGGATCTGTTCTACGGCTGCACCAAGAAGATTAAAATCTCCCGCAGGGTAGGGCTGAATGGAGGAGAATTTGGGACTGGGAGCCTGAGGGTTTAGGGCTGATTCTGCTCTGTGTTGTCCCTCAGGGGGGTGACAGCCCCCAGGAGAAGGACTCGGGGGTACTGGGGGTGCAGGATTGGCCATGAGCCGGCAACGTGCGCTTGCAGCCCAGAAATCCACCCGTGTCCTGGGCTGCATCCCCAGCAGCGTGAGCAGCAGGTGCAGGGAGGGAGTTCTGCCCCTCTGCTCCGCTCTGGTGAGACCCCCCTGCAGTGCTAGTCCAGCTCTGGGTCCTCAGCACAGGACACACATGGACCTGCTGGAGAGGGGCCGGAGGAGCCACAGGGATGATCTCCCCAGGTGATGAATGAAGACGATCAAACGAGCACCATCAGAGACAAGATCCTGACGATCGACGTGCGGCCGGGGTGGAAACAGGGCACCAGGATCACCTTCGAGAAGGAAGGAGACCAGGTAACGGCCGCGACGAGAAGCGCTGGGTGCACATCTGCAAAACCATCGAAGCACAGAGCAGTTTGGGTTGACGGGACCTCCAAAGCTCATCCAGCACCGCCCCCGCTGTGAGCAGGGACGTTCTTGGCAGCTTTGTCATTTGGGTGGCTGTGGGTTGGTGACGATTCAGCGCTGCTGTGCGCTGGGTCGCCCTTCCTGCCTCCATTTGCCTTCAGACCGATCAAAATTCACAATTCCAAAAGGTGGTTTTCTGCCTGTCTTCACCTTTCCAAACCTCAGGCTTATATTTCTTAATAGGACTCTTATTGAACACCATATTTTTATTAAAGGAATAAATTATTTTCCCCTCACTCCAGCCAGCAACCTTGTGTGTCACCTTTGTGTGAAATCGCTTGTGCTCCCCCAAACCATTTCCCGGTCTGTTCACTTCTCTTTCCTCCATTTTTAGGGTCCAAACATCATTCCGGCCGACATCACCTTCATTGTCCAAGAGAAACTCCACCCGAGGTTTAAAAGAACCGACGACAACCTCATTTTTGTTGCCACCGTCCCGCTGGGAAAGGTAAAAGCGGGGACGGAGCCACCGCCGCGTGTGTTTGTCGCCGGGGGGTTGCTGACGCGGCTCCGCGTCGCGCTGCGCGTCTCGCAGGCGCTGACGGGCTGCGCGGTGCCCGTGAAGACGCTGGACGGGCGGTTGCTGAACATCCCCGTCAACGACATCGTGGAGTAAGTGCCGTGGGGCCGATTCCTCGTGGGTTGGGCGGGATTTTCGTGGCCGGGTGGGACACACGAGCAAGACAAGGGGCTGGGACAGCGGCCGTGGGGACGTGCGGCTGGGGGAGAGGAATGGCTGCCGGTTGGAGCTGGTGCGAAAAACACGCGTGGGGCTCCGCACGTGGACGCGTCGGGGCTGGGAGCTGCGTTTCCTACATCAGGATCCTCCCGCCGCTCCTCTCAGCCCCTTTTCGTTGCTCTTCAGCCCCAAATACTGTAAAGTGGTGCCAGGGGAGGGGATGCCGCTGCTGCACGACCCCCGGCGCAAGGGCGACCTCCTCATCTATTTCGACATCTGCTTTCCCAAGAAGCTCACGCCTGACCAGAAAACGCTCTTGAGAAGCGCCCTCCTGTCCTAAGGGACGAGGACAACCCGCCTCTTCTCCCACCAATAAAGCTCCGCAGCCACCGCTGCGCCTGGGTGGAGGTTGTTCCAAGTACCGCAGACCCTAAAACCACAGGAGCACCCTCAAACGCAACACCCTGGACTCTGTTTTTCACGGATCCACTTTGTGTTCCAGACTTTTCTCTGTAGCTGCTCCCCCAGGGAGGGGGATGGAGGATTTTGGGAACAGCAATGGTTTGGGGGTGACTGCGCACTGAAAGACCCAAAGCGTGGAAGAAATGAGCGCAGGAGCGGGTGAGGTTCAGGTTGGATGTGGGGACCAATTTCTTCCCCAAAGGGCTGTGGCGCATTGGCGCATTGGAACAGGCTGCCCAGGGCAGTGCTGGAGTCACCATCCTTGGATATTAAGATATTCTTAGATATTAGGAAAACATTTCTGCCTTTTCTGGCAGAATGACCCAAAACCCCCCAAAAAAAGGCGCAGGAGCCCCAAGCGCTGCTGCGATCAGACCCCATAGGGGCGGTTTATTTGTAACATCGGTGAGGAATAACAGGGATCGCTGCATCCCCTGCCCTTCGACTCGCTCTCCCTGCCCACGCCGCTCGCCTTGTTCCCACCGGGACGCAACGCTCGGCCCGGCCGGAAAACCTGGAACCATTTCTCCTTCCTTCATAAACTTCTCTCTGGAAAGCTCCGTTCTCCCGCGTTTCTCCACGAACATCGTCATTTCTCCGTCTGTCTGTCTTGCCGGCCCCTCTTCGGGCGTTCCCCATCGGGCTGGGGGTTGTGGCGTCACTGGTCCCTCGCCGCTTCGGCAATTAATATAATTTACTCTCGTGTCTCGTCAACGCTGACGAGAGGGGCGGGGGGTCAGGACTGCGCCGGCCGGGCCAGTGTCACCGCGCGCTGCAGCTGCTCGTAGGAGGTGAACATCACAATGTTCCAGGAGCCGAGGCGCAGGAAGGAGGGGACGAACCTGCGCCGGGAAAGGCGATGGGGACGTCAAGGGGATGTCCCTGCGGTCCCCAAAGCCCTGGGGTGCCATGGTGGTGGCACGTGGGTTGGGACATTTGGGGTGCACTGGTGATGCTGTGAAGCGGAGCCGTTTGGCGTCATTGCAGTGAGTTTGCTGGTGCTCAGAGGGGACACGTCCCCAAACTCACCCCTTGTAGAGCCCGGTGACGCCGTCCTGCATGAGCAGCGCCAGGAGGCAGCTGAGCACGTTGCGGTACTGCCCGGGGCCGGCGTTCATGTACCGCGTCTTCACCACGTCCACCGGCGACGCCACCACCGTGGCGCAGAAACCCGCCCCGAAGGCGGCGACGAAGTGGCAGGGGACGTTATCTGCGGGGCAGAGCTGGGGTTGGAGGGCCGTGGGGACAAGGACGGCACCTGGTTGTGTCCCTGTCCCCGTGCTGTCCTCACCTGTCATCAGCTGCGCCCGCAGCAGCGCGTCCTTGATGAGGTCGTAGGTGACGAGCTCCCCGCAGTTGACGATGGCGTTGCGGGCGATGTTGGGCAGCGTCCCTGTGCAGGAGGGCGGTGGCATTGGGGACAGTGCTCACATCCCCTCCTGGAGCATTCTGGATGGGTGTCCCAGCCCTGCTGTCCCTGTCCCCATCACTGTGCCTGTCTCCATCCCATCTGCATCCCCTGTCACATCCCTGTCCCCATTACCCTGTCCAAACCCCATCCCGTCTGCATCCCTGTCACATCCCTGTCTTCCTTGTCCCCATTCCCCTTCCTGTCCCTATCCCCACCCCATCCCATCTGCATCCCTGTCACATCCCTGTCCCCCTTCTTGTCCCCATTCCTCTTCCTAACTCTATCCCCACCCTATCCCATCTGCATCCCCTCCTGTCACCATCCCCATCCCATCAGGTCCCTGTCCCCAACCTGTCACCAAACCCATTCCCATCCTCGTCCCCATTCCTGTTCCCATCCCTATCCCTGCCTTATCTTGTCTGCATCCCCTGTCCCATCTCTGTCACCATCATTCCCATCCCATCCTTGTCCCCACCTTATCCTCTCTCCATCCCCCGTCCCATCTCTGTCACCATCATCCCCATCCCATCCTTTTCCCCACCTTATCCTCTCTGCATCCCCTGTCCCATCTCTGTCACCATCCCCTTCCTTTTTGCTGTCCCCACCCCGCTCCGTGTCCCCGCACCTCTCCACAGCCCTCGGACGCCCTCCTCCCTGGCGATGGTGCGATAAGCGTCCACGGTGCCGCTGTACCGCCGGGCGCCGTCCGGCGTGGCTCCGTTGGCCTGGAACCGCACCTTGACCACGTCGGTGGGCTGGGCGCACGTCACCGCCACGGCCCCCGTGGTGCAGCCCGCCAGCAGCCGCGCCGCCAGCCCTGTGCCTGCAGACAGCGGGCGCTGGGACCCCCGGCCTGATGGGGACCCCAACACCTGTGGGGACCCCCCCCCAGCCCTGTGGGGGGACACCCGGCCCTATGGGGACCCCTGGCTGTGTGAGTAAGCACAGCCCTGTGGGGACCCCCAGCTGTGTGGGGACACCCAGGCCTGCAGGGACTCCTGGAGGGGTGGGGACCCCCAGCCCTGTGGGGACCTTCAGCTGTATGGAGACCTAACGGGCACCTCCAGCCCTTCAGGGAGCCCTGCCCCTGTGGGGACCCCTGGCCCTGAGGGGACCCCCAGGCATGAGGAGATCTCTGGACCTGCAGGGACATCATGTTGTGTGGGGACCCCTCATGCCCAGCAGGGATCTCCAGGCCTGTGGAGACCCTAAGCCTTGTGGGGACTCCACACCACAGCAGGGAACCCCAGCTCTGTGGGGACCCCTGGATGTGTGGGGGCCCCCAGCTCTGTGGGGACCACCAACCCTGTGGAGACACTCGGGTCTGTGGGGACACCCAGTTGTGTGGAGACCCAGTGGGCACCCTGAGCCCTTCAGGGACCCCTGGCCCTGTGGGGACTCCCAGCTGTGTGGGCACCCCCAGCCCTGTGGGGACCCCTGGCCATCTGGGGGCACCTGACCCTGTGGGGACCCCAGTGGGAGCAGCCTGGGATTGGGAGGTGCATCCTGTGGGACTTGTGGACATCAGGGTGGGGTGTTCACCCCAGGTGGGCTGTGTACCCCCAGGAGAGGGTCCTGTGTGGGGACAGGGTGTGCGCAGGGATGGGGTGCGCAGGTATGTGGGTTATGCAGGTATGGGGTGCGCAGGGACAGGGGTGTGCACAGGGATGTGGGGTACGCAGGGATGGGTGCATGCAGGGATGGGGTGCACGTAGGGATGGGGTGTGCAGGGATGGGTTATGCGTAGGGATTTGGGCTACGCAGGGAGGGGTGCACGCAGGGATGGGGGGTGCGCAGGGATGGGGGGTGTGCAGGGACGGGATGCGTAGGGATTTGGTGTGCAGAGATGGGTGCACAAAGGAATGGGGCCCGCAGGGACGGGGTGTGCACAGAGATGGGGTGTGCGCAGGGATTTGGTGCAGAAGGATTTGGGGTACGCAGGGATGGGTGCACTCAGGGACGGGGTGCATGTAGGGATGGGGTGCATGTAGGGATGGGGTGCATGTAGGGATGGGTTATGCGCAGGGAGGGGTTGTGCAGGGATAGGGGAGTGCAGGGATTTGAGCTATGCAGGACTGAGGGCTACGCAGGGAGGGGTGTGCGCAGGGACGGGGTGCACAGGGATGTGGGGTGTGCAGGGACAGGGGGTGCAGAGGGATAGGGAGTGCGCAGGGATTTGGTGCGCGGGTATGTGGGGTACAGAGGGATGGGGCACACAGGGACAGGGTGTGTGCAGGGACGGGGTGCACAGGGACTTGGTGTATAGGGATGGCGTGCGCAGGTGTAGGCGTGCGCAGGGATGGGGTGCACAGGGATTTGGTGAGCAAGGATGGGGTGCGCAGGGATGGGGTGCACAGGGATTTGGTGCACAAGGATGGGGTGCGCAGGGATGGGGTGCACAGGGATTTGGTGCACAAGTATGGGGTGCACAGGGATTTGGTGTGCAAGGATGGGGTGCACAAGGATGGGGTGCGCAGGGATGGGGTGCACAAGGATGGGGTGCACAGGGATTTGGTGCACAAGTATGGGGTGCACAGGAACAGGGTGCACAGGGATTTGGTGTGCAAGGATGGGGTGCGCGTGGATGGGGTGCGCGTGGATGGGGTGCGCGTGGATGGGGTGCACAGGGACGGGGTGCACAGGGACGGGGTGCACAGGGACGGGGTGCGCAGTGACAGGGGTGCACAGGGATTTGGTGTGCAAGGATGGGGTGTGCAGTGACAGGAGTGCACAAGGATGGGGTGCACAGGGACAGGGGTGCACAGGGATTTGGTGTGCAAGGATGGGGTGTGCAGGGATGGGGTGCACAGGGATTTGGTGTGCAAGGATGGGGCGTGCAGGGATGTGGTGCACAGGGATTTGGTGCACAAGGACGGGGTGCGCAGGCATAGGGGTGCACAGCGATTTGGTGTGCAAGGATGGGGCATGCAGGGATGGGGTGCACAGGGATTTGGTGCATGAGAATGGGGCGTGCAGGGATGGGGTGCACAGGGATTTGGTGCATGAGAATGGGGCGTGCAGGGATGGGGTGCACAGGGATTTGGTGCATAAGGATGGGGCATGCAGGGATGGGGTGCACATGGATTTGGTGCATGAGAATGGGGCGTGCAGGGATGGGGTGCACAGGGATTTGATGTGCAAGGATGGGGCATGCAGAGATGGGGTGCACAGGGATTTGGTGCATAGGGATGGGGTGCGTGGGGATGGGGTGCACAGGGATTTGGTGCATAAGGATGGGGCATGCAGGGATGGGGTGCACAGGGATTTGGTGCATGAGAATGGGGCGTGCAGGGATGGGGTGCACAGGGATTTGATGTGCAAGGATGGGGCATGCAGGGATGGGGTGCACAGGGATTTGGTGCATAGGGATGGGGTGCGTGGGGATGGGGTGCACAGGGATTTGGTGCATAAGGATGGGGTGTGCAGGGACGGGTGCGTAGGGATTTGGTGCGCAGGGATGTGGGGTATACAGGGATGGGTGCACAAAGGGATGGGCTGCGCAGGGATTCGGTGCACAAGGATGTGGGGTGTGCAGGGATGGGTGCACAGAGGGACAGGGTGCACAGGGATGGGGTGCACGTAGGGATGGGGTCCCCCCGTCTCCCCACTTACTCTCAGCCCCCTTGGGGGTGTAGAGCTGCTTCACCGAGTCATAGAGGCCGATGCGGATGGAGGCGAAGCTCATCTGGCGCTGCAGCCCGGCCGCCAGCCCGCTGTACAGGCTGCGGGGTCCCTCCGTCCTCACCATGGTGCTCAGTGTCCCCAAAACACCCCGATACTCCACGGCGCTGGTGCTGCGGGGGATCCGCACCTCGCCCTGGATCTGGAGGAACCGACCGCATCGCTTTACCCTCCACAAAACGCCACCAAATCTGGGTTGAAGCCAGCGCGGGGGGTTGTCCCCCTGCCCGTGGGTTTTGGGGGGCTTGGGGGCCGTACCTGCAGGCGCACTTTGGCGGTGTCCAGGGGGAAGGTGCAGAGGTCGGCGATGCAGGCGGCCGTCCCCGCGCTGAAGAACTTCACGGTGGCTGTCGGGGGCACCTCGGGGGGCTTCAGACCCACCATGGCGGCCGAGGGGCTGGAAGGAAAGCGGGGGGACAGTTTGTGGGACGTTGCGTCTGACGGGGCTTCAAGAAGGTGTCCGGTTTAGGGACAGAGGTGACAATGTGCTGTGGTGGCTCTGGATAACCGCAAAAGCCAAACTGTGCCCAGTTTCTTTGCCTGCATTCCTGGGGAAACTGAGGCACGGGGCTTAGCCTACCCGCTCCATGCCACCCAGGCCAAACTGGGGGTGCTTGGTGACAGC
Organism: Nesoenas mayeri; assembly: GCF_963082525.1. Taxonomy (NCBI): domain Eukaryota; kingdom Metazoa; phylum Chordata; class Aves; order Columbiformes; family Columbidae; genus Nesoenas; species Nesoenas mayeri. Next base: position 212,000,818 of record NC_137541.1, read on the forward strand.
ATGTCCCCCCTAGCATGTCCCCTGTGTCCTCACCGTGGGGACCTCAGCACCGCGTCCCAGCTCCTGCCTTACACCCCAATCCTCACAGCCATCACCCCAGAACCGGCTTCTTGGTCCCCCCCTTATATCACACCCGGGAGGACATTCCGGCCCCCGCGGGGATCAGGTGACAGCAAAACCCCGTCACCCCGGTGGCATTTGAGCCGATGACGGGGCGGGGGTCACTCAGCACCCGTGACGGGCTGGCTGCGTTTCAGGGCTCTGGCGCAGCTTGGGGCGGGGGCTCAGAGCAAAATTTAAGGGGAGCAGCACCCAACAACACGGTCCTGCCCCTTTGGTGGGCGCTGGGACGTCAAAGATGGGGGATAAAACTGGATTTAAGCTAAACGTGCTCTGGGGAGGACGAGACGCAGCAAACGCTTGTCCAAGGGTTGGGAGGGAGAGCGGCACCCGGCGCTCCCCCCGTGGGGACATCGGGTCCCTCTGCAGCCGTAACTCATGTCAGGCACTTGCCGGGCCTGTTTACCAGCGGGATTTCCTCCGCGGGGTGTCGTGTGTCTGTAACGTGTCCCCCGAGCTCACGTGGAGCGGCTCCGCACCACAAACACCGCGCCGCCGAGGGGGAGGCAGCACGGGAGGCCAAGGGTGGTCTAGAAATCCCCCTTTTCCTCTGTTTTTCTTAAAACTCAGCCTGTTTCTACCTTGGAGCTCTCGAGCACATCCCTGTGACGTGCAGAAAAGCCTCCGCGTGAGTGCGCAAGAGGGATTTGGAGCTGGTTTGATGCCCTGAATCCACCTTTGCTCCGCGGATCGGGTTCCCCGTCTCCAGCCGCTTCCCAGCGTGTTTTCCTGGACCCCGCTCCACCGCCGACCTAAATAGGAACACGGGAGGAAGAAGCTGTTTATGTCGTGCCCCAGATAACTCAGGAGTCAACATTGTCACCTCCTCTGTCACCATGTTCCCTACAGCCCCCATTCCACTTGGGTTTTTTGGGATGTCACCAGAAGGAAACGCTTGTGCTGCTCCTGTTCTCACAGGGTGACACTTGGGATGGGGACACTCGGGATGGGGACACTCGGGACATTCATCTCCCAACCGTCAGCTGGGCAAGGGCACAAGAGATTTTACAGCCAGGACGTAACTCAATTTTCCATTTAGGATTTTCCCCTATGAAAAACCAAACCAGGGGTGGGAGGATAAAGAAAAAGGGGACGGTGACACTTTGGTCCCTTTTAAATCCTGAATTCCCAAGCGTGGTTTGAAAAGCAGCTCTAATTTGGAGCGTTCCTCACCTCCGAGAGTTGACTCGCCACCATCTGCACCATACGATATTCAATTACTTCTCAAAGCAGCGACCTTTGCGTGCGGCGCCGGTGTCACCTCCTGCCTGTCACCGGCGGCTCTTTGGGGACGGACTCTCGTCACCTGTTAACGAGCAGCTCGTGACCGGGCAGCGCGACCAGATGAGAAACAGGGTGGATTTTATTGAAACACAAACAGCGGTACAAAAACCAACCGAGCTGGGTTGGCGAGTCCGTTATCCAAAATGTACCCGACGTAAAAACATACAAAAATAATTTAGAATAGAAAAGGTCCATCTTTCTATTAAAACCCTTTTGTACACACATCAGTATTTTACAGTAGCCTCAGGTTGTATTTACACAAGCACCTCGGGCATGTATATTATGGAATCAGCAAATTACGCTTTCCAGGAATTATTATTTCCAAGGAATTCTTTTTCCTACCGGTTATTTCTGAAAAGCCGCGACAGGCGCGGGCTGGGAGCCGACAGTTCTCCGCTCGCCCCGCGACCACCAGTTCCTTGTGTTCTCCATCCTTCGCTTGAAGAAAAAGGAGCTGGATCCAAAGGGGATGATCCAAAGGGTTAATTAGAGAAACTCAAGGTGAATCATGGAGTATCCGGAGACCAAACAGTGACGAGTCTCATGGGGGACCTGCCCTCGCAAGACAGTCTCCACTCCCTTGGGTTGACCATCAGTCCCTCTAACGAGAAACCAACGAGGCAAATTTAAACACAATGAGAGGTTGAAACGTAAAGGTTCCACCTCGTTTTCCCCGGAGGACGCGGCATTTGTGGCGGCGTCTCAGCGATGTTGTTCCTTATGGGAGAGCTGAGCGGAGAAGATCCTGGCGATGCGTTGGGTTTCCTCTTGGGACAGACGGACGGCGGGCCGGGGTGGCGGGGGCCGGCGGTACGGGATGCCCCGCGGCGCGGAGCCGCTGCTGCCCTGCCAGAGGAGAAATAAACACATTAAAACTCAACCGGCTCTTCTCTGACCTTCCCAAGAGCGCGAGAAGCTGGATACATAAATCCCAAAATCCCTCATGATGTGTTTTCTGGCGCTCGCCGCTTCTCCTCGGAGCGGTTTTTCTCTTGTTCCATTCTGTTTAGAAAATGAAACTCAACGTGTTTGTTCTGACTGTTTAGAAAACCAATAATCTGTCATTAAATGGTGAAATATTTCCCTGCTCGATGTGATATCGGACACTGCGATGCTTTTCCCCAGTGCTGCAGAAAGCAAAAGATCAAAATCAGAAAGGTTTTCCAATGTCTATTCTCAGCTAAAATCTGATTTTATGAAGCCAAAAGAATTATAGCAGCGTATTCACCGGGCTCTGCCTCTCTGAATTGTTGGTTTTAATTATTATTTGTCGAACCTAAAAACCAAACCACCTCACGATGTAGAGGCTTCTACGCACCAAATCCAAACCTGCTGAAAAATCAGACGGGTCGGTCTCCATATCTGCAGGGACCCCTAAATAAAAACCACCGTTTAAATGATTTTAACACCATGCCGGTTTCCCTGAATCCTCCCAGATGTTACAGCAGCGCTAAAAATGGATAATTTCATCGTACAAAATAATTCCAAGCAGTTTGGAGAGCTGAGATCCGCCCTGGGCCGTTTGAGGACACGTCGCTCGATCGGGGTCAGATTCCGAAAGCCGATCCGCCGCTCCGACCTTTCACCCACATGGCTGGGCTGCTCCTCCGGCCTAGCCAGGCTCAGCTTTGCTGAGCACGCTCGCGGGGGAAATGTCTCTTGAGGTGAAACGAGAAATGGCACCGGGATCCCGTTCCTGCGTGTCCCCCATGTGTTATTTGGGGAGGGAAGTGGCTTGTTTAGGAATAAAAGGGTTTGGAGACTCCTTGGGTTTTGTCACCCGCACTTTGCAGGCACAGATGATGAGGATATTGAATATTTGCCCAGGGATGGCGTTGCTGGTGAAGACTCTGCTGGGAAATGGATCGAACCCACCCCTTGATTTCCACATCCTGTTTGCTGGAGCCAGGACAAAGCACAAGAGGCTTCATTACGACTTAATTTACCATCAGCGACAATTTTTGCGCCCAGAAAAGACCAAAAGAGGCCCCAACCACAGTTCCTGAAGGTGGATTTTTCCAATGCGCTGCCCCATCCTCCTCCTGCACGGCCAGATGTGGGAGACGGACGAATCGACGCTCACAAAGACGATGGTTTCATTTGCTGGCTCGTTAATAAAAAATACAATGAGGGTAAATTCCTAAATGCTAAACAGCTCCCGGTTTAATACGGCTAATCGTATAAATTATAAATCACCTCCCTTTGATCTGCTCGAGGTTGCGCAGTGAAGACAGGTCAGTATTTCTTTCCTTGCTGTTTTCTGGGCCAACTGGCTATAAAACACCCGAAATATTAATATTGGCTGGAGATGGGTGGTAACCAGCTTGGTTCCTCTGTACAGCAGTTCGTAGATACAAATATTCAAGGTGAAAGCTCAGAAGATGGGCAAAAAGCTCCTGGTCTTAGTGCGTCGAGTGGCGTTCGCTTCTCAACACCGGTTTGATGTATTTGCAAAGAATTGGTGCTTATTGCCCCATCCCTCGGCCCAGGAATTGTATTGAAAGGAAAGAAAAGAAGGAAATTCTGGCCCTTAAATCAAATCTGCTGGTCAAATTGCAGCTAAACGACCCCGTGCGGCTTCTCTGACACTAATATACCTAAAAAATATTGACCATGTGCATGTGAAACACTCGTAGGAACTCATTGCGATATGAAAGCAGAAGGAGATTTTCGCAACGGCTCTATGAATTCCCCAAATAATCTGTTTTATGTAGAAGCGGCCAAAATACCTCAATTTTCGCATCGCCGCGTCCGTTTGCGGCAACGCGCGGGTGTCGAGATTCACGTATCCATCCCGAAGACCCTCCTGACAAGGAATTTCCAGCTGTAGGAAAGGGCGAGCAGCTCTTGTTGTTGTTCTATATGCGCAGGCGTGAAGCAGAACGAGACAAGTTTAAAGACGCAATTACAGCTCGCACAGGTGAAATTACATTTGTGGGTTTAACTTCACCCTCGGTTTTGCGATACGGCTACAGGACAGAGCTACACTCCCATACCCACCTCTGCCTTAAGCCGTTTTTCTCTGAAATACACAAATTCCTTGCAATTGTAACATTTAGCAAGACATCCCAGCCTCAACGCTGCATTTTTATGATGCTCCTTTGATACGTCAAATGCGCGGTTTCGAACGGTCAAAGAATTTTAACCTTCTGCCTAGTTTGGAGTGCGAACATCCGAAATGTTGTATTTACACTGCTCCTCGCCTCCCAAAGAGGCTTTGGCAGCTCAGACTGTGTCGCAGCGCCTGTCCTGGGTTTTTCCCTCTGTCTTTGAGCCTACGCGGTCACAAATTCTGTGTATCTGATGCTCGGCCATGGAGAACACACATTTAATCAGAAAGATGGAAGACGACGCTTCGCTTCGTATAGATTGGGCAGGACACATGAACCGGGCGAGGATTATTTAATTGCTGGAGGGTTGAACAGACGGAGATGAGGTTCTCAGGGATGTGGGGTAGTGCTAGGGTTGGGTTAATGGTTGGACTCGATGATCTTGAGAGGTTTTTCCAACCAAAATGATTCCATGATTCTATGATTCTCACATCCGCAAGGCCTTGCAGCATGGGCCAAGTTTGTCTCCATATGCCACCAGCTCCTTTGACGCAACTTTCCGCTTCACCTTCTCACCATTTATTCATCATTTTGGCTGGGAAGACGGAGAAAATGGGGACGCAGGGCAGTCAGAGAGAAGCGTCAGGAACGCAGGAGAGAGGGAGCGAGAGGACACGGTTGATCTTCGCAGAGCGGCTCCAGTTTCATCCTCGCTGTCACGCTCGGTGTTTGCTGAGCTGTGCAGAAACCCAGATTTAGCAGCTGGTGTTCTTCAGGCTAATTAAGAACAAAACTATGAGAAAGCAGTTTTCCCGAAATCTATTTTACCATCGGCGTAAGCGAAAAATAAAATCAAACCCTTCTTGTTCTTCATTCTGGGTGTTTGACGCCGGGTGAACATCACAAAGCACAAGCGAGTCCTGTCTCTACAATTAGCTGTTGCTAATCCTGGAACTAAATTGGTTTAAGGTCAGCTAGATCCAAATAGTTTTGGATTTTAGATTGCTAATATTCTCCCTAATTATTAATGACTTTCAGGAGTGTGGTTCTTCGTATTGCAGAGAGAGGGAATTCAAGGGAAGCTGGTATTAATATTAAACCATAGGTCTGAGTGATGATTTGCGGATGCACAGAAGGACACGGGGTTTCCAGAGGAAAAACAGGAGCGAATTAAGAAGAATTGGAAGGAGATTCCAAAGGAGAAACACACCTGAGATTCTGCTTCGGGCTTCGTCCAAAATATTTAGACACAGCATGAGAAGTGGGCTTAATGTGTGCTAAGACACACTGCGCTCTGGGCTTTATAATCAAGATATCTTAAGATCCTTGTATGGCCAAGATTCTTCTGACTGAGATCTGGACTTTCATCAGGAAAATGTCTCAAGGGCTTTAGGCAAAGATAATATTATGTAAATCAGAAAAAAACATCATTTTTCCAACACAAACCAGTGAAAATTAAGCCATTTTACCTGAGCTGTAAACACATTTATTAATTGCAAGTGGTTTCCATTACTTCAGAGCTATTAGATCCTGCCTGTTGCTGCTCTGGTTAATCAAGGAAAGTGTTTCCAATTACATAAATGTTCCTTGGAGCGTTTGTTTCATAGGTCACAAGGAGGGGGACCGAGGGATTATCTTTTCTGGGAGCAGTAAACAGTCCAGATCTGCATCAACATTCCCAGCAAAGCTGCGGCTGGAAAAAGAAGAGTATTTATACCTCAAAATAACTGAGCCACGAACCTCTTGCAGTAAATAGAAGTTTTTATGTGCATAAACGCCTATGAAACAGCAAAACTTTCCTGTAGGAGGGACAATATTCCGCTATTCCCTCCGTCGAAGAAGTTACTTGATACCTCTCAGGAAGAAACTGTCTTGCTGCAAACTCCCTGATTTCATCCTGATCTAAAAAGACATAAATTGGAGTCATAATTACACGATACAGCTTGAGTCCTCAAAATTAGGCACCTTACCTCACATTAAAGCACAAAGAAGAGTGTAGCGAGCACAGGCCACTTCTACTGACCCCAGGTGAGAAAAGCAGCATTCACAACCATATATAGACAGATTGATTAACAGAAATGCATAAATATCAACAATGACACAGCTGCGAACGCTGAAAATTATTCTCAGAGGGAAGAGGTAGCAGAAAGGTTCTTCTTGACTTGATTTGGAAGTTATCACCTCTAATCTGAGGACTTTTGGTCCTGCTTTCATGGACTCTGCTAAGCTTGGACAGGAAGGAAAGGAGTCCCCTACTTACTTGCAGCGTTGTGGAAGGATGAGAAGAAACGCTGAGCAGCCGCATGGAGGTTTCCATCTGCTGGGGCGAAAGGAAGAAGTTGGGAACAACGACGGCGTCGGATCTGAGCAGAATTGTTAAGGAAAAACCTTTGGCAACATGTATCATAGAATCATTTTGGTTGGAAAAGCCCCTCAAGATCAAGTCCAACTGTTAACCCAGCCCTGGCACTGCTCCATGTCCCTGAGAACCATCTATGTGTGTTTCCAACCACTCCAGGTATGGTGACTCCAGCACTGCCCTGGGCAGCCTGTTCCAATGCCCCACAGCCCTTTGGGGAAGAAATTGTTCCAAAATCCAGGCTGAACCCCCCAGGTCCCTCAGCCGCTCCCATCACACTTGTGCTCCAGCCCTTTTCCCTTCTCTCCACTCGCTCCAGCACCTCAAGGCCTTTCTTGGCGTGAGGGGCCCAAAACTGCCCCCAGGATTTGAGGTTTGGCCTCCCCAGTATCCAGCACAGGAGCTGTAGATGTGAAATAATCCTCCCTGTAACAGCTGTAAATCTCATTTATTTTAATCAATATTCTACGGTTCCGAACACTTGGTTCTCTCACTTGGTCTCAGGGGACACCAATCTGCTTTATAGTAACACCTCATGTATTTGTACAGTACTTCACCCTGCAAAAATTCCAACACAACTTAATGAAACTGAAGGAAAGATTTGAGATCCGTGCAAGAAATGCGGGAAAGTGTTTAAAATGCAAAATAAACTGTGTTTCTTTTAATACACAAGGCACACAAGAACTATGGTAGTGCCCAAATGGGGAAAAACTGCAAGAAAACACATTGAAACTATGCAAAATAAATAACTCTCATAGATCACAGGATATATTTGTTAGAAATAGTACAGTCATGACAACACTGTGTGAAACACAACGTAACAGGCTCTTCCAACACCTTCCCAGGCCACCAATTCTAGCCTCATATCCCAGGGAAAAGCTGCACGCAGGGATTTTCTCTCTCATGAGGCTCTAAGGAAGAAATAAGACACGCTCCTTGAATACAACAGGTGTTTAAGAAATGAAGGATACGAAGCAATTTTCGCTTTGACAGACTCTTTTGGTGCTTCCAGTGAGTCTTCGCTGCTGTCATCAGAAAAGCTTTCGGTGTTTCCTCCCCATCCTGCCGTCGTAACACAGATCTCATCAGAACCCCTTTCTTCCTCGTCTTTATGATCTTTATTTACAACCTCACCTTTTTCCTCTTTTTCTGTGGTTTTTGGATCTGCTGGAAATCCCATCAGTTCTTCAGAGACTGCACGAAACTCGACGTTTTGGTCTATAGATGTAGCATTAAATGCCCTGTCACAGTCACAACTTCCATTTTCTGGTTCTGTGCCACTGTTCAAGCTCTGAAAACCTTCCGCTCCTGCCCAAGGACTTTCCTCGCCTGTGTGGAGGCCAACGCATGGGCTGAGGGTGGTGACAACGCTTTGGTTGTCACCTTGTGACGCGCTGGAGAAGCTGCTCCGTCTGCTGCCTCCTCTTCTCAAGCATTCGATACCCACCGAGCGCTGATGTCCAGGCCCCAAATCTACGAGCTGCCGCTCAGGACCGGTCTCCTCTTCAGACACTACACTGGACCAGGGACTAGTTTTGTCCGTGATGGTCGTTATTTCGTTCAGAGTCCGTGGTTCTATAATATCTTCTTCATATTCTTCTTCGCTGTGTGAAAAAGCACCTTCGTCTTCCTGGACGAGGCCCGTTGACAAAGGACACTCGTCTTTGAGGACAGCTGGGTCTAGAAATTCACGCAACATGTGTCTCTCAAACACGGATCTCCCAGAAGAGCGCGGTGGCCGCGTGTTGCTGCAAACGCTGGCCGAGTCCCGCTCAGATTGGCCTTGACATTCTTCACTTGTGGCTTCTTCATCCTTCTGGTCGGGTACACGCGTAGCATCCAGCTTTCTGCTGCTGTCTTGAGGCACGTTGGAAGACTCTTTAGTATTTTTAGTTATAATCTGTAAGTCTGATTAACAGAGAAGAGCATTGGTAAATGCACGGAGCAATAGTTCATCTTGGATCTGAATTATGTGGGCTTTCTGCAGTAAAATATATATGAAGAATGGTTAGGAGTTAAACCTGCGCCTGACCACATTCCGCTCTCTTTACCACTGACAAGGCCAAGAGAAGGACAGAAATGTTAAAGGAAAAAAGTAAAAAGGAGAAGTTCAGGATGAAATCACTGGGAAATAACTAGAAATACCCACTGGACAGTGAAAAGACTCTGATATACAGAGTACATCTAAACAAATGGGAAAAAGAACTGTTGCTTGGAGTGGTTCAAACCAGTTTGGAAGGTTCAGACCACACAAACAATGTAGAGAGGAAAGATGGATAATCTATCCCACCACCTCTTCCTCTCACGCTTCCCCAGTTTTATTGGAGGGGCCCAGAAGACACAGTTGCTACTGATATTCTCCAGCTTTCAGTTCAATTCACCAACTCGAATCGAACAAGAGATGACTGTTAATTAAATATTTGTAAAACGGAAATTCACTCGGGACTAACGCTCAGTTGTGGCGGTAAAATTATCAAGCCTGGAAACAAGGAGCTGGTTGCGTTCCCAACACAGGCTCTGAAAAAGAGGCGATTGGATTAGAACATTAATAAAATCTCTGCAAACCCCCAAACTCCTGGGGATTTTACAGATTCTTTTTAATGACTCAGCAAAACTCCTGGTCATTTTGCAGCTCTCTGATATGAGATTGGAGCAGCACTAACAGTGAAGCCAACAGTAATTAACAGCAATTAGCGAGCAGGGTAGCACTGAGGGGAAGAGTGGTGACAACGGGGCTGTTAGAAACCCCACAGTGAAAAATACAGATTTAAAAACAAGGTGTGGGCAGAGATACAGTTTCCGTCGCTGCTGTGTCATGCCCATCCTTACTGAGGATGTCGATCCATGTCCAACAGCGGTAACGATGGGGAAAATTAATTAAAGAGGAAATGGACTGGATGTGATAAACAGAAAAGCTGCTGCTTACTAAGAACTTTGTCTTACCTACCCAAAATAGCTTTATTTGAGCTATGCGTGGTAGAGCATAAATATCACCTGAAACCACAGATGTGCCAATTCATATTGGCAGAGAACCCCAAACTCAGCTCAGTACCGTTCTGGGGATTTCTGTTCTGCAAAAACATGGCCTCACCAAGGAGAAGTCGTGCTTGACCAACATCACTGACTTTTATGAGGACATAACAAGATGGATGGATGATGGCAGAGCGGTGGACGTGATCTACCTTGACTTGAGTGAGGCATTTGGCACAGTGTCCCACAGCATCCTCACAGCTGAACTGAGGGAGTGCGGTCTGGATGATCGGGGAGTGAGGTGACTGTGAACTGGCTGAAGGGAAGAAGCCAGAGAGTCGTGGTCAATGGGGCAGAGTCCAGTTGAGGCCTGGATCTAGTGCAGTGCCTCAGGGGCAGTGCTGGGGCCGCTGTTATTCAATATATTCATCAATGACTTGGATGAGGGAATAGAGTGACTGTCAGCAAGTTTGCTGGTGACACCAAGCTGGGAGGAGTGGCTGACACGCCAGAGGCTGTGCTGCCATCAGAGACCTGGACAGGCTGAGAGCTGGGCGAGGAGGAATGTAATGAACTAGAACAAGGGCAAGTGTAGAGTCTTGAATCTGGGCAGGAACAACCCCAGGTTCCAGTGTAAGTTGGGGAATGAGCTGTTGGAGAGCAGTGTAGGGGAAAGGGAGCTGGGGGTCCTGGGGACAGCAGGGTGAGCATGAGCCAGCACTGGGCCCTTGTGGCCAGGAAGCCAATGGTACCTGGGATGGATGAGAAGGGGGTGGTCAGTAGGTCAGAGAGGTTCTCCTGCCCCTCTGCTCTGCCCTGGGGAGACCACACCTGGAATCTTGTGTCCAGTTGTGGCCCCTCAGTTCCAGCAGGACAGGGAACTGCTGCAGAGAGTCCAGCGCAGCCACCAAGATGCTGCAGGGAGTGGAGCATCTCCCGTGTGAGGAAAGGCTGAGGGAGCTGGGGCTCTGGAGCTGGACAAGAGGACACTGAGGGGGGACTCATTCATGGGGATCAATACGGAAAGGATGAGCGTCAGGAGGATGGAGCCAGGCTCTTCTCAGTGAACAACCAATGATAGGACAAGGGGCAATGGGTACAAACTGGAACACAGGAGGTTCTCCTTAAATTTGAGAAGAAACTTGTTCGTGGTGAGGGTGGCAGAGCCTGGCCCAGGCTGCCCAGGGGGGTTGTGGAGTCTCTTTCTGTGCAGATATTCCAACCCGCCTGGACACCTTCCTGTGTAACCTTATCTGGGTGTTCCTGCTCCATGGGGGGATTGCACTGGATGAGCTTTCCAGGTCCCTTTCAATCCCTGACACTCTGTGATTCTGTGAAAAACTCTCATTTTCTACTGAACAGATGTGGAAATTCAAATTGAATTTAGGCAGTTCTGAGAGGGTCTTAACTCCCACCTAATCTTCTGTCTTCATGTTTCAGTTCAACGCTCTTTCCAACAGGAGTTTGAAGGTTCTCCCAACACGTGCTCACCCTCAACACCAGCAACTGGTCCCAGTTATTTTAAGAAATTTTAAGCAATTCAAAGCATCTTCTGACCAAAAAAAGAACATCTAAACCAAGCGACAACTCACCATTGATGAGGCTGCTGACCTGAGACACCAGCTGACTAGATTTTTCCAAAAGATGGTGCGAATTGGGATCTACTTCTCGGCTCATTGAGCTGCGATGATCGTTCTGCTCCCCGGGACTCGGTTTGGACGTGTCACCGTCACCAAAGTCAGGAAAAGACCTGGTCAGCTTCTGGTTGAAATATCTTTGAACCTCATCCAGCTCGCTCAAGTTCTTTCTGTAAGCAGTAAGTGAGAAATTTGGTAAGAGGAAAAAGATACAAAGAAATGGTAATAGACTGGTTCTATTTGTATCCCTGCAGACAGCAGTGCGTAAATATGCAAACAGGAGATTAAGGGTTAAATAGGTAAGTGTTAAGCAAGAGAATAACACTCAAGAACAAATGTTGAATTATTTACAAAGCTTAGGATGGAACTGAAAAATAAAGCTAGTTTTAAATGAATTTAATTGAAGGAACTGGATTTAAGATGACCTTCCAATAGAAATCATAAAGGCAAGAATATTCATTGACTCTATCACTGAGCTTGATTAAAATCTGAGGATTTCTACCCGCTTGAGATCTAAGGATTTTTATGATATATTCCTTGTGGTAGCAGGGGAAGAGACGGAGTGACTCCAAGTCTCTTTCAGTCCTATATTCCTACAGACAATGCATAGTCTTCTCTATAAGTTTATGCCTGGTTTCAAGCTAGAATCTAGTCCAAAAAAGTGCTTCCAAGGACATCTTGCTAGGAAAATGCTTCCAGGCTTGTTTTTGTATCACAGAGTCATTTTGGTTGGAAAAGACCCTTTCACTTCCTTTCAAACTGACGCAAGAATTCTTCAGTTTCCAGCTCTGCTTTGCGAAGCTCAGGCTTTGAATGGCTTGGTTGTTTCTAGTCCAGCTTTACCTGAGCGCAGTGAGCAGAGCAGCGCGTGACGAGAATGACGCCGAGTCCGTGTTGGCCGCCCGCTGCGCGTTCCCCTCCGCTCGCTGCAGGGACTCGTGGAACCTGCGCACGTTCTGCACGTGCTCCTCGTGACGGAGCGCGGGGGATCCGGAGGGACTCGTTCTGCTCCAAACGGGCCTGCGTTTGACAGCAAAAACCCGTTTAAATCTCGAACTGTGACAAGTCTGCCAACTAAGAACATCCAACGTCTTCAAGTGCATTGAAGAGCCACCAGGGGATGAAAGTAGTTCTTATAAATCACAGAATCACAGAATGTTAGGGATTGGAAGGGATGTCAAAAGATCATCTAGTCTAATCCTCGTGACACTCACTCTTTAGATATCTGTCAACATGAATGAGTCCCCCCTCAGTGTCCTCTTGTCCAGCTCCAGAGCCCCAGCTCCCTCAGCCTTTCCTCACACGGGAGATGCTCCACTCCCTGCAGCATCTTGGTGGCTGCGCTGGACTCTCTCCAGCAGTTCCCTGTCCTGCTGGAACTCAGGGGCCACAGCTGGACACAAGATTCCAGGTGTGGTCTCCCCAGGGCAGAGCAGAGGGGCAGGAGAACCTCTCTGACCTACTGACCACCCCCTTCTAACCCACCCCAGGTACCATTGGCTTCCTGGCCACAAGGGCCCAGTGCTGGCTCATGCTCACCCTGCTGTCCCCAGGACCCCCAGCTCCCTTTCCCCTACACTGCTCTCTAATAGGTCATTCCCCAACTTACACTGGAACCTGGAGTTGTTCCTGCCCAGATTCAAGACTCTACACTTGCCCTTGTTCTAGTTCATTACATTTCTCCCCGCCCAACTCTCAGCCTGTCCCGGTCTCTGATGGCAGCACAGCCTCTGGCGTGTCAGCCACTCCTCCCAGCTTGGTGTCACCAGCAAACTTGCTGACAGTCACTCTATTCCCTCGTCCAAATCACTGATGAATATATTGAATAACAGCGGCCCCAGCACTGCCCCTGAGGCACTGCACTAGATCCAGGCCTCAACTGGACTCTGCCCCATTGACCACGACTCTCTGGCTTCTTCCCTTCAGCCAGTTCACAGTCACCTCACTACCCGGTCTAAATGCAGCATTTATTGTTGCAAATTTACACTAAAATAAACTGCAACTACCCTTTCTGCACCAGTTAATAGTGTGGCTGGCAGGGAATTTGCAATGACAGAACGGTGGCCCACGGTCCCTCTGAACTTCAGACACATGCAGGAAAATAACATCTCTATACGCTAAATAAACAAACCACCAATAAAAATTCCCTCTCACATAAATATATAAACATTAGTGGTTGTTTTAAGGGACAGAAAGCAGGAAATCTGACAGTCCTAGTCCTGGAATGTGCAATATTATGGCATTTTACAACCTGTCACTCATGGACAGGAGTTATGGCAAAATGAAGTGGATATATCGATAATACCCTATTCTAACTTCAACTTATCCTTATTAAAAATAAATCCAAATACAAACACAACCTTTATTCTTATAAAGGCCTGGAAGAAATATTTGCCAGTTTTAGAAGGGTGTTAATGAAACAAATCAGGAAACAACAGCGAGAAGAAAAAGAACATCTGGGTTTTGTAGAAAGGAACCTGCCCCAGGATTTCTGTCTCCTGGGCCTTCACCTCACTGGTAAAGGGAATTTGGTTTAATATTTAAGACCAAAACCAGAGAAAGGCCTTGGAAAGGGCTCATTATTTTTTCAGTAGAGTCAACAGATAGATCTCTGAGCCCTGAAAGAAGCAAAATGATCGATAACCAGCTGACTTACCAATAAATAAATCAAAATAATTATCAATAACCAGCAGACTTACCGCTCATGAGTAGCAACACTGATTTCCTTTGATGATGTATTCACCATCTGCTTGGAAAAGCTTGTAGCGTTACTGGGAAATGTTGGAAAGCTGGGCTTAACCTAGAATAAATAAAGAACAATGCACATGAACCTTCCTCGGCAAGAAAATAGAGAAATTCAAGTAATATTTTGTGAGCTAGCGAACGAAATGCAAAGTTCTTTAAATAGCTTTAAATTTGCAAAGGATTTTGCAGCACTGAGCCAAAGTACCGTATCGCAACACTCTTATTTCAGAAGTGTTTGTTAATTCCCCTCACGCTTCCAAAGAACGATGGAAAGTAGGATATAGAGGCTCCATTATGCATAACTGGGAAGGCTAGAGAATAAAACACACACAAGAAATGGCAGATCTTCCAGAAAAATAGATTTCTGCCCAATTAAAAATGTCCTAACCAATGCAATGAATTTACAGTATCTTTTCAGGCATCCAAAGCACCAAACAGAACAATGTCAAACCACAAAACCACAGAATATTGTCCTAATAATTAAAAAAAACCCCAAATATCCATGAAGCAACAAGAGAGCGAAGCCACTGGAGATGAGCGCTGGAATTAGCGCTGGAAACACCCGGCTGAATTAACCAGGAATTAAATGTTCCCAGTGCGTTTACACAAACCGATATATGACAGCACCGCGGATTCGCTCACGATTTCAGAAACACTGATCATTCGGAATCTAATCGGATATCACACCAGAGGAAACTGAAGAACGTACTGAAGGACTCGGTGGCCGGGTCCGGATCCTCGCCTGCTTTTCTTCTTTCAGATGATTTAGGTTTTGAAGGGGGGAAATGGCTACTTTGATCTGCCCCCGGCACTGCCCGCTGAAATCCGTGATGTTGTACCAGCCGCACACAAGTTGGAAGCCGGAGAGAAGAGGAGAAAGGTCCACGGAGGCGAATCCAATCACTCGCTCGCTCTCTGGGGAAGAAGATGAGAAAATACGCATTAATTGAAACTTCATGTCAAGGAAACGCCTTCAGGAATGCTAAAAATCAGCCATACAGCCCTTGAAATATGTTGAGAGTTTACAGGGGAAGGCGCCTTCTAAAACTCAGTGATTTAAAAGGTGAAAACTCTCATGAAGAAAAGAGTGGAATAAAAAGAACGTGGAGGAAACAGAAAATCGAGCTAAAGACAAAAGGAACGTGACTTCAATCCTGGTTGTTAACATAGAACGTGTTTCGAACTAAGAGAGCTCTGGTGTCTGATTGAGAAGCAGGAAAAAGTAATTGAAGTCATTAAATCAGCTTCTTCCCAAGGGATTTGCCAAGAAAAGCTGTTGGGAACTTGAACACCTACATTGGTAATAATTTGCAGCAGGGTGAGGGTCTTGCTGTGGGTATAAGACATGAGGGTGACATGCAATACTTCATCAGAATTAATTACATGAGCATTATAATAAAGGGGAAAATATTCAGTTAGAAATAAGAAACAATCACAGACTTGAAAAACAACCTGATGGCCAATTTGGGGACCTCAGCAAACAAATTCTGCCTCTGGAATTGTATTTTCATTGCAGAAACTTCCGTTACTTGCATTTTCATGTTGCTAAAACATTAAAAATAGCTGATTTGTCATGACACTGTCACATTTTTTGGGCGAATTTGTCTTTTCTGTCTTGCAAATATTATTTGGATGATCTTAGAGGTTTTACTCAGCTAAAAACGTCCCTGTGGAGACAATGAGACCAGGGCAGGGAGAGGGGACAGCAGGAGAATCACAATCCAGAGAAAGGCTGAGTTACACACAGCTTCTTTTTGAAGCAAAAACCATAAAGCTCAACATTAATATGTAAAAAGAAGGAAAAAACCTCATTATTTTAAAGATCATACCCTAGCAGTTTGAATTGATGAAGTAGAGCTGCCTTCCCCATAAAAAACAGGTGGTTTTTGCGCTTGCTCGGTACAAATTAAACATCAGAGGATCTGGGTTACGAAACAAACAAGCAAGTTCAATAAAATGCTTACAAAATGCTTCTCTGTTTGGTTTGAAACCCAACTCACCCAGTGAATGTTAAGGGTGGATAAAGGAGAAATTGTTAAAATAGATCCAAGGTGCTACAAAAATATTTGATTATGAGCAGCTTACTGAATAGAATTTACTTTATTTGTATTAAATATAAGGGAAAGGATGCAGAAAATACCCAATACCGCAGGACAAACTTTACCTGCTTTATGCCACACTTTGAAGACCAAGGTTTGCTGTGGATCCAGCAGAAGCTCTTTGGATAATCTGCTCAGAGCAAAAAATGGGAATATTTTAGGCAAAGGTGAAAAAAGAACGAGTCGAAATCAAAAGAAAATTGAAGCGTCAAACGTAGAACAGCTTTTAAGCTGCTTGAAGTCGTTCAGAAATGACTCTGTGAGAAATGCAGCTGTGATTCATGCTAAGATGTTTAATGTTTACAGATATAACCAAATGAGGCACAGGCTCTGAACCTGGAAAAGGAAAAGGTGGTTAAGTTCTATGTAAAAAGTTATGAAACTTGTTTATGAAGTTATACTGGTAGAGGGAACTAACAATTTAAGTGTTAACCAGCCACATAATAAGGACCTACTAACGAACTAACACTTTAAGCCACATAATATCTAGTTTAGAGCTGTATGTAACCAATTGTGTTAAGAAAAACACCCAGAACCTCCTGGAATGCTGAGATAAGAAGTTTTACAGCACCAGCTGTAACCTTGAGGAGACAAGATAGCCAAGATTGACACCAAAAAGGGGGCGCATGTCTGATTTCGGTCAACTTTGCAGCTTGGGTTCCAGCCAGTTCATCGTAATGAGCCAAAGGTACAAAGGTCACTGTGACGAAGCTGAAGGAGCTTCATCCAAAGACCCCCAAAGACCCCTCCTCAAAACCACCAAGTGACACTGCGCAGGCGCAACACGGGAGGGTCAAGGAGGAGACTATGGAAATGAGTATCTGAGACTCATTTTAATAAGAAGCGGGGAAAGGTTATGAATATGTAGAGGTGTTCCTGGGGTCATTATGAATATGTAACACCTTACTGTATTTAAGCACACTTCTTATTGTTAAAAGGTGTGCGTGTTGGGCGGAGCGAATCCCCTGCGCACCCAGCGCTGTTTTGCTTATGCTCTAATGAACACGTGTTTAAAGAATACAATCAAGGAATTGGATTAAATGTTGGTTATCCATAGAAAAAGCGTAAGTTATTTATTTCTACTCCGAGCACAGTCTCTGAAATAAAACTTTCAAACTTCAGCTACCAGAGTCTTTTAATGGTTTAATCTTCAGATTATCAATCCTTGAAAGGCAAAAAGCCAACTGGGCCGTCTGGCAGAAAATCCCGCAGAATATATTTAGAAAAGACTTTTGGCTGCTGCTTTGGAATGAATTTAAAATCTGGTCTAGAAAGACTAGAGAAGCCAAAAGATTGCAAAAATGGCTTTATTGCTGAATATTACCACGTGGGACTTGATCTGCTGAGGCTCCTTGGAGCCATCGATTCATCTGCTCTAATTGAATTTAATTTAAATATCTAAACCTGAGCTACGGCGCTACAGAATTTTGTCAGAAATAGGCATCCTTAGGGGATTTTGTCCTAAATTTGGGCTCTAACACAGGCGAAGTGATTGTTTGGAGGTGCCTGTAAACCGAATTTCAAGAGGTGAATCCAAACTTAGAGCTCAGGGCATCATTTCTAAGTATAAACCACAGCAAAATACACAGAAAATGCCAATAAACTGGATCAAGGCCTTGCCAAGAGTCATTTAAAAAGCAGCAGTTCCTTCGGCTCGACGGGGAAACTAAAAATGAGTGGAAATAGAGCGACGCACCAAGGTTTTAAGCCAGAATAAACACAGCCAAGGTTCAGCATAGATCATGTTTGCTTGAAGACCAAGTCTTCTTAAACAACTTTTCACCCAATATGAGGACGCGGCGATTGTAAAAGATGGAAATAAAGCATTTTTAGCCGAGAGTACACACCTTCTAAGTAGAAAAGCACCTCCCCAAACTTGATATTGGGTATTTTTCAGATCCAAAGCGTGTCTAGATGAATTCACCACGTCGCTTACCTTGCTTGTTGTTGAAAGTCCCAGACGGGTGAGTCTGTATTTTCTACTATCGAAGTGGTTATTGGAGCGTCTGCGCCAGCGACGGCGAACGAGACGCAGCTACTGGGGGCTGTGACTTCACGGTCCGTCAAAGGACTCCCTAAAATTATACAGAATTAAACCCAGATGTTATTAAACATTAAAAAAAATAAATTGGAAGGCAGTTGGGCAATTTAAAAGAGAGAATTAACAAAGAGGTGGCCGAGGTGAAGGGCAGAGCACCTGATGTGTTTTTAAAGAGCTTCATTCACAGAATCCCAGAGTGTCAGGGGTTGGAAGGGACCTGGAAAGCTCATCCAGTGCAGTCCCCCCATGGAGCAGGAACACCCAGATGAGGTTACACAGGAAGGTGTCCAGCAAAATACCTGGACACAATATTCCAGGTGTGGTCTCCCCAGGGCAGAGTAGATGGGAAGGAGAACCTGCTTGACCTACTAACCACCCCCTTCTAATCCACCCCCAGGTACCATTGGCCTTCCTGGCCACAAGGGCCCAGTGCTGGCTCATGCTCATCCTGCTCACGGTCATCACTTTGAACAGATTAATTTCCAGACTGCAACTTGAAGGAAAACCCAAAAGGCTCCAAAAACCTGCAAATTTACCAAGCGGGTTCCATTGCTGCACAGCAAGAACCAAACGGTGCCTGCTAGGAAGGAATGTTTTTGTACGTTAAAGTGAATTTAGAAGCAAAGGGCAATTCTTTGGTGACCCCCAGCATAGTGATTAGGCAGCAAACTGTAATTTTGGTGGCTCTGCAGGGTGGGAAATGCTGTGTCAGGCCTGGGTGAGCTCAGATTACTCTGTCCTTATGCTGCCCTTCCTCACCACTGCGGCTGGCGGGCCCCAGATAACACAAATAAACCGGCTTTACAACCGGATTATACGCTAAAAATGCTAATTTGCAAGAGTCTTTTGAGACACGAGCATCCTGGGGTTGCGTTATTCAGATAATGCTTAACTTCAGAATTCAGCCGTCATCTCTAAGAGTGAACATTAT
Source organism: Nesoenas mayeri (assembly GCF_963082525.1). Taxonomy (NCBI): domain Eukaryota; kingdom Metazoa; phylum Chordata; class Aves; order Columbiformes; family Columbidae; genus Nesoenas; species Nesoenas mayeri. Next base: position 212,020,054 of record NC_137541.1, read on the forward strand.
TTCTATTTTGGAGTTAATTAACAGCGATAGGCTGAGTGGTTTAAGCTCCTGTGCTTACACAACGACATGATGCTCTCGGGGTTGCAACGGTACAAAAGTCATCGCATCCATTCGCTGTGCTGGAGTAAGTTTAAAGGTTGGTTTTTAAATTGCTCCATGCAGCAGCTGTTACGGATAGATCGCAGAAAATAACATAAAGAAAAAAAAAGAATGAAAAAATAGGGGTGTGGGGGTACCTTTTAAACTCAGATGCATTGCTCTTTCCACAAGGATATTGACAGCAACTGTGTTTTCCAGAAATATCACGTCATCTTCTTGTGGTTTGTCACCGGTGATTTCTGGACTCACGATATCCAGTTTTTGAGTGGGATTTTCAGGGATTTTCAGGCTCGGCTCAGGGGATTTCTCTGTGCTTTCCTCTTCGGTGTTGCTGTATTCCTCAGCACAGGGAATTCTGCTGGGTGGAGCGGCAGAAGTGGAAGACAGGACGATGTGAACCCGCACGGCCGCTCCTGCGAGGTCAGCAGCGTTGCATCTGAACAGCGGATAAACCCCTGCAAGAGAGTTCACCAAAAAACAGCTCGACAAGCCAAAGAAAAACTCTGATTTTGGCAAACAGCTGGTACAGTTCATTAGGGTAAAGATCTCACATCAGACCGGCAGAATGCGTTTTAATTTTCAATGTCATTTCTATGTAAGGTATCACTCAGCGTACCGGTAGAAGTATCAACTTATAAAGGTTAAAAACAAGTGATAAATCCCCCAAATTGGGTGCACATTCACTTTCCCACTGGCAGCTCAGATTATGATTTTAAAGCATGCCAACTTCCTGAGTCCTGGCAATAAGCGTCTCTGAATAATTTTATCTACATGTAAGGAGAACACAACATATTCACAGCATAAAAATGTGGTTTAACTCTTGTTCCTCAAAAGAAGAGCCAATGACCTGTCACAAATCTCCCTGCAAGCTGCTGGCTGATGGATTCCATTCCACATCTCAAATTCTGGGGGTAGTTTTGGGTCCCTCACGCCAAGAAAGGCCTTGAGGTGCTGGAGCGAGTGGAGAGAAGGGAACGGAGCTGGTGAGGGGCTGGAGCACAAGTGTGATGGGAGCGGCTGAGGGACCTGGGGGGTTCAGCTGGAGAACAGGAGCTGAGGGGAGACCTTCTGATCTCTGACCTGCCTGAAAGGAGCTTGGAGCCAGGGGGGTCGGGCTCTGCTCCCCAGGAACAAGCGCCAGGAGCAGAGGAAACGGCCTCAAGTTGCGCCAGGGGAGGTTGAGGTTGGATGTGGGGAACAATTTCTTCCCCAAAGGGCTGTGGGGCATTGGAACAGGCTGCCCAGGGCAGTGCTGGAGTCACCATCCCTGGAGGGTTGGACAGACAGACATGAGGTTCTCAGGACATGGGGCAGTGCTGGGGGTGTGGGAACGGTTGGACTTGATGATCTTCAGCGTATTTTCCAAACAAAATGATTCTATGTAGATGACAGAAGCCCAAGTAATCGAATAAAGCAGAAGTTTCCACGACCTTAGCGCTCAGTCCTTCACGCTCAACGTCCTTGAGAGACCTTACTCTTGCTGCTTCTCACTCTGAGTAATTCTGAAGAACCATTCCCCCTCAATCCACGTAGGCTAATTGCTCTCCCTATTACTGATCATTACCGCCAATTTTTCACCCATTTAAACTTGCTAAGGTTTCAATTCTGAGCCGCAAGCATTTTAATCTTGTTTATCTTCAGTGCAAGAAGGAGTTGAGTGTGTGTTGCATACAGGACAAAAAAAAGCTGTAAATATTTTGCTTGGAGTGACTCGAGAAGTAACCAAATTAAAAAAGATTAATGAAGAGGAATGAAACACGGTGATTATTTTTAGGAACTTACCACTCACACTAAGTGTTGTCCTTGAGCTCTCTGCTAACGCCGCCAGGTCAACGTAGGCAGATCCAATCAGACGATCTGTATCGAGCGGTCTTTCCACATCATTTTCTTTTCCGTAAGCCCACCACACCTGGATTTCTAATTTCTCCTCCCTGAAGAACCACAGCAGCCCCTGGCTCCTTCTGAGCATCACTCTGTTCAGTGTCTTAAAGCTCACCGTGACATTCTTGGCGTCCTCACTCAGTTTTGGCCTCCTGAGCAAAGTCCACGTGGCTTCTTGATTATACAGCTTGTACCTGAGGTAGCAATAAGTGTTTTTATTCAGGTGTGTCTGGCCCGCGAGCAGGACACAGTGAACTGGCAGCCAGACTCTTGGCGTTGAGATGGTGACAGTGGCTGGGCTGTCGCTCTGCTCCCATTCCTCGCTGTCATCCGCGCTGTCTTCACGGTCCTCGCTGCTCCATTCTAAAAGCTTCGCGGCCTCCAAAACGCGTTCTCTGTCGTCCTGATGAGCAAAGGTGACAGAAAGTTCCAGCCCCCCCACAACGGCCTGTGTGACATTGGTGCAGTGCGAGGGCGTTAAATCTTCAGACAGGATCACCGGGTACCAGCCTGTAATACCTTCAGGAGAAATAAAATCATAATTAGACTTAGCCAACCTTTTAAAAACATCTGTAAAGAGTTTTCCGCTCTCTGGTCATTAATCAAGGACCGGTGCTTGAAGTGGTTATTTCTTGCGAAAGATGGGAATTTGTCCAATCATTTCTAACCCGAAAAGCAGCAAATCGTTAGACCTCAGAACACCTTGGTGGTAGTTCTGATCCAAAAGGCATTTTACTTTCTATTTCATTAATGACACGCATTTCATACCAAAATTATATCCTGTGAGTCTCCAATTACAAAATTAGGCTCTTTTTTTGTTGTTTTTCTTCCTCTCTTGCCATTAAAAATAAACCCAAAGCTTCATGGTGGAGAAAAAGATCATTAGACTGAGATTAAAGCAGAAATAACCAAGAAGATAATGCAAGTGTTTTAATCGTGAGACAGTATCATCACAAGCTAACACTGGATATTTTACATTTAATTAAAACAAAGGTTAATTCATTTGCTTTCTGACCTATCTAAGCCTTCGTTTGCAGCTTTGAGGTCTCAAAAGCAAAAACTGAACGCTGTTACTCTACTAAAGTAGAAAATAAATGGCACTGAATGAAATATTTAGGAGGTGAATATATATTCAGTTACTATACACTTGACACCCTGAAAACTGACATTCATATATCAACTCTAATATGAGTTTTCTAACACAGAATTTTTAATGATCGTTTGTGCAATGTCTCAGAGAACTTGGATTTAAAAAATAAAACCCCCCAAAATGGGAATGCAAATTGTTTTTGGCAATTATTATAGCATTTACCCAAATGTCAGCAACGCAACGCTGCTGTAATTACCTGATCTTCTTCTCAGCAGGTCTCTGGTTGGAACGGTAACTGTCCCGAGAAGATAATCTCTTGATGTCCGAGCTGCCAGCGTCTCTATGGCTGGAAAATAAATCAATTTGCAAATACACCCAACTGGAATTAAGATTTCCAAGTGATGCAGAGTGTATCTCCTTTGAAAGCAAGCTGTGTTGCCTCAACAGCAAATAGCTTGGCTGTCGTGACAAAAACACTTTTAACCCATTAAAAAAAGGACAAAAATTAAAGCAAGTGGCCCAGTATGGACAAGATGAAGATTCAAGAGAAACAAGGGTGTGAACAAAACCTGTCTGGAGGCATTGATAGTACACATTCATTACTTTATCCACCACCACACAATGAGGAGAAACTTTCAGGGAATATTTCCATAGACAAGTATTGAATAATGAGTGGGGAGCGAGTGGTCTGTTACCCCAACAAACACCATTAGCAACTTTTCTCCCTCAGGAGTAAGAAAACCAAACAAACTCTGTCTTTTTTATTCCTAAAATAATTCTCCAACATGTTATGTTGTAAATGAATCCTGCCTGTCATAAGATCACTGGGGGATGTTAAGCTCTCATTTCTCTGAACCCCCATTACCTCGTTCATGAGGCCGAGGTAATTAAGCACTCACAAAGGCAGGGTGCTCCAGCATTATGTTAATTGCATTATCTTTTCATTTTAAAGGTGATCTTAATCACCTGGTATCACAGAAACCTCCACTCTTTGCACAAGGGGAACAGTAGCTCCCAAAAGCTTCTCTGAAGACAGTTTAGGTAATTACATCTATTAGCAGCTGCAGAGAATAATCTTCTAAATTGAGAATTAAGAGGACTGAACTATTCTGTAACAACATTGAGCCAGCAGAATAATTTGTCCTCACCTGACTTGGTGCTCTGATGGTAAATTGAGAAGACGATATTGGCCGATTGCAAAAGTTCTCCCAGACAAGAGGCTTCTCCGCTGCTTCTCTGAACGATGAGGTTACAAAGAAACTCGACGTGATGCTCGAACTCCGGGCAGAAGGTCTGAGCTACAGCTCGTGTGCTGCGTCTCTGCGTCTCGGGCAGGAAGGAGAGGTGCACGGAGACGTAAGCATTGACTCCCACACCTGCGTAGTACTGGACCGAAGGGTTCTTTTGTGCCACTGCTCTTTAAAAAGGAAACAAGAAAGAGAATTAATATAACATACAAGGAATTGACGCAATTCAAGCAAAGGTTTCAAGTCTTCATGGTGAAAAGATGAGGCAAAACCATGAATATTGGAAGATAAAACTGATGTGGGTTCAGCCTACAGATTATTCTTCACATCTGAACTAGGAATATGAAATAGTGAGAGGAACTATCACAAGGTCCATCACTTTTTCTCATTGGAAGGAATTGAGACCAAAGTGCTTGAGAGACTATGCAACACCTTGAAAAATATCCCACCCTGTAGAAGGAGCTGTAGGAAAACTTCCCAGATTTAACCTGCTCCAGAAGAAAGCAAAAAGCCAAGCCAAAAGATTTTGACAGACTAGTACAGATGAGAAAAAGGAGGTGAAAAGAGCAGATGGAATTATTTGCAAGCAAGAGACCCAAGCATTTTACAGGTTGTACACCTGAAGAGTCTGAGGTCATTCCACTTTGTTATCTTCTTCAAGCACCACATAATAATAATCCTCACCTTGCAGAATCTACTTGAATTAAGCCAGATCAGCAGCTCAGCAACCCTGAGAAAGGGTCAGTGAGTGCTGCTCTAGAAAAACAGAATTATTTTGGTTGGAAAAACACTTTAAGATCATCGAGTCCAACCACTAACCCACCCTTGGCACTGACCCATGTCCCTGAGAACCTCATCTCCGCCTGTTCAACCCTCCAGGGATGGTGACGGGAGCAATCACAGAATCTCAGAATGTCAGGGATTGAAGGGACCTGGAAAGCTCATCCAGTGCAATCCCCCCATGGAGCAGGAACACCCAGATGAGGTTACACAGGAAGGTGTCCAGGCGGGTTGGAATGTCTGCACAGAAGGAGACTCCACAACCTCCCTGGGCAGCCTGGGCCAGTGTTCTGTTACCCTGACTGAGAAGTTTCTTCTCAAATTTAAGTGGAACCTCTTGTGTTCCAGTTTGAACCCATTAGCCCTTGTTCTATCATTGGTTGTCACCGAGAAGAGCCTGGCTCCATCCTCCTGACACTCACCCTTTCCATATTGATCCCCATGAATGAGTCCCCCCTCAGTGTCCTCTTGTCCAGCTCCAGAGCCCCAGCTCCCTCAGCCTTTCCTCACACGGGAGATGCTCCACTCCCTTCAGCATCTTGGTGGCTGCGCTGGACTCTCTGCAGCAGTTCCCTGTCCTGCTGGAACTCAGGGGCCACAACTGGACACAAGATTCCAGGTGTGGTCTCCCCAGGGCAGAGCAGAGGGGCAGGAGAACCTCTCTGACCTATTGATCCACACTGATCTACTGATCACTGCTGATCCACTCATCCACCTCAGGTCCCACTGGCTTCCTGGCCATAAGGGCCCAGTGCTGGCTCATGGTCACCCTGCTGTCCCCAGGACCCCCAGGTCCCTTTCCCCTACACTGCTCTCTAATTGGTCGTTCCCCAACCTACACTGGAATTTACTCCCTCTCCTCAAGCCTCTTCTTTCTTAATTCTTGAAAATCAGACAATGGAACAAAATTCAGGTGGTACCCGCTGCACTTAGAGCAGCTGCCTTCTGGTGAAAAGGACGTGTTTCATTTTCCAGTTAAGTTTACTTAAGTTTCCACAGTGAAATTAAATTAAAACAAAATCTCAGCTTGCTTTTAAATAGCATGACTAACACCAAGATCCAGCACCCAAATAGGTACCATTTTATACCAGATGATTTTTATATCAGCCTTTGGTGTAGAGAAGTGTGGAAATGTAGACAAAACGTGCCCTTGCAGCCTCAAGCCTCTGCAGAACAAACGCTGCCACACCGTACTGCAGCTTATGGGACAAAAATAACCACTGGTGTTCTTTATCAAGTTGTTTTGACTTCTGATAAGAACGCAGTTTGAATCTCGGTCTCTGTGGATGGAAACTTGGCCGGTTACAACCATGTCTCCCCCTGCTGCCTCCAGATAAAGCTATTTTAAGAGAAAATTCTCCCTTTTTGAATGAGGCTTTACCTCGCTGCCGCTTGCAAACCAGCTGCTCTGTGTATCTGCACAGAAAGAGAAACAGCTCGAGCGGTTCTTCCTGCTGCTGCTTTCGTGGATCGTTGGTATCTCACACTCACATCAAGCAAACCTGTATTCAATGAAAGAAAGTAACACTCAGCTTTTTAGAGTTATGTCCAATATAATCGGTATTGGGTTATAAATCTTAATAGAAAGCTTACTGTATTAACACAAAAAGATATGAAATCCACTGAGGTTGACTGTGCGAGGCTCTGTACTTCAGCTAGAAGTTGCGGCCCGATACAGGAGGTGCAAAATGGAATTTTAAGGATCGCGTCCTGCACGCGACCTCCTGGCAGACAGATCGGCTGGTCTTAATGGGAAATGGGTCCTGGTGGACAGCAGGATGACCATGAGCCAGCACTGGGCCCTTGTGGCCAGGAAGGCCAATGGGACCTGGGGTGGGTTAGAAGGGGGTGGTCAGTAGGTCAGAGAGGTTCTCCTGCCCCTCTGCTCTGCCCTGGGGAGACCACACCTGGAATCTTGTGTCCAGTTGTGGCCCCTGAGTTCCAGCAGGACAGGGAACTGCTGGAGAGAGTCCAGCGCAGCCACCAAGATGCTGCAGGGAGTGGAGCATCTCCCGTGTGAGGAAAGGCTGAGGGAGCTGGGGCTCTGGAGCTGGACAAGAGGACACTGAGGGGTGACCTCATTAATGTTTACAGATATCTAAAAGGTGAGTGTCAGGAGGATGGAGCCAGGCTCTTCTCGGTGACAACCAGTGATAGGACAAGGGGCAATGGGTACAAACTGGAACACAGGAGGTTCCACTTAAATGTGAGAAGCAACTTGTTCCTGGTGAGGGTGGCAGAGCCTGGCCCAGGCTGCCCAGGGAGGTTGTGGAGTCTCCTTCTGTGCAGACATTCCAACCCGCCTGGACACCTTCCTGTGTAACCTCATCTGGGTGTTCCTGCTCCATGGGGGGATTGCACTGGATGAGCTTTCCAGGGCCCTTCCAACCCCTGACATTCTGGGATTCTGTGAAATTTACAGCCTGTTAAAACGAGGAGCGGCTGTTTAACCCGACCATGCCCTCGAGTGTGTGTTCATTGTAATAGTTTTAAAACATCCTGCTGCGGCATTTCAACACTTCTCTTTTTTTACAGTGACAAAATCTTCCAAGAGACAGATTTTCTGCTGCTGCGCACGACTAACTCATTACAAAATAATTGAAGTGTACTGAAGTGGTTTTTTTATGGTTATGTTTTCCAAGAATCTGCCTCAGATTTCCTCAGTGGCCTTCCCAGAGATGATATTTGTATTATTTGAAAGAACCACAGCAGTACAGAAATATTTCTCTGCTTGTATCACGTATCATAAATGGCCCTTCTTTAAATCTCCCATTCCCTGCCTTGCACGGGAGCTTAAACTACAGACTGTGGCTTATTTGGCAACTAAGCGCCGTCTCAGTGGCCTTAAGTTGCGCCAGGGGAGGTTGAGGTTGGATCCGGGGAACAATTTCTTCCCCAAAGGGCTGTGGGGCATTGGAACAGGCTGCCCAGGGCAGTGCTGGAGTCACCATCCCTGGAGGGTTGGATAGACGGACATGAGGTTCTCAGGACATGGAGCAGTGCCAGCGATGGGGGAATGGTTGGACTCAATGATCTTGAGGGTCTATTCCAACCAATTCCATGATTAAGCAGTTAAATACGCAGGGAGGGTTTTTTAAAACTTGCTAAGACTTTGATGTTGCTCATGTTTAACCCCTGATTCTTCACTAGACATGGTGATAGTGAAATTTGGGAGGAAAAACATTAATGGATGACATCAGTTGCCAACACAAATATGTGGTTTTATTTCCCTTGGCAGCAAATACATAGATTTTCATTTCTACGCATCAAGTGAAAATGCACAAACCTTCCTTACCTGAAGATTGCAGATGAAATTCCTCTGGGGAATCAGCCCTGGGGACCAAGGGAAGATTGAAAGTCTGGATCCCGATTTCTTCACGCTGCTGCATGGTGACCATGGCACACAGGCGTGACAGAGGCAGCGTCCCCTTGGCCACCAGCTGGTCTCTGACATTTGGGTAATAATACCTGGGGAGACACAAAGAAGCAGCATCAGTCATGTTGTTTTGATTATTGAAAAGCGATCATTATTTCTCTCAAGCAATACATAAGTCAACTTTAATTTGTGTGTCTTCAAACACAGCTAAAGGATAAACCCAGTGAGTGCTCACATGGATGATCCTACAAACATATTTTTGCACTAGTCCTAGCACGTCAACTAGCAGAAGCTCTACTAAACTCGAGCAGAAGCTTTACTAAACTCCAGCAGAAGCTCTACTAAACTCCAGCAGAAGCTCTACTAAAAATTGGCACCCCAAAGGAACACAAGAGAAGGATCTGGCACCAAATATTCCTCCCTCTCTATTCCCATTAATAATTAAAAACGCTACTTGCAGAACAGATTTGTGATACCAGTTTGTGTTTCTTACTATGCTGCTTGGTTTCAGGCTCATCCTAAAGTGAGTTTTGGCATCGTGTTTAATGCACAACCAGGAGAATGGCAGCCACTGGGTTTGCAGCAGCGACATAGCACTACAGATTAGTGATTCCCTTCCTGTTTTGGGACAAATCCTGAACACTAATTGATTGTTTGAGTCTTGAGCCTAAATAGTACTCCCAAAATCTTGGAATATTACACTTATAGGCTTCTACTTTTTTCCCCACATGCTTCTAGGAGTAATTCAAGATGCTGAGAGCATCATAGCAGGAATTTTGTTGACTTAGAATCTGGCAGTATCTGATTTTCCTAATTACAAGGATCTGTTGGTAAGTTTTTCCATTTCAAATATTGCAAAAGCTGGTAAGATGGTGTTTACAGAATTCTTAAAAGACTTCTGGCTCAGTAATTCGCTCCTTTCACCCAAAACAGCCTCAATTTACCAGCCACTACCAGTGAGTGGTCAGGGCAAGATTAAACTGAAGCCCAAGTGTCCTCAGGACACTGAATTAAAACCCATTTTTGAAATTGCAGATACTAAGAACTGAACGTAAACCCAGCCAGTATGTATTAATTCTCATGTGAACGTATAGATCTTCAATAGCTTGGTTTGTTTACTACAGAATGAACACATAAGTACTATAATTATGCTTTTATAGAACTACCTGTCCTCGTGGTCTCTGCTTTCTGTTCCTAGTAATTAGTTTCAGTTGCCAAAGAAACCGCAATTTGAACTTATAAATATTTTCTAGGATATTCTTTTATACTCAGTGACTTGTATAAGGGGAAATAAAAACCCTCAAAACAAGGAAATTATACTGCCAGGGTGCTGTTAAGTAACATTTAGATGTGCCAAGGATTTAAACACTACTTTAGATAATGAAGTGGAGGAAAGCAAACTAAGAGCACATGCTTTCTAGAGAAGTTGTAAGAAGAAAGAGAGTCATTAGCACCCTTGCGGGGGAAAAAGGCTCACTTGTCTTAAATGCAATCTGAAATGCAGATATTCATCACCAAATGTTGATAAGCTCACTATTTTTTCACTTATTATTTAATATCCATCCCGCAAGTAGAGTTTTGTCAATCCCAGATGTGTTTCTATCTATACTGCTGCGGTATCTACAAAAAAATAGGGTGTTATTCTGTACCTGCACCAGACTTCAAACTGGATTCCTCCTCCAGCCCCTCCTGGTGCCGTAAATGCACCGACCAGGAGCCTCTGGACTGGGACGTCAGCAGGAACCACCAAAGAATGATGATGCTCATCATTAAAGACGGGATCAGGGACACACAACGTGGTCGCTGTGCGAAACGGCTTCAATCCGATGCCTGCAAATCAAGAAGAATTGGTTAAAAACGGTTGGATTTGGGAGTTTTAAGCTTTTTCTATTTGTAAACCTTTCAGGAGGCAGGACCCAGGGACAATAAGTTAAAATAATCAAATAAATCCTCCCACCACAAAGCTTGATTTTCTGTGTTTCGCTTCACAAATCTTTTACAAACTGCTGCAAAATGTGGCTGGAACCCGACGAAGTCCCCAGGAGTTGCTATAGAACAAAGCTACTGTTATTTTTCAGAGAAAATACGTATTAGTGATACAAAGCAAAGTCAGCACTAAGTCCTTTTCTACAATTGCAATTTAAACACTCCTTTATAACCCTAATAATCTAAACCAGGTGAGTCTTCTCTCACTGTATCCGTGAAAATGAGCGCCTTGAAAAGCTTATGGATGTAAAGCCCTCTTGGCATTTAACTGTACACAATCTTAATATTCCCTGCGAATTTGTTCACACACCTTTGCAGGATGAGTTGGTGAAGCCCTCCAGGATCTTTAACAGAAAAACACCGTGTGAAGAGATTCAGAATTAGGTCTCTTTCTTTTTTTCACAGAATCCCAGAATGTCAGGGGTTGGAAGGGCCCTGGAAAGCTCATCCAGTGCAATCCCCCCATGGAGCAGGAACACCCAGATGAGGTTACATAGGAAGGTGTCCAGGCAGGTTGGAATGTCTGCACAGAAGGAGACTCCACAACCCCCTGGGCAGCCTGGGCCAGGCTCTGCCACCCTCACCAGGAAGAAGTTTCTTCTCAAATTTAAGTGGAACCTCCTGTGTTCCAGTTTGTACCCATTGCCCCTTGACCTATCATCGGTTGTCACCGAGAAGAGCCTGGCTCCATCCTCCTGACACTCACCCTTTAGATATCTGTAAACATGAAGGAGGTCACCCCGCAGTGTCCTCTTGTCCAGCTCCAGAGCCCCAGCTCCCTCAGCCTTTCCTCACACGGGAGATGCTCCACTCCCTGCAGCATCTTGGTGGCTGCGCTGGACTCTCTCCAGCAGTTCCCTGTCCTGCTGGAACTGAGGGGCCACAACTGGACACAAGATTCCAGGTGTGGTCTCCCCAGGGCAGAGCAGAGGGGCAGGAGAACCTCTCTGACCTACTGATCACCCCCTTCTCATCCACCCCAGGTATCATTGGCCTTCCTGGCCACAAGGGCCCAGTGCTGGCTCATGGTCATCCTGCTGTCCCCAGGACCCCCAAGTCCCTTTCCCCTACACTGCTCTCTAATAGGTCATTCTCCAACTTACACTGAACCTGGGGCTGTTCCTGCCCAGATGCAACACTCTACACTTGCCCTTGTCCTATGTTATTAATTTTTTTTTGCTGGAAACTTTGCCACTTGCCCCAGTCAAGCAGGTTTTTAATTTACCAATACAGTTGTATACATACTTTCTGAGAAAAACAAGTGTTGGCTGCACGGCGGAAGCTCAGAGAAATACAAACCCTCTTATTTAAGCAAAGCGAATATAACTAAATAATAGTTAACTAAAGCAATGCTCTAAGTAAGGATGGATTATCAAAAAAACGTTACCATCCTCATGCAATTCGGTTCCCTGCAACACATCACAACCAGGCTCTTGAACCGGGAAATAATATTGGACATAGCAGTCGGCCTCTCCCCAGACAGTGGACTGCAAGGGAGTGAGTCCTTTCACGCTCTCCACCTGGATCTCAAACACGTGCTCCATCAGCTCTTCCCCTTCTTGGGCAAACTGCTAAGAAACCAAAGAAAATCCACATGGAAAGGATGACTTTTTAGGGAACTGCAGAGAATCATTGAATCATTTTGGTTGGAAAGACCTTTAAGATCATCGAGTCCAACCGTTAAACCAACACGGCCAAGTCCACCATGAAACCACGTCCCTAAAAACCTCATCTCCGTGTCTTTTCAACCCCTCCAGGGACGGTGATTCCACCACACAGCCTGTTCCAACGTGTAAAAGATAATTAGGAACACGAGATTCTAAGAAGCCCAAGATGATGGACTTGGACCCACTCTCTGCTATTTTCTTCCTGAAGTTCACAGAAACATCGAAAACCTAAAAGCAATTATTCTTCTTCTCCACAAAAGTCAAAACCCACAGCACTATAAAGCCTGAAAGTTCCTTTTATCCAACACCAAACTTGTATGGTGCAGAATAAGGCTGTGAGAATTAAGATTTCCTAGAATCTGATTTATTTTTACCGCACTTGTCACGTAGATAGAAGCCGTAGGTATGCAGGGCGATAAAAAGGGCAATAGTGTCAAGACTGCCGAGAGAAAGCTGGTAAGAAAAGAGTCCAAACAATATAATTCTGCATAAAACGTGATCATTGATTACAAAATAAGCTACAGCATCCAAAGAGATTCAGGATCGCTGGTCTGTTAATGAACCCGCTGCTAAAATCCTTTTCACGTGTCCCTAACAGCAAAAATGGGCATTTTCTAGGCACTACCATTGCGGTTTTCGTAGGAGGAGGGTCCAGAGAGTGCAAAGGGCGTTTTGAGATGGGAGGTACCGTTCCTTCTTCGCTTTTTAGCCTTTGCAGTGTCACTATTTGATCAGCCGAGCCCATGGCCAGAATGACCCTCAGGCTTCCGCTTGTGTTGCCAGTGAAGACGTCTATGACGGGCATGTAGTTGTCCACGGCGACCACCGGGTATTGAGCTCGGAGAAGCAGGTGGGAAATCTTCGGATCTCTAGAAAAGATGAAAAGAATAAGACAAAAATGCTCCAGCATGAGAACAAGCCACCTGAATATGAACACGATCACACAGAGCTCGCTTAGATGGGATTTTTGACGTGGTTAGAAATGAAGTTATCTCCACTCCTCCAAAATGTAGCTTGAGTCTTAATTACGTGAGGCTTCACAAAGCACAGATCCATGGGAAAGGTTATTTTCAGCAAAGAGAAAGCCCAGCTTGCCAAAAACTAACACGGCCTTAGCTAAACCCAGCCTAAAGATGCACTAGTGAGGTGGCAAACTGGAACAAGACTCCTGTTAATACCCTGGAGCTATATTATGTTTTTATGAAGCAGTTATGGGCATTTGGGGACGGACTTGGGCAATAAAAATTAGGAGGAATAGGGACAGTCTCCCAAAGAAATGTAAAAACTTCTAAACACAAAAGATATACACAAGTAAACGACAGTGGATTACTGAAAAAATTACACAAATGACACAAAAATTATACAAACAACACACCAATATTTAAACAAGTAGTGGCCAGTCAGTTCTAGCACTATGTGATTTCCACCTCTCATTAGTCTGACCAAAACAACAGGAATCGATCCTTTGCATTTAGAATCAATTCTGTCCACAATATCCATTACTTTAAACTGGTTTAAGCTGGTATTTTATTGAACAAGCAGCCAAAACACAGAACCAAAAGCAGCAGAGAGCTCCTGAGAGACCCAATGGGTAAGACAATTAAAATGTGAAGTATTTAGAGACATTTTTGATATCCTGTGCTGTGCAAACTCACAGCGTCCCAACTAATGGGAGCGTCATCAGGAACAAAAATCACTCAATCTGACGTAAGCTTGGAAAATCACTAATGGAAACACACGCTTAAATTTCCTGTGTGGTCATTTTGATCTCTTATAATTTTACTTTTTCACAAGTTAACCTGGCTCCAAGCCTGATGCAGTATCTTCATTTCTCATGGTTTACTCGTATTTCCATACGCGGACAGCGTAACTTACTCATATACTGCTCCATGTAGGAAAATGCCAGAGTTCAGCAGGACAAAAACACCCTTTGCTATCGAGTATAATTATGAACCTTTCCATGCAAACCACAGACACCACCCGCGGCTTCTTTCTCCGAGCGTCACTGAGGATGTTTCCCAACATAATAAATATGGAATAAAGAGATTTACTTAAACGAGATGTAAAACTGATGCAGAGGGAGCTTCACTAATCCCAAGAGCCTGTCGCAACCAGGGCTTCCCGTCTTGTTCCACGCTTCAATAACCATGACGTTGTTCTTCAGGCGCTCCAGGTGTTTGGAAGTCAAGGAAAAAGGCATCACCTGAAAGAGTTTAATATGAAGAATCACTACATGGAATACACTGGAAGCTATTTGCTAAGTAGAGAATTCTGGTAACGTTACGCTATTCCAGTTTACAGAATTGAGCTCTTTAGATATAGAAATTAAAAAAACAAATGCATATTTTCCTAACGAGTTTCGGAAAACTTGGTAGGCTTGGAAAAGAGCTAGCCAGGAAAATACATGCAATTTAGATACATTTTAACACAAGATCATTTGCTATCTTAAAAAACATCGCTTTTTAACTTTAAATGCTTGTTTACTGAACAACAGATAAATCACTCCAGACAACTGTTTCAGATGTTGTTCGACATTTCACCCTTGCAGCTGAAAACTAAGGAGTCGAACAAATCACTGGGTATTGTTAAAAGTAAAGCAAATGCATTTGAGCATCCTGATGTTTCCAAAGGAAAATGTCCATAAAAAAACCCCACAAAATCATAATCTTATTAAATGCCTGAACTTCTGCTGTTTGCCAGGGAAAGGCTCTGGCCCATATTAGGACAATAACATATGTTTCTGTGCTGATACATCCATTGAGAAGAAAAAGAACACTGAGCAATGGAACAAAGCGAAAAATTCTACGTTTACATATTAGGATGCCGTCAACAAGATGTTTTCTTGCCAAATTGGAAGAAAGGAAGGAAAAGTCATTATTTTTTCCCTTTTAACCTCAACTTTTCTGAATATTTTCCTTTTGTGCTTCAAAAGTCTCGATTATTTGGATGATTCAAGGAACTGCATTTCAAACTGGGCAATGCAGCCAATACTGAAAATATACACTGGAGAGAGTCCAGCAGAGAAGTTCCTACATATATAAAAGAAACTTATCTTTGAAATATATTTGTCAGTGCAGAATAGCACATTTCCACCAGTGTTAGGCAGAAAACACATGACCCACCTGAGAAAAATTAAAGGCAGGTTGTGTTGTGCCCCATACGACGGAAGATCTCGTTGCCTCCTCGGCACTGAGGAGTTTGCAGTTTAAATACACGTTACAAGAATTGTCTTCAACAACAAAATCCTTTCCCTCAGGCACCATCAACAGCACATGCAGTAATAACCCGTCGTCTTGCGAAACAGCGAATTGTGTTGTCAGGTTACAGGCTGCAGAGGTTGAGACGGTCTGCGGTGGCTGTATCACGTTGATGGTGGTGGCTCCTGCCTTCTGTAAATCCTCATAGTCGTGATGTTTTGAACAGCGAGGATTTTCGGTATTTACGCTCTCCCTGGTGGGCTCCTGGAATTCCAGGCGGGGGCTTCTTACGGCGTGAGCTGGGACGGGCTGCGCAGCCCTCGCTGACCTGGCAGCCGTGCGGGTGAAGTCTTTGTTGTCAGCTGCGAGTTCTAGGGACACCTGCAAGGTAACGGGGGTGATCAGAAGACGTGTCCATAAAAAAACAAGAGATCACACACAGAATCCCAGAATGTGAGGGGTTGGAAGGGACCTGGAAAGCTCATCCAGTGCAATCCCCCCATGGAGCAGGAACACCCAGATGAGGTTACACAGGAAGGTGTCCAGGTGGGTTGGAATGTCTGCACAGAAGGAGACTCCACAACCCCCCTGGGCAGCCTGGGCCAGGCTCTGCCACCCTCACCACGAACACGTTTCTCCTCATATTTAAGTGGAACCTCCTGTGTTCCAGTTTGAACCCATTGCCCCTTGTCCTACCATTGGTTGTCACTGAGAAGATCCTGGCTCCATCCTCCTGACACTCACCCTTTCCATATTGATCCCCAGGAATGAGTCCCCCCTCAGTGTCCTCTTGTCCAGCTCCAGAGCCCCAGCTCCCTCAGCCTTTCCTCACACGGGAGATGCTCCACTCCCTTCAGCATCTTGGTGGCTGCGCTGGACTCTCTGCAGCAGTTCCCTGTCCTGCTGGAACTGAGGGGCCACAACTGGACACAAGATTCCAGGTGTGGTCTCCCCAGGGCAGAGCAGAGGGGCAGGAGAACCTCTCTGACCTACTGACCACCCCCTTCTAACCCACCCCAGGTCCCATTGGCTTCCTGGCCACAAGGGCCTAGTGCTGGCTCATGCTCACCCTGCTGTCCCCAGGACCCCCAGGTCCCTTTCCCCTACACTGCTCTCCAACAGCTCCTTCCCCAACTTACACTGGAACCTGAGGTTGTTCCTGCCCAGATTCAAGACTCTACACTTGCCCTTGTTCTATTTCATTACATTTCTCCCATCCCAACTCTGAGCCTGTCCAGGTCTCTGATGGCAGCACAGCCTCTGGCGTGTCAGCCACTCCTCCCAGCTTGGTGTCACCAGCCATCTTGCTGACAGTCACTCTATTCCCTCGTCCAAATCATTGATGAATATATTGAATAACAGCGGCCCCAGCACTGCCCCTGAGGCACTGCACTAGATCCAGGCCTCAACTGGACTCTGCCCCATTGACCACGACTCTCTGGCTTCTTCCCTTCAGCCAGTTCACACTCCACCTCACTACCCGATCACCCAGACCGCACTCCCTCAGTTCAGCTGTGAGGATGCTGTGGGACACTGTGTCAACATAAACTCGGGAAAACACATCGCACTTTTTCACAGAATCATTTTGATTGGAAGAGATCCTCAAGATCATCAAGTCCAGTCATTCCCCCCACTCCTGGCACTGCCCCATGTCCCTGAGAACCTCATCTCCACCTGTTCAACCCTCCAGGGATGGTGACTCCACCACTGGAGCGAGTGGAGAGAAGGGAACGGAGCTGGTGAGGGCCTGGAGCACAAGTGTGATGGGAGCGGCTGAGGGACCTGGGGGGTTCAGCTGGAGAACAGGAGCTGAGGGGAGACCTTCTGATCTCTGAACTGCCTGAAAGGAGCTTGGAGCCAGGGGGGTCGGGCTCTGCTCCCCAGGAACAAGCGCCAGGAGCAGAGGAAACGGCCTCAAGTTGCGCCAGGGGAGGTTGAGGTTGGATGTGGGAACAATTTCTTCCCCAAAGGGCTGTGGGGCATTGGAACAGGCTGCCCAGGGCAGTGCTGGAGTCACCATCCCTGGAGGGTTGGACAGACGGACATGAGCTTCTCAGGAACACGGGGCAGTGCCAGGCATGTGGGAACAGTTGGACTCCATGATTTTGAGGGGCTTTTCCAACCAAAACTATTCTATAAAGCTTTTTGACGCAGTGTTTACCCTGCAGCCAGGGAAACCTTACACAGCAACATCCTTAGACCTTGAGGAGGTTCCAAATATTTATCCAAAACCCTAAGGAAATAAAAGGTTCATATTATCTTGCACTGATCTTACAAACCTTCATATCTGAAACCTGGCAAATTAAAACGAAGAGAGAAAAGAAAGAGGAGGAAAAAAATTTAGAATAGAGAGAATATCCAGCCAAAATGAGTAACAACAGGTCATTTAACTCAAACTTGATCTGGTCATACCTTCAGGGGTCCAATTTGTGTCTCACCTCCCTCTATCTCCACAGGTAT
The DNA here is from genome assembly GCF_963082525.1 of Nesoenas mayeri. Classification (NCBI taxonomy): domain Eukaryota; kingdom Metazoa; phylum Chordata; class Aves; order Columbiformes; family Columbidae; genus Nesoenas; species Nesoenas mayeri. The sequence goes on from NC_137541.1 coordinate 212,037,837, forward strand.
TTCACAGCTGACACTGAGCAACTCAGACTCGATCACCTTGCGCAACGAAAGGGCTGCTGAGCCAACGGCCACCGGCTGAGGGCAGAAAACATCATCAATTTTGGAAGATTTCTGACAGATTTCAACAACTAAGGGCATATTGTGAAACAAAAGCCTCGTGGGAAGCCTCCCCACTCCTATAAGTTTTATAACAGGGATTTGTAGGTAAGTTTCCCTGAGTTCCAATTTCAAATATCACCCTGAGGAAAATTCTCCCAGTCCCTACAGTAAACAGTTCCAGATTAATGCAAAAATGAACATCCCAAAAAGAAATATACATCTTTTTTTTTTCCAAAAATGCACAAGTTACACCAATTTGACACATTATTCCCCTCACCCTGGGCAGAGTAATGATATCAACTGCATCCACATTAACTCATTCTGTATTGCTAAACCAACTGTGTTCTCATCGAAGACTAACGCTTGTAATTCAAGAGGTCGCTTTTAAAGATGAAGAGAGGACGTTTACTTTTGCCTTGAACTCAGAAAATCATTTAGTTGGGTGACAAGATTGAACGGCAATTAGTTCAACTTGTAGCATCTGCACATAATGTAATTTTCCTTTATAATATCTGGCAATGATTGATGAAGAAGTCGAGCTATGTTACTTTGTTTTGCCTCTGATAGTTGAAATTGCAGAAATGCCACCACTGTGTATTTGGGAGAAATAGAAATACCGAGACTCTTTTAGCTTTTCAACACAAAAAGTATGAAGAATTCATTACAAAAGTACCTTTTTCTGCGTGCTTTTCCTCATGTAGATTTTAAAAGCGAGGTCAGAGCTCCACCAGTGCTCTGTCATCGTCCCACCGAAACGCAGCGGGAACACAAAGCGCTGCTGAAATGTCACCGCTGCAAGGGAGATAGAGACTCATGAGCTCCTGGATTGACAACCAAACTGGCTTTTGAGCTCCATCGGGGACAGAGAATTCTTCAGTCCCCGCAGAGAATCCGCAGCGTGAGCAGGGATGTGAAGGTCAGAAGCTCTGAGGGGAAAGGGACGGCACTTCTGAGAAGGACAGACAGACACACAGACAAAGTTCACACATCTGCCAGGGTCAGGGAGCTAAAGGGGGAAAAGCTGTAGCTGGAACCCTCAACAAGAACTTCTTGAGGTTGAATCACGTTACAACTCTGCAGGTAATTTCCTTCTATGTTTTTTTCTTCCTCACAAGAGCAACCGATATTCAAAAATAACCGAATATAAAGAAACTTCCCCTTGGAGATTGCTCTGTTACACACAAAATCATTTCATTTTGCATTATCTATGAACACCAAGCCCAAAGTAAACTGCTCTTCATTCTCTAAGGCCAGAAAATAGCAGAAGGGCAGCACGATAAAATGAAGATTATAACAGAATCTAAAGGCTGCTGTTGATACCGAGTCTCTGTCATCCTAGTACGCAGTGAGACTTTCCCTCCTGCAGTGGGAGAACTCTGTTGCATTTTGAGCAATGTATTTCAAGACATATCTTGAGAGAGTCAAAGCTGAACTGCAAGAATAATGGCAAATTCAGGAGAAAAGTAACATCTGCAAGAGAAGACTGAATGACCTGGTGTTCGGTCTAGAAAAGAGAAGAAGTACAGCAGCATGGAAGGAACGTGCTTTGCTTGTTCATGATGGATGAAGTATTCATGTGATGATAAAAACTCGGGTTAGATGCAGGGAAACTTCTCTAAGAGGAACCGCGGCACTTTCACAGCTTGTCTGGGCAATTTTTCCCATTGGGCATCTTTAATAAATGAGATAAAACAGTTCTCAGGAAACAAATAAACAACACCATTACAGTGGATTGACTCGAAAGCTTCCACCTTATTTTCCTAGATTTCAAAGAATTGAACTACACAACACAAAGCGCAGGAGGCTGTATTATCTTTGTATTACAAAGTGTTGTTTTGGCATCACAAAGTGTTCAGGTTCAGAAGAATTAGATGTTTCAGATGGAGAATATACAAGAGAACTGAGAATTACACCCCAAGTTTTTCAAATGCCGCCCAGAAAGACACAAAGCCAATGAATAACCGCATGAAAGTCACCCTAGAATTTTGGTTGCTGGGAAAAACGGGCAGAGAGAATTTTGCTCATTCTCTGCTCACTGAGGAGAGAAACACAATAGAAATTGTTCTCAAGGATACAAACTCAGTAGAGTTTAATATCTACTCGTTTGAGCACAGGACTTGTCAAGATCTCTTGGATCCAGCAGACTCTGAGCTCTTGCAGATGTTACGTGACATGCTGCAACATCTGGAAAGTTATTGCTTTGAGATATGTGTCTCTCTGCTATTTCTAAAAGTACTTTATCACCTTCAAACTACTGCAGAACGGAGATTGATTTGATGTTGAAGCGAAGTAATAGGCTTATTGACCTGCTGTTACGTCCTTAGAACAAGAAATGTGAAAATTCCAATAGAAATACTTCCTGGAAACAACAAAAAAACCCCCAAACTCTTGGTTTCCTTCTCCCTGAGAGGAACGTTCCACAATGGCAGAGGTGCCGCTACTCAAAGGCAGCAAAGAGAATACACAGAAAATGCTACTAAATCATTTCTAAGAGGCGAAGGGGCCGACAAAACTAAACACATGGGGGGAAATAATCCTCTTACCGTCATCTGTGATTTTACTTGAAGCTATTCGAGTTACTTCTGTTGTCACGGAGATCTGTCCTTTTCCATCCTTGGAGGCTCCCACAGGGAAGTGGAACTCAACAAAGAAGGTGCTACGAATAAAAAAGTGACTAGAAGTGACAATCCATCAAAAATCGGTGAGTTTCGTATTCACAATTTATTAAGTTGCTCTATTTTTTTTTAGAATAATTGAACTATATTTTTAGGAATTCTTTCGATAGCTGATGTATGTCGGATTCTCCTCAACACAAACAAAAACCAAAAGAAACCCCTTTTGTTTTCAAGCAAAAGCACATTTGTACCTCCCCTAAATCCCAGAAAAAACCCCACAGCCTGAAGGGAGCCCACATCAGGAGAAATTCTTCCCATCTCTGACTTTCAGATGTCTACAATATACGATCTCCTGCGAAATGGGAAGAGATCAGAGGTGAGAAATAATCCTCCTTACCACTTACTAGGCCTTGGAGGCTTCCCCATCAAGCCTTTCTTTTTGGGGGTGATCTGGATGCTCTCAGGAGGGATTTTCAAGCTGTCAACGATTACTCTGGCCAGGTGGATTCGGCCCAGCGACGCCAACCTGTCCACGCTCAAGGATGCGATGTGAGCTGGTTCTGTGTGAGCTCCTGGAGGAGCAAACGGTCTGGTAGGAGAGGGGGTGAAGAGATCAAAGTGAGAATCAGGACAAGACGGACATTCTTAACATGAATAGAAACCTGTAGGTTGGTGGGATAGTGTATAAAAAGGGCTCATCATTCATTAAATACACATTTAAAAAATATTTTTAAATATAATTTGGTGGCCACCGTAGCAAAAATCTTATAATATCCCAGATTAAAAAAAAAAGAGCACGTTTCACATTATTGGAGATTTGAAACAAGCTTCTGCAGTCCAAGCCTTCAAAAAGAAAAGCTTAAATTAAAGTCATATACCAAAACCAGGGAGACAATACGGTTATACACATGGACACTGCGGCTGAGGAACAGCAACAGGATTTTTGTCATGATTTAAAACCTTGCTTGCACTTGATTTGTAAGATTTGACGCGTAAATGGTTTTGTGTTGGTAGCTCTGAATATGTGAATTTTACCTGAATGTAAAAATAGCAGCGTTTTTAAGAAAAGCTTCAAAAATCATAGTGTGGAGCTGCATTAGGAAAAATATAAAACACCTTAATATTAACTGGTATTGTACAAGTAAAGCTTGATAACCAGATTCTTAGGGACAGTGTCTTATTGGAATATAATTAAGATCAAGTCAGAACAGAAGTTTACTTACTACATCTATAGAAAACAACACAAATCAGCAGAGAAAGGCTCTGCTGACGTCAACTCTGTCCCTGAAAAGCACATATACATTTTATACAATTAAAAGACATTGTACAAAGATAATAGGATGCGAGTTGTTTTATACCTGTTTCATACACAAGGCCACAACACTGCACAAAGCTGGTGGGGAATTTGGTGGTTTTCAGCACAGGGACTAATTTATCATGAAGGTTACACAGGGATTGTTGTTTTAGGAGAAAGGGCGAGAGTTCGGTCATGAGCCCCACTCAGGCTTTACCATTTCTGCTTCTACAGGTCAACACTTTATTACTGGGCGTATAGAATTTTTGGCAAACTCGTGATTTTAACTAATTGCATCTCAATAGTTTCTTTAACAACATAGAGCATATTCCTAGGTGATGCTGATGCTCCTTCATTTCCAGAAATGCTGTGAAATTTCCTCCCCAAAATGGTTATTGAGTGAATTACGTGATAATGATGGAGCACAACAACGTGACTCTTACTAATATGAACTTAATAACGAATGAGATGCTGCAAAACAAGTCACATAATGTGACTATTTACCTGGGTTTAGTATCTGTCACCTTCTGATCCCGATCAAAGGCATTAGAATCCTTCTGCAGATTCATAGGATCAGCTTTCTTGAGACTTTCTGCCTTGGTTACTTTTTTGGGGGAGTTAATATCATCATCACTGAGGAAATCGCTTAAACTGGAATCAGATTTCTGAAATGGAAATAACAAACATAAAATAAGAAGTTCACTATCGTTGCAAAGAAAAATATATAATGGTCACGATGCATAAAGAAACAACTCGTAGATTGCAGAATTGGAAACAATTAAAATTGTAGCAAAGTTAGTTATAGAGGTATTAAAAAAAAAGTCTCAATGATAGCAATTCCCAAACCCACTGCTTGACTTTGTAGTCTTAATAAGATACTTTTAATAATATTAATTTTAAGCAATGTTCTCACAAGCTTCTGTAAGATAATTAATGCTTATTAAGCTTTATTAAGACTGAAATCTGTAGAGTTTTTTGATGCAGACTTCTGATTTTTTCCCCTTAGGAACTACAAGTTTAGCACCTTCCTTTTGCTCTTGACTTACAGGAATTGTGTAAAAAAGATTCTCTAGCAGACTCTGGTCATAATGGGGATCGTTGAGTTCACTGTCATACACCTCACTCCCGAGAGAGAGCGAATCCAAAAGGGATCCTGTCCGATCCCAGAACTGCACAGGGGGTAAATCAGCACTGCAGACACAAGAGGAAGAAAAGTAACTTAGTGCTGCAAGTTTACTATTATTAAACATCTTTATCAGTGACACAGACAGTGGGATGGAGCGAACACTCAGCAAGTTTGCTGATGACCTCAAGCTGAGTGGTGCAGGTGACACACCTAAGGGATGGGATCCATCCAGAGGGACCTGGACAAGCCAGAGAAGTCGGTCCATGTGAAGCTCATGAGGTTCAGCAAGGCCAAGTGCAAGGTCCTGCACCTCAGTCAGGGCAACCCCTGGTGTCAATCCAGGCTTGGGATGGAGGGATGCAGAGCAGCCCCCAAGAGAAGGACTTGGGGGTGCTGGGGGTGAAAGATTGGCCATGAGCCGGCAACGTGCGCTTGCAGCCCAGAAATCCACCCGTGTCCTGGGCTGCATCCCCAGCAGCGTGAGCAGCAGGTGCAGGGAGGGGATTCTGCCCCTCTGCTCCGCTCTGGTGAGACCCCCCTGCAGTGCTGGTCCAGCTCTGGGTCCTCAGCACAGGACACACATGGACCTGCTGGAGAGGGGCCAGAGGAGCCCCAGGAATGATGCGAGGCTGGAACAGCTCTGCTGGAGGACAGGCTGAGAGAGTTGGGGTGTTCAGCTGGAAAAGAGAAGCTCCAAGGAGACCTTAGTGTGGCCTTTCCGGACTTAAAATGGGCTGAGAAGAAAGATTGGGACAGAATTTGAGCAGGGCCTGTTGTCATAGGACAAGGGGTGATGGTTTTAAACTAAAGGAGGGAGATTCAGGCCAGACATGAGGAAGACATTGTTGCCCTGAGGGTGGTGAGAGCCTGGCTCAGGTTGGCCAGAGAGGTGGTGGCTGAACCATCCCTGGAGACATCCCAGGCCAGGCTGGACGGGGCTCTGAGCAACCTGAGCTGGTGAAGGTGTCCCTGCTCATGGCAGGGGGAGCACTGGGGGAGCTGGGAAGGTCCCTCCAGCCCAAACCCTTCTGTGATTCTATGATTCTATGAACTTGCTGAACATCTGCCTATAATATTTATTATAAATACTGTATAACTTTTGGAATCAATATTACGTAAGGACAGTTTAATAAAAAACAAACACAAACTCTGTCTGAGTAGATAAATACAAGTATCTTTAGATCATGGTTTGGGCCAAGTTGGGTTTTGTTTGGTTTAAGGGTTTTTTTTATCTGCGTTGTGAGTTCAAAGCCATGTTTATGATCTGCAAACACTTCAGCTTTAGGCAGCGATAAACCACACATTAAAAATAAGTGCCGGGCTCAAGACATATGAACTGTAATTCTGAACCATCTCCGAGCCAGAAGCTGTATGTTCATATCCTGATCTTGGCACAGTATAAGAATCATTTATGTTCTTGCTACACAATATGAGAAAAAAAGGTCAATTTAATATATGAGAAAGACCAAAAATAACGACTGGTTCTCTCTATTCTTAATTTACAGGCTGCAAGTTCTTCAAAGAAACACTGTTTTTGTTTTATATACTTAACAGTTTAGGACACAACAGTTACAACTGCTAAATAACTTAATTTTATCCAAGGTACTTTGAGCTATCCAGGCTGTCATGCATTAAATTTGAGTGCAAGCTGAGGTATAAAACACTTCCATCACTGCACATACGATTCACCCATTACATTTCCAGAAGTGTGGAAAACTTGAGGAGTCAAGAGGCATTTTTCAGTGTAAAGTGGATAAATAAGGACAATTTTGCACTCACCTGCCCAACAGTAACTGTATTGCTCTCTCTTCAGAGTTCAGATCCTGACCGGAGACTTCGGATGCAAAGAGCTGGAGATCTTCAGGATTGGGCACAAAATTTGAGCTCAAGCCTTTTGGGCTCCTGGATAACAGCGATTGCAGCACAAAAAGCAGGAAAAATCAAGATATTAAGGTATGTTCAAGATGAATCTTATACTTTGTGATGTGTCACAGAATTATAGAAACGTTTAGGTTGGGAAAGGCCTTTAAAATCGAGTCCAACCGTAAAGGTTGGTCCAATCTTGCAGTTTAGGCACAGCTGCTGTAAATAAGAGAGAAGGCCCAAGGAAGACAAGAAACATGTTTATAAGTGATGCTCGACCAATTTTTCCTTTTTAAACAAATCGGAATAGTTCAAGGAGAAATAACTTAAATTGTGTTTGTAGCAGCATCATTGACAGGACAATGATATTATTTTCTGGTTTATAGGGGAACAAAAGATATCGTGAATCTTTTTCCAAAACCAAATAATTGAAGTTTCTCCTGTAAAAAACGCATTTGTCTTAATGCTTCTAAATTGCAATTTCACTGAATTGAGAACATTTACTAAGCCCAGTACTAAACAAAGGTGGGCTTAGAAGTTGAAAAGGGACACATTTTTATTTCGAATCTGCTAAGAAAGATGATATGGAAGAAGATATTGACAACTCATTCTGAGAACATAGTTGGAAATGCAAATTTTCATGGGTATTGCGGCACCAAGAGATGCAAATTAGAATATGCAAAAGTACTCAATTTATGTCACTAATTACTTACATTTCTTCGAAAACCTGTTCATAGTAACATTTCATTTGCTATATTCCTTACCATACTCTTATTCCTTGTCCGCATTTAATATTTCCTTGTCAAATAACTCTGTGCTAAATACAAATACACTGTGAAAATTAAAATCAACTACTTAATCAAGGTTTACTACATGATGATTAAAATCGAGTCACAAACTGCAGGCTTTTATTCACAAGTAGAAATTCATTTCCCATTTGAATGAGAATCCTAAAATATATCACATGAACCTCAGTATTTCAAGTTTTCCTGTTAAGGTCTCAAAATCTATAATGTGGAACTTAATACAACTTCCCCCATTTTCCAAGCTCACTTTGCTGGTGATTTGCGATCGTCTCTCTCTATAAAACGATGCACTTCATTCAGTTCGATCTCCATGTCTGGGCTGGACTTCAGCGCAGAAACAACCATTGCATCACGGAGTTTATTGCCTTGATCTAAAAGAGCTGAGAAATAAGCAGAAGGATTCCATTTCAGCATCCAAATGCAATTTAAAAGCAATGTATAAACAGAATAAATGCGCCAGCTAGTCAGGAAACTTCTGGTTTGTGCTGTTATAAAGAGATCCTGACATACTGGAGATTAAATGTGTGCTACACATGTTTAATCAGATAGTATGGCTGGGAGAGAGTCAGAGTAATTCTCCATCAGATGGATAAATAACTCATCTGCACACATTGTCAGGCATGAGAGGGGCATCAGTAAGATACAGCAACAAGATTAATTCATGGAAGAGTAGCTTGTCACCGTAGGATGTCTCAAGAGCAGACTAATTGTAGGTATTCTCTGTAAATATAAAAAATATCACTCAACAGACAACACCTATGGAAATGCACCCTACTTTGATGCTTGTTTGAATCCAGTCCAGCATGTCTGTCATCAAAAAAGAGATGCAGGTGATGGAAAATAAACTGTTTTTCCACCTGAAAATGCAAATGACATAGAAACCTTCTCAAGATCTACATGTGTGGCACCTGTGACAGACATCTCAGAAGACGTGACGACGATTAAAGAGCTTGTGAAGCTCGTTTTCTTTTACCCCTCCAGACCAGAGCTCACACACACTGCCAGGGCAGCGTGTTTTAAACCACCTTCCAACATGATTAAATCAGTAGTTTTTAAGTAAAGACCTTTTTGTTATAATTTTCTGTTTGAAATACAGTGAGAGTGTGCAAAGTATCCCTTTTCCTTAATTTTTTATAGACTATAGGGACTATTTATTGTGAAATCTAAAAGATTATTGCAATTGGATACAAACCTGAAAGCAGGTCTTGTGTAGCCGGGTTATGCAAAGAGAGGACCCGCGTGTTTGTTCTAGCAGGTGTTTCTGAATCGACGCTGGTGAGAAATGACACTTGCTGCTTTGAAGGATTCGCTTTCAAATGTTCCTCTGGTAAAATCTGACGGCGATGAGAAGCAGGAAGAGCGTCCTTTATGTTTTCAGAGTTCTCTCGAAGGAGCAAATGGTCCTTTCCTCTATTGACAAAAAGGAAACATTATTTCGATAACAACTAAAGCGGATGGGTGAAGGGATTCAAACCAATTCAAATTCTCCCTAGCACTGCAGCTGCTCCCCTTCAGTACACGCTCCAAAAAGAAATGACATATTAATGACTAATCTTCCACTTAGATCATCAGAAACCAAGTTGAGCTGTAAGGAAAAGATTTGTGGCACCTCCTGTGTCAACTGGTATAGCCTGAACTAAACCAACATAGGATGCAAATTTATATCAGATGAGAAACTGTCCCTGTAAGCTCTGAAATGCTGCATGTTCTGTATTTCATCTAAAACGCACATTCAAAATAATCAAGCATTCCATAACTCGCAAGTGTATAGCTATTTAACCTAAAAAAACAAAGTGTGTGAACAGCAAAATAAACCAGGATTTTGTCACGGGGCAAAAAAAATACCTGGGACTTGTAGCTCTGCTACTGTTCACAGACTCTCGGTCAGCGATCGTCACCCGTGTTTGCCGTGACGAAGCAAGAAACTGGGACTTGCTGCTTCCCTGCGCAGGAGCGATATCTAAACTTGCATCTGGGGTTGGGACAGAGCTGCTGGTGTCATACAGTTCTGGCAGAGGTTCTAGGACTAGTGAGACCTGCAAGACAGAATGTGAAAAGAGAACTTTGCTCTTAATTAAGTGCAACACGCACTATTCAATTTTACATTTCACGCTATGGAAAACTTGGGTTTATATACAAAGTTTATATTATCCAGTTGCGTAACATCATAAAACTCTGACATCTTTAGAGCTGCTTATTTCACATTCCACATTTTCAAATCACAGGCAACTATTGTTCAGCAGAAATTGTCCAGAGCCAGGGCTGCAAAACCAAACACCACCTTCTTAACCTCAGATTTCAAAATCATCCATGATTTCAGCTCAGTGAGGCTGTGGAGAAATGTTAGAACTGCGTATCTGTTTTCAAATCCACAGTTAAAACCTCCTCAGCCTAGAGACTACAATTTCTCAAGCTGAACTACCAATGCCGCACATTCTTCTAAACCAAAAAGAGTTGAAACCATCAGTATTAACTTTTCATTTACTACTTGAGCTCACAAATGCCTTGGACAGGGACCAGGTTTGCAGCCAACACAGCAAAGCTTGATCCCAGCACCCGATCACACCAGCAAGCGTTACCACAGTACAATTTATAATAACGAACAAAGATGCAAGGACTACCTGCAGCTCTCCTAGTTTATCAGAGGTCGGTGAAACGATGGTGAAAACACCTTTAATGGGATGGCTGGGAGAGAGCTGGGACAGTCCAGTGATTTGCACTCTGCCGAGTGGAAGACGGTCAAGTTTGGTCATTACCTCCAGGACAAGCACACCCATATCTGCAAAAGATATGAACAGTTTAATTCAGTCTCACGCAACATGGTGACAGTTAAAATGTTTTGGTTAAAATGACAGAGATGCCAGAGGTTAAAATGATGTCATATCATGAAATCTTGTTAATGAGGCACCAGGTAAAGAAGTGTTATATTGATAATAAATTGTGATAAATAAGTACAAGATTACCATAAAATGACTACTTAGGACAGGACAAGGGGTAACAGGTATAAAATGAAGTGGGGTAGAAATATATTCGATACAAGGAAGAAACTGTTGCCCCTGAGGGTGGTGAGAGCCTGTCCCAGGTTGGCCAGAGAGGTGGTGGATGAACCATCCCTGGAGACATCCCAGGCCAGGCTGGACGGGGCTCTGAGCAACCTGAGCTGGTGAAGATGTCCCTGCTCATGGCAGGGGGGGCACTGGGGGAGCTGGGAAGGTCCCTTCAACCCAAACTATTCTGTGATTTTACCAGTAGCAAGGGCAGACACAGGTTTTATGGACAGACTCTAGACATTCCCTTGCATTAATTTCCTGCAGATCTTTCACTAAGTATCTTAATAACACTATAAGCTCATCTGAGTATCTTTTCACTCTTCACAACCTTAGAATTATGAAATGCCTGCTTAATATGGTATGTATAAGACTAAAAATCATCAGATCTTAACAATACATGGACTACAGGAGACTTCAACACTTTGCAGACCTGAGCGCTAAACCTGACTACGAGTGAGACTGATGTGGGCAATTCCAGACTGAGATCAAAATGTTTCTAAATCAAGAACACCACCGAAAAAAGTGAAAACCGGCCTGGGGTTACTTTGCAGGGAAATAGCCCCTCAGTCTCCGCAGTTGTCATAGAATCACAGAATCGTTTTGGTTGGAAAAGACCTCTAAGGTCTTTGAGTCTGACTGTTGCCCCACCCCTGGCACTGCCCCATGTCCTGAGAACCTCATCTCCATGTCTGTCCAACCCTCCAGGGATGGTGACTCCAGCACTGCCCTGGGCAGCCTGTTCCAATGCCCCACAGCCCTTTGGGGAAGAAATTGTTCCCACATCCAACCTCAACCTCCCCTGGCGCAACTTGAGGCCGTTTCCTCTGCTCCTGGCGCTTGTTCCTGGGGAGCAGAGCCCGACCCCCCTGGCTCCAAGCTCCTTTCAGGCAGTTCAGAGATCAGAAGGTCTCCCCTCAGCTCCTGTTCTCCAGCTGAACCCCCCAGGTCATTCAGCCGCTCCATCACATTGTGCTCCAGCCCCTCACCAGCTCCGTTCCCTCAACTCGCTCCAGCACCTCAAGGCCTTTCTTGGCGTGAGGGGCCCAAAACTGCCCCCAGGATTGGCGGTTTGGCCTCTCCAGGTCCCAGCACAGGGACGGTCACTGCCCTGGGCCTGCTGGCCACACCAGTGCTGGTACCAGCCAGGATGCTGGTGGCCTCTTGGCCACCTGGACACACGCTGGCCCATGTTCGGGCGCTGTCCCCGCGGGCTGTACCTGTGAGGTAGGCGCTGAGCTGCCGGGGCCCGCAGCGCACGGCGTAGCGGGCGGTGCCGCTCCCGGGCCGGCCCGGCTGGAACACGGTCCCGTCCGAGGTCTCTCCCCACCACCTCAGGCGGACGAGGGCGGCGGCGGGCGGCCTGGGGACCGTCCATAGAACCCGGGAGACGGTGCAGCGCAGGAAGCAGCGCAGTGGGCCTTCCACCAGCGGCGGCAGGTCGGTGGAAGCGGGAACGTCGCCGACACCTGCGGGGACAACGAACCGAGAGGTGCCAGCGGCCCAGCACGACGCAAACCCCCGCCGCCTCCCTCATCTCACATCACGAACCTACCTCCCCTCCGCCGGGAGTCCCCCGCCGCCGGGGCGAGCGGCCTCGGCCTCTTCTGCCGCATCCCGCCTCAGGCCGCGCCGCCCGGCAACCGCCGCTTGGGCGGGAGCGGGACGCTGCCTCAGGGGACGAGGAGCGGCGCTTCCGGGACTACAACTCCCACCATGCACAGCGGCCCCACAGCACCTTACTGCGGCGCGGACTACATTTCCCAGAAGGCCGCGGGAGCGGGACACGCCCCCAAAGAATCCCAGAGTGTCAGGGGTTGAAGGGCCCTGGAAAGCTCATCCAGTGCAATCCCCCCATGAAGCAGGAACACACAGATGAGGTTACACAGGAAGGTGTCCAGGCGGGTTGGAATGTCTGCACAGAAGGAGACTCCACAACCCCCTGGGCAGCCTGGGCCAGGCTCTGCCACCCTCACCACGAACAAGTTTCTTCTCAAATTTAAGTGGAACCTCTTGTATTCCAGTTTGTACCCGTTGCCCCTTGTCCTGTCATTGGTTGTCACCAAGAAGAGCCTGGCTCCATCCTCCTGACACTCACCCTTTAGATATCTGTCAACATGAATGAGTCCCCCCTCAGTGTCCTCTTGTCCAGCTCCAGAGCCCCAGCTCCCTCAGCCTTTCCTCACACGGGAGATGCTCCACTCCCTCCAGCATCTTGGTGGCTGCGCTGGACTCTCTGCAGCAGTTCCCTGTCCTGCTGGAACTGAGGGGCCACAACTGGACACAAGATTCCAGGTGTGGTCTCCCCAGGGCAGAGCAGAGGGGCAGGAGAACCTCTCTGACCTACTGACCACCCCCTTCTAACCCACCCCAGGTCCCATTGGCTTCCTGGCCACAAGGGCCCAGTGCTGGCTCATGCTCATCCTGCTGTCCCCAGGACCCCCAGCTCCCTTTCCCCTACACTGCTCTCCAACAGCTCGTTCCCCAACTTACACTGGAACCTGGGGTTGTTCCTGCCCAGGTTCAAGACTCTACACTTGCCCTTGTTCTAGTTCATTACATTTCTCCCCACCCAACTCTCAGCCTGTCCAGGTCTCTGATGGCAGCACAGCCTCTGGCGTGTCAGCCACTCCTCCCAGCTTGGTGTCACCAGCCATCTTGCTGACAGTCACTCTATTCCCTCATCCAAGTCATTGATGAACATATTGAATAACAGCGGCCCCAGCACTGCCCCTGAGGCACTGCACTAGATCCAGGCCTCAACTGGACTCTGCCCCATTGACCACGACTCTCTGGCTTCTTCCCTTCAGCCAGTTCACAGTCACCTCACTACCCGATCACCCAGACCGCACTCCCTCAGTTCAGCTGTGAGGATGCTGTGGGGACTGTCACAGCGGAGCCGCGCTTCCGGACTACAACTCCCATCATGCACCGCGCCCCCGTAGCACCTTGCGGGGGCATGAACTACATTTCCCAGAAGGCCACGGGAGCGCGGCGCAGGTGCCGCGCGGCGGCGCTGTGCGGAGCGGCCGCTTCCGGCGAGGCGGCGGTTGGCGGCTGCCGGCTGCCGGGGCGCTCGGCGGGGCCGGGCCGGGGGTTCGCGGTGTCTCCTTGTGCGTTGGCGCCTCGTCCGTCGTCATGTCGGCCCTGGAGAAGCAGCTGCACCTGGGCCGCCTCCCGCCGCGCCCTCCATTGCCCGGTGGCGGCGGCCAGTCCGGCTCCAAGATGCGCATGGGGTAGGTGGAGGAGGGGCGGGGGCGGCTGAGGGGGCCGGGGGGTCGGGTTGGCGGGGGACAGGACTGGCAAGAGTCTGAGAGTGGCGGGGGAGGGATGCTCGGTATGGGGAGGGTGAGGGATGCTCGGTGCTGTGGACCTGGGGGTCTCGTTGGCGGAGGGGGAAAGGAATCGTTATTGGGGTGTATGGAGGCAGAGTGATCGTTATTGGGGTGTATGGAGGGAGAGGTGATCGTTATTGGGGTGTATGGAGGGAGAGGTGATCGTTATTGGGGTGTATGGAGGCAGAGTGATCGTTATTGGGGTGTATGGAGGGAGAGGTGATTGTTATTGGGGTGTATGGAGGGAAAGGTGATTGTTATTGGGGTGTATGGAGGGAAGGGTGATTGTTATTGGGGTGTATGGAGGCAGAGTGATCGTTATTGGGGTGTATGGAGGGAAGGGTGATCGTTATTGGGGTGTACGGAGGGTGGGGATGCTCATTATTTGGGGTCCGGAGAAAGGGTTTGCTTGTTATTGGGGGGTATAGAAGGAGGTGACGCTTGTTATTTGGGATATATAGAGAGAGGTGCTTGTTATTTGGGGTCTGGAGAAGAGGGGTGCTCATTATTATGGGGTATAGAGAGAGGGGCTGCTTGTTATTGGGGGTATAGAGGGAGGGCTGCTCATTATTGGGGATATGGAGGGATGGGATGCTCATTATTGGGGGATCTGGAGGGAGGAGGTGCTTGTTATTTGGGGTCTGGAGGAGGGATGCTCATTATTTGGGGGCCTGCAGGGGAGGAATACTCATTGTTAGGGGTCTGGAGGGAGGGGATGCTCAGTTTTGGGGGGTTAGTGGCCTCTTTGCTGGAAGGTGGTGGCAGAGGGGCTGGATGGTGATGTGATGCGAGAGGCTACCGAGCCCCCCGGCCTGGATGCTGGATTCTTCAGCCCTTTTCTCCGAGTCCTTTTACCATCTGTGTTTGAAGAGACGATCCAATGCGTCGTGATTTATCTAAGCAGCACCTCCAAGATGGTGAAAGCGTGGCCGAGGGAGAAAAGTATATTAAAATGTTACTTCTCAGCAGCAGACACTTATGTGGAGCTGTAGAATAGGTGAGCTCTGCCAGGTGACTTAAATCCCTGCTTCAGATGACGGAAAATCCGGGATAGTCCGATACGGATGTCAAATCTTTGAAGCAGGAGTGAGAACGTGTGTTGGAAACTCTGAGAGGTGTTTTTTTGCTGCGTGGATGGTGACTAAAAAGGACTGAGCGGACAGCAACAACCTCAGCAAAAGCTTTATTCCCTAGCGATGAATCAGAGGGAGAAAATGGGGTGGCTTTGTGGGGAATTGAGTATTTTCAGCTCCAAAGGTGTGAGGGAGAAGCTTGTTTTCCAAGCAGGTAAGAGGAGAACAAGATTAACTTATGGCTAAATTATAGGGGGGGATGTTATGGTTGCTGAGAGAAAGCAACGGGAGCTGGAAATAATCACAAGGGCTCAGGCTGAGATGTTGAGCTCAGGATGCTGAACGGAACAGTTTGGCAGCCCCGTGCGAAATGCAGATTTAAGCAGAAACGCGGAGATTTTATTAAATCTGGAGAAAACGCGTTTTTGTTTTACTACTTTCCATATGTAGCTGGTTGTCACGATCCACACCTCCGATTTTTGGAGCTTTTATCAAAGGGATTGATCCTTCGGAGGAGGCTCCGTGAGATCCAGGTGTGCGCCGCGCGGTACCGAGCGCTCCATTTGGAGGATAAAAATACCCTGCAATTCCTATAGGAAATCTCCTTTGCCTCGGTGCGCAAAATCAGATTACTAGAAGAAATAAGGAAAAAAGCAGCTACTCCAGTGTGACCGAAATAAACCGTTTAGGTATTTGTGGATGGGCGAGGACTATTTCTCCTCTGTTTTAAAGTGTTGTTTTAAAACGTTTATTTCGCATCTTGTTCTTTATATTATATTTAGATAGATAAAATACAATTGAGGTAGTGAGTATGTGAGCTAATGCCAACAGATCTCCATCAAATCTATATTTTAATATGAATTATTTTAAAGCTAAGCTTCATTGAAATGTTTTAGAAAAGGTTGTATTAAGGATTAATTAGTGCTATTAGTATAGAAATAGGCACACAAATTAGAAAGAAGCAGTTTTGAGTTATTTCTGAGGGGGTTGCTCTCTCTTAGGACTTCTCCTTGGTTATCTGGAATTGGGATTGGGGACTCGTGGGCTCTTGTTTAGTTTGGGGACCCGTGGGCTCTTGTTTGGTTTGGGGACCCGTGGGCTCTTGTTTGGTTTGGGGACCCGTGGGCTCTTGTTTGGTTTGGGGACCCGTGGGCTCTTGTTTGATTGGGGGACCCGTGGGCTCTTGTTTGATTGGGGGACTCGTGGGCTCTTGTTTGATTGGGGGACTCGTGGGCTCTTGTTTGATTGGGGGACCCGTGGGCTCTTGTTTGATTGGGGGACTCGTGGGCTCTTGTTTGATTGGGGGACTCGTGGGCTCTTGTTTCCCGACATTGGGTTGAATTTTGCGTTTATGAGCAAGTCACTAAACCACTTGTTCACCTGTTTGTGTTGTGGAGCATCTTGTATGTCACAGGAGCGTGCTGAAGGTTCCGTGGTGTATATGAGGTTGTGTTAAATGTTAATTATATTATTTAACGATGCTGGCTCTGTTCAAAACAAGAGTTAACCAAGCAAACCCTTCTGTTATACAAAATCTGCCAAACACACAATTTTTCACTTTGAGGTGAAGAAATGAAGTTTTATTTCTTCCTCTTGTTTTCTCCTGTTTGACTTAAGAGTCTCATCCCTTGGAGTTAGTTTGTGTCATTTTGAATGTACTTTATAGTGAGTTTGTGCATTGTAGATGGGTCGCTGACAAAGTTTAATGACATTGCTTGTTCAGTTAAAACTTCACTTTAATAATAAATAGAAAACCTTCCGACATTGGTGTCCAGGTGGCCTTAAAGAGGATGACAATCCGTTTGCAGCTTGTCTTGCTACCGGTGTCAGCTCCGATCAGGTATTTCCCGAAGGCGAGTGTCTCCACATTAAATAAAACCCTAAAGATTAATTTCCTGCAAATGGGGTGATCCGTGTTTCCACATTAGCGTTGGTTTCTTTCCGAAAATCCATCCTTGTGATAATTTTTATTAGAAAAGCAGACAAAAGTAAAGGCTATTAAATTACTAACTCAACGAGGTGCTGACTAAACCCCCCATGATATTTTTTGCTTCGCTTACTCATGGCAGGTAAACAAATGAATTACAGTGCAGCATTTTTGGGGATTTTTAAACGGATTTTGTGCTTCATGCCTGTGGGGTATTTTTGGAGTTCACTGATATTTATGCTCATGCAATGATCATTAGTAGCAATCCTATATAGTAATTTATATAATGCTTCCTATCTTGCCCATCTTCGGGGGTGGTTTTGAACGCTGTTGACGAAATGATTATGACGGGAAATTTGTTTTTATAATACTATAAAAATATATCTTTTTTTCCCCTTTGAAATACTTTGAAAGTGCTGACGTGAAATCCAGCGTTGCGGCTCAGGATCAAGAATTCCCCCATCCTTTCCCTTCGAAGCAGCGGGGAGTTGTTCAGAATCGTGTTGTACTCGCACGGTACAGTTGTATTTCTGTGTTATTGCTTTGACATGGAGTAAATCCCTTTACGGGCGACGCTCCCGTTGTGTGAGACACTGTGGGTGTGACGTGAGAACGGCTTCATCTGCACAACTGGGTCCTGTTCTGGGCTCCCCAGTTTAAGACGGACAAGGAATTACTGGCGAGAGTCCAGGGAGGGACACAAAGATGCTGAGGGGTCTGGAGCATCTTTGTGATGAGGAGACACTGAGAGAGCTGGAGCTGTTGAGCTGGAGAAGAGAAGCTGAGAGGGGTGTGATCAATGGATCAATATCTCAAGAGGGGTGTCAGAGGATGGACCAGACTCTGTTCAGTGGTGCCCAGCGCCAGGGTGAGGGGCAACGGGCACAGACTGAAACACAGGAGGCTCCATCTGAACATGAGGAGAAACTTGTTTGCTGAGAGGTGCCAGAGCCTGGCCCAGGCTGCCCAGAACGGGTGTGGAGTCTCCTTCTCTGAGACATTCAAACCCCCTGGGATCCTGTGTGATCTGCTCTGGTGACCCTGCGTTAACAGGTGGGTTGGACTGGATGATCTCCAGAGGTCCCTTCAACCCCAACCACCCTGTGATTCTGTGATAAAAAGGAGATAGAAGAAGTGGAATATGGAGACAGCAAGGTGCACGCAGTGGTGAGGTGAAGCTGTCGTGCTGTAGACACTTCCATGGCCGTTGTCACAAAGGAGGGTTGGAAGGGAGATCTGCAGGCTTTTAAAATAGATATTAATGGTCTTTCTCATGTGGGTAGGGTGGTGTGTAGGAGAGCTCCAACGCTTGTCTGCAGATGGAGCAGCAGAAGCTTTAGCTTAGGTTTTTAGTCAACATGCTCAAATGTCAGGACTGCACAGGGTCAAGCTCTGTTTGTTTTGGGCCCCTCACGCCAAGAAAGCCCTTGAGGTGCTGGAGTGAGTTCAGAGAAAGGAACGGAGCTGGGGAAGGGCCTGGAGGTTGAGGTTGGATGTGGGGAACAATTTCTTCCCCAAAGGGCTGTGGGGCATTGGAACAGGCTGCCCAGGGCAGTGCTGGAGTCACCAGCCCTGGAGGGTTGGACAGACAGACATGAGGTTCTCAGGGCATGGGGCAGTGCCAGGGGTGGGGGAATGGTTGGACTCGATGATCTTGAGGGGCTTTTCCAACCAAAATGTTTCTGTCATTCTATTATTTGTCTCAGGTTGCTGATGAAGCTTTCAGGAGAACAGGGTGGCTGGTTGGTTTTAGGTGCCACAGTCATCTAGACCTTCATTTCTGAACCCAATCAGTCTGTAAACTCAATACTTCGTTCCTTTTACCTTTTCCTCTCCCCCAAAGGTCTCTGATCTGTCCTCATCTCAGCTAGATTTTTATTTTTGGACAGCAGCCCTAAACTGGATGTGGAACTTCAACAGAGCCTTTCGCACACCTGTGGACTGGAAAGATTATTTCATCTCCATTTGCGGATGATAAATTAATTCATACATGTCAGCAGAACTGTTGTTTTTTGGAGTTCTTTTGAAGATATGACTCTGCCCCTCTATTCAGCTTATGAGCTACCTTTCTGCTTGCATCTCGTCTGTGTGCATGTAATTTATTTCTACCTAAGCTTAATTTAGGCTTGGCTAAGTTTAGGCTTAGCAGGATGCAGTTCGATACAAACAAGTGCAAGATTCTATAGTCAGGCCACCACAAGAGAATGTGATTAATTACACAGAGAAAAATACGAGTGTGGCTTATGGTGCTGGCAAATATACAAGGCTATACTGAAACAGTCCTTTACATTTCAAACCTTTACAGGGAACAAAAATAATTAAACTCAAAGAAACATTGATTTGCTCTGTTAAGCATCTCATGTATATAAATCTATTTCTCAAAGTGGAAGCAGGGCTGTTAAAATGGGTTTAAACTTAATATCCAACTGTGCTGCAAGCTGATTTTTCCATGGCTAAAATGTGCTTTATTTGCATCAATTCCTGCGTTGAAATAGGTGAAAATAGACTCATTTCTATTTTTTGGTTTTCATTGTATTCTTTTTGGTCCTGTTTGAACTTGCCTATATATTGCAAGTGATGTGTTTGGATCGCTCGGTTAAAATGGGAATAAAACCAAACTTTATGGTCAGATTTGAGAAAATCAAATAATGAATGAAATAGTGAAGCAAAAGGGACCGAAACCCCCTGAAGCAGCTCCCGTCTTGTTGGAGACCTGGATCTAGTGCAGTGCCTCAGGGGCAGTGCTGGGGCCGCTGTTATTCAATATATTCATCAATGACTTGGACGAGGGAATAGAGTGACTCTCAGCAAGTTTGCTGGTGACACCAAGCTGGGAGGAGTGGCTGACACGCCAGAGGCTGTGCTGCCATCAGAGACCGGGACAGGCTGAGAGTTGGGCGGGGAGAAATGTAATGAACTAGAACAAGGGCAAGTGTAGAGTCTTGGATCTGGGCAGGAACAACCCCAGGTTCCAGTGTAAGTTGGGGAATGAGCTGTTGGAGAGCAGTGTAGGGGAAAGGGACCTGGGGGTCCTGGGGACAGCAGGGTGAGCATGAGCCAGCACTGGGCCCTTGTGGCCAGGAAGCCAATGGGACCTGGGGTGGGTTAGAAGGGGGTGGTCAGTAGGTCAGAGAGGTTCTCCTGCCCCTCTGCTCTGCCCTGGGGAGACCACACCTGGAATCTTGTGTCCAGTTGTGGCCCCTGAGTTCCAGCAGGACAGGGAACTGCTGGAGAGAGTCCAGCGCAGCCACCAAGATGCTGGAGGGAGTGGAGCATCTCCCGTGTGAGGAAAGGCTGAGGGAGCTGGGGCTCTGGAGCTGGACAAGAGGACACTGAGGGGTGACCTCATTCATAGGGATCAATATGGAAAGGGTGAGTGTCAGGAGGATGGAGCCAGGCTCTTCTTGGTGACAACCAGTGATAGGACAAGGGGCAATGGGTTCAAACTGGAACACAGGAGGTTCCACTGAAGTATGAGAAGAAACTTGTTCGTGGTGAGGGTGGCAGAGCCTGGCCCAGGCTGCCCAGGGGGTTGTGGAGTCTCCTTCTGTGCAGACATTCCAACCCGCCTGGACACCTTCCTGTGTAACCTCATCTGGGTGTTCCTGCTCCATGGGGGGATTGCACTGGATGAGCTTTCCAGGTCCCTTCTAAACCCTGACGTTCTGGGATTCTGGGATTCTTGACAGCTGTTTTATTTCACCTCTTAAGTTTTTCATTAGTTTCCTTCCAGAACAACTTGATTCAGAGCTGAGATTTGGAAATTAAGGAGAATTTACTCTTCTTTTCCTACATGTGAATAAAAATCATGTACAGACTCCTAAAACCTTTTAATTATCTGGAAGGGCTTGATTGGATCAGATCTGTGTAATTCAATCGTGACAATTCCAACAAATTTCTCCCTTTCTAATCCATTTTTTCCCCTGTAACTTTTAAAATCAATATTTTATGGATTCAGTATCTTCAAGGCAGAACTTAAAACAATGTTCTTGACAATTTTCAGGTATTTTTACATGCGGCCTGTCACCTATGGCATTTCTCACATATACGCGGTATTTGATTCACTTTGGTCGGGTCCAAATATGGAGCAAGAATTAGGTGTCTTGATTGATGCACGTCATGTTCTATAATTGCATTAGCAGTTTTAAATATGGATTTTCAGAAAAGAATATATTCTAAAAGTGGTTCCTCCTGCTTGCGACGATATATTTTGTTTAAAATTGATTTATTTTTAGGAAAATACCTGAAAGAAAACCCCTTAACAACAGGTTAAACCAACTGTACATGGGACCGGAATTGGTTTGTGATTCCGGTTTAATACGCCGACCAACTGGTTTGACGTTTAAGTATCATCCCAGAAAAGTTGTTACGCTGGATCCATTTGTGGTTTGCTTGGCCGGATACTTCAAAAAGCCGTAATTAGTTGTGTGGGTTTATATATTTGGTCAGCAAAATCCTGTTTGAGCAGAGGAAGGTGCGAAATCACAGCTGCTTGCTTCTAATTTTGAATGTGTGTTGGTGGATCGCTAAAATAAAGAAGCTCTAGGAAAAAGAAATCAAAGATACTAATTCTTTTCTTTGGAGAAACGTTCTGAAATCAGCCCCGTTTCCTGCAGTCACCGAGTGTTTTGTGCAAAACGACATGTTTATGCTGCTTTTTTGGGAGTTCGCTATTAACTGAGAAGTCGCTTATGCTTTCCCAAGTGTTGTTTGGAGGCAAGTATTTTGGTTTAAATCACAATTTGCACGTTTTATTGGAGGTGACAATAGTTTTTAATTCCCGTCTCCGCTTTCTGCTCCAATTCCTCTGCAAACATAGGAGCCTGGTATATATTATTCCCAGATATTTCCTATATGATGCACAACTACACATTTTCTCTGAAGGTGTTAACTCCAATTAAGCTGAATTTGAAGCATTAATTGATACCACTAAATCCAACAGTATAAAGAGTAGAGGGGCAAGTTCCCAGGGAAGGGCTTGGCTCTGATTTCATGTTTTCCCCTTGCAATTCATGCGATATTTCCCTGTCATGGTATTAACATCTGCGTGGAAATTTTAGCCGATAAAAAAATACCCGTAAGTCTTTTGATTGTGCCCTTGTTGGGTTTTTGTTGTTTTGATTTCCCATTCAAGTTTTCCCCGAGCAAAGTGGAAGGTTGACCAACGCCATCTCGCTTTTGTGTAGGAATTATGGATGGCTTGTGTGAAACTGAGCAAAATTTAATCATTTTGGTCAATAGTTGCTTCCCAAATTCGGGCTTTGGTGACACAATCGGGCCAACCCTGTGCGGGTTTGTGCTGCTGCTTGAAGGAGCGGTTTGTCTCCTGTTCTGCTCCTTGTCTCTTCATCTTCTCCGTTGTCCTGGGCTTGGGTGGCCTTGCAAGTAGAAAGGTGGGAAGAGATCTGAGAGATCTGGGGAAGATCAGAGCAGTGGTGGATGCTCCATCACCAGAGATGTTCAAGGTGAGGTTGGACGAGGCTCTGAGCAACCAGAGCTGGTGAAGATGTCCCTGCTCATGGCAGGGGATTGGACCAGATGAGCTTTGAAGGTCCCTTCAACCCAAACTATTCCGTGAAAACCGTTTTTGTTTTCAGCTACATCTGAAACCACAGGGAGTGAGTAAATCTGGAGGAATGGAGAAGGAAGGAGATGTTGTCTTCATTAACCTCGTGGGTTTGTTCTTCATTATAGTGACTGTGCTCTCAGTAACTGGAGGGTCTCATAGTTGTCTGCATGTTCCAGGAGAAAAGCATGAAGTCAGCTTAGAATCACAGAATCATTTTGGTTGGAAAAGCCCCTCAAGACCATCAAGTCCAACCATTCCCCCACCCCTGGCACTGCCTCGTGTCCTGAGAACCTCATGTCCGTCTGTCCAACCCTCCAGGGATGGTGACTCCAGCACTGCCCTGGGCAGCCTGTTCCAATGCCCCACAGCCCTTTGGGGAAGAAATTGTTCCCCACATCCAACCTCAACCTCCCCTGGCGCAACTTGAGGCCGTTTCCTCTGCTCCTCGTGCTTGTTCCTGGGGAGCAGAGCCCGACCCCCCTGGCTCCAAGCTCCTTTCAGGCAGTTCAGAGATCAGAAGGTCTCCCCTCAGCTCCTGTTCTCCAGCTGAACCCCCCAGGTCCCTCAGCCGCTCCATCACACTTGTGCTCCAGCCCCTCACCAGCTCCGTTCCCTTCTCTGAAGAGATTTGAGACTGATGCCAAGTTCTCCAGGTTCTCTGATCTCACGAAGACATCTGCTTGAGAAAACAAGATAAAAATCTCTTTAATCTGAGCATTTGAGATGAACTTAACAACTACCTTATGCAGTTGAGGTTCTCCTTAGATACCTGGGGATCCCACCACGACCAGGGTCACCCCACTCTCGCTTTGGTGTGTGTGCTCAGCCAACGAACCACCGGCTTTCAGGAGATTGTACTTCACCACACCATGTTCTCCATCTTCTTAATGTATGTTTATTTGCCTTGTGCCTGGGTACGTGACTTGACTTTGTTAGTTTTGGGGTTTGTTCTTCATCCGAAAAGGAGCAACATAAATCCCACTCCACCCGCTCTTGCCCGTGCAGGATTAATTAAGATTTTTTGCATCGATAAGTGATTTTGGTTAGTGCTGTGCTTAATATTCCCTCTCGAAGTCCTGAATGCTTAAAAATCTGTGCTTACTGATAGAAATTATGGGTTTTGCCATTTGGGACAGATCCTGAGCCAGATGTCATTGGTGACGGCTCAAGCTACTTGGGCTTGTAGCCTTGGCGTGTGACTGTGAGAAGTTAATTTCTTGCTTTTCCTTAGGATTAATTTTGATTTTAAATACCTCAAACTTGCGTACCTCTCATACACAATATTGTTTTCATGTCCTGGTGCTACTCAACAGGCTACAATGTCCCCCTTCTGTAAGAGTGGCTGTAAATCTGCTTTCACAAAACCCAATTAATTAGTCAAAACTCTTCATCTGTCACGATACAATTAATCAGCGACTTGCTCCAGGATTTCCTGCTGTCACAGAGTCCACTTACAACCTTTCTGCTCTCACAATATAGGGCTGATTTCCAGGGAGTTTCTGCTATTTGCCCAATTATTGGATGATGTTGGAAGAGCTGCGGATGCCCATATTTGCCGGTCACCTGGATTTACTGAGGCCAATAAACCTAAAACTGGTCTGACTGTGTTTTCAGTCCTAGCGGGATGTTATATCAGCATCACAGCAAATATTGTCTCCATTCCTTGGATACTTGGACACCTATACAGATGTTCTTGGTTCTTCCCAATACCATAACAACTTATCATTAAAATATATGGCTGCGTTCTTCCTGACGTACAGCGTTCTTTGAAAGGATGAGCTTGGAATTTGCTAATTTTTCTTTAATTAGAGAATGAGATTAAGCAGAGGCAGTAAGGGATTAATATTTGCTGGATTTACGTAGGCGTGCAACATCTTATTACATTAAATTGAAATACGACAAGAGCGACACGACGTTGAAAACCCACAGAAGGAAATTGGACAATTCAGAGGGTGGTTGTTTTATGTTTTGTATTCTAGAAACATTTATGGAAACTGGAGTTTTGTCTCTACAAAAAGCCGCTTTGTCTGTTCCTTTCTATTTCTTTAGGAAGCCAAGAATTCAGGAGAAACTTCCTTCAACAGAGGAGCTTTTTAATCTGTGAAGGCTTTAAATCCCTACGCCCGTGCTTGATTTTAATACCTTGTGCCGATCGCCTCCCCCAGAAGAGCTGAAATGCAAAGAATGTGTTAAAATGCTGCCCTGTTACTCATCCTGTAAACCAGGCCCCAATCTTGCCTAATTATGTCCCAGCCAAAATTAAGCACTACTCTTTACTGAGGGAATATCAGCCTGAGGAACAGATTTTTGAGTCATCAGGAAAATTCTGATTGCGGAGCCTTTTGTTGGTTGTACAAGGACACAGCTGCACCTTTTGATGGAAGGACAAAATACATCAATTTGGCAACCTTTGAGAGCCCTGGATTATACAGTGTCTGCAGGACAGGTTTTCTACATCCACATAATAATCATCATCATCATAATTACATTCCCTAAGGTGCTGGACACAACCTTAGTACCACAGGAGCGGGCGATTTAAGGTGTAATTTGTTGCACCTGTCAACAAAGCGCAGCAGAAATGAGGCCGATTATAAAGAGGAGTCTCACTCTTCATGGGAAATAACGACTGTGATTCACGGTTTGGAAATGTGGTAGTGGAAAAAACAGGCTTTTTTTTGGTTTTCCTGCCTCTTTTCGGGTATTATTGCACTGTCAGGAAGACTCAAGTTTATAAAAAAGGAGGAAACCTCTCCAGGTATAAGTAGTTACTAGACACACCAGTGTCCAAATCCTTCATCACACCGAGTCGAGTCCTCTTTTAACACAAAAGTTTTGGTCTTTTTTATATTTTCTTTTATTTTTCTATGATGGTAAAGCAGTTTTTCTGTAGGGACAGATTGTGACTTCTGAAGGAATTCCAGCAAGCTGGGAATAAGTACAAGGCCTGGAGCAAACCAGAGCCTGAAGGCCCATCCTCTCCTTAATTAAAATTCAAGTTTTAAAGATCTCTCCTTATTACAAAATCCAGGTTTTTAAAGCTCGCTCCTTAGTTTAAAATACAGCTTTTAAAGATCTGACTGTGCTGCCATCCAGAGACCTGGACAGGCTGAGAGTTGGGCAGGGAGAAATGTAATGAAATAGAACAAGAGCAAGTGTAGAGTCTTGGATCTGGGCAGGAACAACCCCAGGTTCCAGTGTAAGTTGGGGAACGAGCTGTTGGAGAGCAGTGTAGGGGAAAGGGACCTGGGGGTCCTGGGGACAGCAGGGTGACCATGAGCCAGCACTGGGCCCTTGTGGCCAGGAAGCCAATGGGACCTGGGGTGGATGAGAAGGGGGTGGTCAGTAGGTCAGAGAGGTTCTCCTGCCCCTCTGCTCTGCCCTGGGGAGACCACACCTGGAATCTTGTGTCCAGTTGTGGCCCCTCAGTTCCAGCAGGACAGGGAACTGCTGGAGAGAGTCCAGCGCAGCCACCAAGATGCTGAAGGGAGTGGAGCATCTCCCGTGTGAGGAAAGGCTGAGGGAGCTGGGGCTCTGGAGCTGGACAAGAGGACACTGAGGGGTGACTCATTCATGGTTACAGATATCTAAAGGGTGAGTGTCAGGAGGATGGAGCCAGGCTCTTCTCGGTGACGACCAATGGTAGGACAAGGGGTAATGGGTACAAACTGGAACACAGGAGGTTCCACTTAAATTTGAGAAGAAACTTGTTCGTGGTGAGGGTGTCAGAGCCTGGCCCAGGCTGCCCAGGGGGGTTGTGGAGTCTCCTTCTCTGCAGACATTCCAACCCGCCTGGACACCTTCCTGTGTAACCTCATCTGGGTGTTCCTGCTCCATGGGGGGATTGCACTGGATGAGCTTTCCAGGTCCCTTCCAACTCCTCACATTCTGGGATTCTGTGATCTCTCCTTAACACAAAATCCAGGTTCTGAAGATCTCTCCTTAATATAAAATCCAGGTTTTAAAGATCCTACCCCTTTTCTAAAATAATAATAATAATAATATAATCCTTTTGGACTCACGACCTTTCACTTGCATTGCTGGACTCGATAGCATCCTCCCCAACAAAATATTTAATTATAGGCTGTTTTCAGGATTCCAGGTGCCTGCGAAGCCCTCGAACACCGAGGAAAGCAGCTCGAGGAGCGTTTCTTGGTCTTTATTGCGATGGTGTTCTAGTGGTCCTTGTACTTGGGGCAGGATAGATACAGAACCATCGACTTTCTGTTGGAATGATAGTTCTTCCAAAAAATTTGAAGAGATATCTAGCAAAGCCGTGATGTCCTGACAAGCAGGACGTGCTAAATTAGTCGTAACCTTCAGTAAATAACTGACACTCTTGCTTTTCAATCCTATAGTGTCAAGGTGACTTATTGATTTCATTTGCTTCCAGTCCTAAACTGTCGCGTGACACCGGCATGTTCTCTTCAATGGATGTAAAGACACCTGTATGCCAATTGAAATTAAAGATTTTTTTAATATATACCTGTTTCTTACTGAATATTTTCTTGTCTTGCAGCCCTGGAAGAAAACGTGATTTTTCACCGGTGCTTTGGAGCCAATACTTTGAATCAATGGAGGACGTCGTGGTAGAAAATGAAACCGGCAAGGATATATCCTTTTTTTTCTTCTAGCTTGAACTTATTTATTATATTTATTATTTATCATATTAATTATTTATCATATATTTTATTTATTATATATTATTCTCAGTCTTAGGGCAGCCTCATGTGTCATTGAATTTATTGGGGTTCTCTTCATCTTCTTCATGTATTTCTTTACATCTTCTATTTTTCCTATTGCAGGATCAGCGTCAATCACTAGAGCTTTCCCTTCTAAACTGACAGTTAATATGGACAAGGTCTGTTCCTGCTGTTGCTTTAGTAATAATTAATATTAAAAGAGTCTTTCCAACAGTTCAATAACATATTTTGCTTGGCAACACTCATCTGTTCCCATAATTTAAACCGTATCAGGATCTAAGCTGTTTATGGATTTATTATTATTAGTTGGTCTCTCCAAAATCTCTGCTCCCTTTGCAAATGTTTGTTTGACCTAATTACAAAAGGAAAATGTTTTAATCTGTGTTTAAACAACACAACCTTGTCATTTAAATAGTTCCATCGTTTTTAAATATGCGTATTTTAGCTTGGCCAGTAGGACAACCCAACTTCCAAGCTATTTCTCTCCAAATTACCAATTTAAATGTCAGTAGCACGTGATGCTTTGAAATTAGCAAATTCTGGTTGTTATTTTGTGTTTATTTACTGCGTTGGTCCAATTGATCCTATGAATCCTTCATGGCGTGCACCTTGTTGGGCTTTGTAAGGGCCGTGCACACCCCTGAGGCTTCATAAATAATAGAATTAAAAATATAATGGACTTACTTAGATAGGTGGTCCATACAAGCATCCAAAATTGAAGCCAGTCTTAGTTACTTGGGATTTATATTGTTATATACGACCTTTAGCAGAAGCTTGAGCTCCTGCATGAAAGGTTGTGGACAGATGTGGAAGTTTTTAGGTTTTAGTGATAGTTAAATTGATTTTTCAATCTCTGCATATATATTATAAAGGGACTTTAGCTATCATAATGAAATGTTGTATAAGCTCCTGTGAATAATTAAATTGCCTTCAAAATCTTATTTGTTGGCTGATCTGACATTTTTTCCTTGGAAATAATAGGAAAATACTGCAAAAGTCCAAGGAGACCTGGACAGCAGGAAAAAAACTCGGGAATAAAATAAATGGGTTAAATTTTATCCCGTTTATTCTCGCACATGCCCGTTGATCAGAGGGAGAAATGAGGCTTTGGGTTAAACAAAGGGAGAAATAAAACACTGTTGGGTGTTGCAGACTCCAAACCACATTCAGTTAAGTAAGAGACTTCAAATAACTCCGTGAAATGTCCTTAACTGTTCGTACACTTTTCGAATTTACAAAAGCGGATTGGAGGGGCCCGTCTTGCTGCTGTTACATGGGGGAGGCCATTCTGCACTTTCCTGGGCTGTATTTACTGTAAGTAACCTGCTGCTTCATTTATATATACACACATATCTATATATATACACACACAGAAAGGCAACTAACCATTCAGCTCTATTAAGCACAGGAAAATCCATTTAGAAAACCATCTCATAATCTGGTGCACGCCTGAGTCAATTCTTCTACATATTTCCCTCTTGGTGTCTTTATTAAATAGGCAAAGCACCCACAAAGGTTCATTCTCTAGGTTTTAATTACCAGCAGTAACCATCTAAAGGCATATCAGGGATAAGAGGATCATTAGTGTCATTAGAGGCAGTCAACATGGCTTCACCAAGGGGAAGTCGTGCTTGACCAACCTCAGTGACTTTTATGAGGACATAACAATATGGATGGATGATGGAAGAGCGGTGGACGTGATCTACCTTGACTTGAGTGAGGCATTGGACACAGTGTCCCACAGCATCCTCACAGCTGAACTGAGGGAGTGCGGTCTGGACGATCGGGTAGTGAGGTGACTGTGAACTGGCTGAAGGGAAGAAGCCAGAGAGTCGTGGTCAATGGGGCAGAGTCCAGATGAGGCCTGGATCTAGTGCAGTGCCTCAGGGGCAGTCCTGGGGCCGCTGTTATTCAATATATTCATCAATGATTTGGACGAGGGAATAGAGTGACTGTCAGCAAGTTTGCTGGTGACACCAAGCTGGGAGGAGTGGCTGATACGCCAGAGGCTGTGCTGCCATCAGAGACCTGGACAGACTGAGAGTTGGGCGGGGAGAAATGTAATGAACTAGAACAAGGGCAAGTGTAGAGTCTTGGATCTGGGCAGGAACAACCCCAGGTTCCAGTGTAAGTTGGGGAAGGAGCTGTTGGAGAGCAGTGTAGGGGAAAGGGACCTGGGGGTCCTGGGGACAGCAGGGTGAGCATGAGCCAGCACTGGGCCCTTGTGGCCAGGAAGGCCAATGGTACCTGGGGTGGGTTAGAAGGGGGTGGTCAGTAGGTCAGAGAGGTTCTCCTGCCCCTCTGCTCTGCCCTGGGGAGACCACACCTGGAATCTTGTGTCCAGTTGTGGCCCCTGAGTTCCAGCAGGACAGGGAACTGCTGCAGAGAGTCCAGCGCAGCCACCAAGATGCTGAAGGGAGTGGAGCATCTCCCGTGTGAGGAAAGGCTGAGGGAGCTGGGGCTCTGGAGCTGGACAAGAGGACACTGAGGGGGGACTCATTCATGGGGATCAATAGGGAAAGGATGAGCATCAGGAGGATGGAGCCAGGCTCTTCTTGGTGACAACCAGTGACAGGACAAGGGGCAATGGGTACAAACTGGAATACAAGGGGTTCCACTTAAATTTGAGAAGCAACTTGTTCCTGGTGAGGGTGTCAGAGCCTGGCCCAGGCTGCCCAGGGGGTTGTGGAGTCTCCTTCTGTGCAGACATTCCAACCCGCCTGGACACCTTCCTGTGTAACCTCATCTGGGTGTTCCTGCTCCATGGGGGGGATTGCACTGGATGAGCTTTCTAGGTCTGTTTAATCCATGACATTCTCGGATTCTGTGCCATGTCATATTTATTAACTTTTAGTTATTTAAATGGGCTGTAAATCACTCAGCCTTTAAGCATTCAAACTAAGAAAAATGTATATTTTTCAAGAGTCACTACCAAATTCCCACCATGATTACTGTTGAGTAATCCTGATGGTGTAATTATAAACCACCCTACAATACGAAGAGACACATTAGCAAATACTTTACCAACTGGGCTGCAGTTTTAGCATTGATTAGTAGTAATCGTTTTACACCTAACAGTTCATTTGTAGTTTTACCTGACCCAGAAACTGGTGCAGATCTGAAACTTTAAATCTTAAATCTCTGTCTTACTAAATCCTGTAGTTATTTGTTTGTAACTCACTAATTGCTAAGATGGACGGGTATATTTTCCTCTGCTAGCTTGGGGGTTTTTTAAATGATATTCAAGTGTCTTAAGCAGATGTAGTGAAGGTCGTTGCTTTTAATTGGAGGCAGAGGTAGGAAATCACATTATTTTTCTGAGTTAAGGGCTTTTACAAGTCACTTCACAGAATGGACTGGGTTGGAAAAGACCTCAGAGATCATCAAGTCCAACCCTTGGTCCAACTCCAGCCCATTGACTAGATCGTGGCACTAAGTGCCATGTCCAACCTCAGTTTAAAAACCTCCAGGGCCGGTGAGTCCAGCACCTCCCTGGGCAGCCATTCCAATGCCTGACCACTCTCTCTGCACAGAATTGCTTTCTAATCTCCAGCCTCAATTTCCCCTGGCAGAGTTGAAGCCCATGGCCCCTTGTCCTATTGCTGACTGCCTGGGAGAAGAGCCCAATCCCCACCTGGCTAGAACTGCCCTTCAGGTAGTTCTAGAGAGTGCTGAGCTCCCCTCTAAGCCTCCTCTTCTCCAGACTAAACAAGCCCAGCTCCCTCAGCCTCTCCCCATAGGGCTTGTGTTCAAGTCCCTTCCCCAGTCTTGTTGCTCTTCTCTGAACCCGCTCCAGCACTTCAATCTCTTTCCTGAGCTGAGGGGCCCAGAACTGAACACAACACTCCAGGTGTGGCCTCCCCAATGCAGAGCACAGGGGAAGGATCACTGCCCTTGTCCTGCTGACCACGCTGGTTTGGATCCAGGACAGGACACCATTGGCCTTCTTGGCCACCTGGACACACTGGTGGCTCATGTTGAGCTTCCTGTCCATTAGTCCCCCCAGGTCCCTTTCTGCCTGGCTGCTCTCCAGCCACTCTGTCCTCTCTAGAGCTCGTTATTTCCAATAGTAACACCAATCCCATTTTTACACTTAAAACTCTCCAGAATTTAGCAGTGATTGCAGTTATAACACTGTACCTCACGTTGACAGGCTTTTTATGTTGGAGAAAGAAACTGCCATGATAATCAGCTTATGCCTTCGTGTGGCCGCTATTGAACTCTTTCCTTTGTGTATTTTTGAAATAGAAGTTGGTCCTGAGCAAAAGCGTTAAATGTTTGGGATGAACCAGAACTTGAAAAACAAACCCAAAAATTCCCACAAACAACAACAAAAAACCCAAACCAAAACTAACTAACTAAAATTATTTCTAAGAGATCCTTCCCCCCCAAGAAACCCAAATTGGGAAGCATTGAGAGTAACCATCTATAAATAAAATCACATCCTTCCAGAGCGACATGTGCCTTTCTTATTTTGCTTATTGACCTGCTCGCTTCCTAGATTATATATTTATACTTTTCTTGGCCAAAATACTCCTATTTGGGTAAAATTCAGGGCACTGCAAAACTTCCCATTCTCTCAATCACGTTGAGGATCCTCTTTCCTTATTCCCTAATGACAATAATTTGATTTTAGCAGCAGACTGCTGCTCTGACGAGTTAAATTATTGCTTAACCTTTTAGATTGAGGTTTCAGGGTGTCTGTGGGGGCTCTAAAATTGTGGATTCAGTGGGTTTGGGAAGAGCAACTACTCCGGTAATTGAAGAGCTGAATAATCAAGATAAAAGGGTCGGGTCCTTTCAATCTCTGCCCATTGTATCAGTGGTTCTGTTAAGAATCCCTCCACAAATTCCCCCGCTCCTGCAGGGCTGTTATTTAAATAATCAATGATTCCTTAACACAAAAGTCTTCCCTTCCACAAAGAATGCTTCTTAATCACTGCGATGCCTGAAATATCTCACGTAAATTGAGCTGCTGGGGACAAATAAAACCATCATCAAAGATCCGCTTGTTCCCCCGGACCCCTTTGGATGAATCAATTTTTAGCCATTTCAGCCTTCCTGTAAAATTCTGCTTTTTGAGGGCAAATTGAACGGGTGCTGCAAAGCAGCTGCTTCGTTTCCATATCCACTGTGCAGCCAGGGATGATTTTGTGATGGTAAAAATACAGATCTTTGGTTAATTAACGGTGATTTACATGGAATATTCCTCCTCAACGTCTCTGACACCTCATGCAATCCAGGTTCATCCGCTTTGTCAACAGCAGAAGGGTTTTTGTCGCACCTCTGCTGTTGCTTCAGGGAGCGCTTGATGTTATTTGGAGACGAGCTTTGACACTTTGCAAATGCTTCGATGACGTTCTCTTTGTCCTTTCTTGCAGGCCGCAATCATTAACAGGATCCAGTGCAGGATCGTGGCTTTAGATCTCCGAGGCCACGGTGAGTGAAAGAACTAAATTGAAAATCACATAAGCACGTTACACACTCTCGTTTTTAAAGGAGATGTAACGAATCCCTCCCAAGATGACCAAGAAACATCCTTAAGACATTCCTATTTATTTTATTCAAAAGCAGGGGTGGAAAAGTAGCTTCTGCAGCTCTACAACCACCTTGTCCGCCTTTGGTGGACTCATGGGTTTATTCCTTCTTACATTCTGCCCCCGATTTTCATCATTTCCTATTTTCCTAACCTACAGGTTGGTCTTTGCCATTAGAAATAAGCTCTTTTCTTTAGTTTTAAGATCCATTGCAAATATGGAACAGTTCCGGGGAGCGTTTCCTACCCATCAGCTGAAATGTGATAAAGAACCAACCGCTCATATTAATTCTGGGTTTCTTAACGATTCCTGTTAACTGCAGGGGGTTTCACTCTTAATTACTGGACCAAATAGCTTTGTACAGTTGCTGCTCCAAATCTGAAGGTTCTCAGCTTGTGTTTACTCAAATCTTTTGTTCTTTCAGGGGAAACAAAAGTTCGGAATCCTGAAGACCTGTCTGCAGAGACTATGTCAAAGTAAGGACACTTACGCTCTCCACTATTTTGCTTTGTACAAACTTTTATTTTCTTCCCTTGATGGAACAATAAATTACCTGAGGGCACAAAACCTTCGTTCGGGGGAGCTGGAGGATTTAATTTTGCATTATTCTGGTAGTTCTCCCTCCTATTTTGGGACTATTGGTAATTCATATTTGAAATTCTACCTCTTCCAGCTGAGTCAAATTTCAAACCCGAGTCCCAACCTGTGATTTTTTGTTTTCAAGCATGGACGGAGCTGCTTTTTCAAACCACCACAACCCACAAATTCCCCTCTCAACAAAGCCATAGGAAAAACAAAATACCCACCGCTAAGCACATTACACTTCTCCACATTTAGGACAAAAAAACCCTTTGCTGGGACTACAATTAAATCACGGAGGATGTTGTAACCTTGGGGTGAGCGAGTCTGCTGGGTTTGTTGCGGGGAGGCCATGTGTGAAATGTATTCTGACTTCCATTGTGTCCCTTTATCGCTGCTGCGTGTGGCTCGGTGGGTCCCGATGTTTTATTGTCCCAAGGAGATGCCCTATGAAATAATTATAATCTTTTTAAATCTAGAGCAGCGCTACCATGAAACAAGTTGCCTTTTGTTTTTTAAACTTTTAGCAACGAGCTTGAAGGTTACTCCTAAATAACCTTTAAATGGAAGCCTTGATTAATAACAGGTTTTCATTTTTATTTTCATCAAACCACAGAATCCCAGAATGTCAGGGGTTGAAGGGACCTGGAAAGCTCATCCAGTGCAATCCCCCCATGGAGCAGGAACACCCAGATGAGGTTACACAGAAAGGAGTCCAGGCGGGTTGGAATGTCTGCACAGAAGGAGACTCCACAACCCCCATGGGCAGCCTGGGCCAGTGTTCTGTCACCCTTACTGAGAAGTTTCTTCTCAGATTTAAGTGGAACCTCCTGTGTTCCGCTTTGTACCCATTACCCCTTGTCTTATCACTGGTTGTCACCGAGAAGAGCCTGGCTCCATCCTCCTAACACTCACCCTTTCCATATTGATCCCCATGAATGAGTCCCCCCTCAGTGTCCTCTTGTCCAGCTCCAGAGCCCCAGCTCCCTCAGCCTTTCCTCACACGGGAGATGCTCCACTCCCTGCAGCATCTTGGTGGCTGCGCTGGACTCTCTCCAGCAGTTCCCTGTCCTGCTGGAACTGAGGGGCCACAGCTGGACACAAGATTCCAGGTGTGGTCTCTCCAGGGCAGAGCAGAGGGGCAGGAGAACCTCTCTGACCTACTGACCACCCCCTTCTAACCCACCCCAGGTACCATTGGCTTCCTGGCCACAAGGGCCCAGTGCTGGCTCATGCTCACCCTGCTGTCCCCAGGACCCCCAGGTCCCTTTCCCCTACACTGCTCTCCAACAGCTCGTTCCCCAACTTACACTGGAACCTGGGGTTGTTCCTGCCCAGATTCAAGACTCTACACTTGCTCTTTTTCTATTTCATAAAGTTTCTCCCCGCCCAACTCTCCAGCCTGTCTGGGTCTCCCTGGAACCCTCAAGCTCTGACAGAGCAAACAAGCTGGTCAACCTTTTATTTTTTAATGTTTTAATCTCCGGTTCCTCTGAATGGTTTTAGTCAGGAAAGCCAATCTGGGTGTCTTAAACTACAGTTTAATCAGCAGATTTTAATCATTAATTCTGCTATTATTTCGGTTTTCATGAATCACACAGGGCAGATTTCACCTCTTGCAGTGACAGCTTCAATTTAGAGCAGGTACCTTACGAAAGGACGGAGAAATTACCCCTTGCCTTGTAGTATCTGTAGAATTTGAGTCGTTTTGCTTGTGCTCAATGCTTTTCATCTTTGACTTAGTCAGGAGGGCTTAGTTATTTTCCCCCTTTAATTGCAACTGTTTCTCCTTTCAGCAGAGTGAATTTCTTAGTCGACACTTCCACGCAAGATAATTTGATGGATTTCTCGCCTTTTATTTAAAATTCCTACTGGCCAATGTCAATATAAAAAGTTCTTTCTGTTAAATGAGTGCTTGCTGTTAATAAAAAGGGAAATGACTTGCTTGTTCGGGGAAGTATTGGCTTGAATGATTTCCTGTATTAGTGCCTAGATGAAACAGCAATAAGAAAATAAGCTGATCTCTATTACCTGTGGGTTAAATGGGCGTGCAGAGAGGATTTGGAGCCGGACATCTATCCTGAATCTATTTTCTCCTTCCGTCGTACAAATCTGCTTCAGAAATGGATCCGGGTAGAGACACCGACCGTGCTTTTTCACTGTGTTTTGACAGAGACGTCGGCAACGTGGTGGAAGCTCTGTACGGGGACCTGCCGCCCCCCATCATGCTGATCGGACACAGCATGGGGGGCGCCATCGCCGTCCACACGGCCGTCGCCAACTTGGTGCCGAGTTTGCTGGGTTTGTGCATGATCGACGTCGTGGAAGGTGAGTGCCTGTCGCCTCGCACGGGGCTTCTGTCCCCTTGGATGGGGCATCTGTCCCCTTGGATGGGGCATCTGTGCCCTTGGATGTGGTTCTGTCCCCTTGGACGGGGGTTCTGTCCCCTTGGGTAGGGTTCTGTCCCCTAGGATGTGGTTCTGTCCCCTGGGATGGGGTGTCTATCCCCTTGAGTGTGGTTCTGTCTCCTTGGACAGGGTGTCTGTCCCCATGGACAGGGTTCTGTGCCCTCGAATGGTGGTTCTGTCCGCTTGGGTGGGTTCTGTCCCTTTGGATGGGGTGTCTGTCCCCTTGGATGTGGTTCTATGCCCTTGAATGGGGTTTCTGTCCCTTTAGGCAGGGTTCTGTGCCCTTGAATGGGGTTTCTGTCCCTTTAGGCAGGGTTCTGTGCCCTTGAATGGTGGTTCCCTCCCCTTGGACAGGGTTTTGTGCCCTTGGGTAGGGTTCTGTCCCCTTGGATGGGATGTTGGTCCCCTTGGGTAGGGTTCTGTCCCTTTGGATGGGTTCTGTCCCCTTGGGTAGGGTTCTGTACCCCTTAGACAGGGTGTCTGTCCCCATGGACAGGGTTCCATCCCGTTGTACGGAGTTCTGTCCCATTGGATGTGGTTCTGTCCCCATGGACAGGGTTCTGTGCCCTCAAATGGTGGTTCTGTCACCTTGGATGGGTTCTGTGTCTTCAGATAGAGTTCTGTCCCTTTCGATGGGATTCTGTCCCCTTGGATGGGGTGTCTGTCCCCTTGGATAGGTGTCTATGCCCTTGGGTGGGGTTCTGTACCCCTGAATGTGGTTCTCTCCCCTTGGATGGGGTGTCTGTCCCCTTGGGTAGGGTTCTGTCCCCTTGGGCAGCGTGTCTGTCCCCTTGGGTAGAGTTCTGTGCCCTTGGATGGGATGTTGGTCCCCTTGGGTGGGGTTCTGTCCCCTTGGACAGGGTGTCTGTCCCCTTGGGTAGGGTTCTGTGCCCTTGGACAGGGTGTCTGTCCCCTTGGGTAGGGTTCTGTGCCCTTGGATGGGATGTTGGTCCCCTTGGGTAGGGTTCTGTGCCTTTGGATGTGGTTCTGTCCCTTTGGATGGGGTGTCTGTCCCCATGGACAGGGTTCTGTCCTCTTGAATGGTGATTCTGTCCCCTTGGATGGGGTTCTGTCCCCTTGGATGGGGTTCTGTCTTCCACATTGATCTACTGCCTTCTCTTACTATCTGAATGTCCTACGTGTTGAAATACTAATTTTCCAACGTGGGAGCACATAGTAGGCTTAGGAATACTACGTTTTACCTTCCTTAACTGCATTAAATCCCCAGTGAGCTCCAGCTCTCTCTGAGGCTGTTCCCTGGTAGCCAGTTCTGTAGAGAGGGACATGGCAACAATTTCATCAGATGCCATAATGAAGTTGAAAAACCTCTTTTTTAGGTACGGCCATGGATGCGTTGAACAGCATGCAGAACTTCTTAAGGAGTCGTCCCAAAACGTTCACGTCGCTTGAGAACGCCATCGAGTGGAGGTAACGAATAGTTTAGTCTCCAATATCACTTGTCTTTGTAGCTTGACTCCCAAAGGAAACCAAGTTGATAGATTATTTTATTTATATTAATAGAAAGCCCAGTTCTGTTACAATTACCCAACCTAATTTTTCACCTCTCCCTGCCATGAGGTGAGTATAACCCTATTACACCATTTCCCCATCAGCAATTCCCCCACATCTTTTAAATTCACAATTACAATAACATTGTGGGGGTCAACAAATCAATCGACATGTAGCGTGAGCCACTCTGAGAACAGGAGGTTTGGGGACGATTTGGGGAAACCGTGAGCTCTAAAGGGCTTTTGCTTCTGTTTCTGGACCTGATTTGGGTCAGTAACTATTCCCGTCCTTCCAATTTTTTTCTTTTCTAGTGTAAAAAGTGGCCAAATAAGAAATCTTGAATCTGCCAGAGTTTCTATGGTTGGTCAAGTCAAACAGTAAGTGGTTTGGTTTGGTTTTGTTATTTCAAGCTCTTAAAACCATCTGTTTTACAGTACTGTTGCTACACAGCGTAAATACACTTGAAAGTGAAAATTTCTTCTAGCAAATACTTATAATTTGATCTAGTGCAGTGCCTCAGGGGGCAGTATTATTCAATATATTCATCAATGATTTGGACGAGGGAATAGAGTGACTGTCAGCAAGTTTGCTGGTGACACCAAGCTGGGAGGAGTGGCTGACACGCCAGAGGCTGTGCTGCCATCAGAGACCTGGACAGGCTGAGAGTTGGGCGGCGAGAAATGTAATGAACTAGAACAAGGGCAAGTGTAGAGTCTTGGATCTGGACAGGAACAACCCCAGGTTCCAGTGTAAGTTGGGGAACGAGCTGTTGGAGAGCAGTGTAGGGGAAAGGGACCTGGGGGTCCTGGGGACAGCAGGGTGAGCATGAGCCAGCACTGGGCCCTTGTGGCCAGGAAGCCAATGGTACCTGGGGTGGGTTAGAAGGGGGTG
This sequence comes from Nesoenas mayeri, assembly GCF_963082525.1. Lineage (NCBI taxonomy): Eukaryota > Metazoa > Chordata > Aves > Columbiformes > Columbidae > Nesoenas > Nesoenas mayeri. The sequence continues at coordinate 212,076,215 of NC_137541.1, forward strand.
GTCAGTAGGTCAGAGAGGTTCTCCTGCCCCTCTGCTCTGCCCTGGGGAGACCACACCTGGAATCTTGTGTCCAGTTGTGACCCCTCAGTTCCAGCAGGACAGGGAACTGCTGGAGAGAGTCCAGCGCAGCCACCAAGATGCTGCAGGGAGTGGAGCATCTCCCGTGTGAGGAAAGGCTGAGGGAGCTGGGGCTCTGGAGCTGGACAAGAGGACACTGAGGGGGGACCTCATTCCTGGGGATCAATATTGAAAGGGGGAGTTTCAGGAGGATGGAGCCAGGCTCTTCTTGGTGACAACCAGTGACAGGACAAGGGGCAATGGGTACAAAGTGGAACACAAGAGGTTCCACTTAAATTTGAGGAGAAACTTGTTCGTGGTGAGCGTGGCAGAGCCTGGCCCAGGCTGCCCAGGGGGTTGTGGAGTCTCCTTCTCTGCAGACATTCCAACCCACCTGGACACCTTCCTGTGTAACCTCATCTGGGTGTTCCTGCTCCATGGGGGGATTGCACTGGATGAGCTTTCCAGGTCCCTTCAACCCCTGACATTCTGGGATTTTGTGATTCTGTGATACCAGCAAAGCACTTAGAGAAAAGCTGATCAAAATTTCTCCAGGACAAATCCACCAAGAGTCATGTTTTAAGAAGTTAATCACTGCTTGTTTTGTCTGCCTTTCTGCACAGATTTTAGAAGTGGGGTTTTTAAATTGTTTTTTTGATTTGGTTTTGTGGTTTGCATTTTGCTGGTGGGTTTTGTGTTGTTTTGGCAGGGAATCAGTTTCTGGTTTTATTTCTACAGGTGCGAAGGGGCTGCGAGTCCCGAGTGTCCTAAAGCCATAGTGGAGGGTATTATTGAAGAAGAGGAGGAGGAGGATGAAGAGGATGAGGAAGGGGGAGGCTCTGTCAACAAAAGGAAGAAAGAAGATGACACAGAGGTTGGGAATTTCTTGGGAAAAATACAACAAACTGCATAAGTAGCCATCAGTAGTTTTCCAAATAATTCAAAATATAACAGGCAACAACTCCAGGGACTGAAAACTTTATATCGTAGAATCATTTTGCTTGGAAGAGACACTTAAAATCATCGAATATAATGACTTTTGGTTTTCTTCTTTGTCTTATTTCACCGATTCTCTCTTGGGTTGTTACTTGATAATGTGTGTTTGGTTTTCTCTCCTGAGATGCTCATGGATTTAATGCATCAGGCCTGAATGACAAACACTCTTTTCTGGCTTGTTATGCTATTTTTGTTCCTTTGGACAGGCCATTCCAAGCCAGGAATGTCAATTCCTCAAGCAAAATCGGTGTAGCCGCCTTAGCCCCTTGTATTTCTATATCACCCGAGGGCCAAATCTGAACGTTGGGACAATTTGTGAGCTATTCAGACCAGGAAAAAATAGCAAATTGAGTGCGCTGAGAACTGCAACCTCCTCTTCATCTATAGGTGTAGCTCCCGCTGACTTTTTTCATCCCTACTTGTGTATTTTGGCTGTGATTTGGAGATAAATTCAGCAGCAAGGAGGATCATTCCGTAGAAATGTGTATTCCACCAGATGGAGCCGGTGGTTTTAAAGTATCATCCCAAGCACCACTCTGGTTTAACTTTATTTCAGCTTTTTTATGGCTCGCTAATGCAGATCTCTCTGTCCTCCCTACAGACGAAGAAGGAGCATTTATACACGTGGCGAATTGAACTGGCGAAGACAGAAAAGTACTGGGATGGCTGGTTCAGGGGTTTATCAAACCTCTTCCTAAGCTGCCCGACTCCAAAGCTTTTGCTTTTAGCTGGTACGTTGTCTCTTCCAACAACTGTAGGTTCGGTGGTTGTCGCTTCAGGGATGTCTCACTTTTAATGTTTAATATTTAATGGTTCAATATTTAATATTTTAGACAATCTCCGAGACCAGCACATCTGTGTTTTCCACCTTCACGTTTCTACGCACCTGGAAATATCATAAACCGCATTAATTTGATATATTGCGCCATACTGTGTGTTGCTGCTCTTGGGTGATGTGGGAGAAGAGCAACCAGGACAGATCCTTCACTACTGTGTTTTCCTACAGAATTATTGATGCTTTAGAGCCAACCGTTGGCCCTTTTTATACCCCGATAGGAAATTAAGTGTGTAACCAAGATAAATACCATTTTAAGTAGCAGAGAAGGATGCGTTCTTGCATTTTTGGCTGGGATTCTTTCCTGTCACTTTACTCCCTTGAGGTTCAGTGGTGAAAAATCATTGTGGGCATCAAAAATAATGTTTCTTTTGAGTTTTTCAAGGCAAACGTCTCCTTCAAAACGTCAGGTAAAGCCCTGCTTAAACAGTCACACTCTCTCTGGCTTTTCTCCAATGATTGTAGGTGTCGACAGACTGGATAAAGATCTAACAATTGGACAGATGCAAGGTAAATATTTAATATTATTGCTCTATGCTAACTAGGATGCTCTTTTTGGACGGTAACTATGGTACACTATAACACTTAACTATGCTATGGGTACACAAAACCAGAGTTGGCTGGAATGGCATCTTACCAGGTGCCGTTTCCATTGAAACAAATGTGCATTGAAGCATTTGTCCCTCCCAAGACTGTGTTGTAGCAAAGATTGAGAAGATTGAATTAGAAGGTGTGAAGAGCTGTTGCCGTGGTTTCTATTCAGTCCTAATGCTCAATATTTCCAACAATGGGGCTGCCACACTTTTCTTGGGTCAGAATGATTATCTAGGGGGGATTTCCAATCTGTTTTTTCCCTTTCTAATTAAATCCCTGATGTTCCAAGCTATAGGGAGCATCCAGAACTGTCTGGTCTCCCAGTATTTCTGGCAGACATCACACCAAGATTCAGCATCTGCATTAATGCTTTGGGTTTGTTGTTGTTTTCTTCTTTTTATTTATTTTACCCATCACAGCTTTATTAATTTCCAGATCAACCAGTACTGGAAAGCAGGATAAACATTATCTTACAGTAGATCTGATAACATTTCCAACTCAGAAAGGGAATCTCACCTGCATCAAGAAGCATTAAGATGCTTAGTTTAATTTTTAATTCCTGGGGCTCTGCTCTAATTACACCTGGGGAAGATGAATTAAGCAGTTGGTTCTTGCTTTTGTTGGAAACTGTATTTGTTGCTTTAGACTCCTGTGCCTTCCCTCTTTGCCCGATATATTTAGTGAGGTTTGTTTCTAAAGAACGTGAGACCATTTTTCAAAGAGTTCATAAATTCCCAACGCGTTTACGGGTGTTGGGTCTGATGTTTCATGCGTACACAAGAACCTTTTGCCTAAACCGCTGCTGTTAGAACTCAAAACCGCTGGAAAAGCCGCTGCAGTGATGCCTCTGTCCATCCGCAGGGAAGTTTCAGATGCAAGTTCTCCCGCAGTGCGGCCACGCGGTCCATGAAGATGCTCCAGACAAGGTGAGCCTCACCATGAGATCAAAGCTAAATAAATAAATCACAGTCTTCACAGCTTAAATATTCAATCACAGGGTGGTTGGGGTTGAAGGGACCTCTGGAGATCATCCAGTCCAACCCACCTGCTAACGCAGGGTCACAGAGCAGATCACACAGGATCCCAGGGGGTTTGAATGTCTCAGAGAAGGAGACTCCACGCCCGCTCTGGGCAGCCTGGGCCAGGCTCTGGCACCTCCCAGCAAACAAGTTTCTGCTCATGTTCAGATGGAGCCTCCTGTGTTTCAGTTTGTGCCCGTTGCCCCTCACCCTGGCGCTGGGCACCACTGAACAGAGTCTGGTCCATCCTCTGACACCCACCCTGACATATTGACCCATTGATCACATCCCTCTCAGCTTCTCTTACAAGACTTATACTTCAGGGGCAATTTTTGCGCAACATCTTAACTGATTATTCACAGCTTGGATTTGACTGGAAAGCCTGGCCTAAGATGTCGCGTGACACAGAGCTTGGCTTCACCACCGATTTAAGCCCCAGCCTAGCGGTGACAGAACTAACTCATACCGCGTCGAATGTGGATTTATCCCCTTCCTCGTGAAGTTCTCCGCTCTCCCTTGGCCTAAGCTGCAGGTTTTGGGGTTGGTCCGTATTTTGCTGGGCTGGGTGGCTCGTATTTTCCAAACACAACCCAAATTATTGGTGAAACAGCTCGCAGACTGACAGAGCTGCGTGCTGCCGAAATCAGCATCTAGATAGAAGCAGGAATGTGGTGCAGCCAGTGGAGCCTGTAGTCAGAAACGCCTCTGGTTTTAAAACTTGTTTTACGCTGACCACTGTGAATGTAAAGCTCGGCCTATCTGTACTTCGCTTTACCCATCTCAAATAGGGATTTTTATCTATACCAACCTCCTACACTGTTCTTTTTAATATAAATTCTAAGCGGTGTTACTGCTGTCAGGTGAGTATCTTGATTTATCCTTTATAGGACTAACCAGACCTGTTTTACCCTCTAAACATACGCATTGTTTTAAGAATTCCCGAAAGAGCCGGTGAACAAGTTGTGTCTGTTCTTGCTTGTGTGGTCAGTGTCAGAGTAAAGGTGGAAGCATGTAGCTCCTTCTTTTCTATATTAATATGTTTAATATCTAACTAATTTGGTTTAATATTAAATATTTAATATATTAAATATGCTTAGTTTCTATTTAATATAAGCCTGTTATGCAGAGCTCTTAGTTTTAAAGGAGCAAGCTTGAACAAGAGGGTCCTGAGGACCCGACCTGTTGTTGGAAACGCTGCGGCCTTTGAAACCGACTGGATTTCTTGTTACCTTCGCGTCCCTTGAAATTCTGACCGACGTTTTCTTCTTTCCTTCAGGTTGCTGAAGCCGTTGCGACATTCCTGATCCGTCACAGGTTTACAGAGCCCATCGGTGGATTCCAGTGGTAAGGCCCTGCGGGTGCTCAAGCTCTTGCTTTCCAATATTTAGCTTAAATAGCGTTTTATCGAAGTAAGCGAGGCCCTGTGTTTTGGAAACAACTTGCACCACGCTTCTTCGGCTGAGAAATACCGATGAGATTAGACAGGTAGAGCTGTTTGCTTCGCTTTGCCGACTTTCTGCTCTTATCTCGCGTTTTTTCATATCAAAATGAACCCTAGAAGCCCGACGTCCTCAATCAGCAGCGAGAGTGGGTTGTGGCTGATAAGGAAAAACTCACAAAGTCTTAGTTCCAGTACTAAAGCTAAAAGCTAAAGCTTAGACCTCATAGAAGGTGCTGAGCTAATTCTGAGAGATGATCCTAAAATAAGCAGCTTTTTTAGTTCTGCAAAGTCTTCCTGCTTTTAGCTAAGAATTCTTCACCAAAAAGCTTTTGCGCTTCTTGCTATTCCGTGGCTTACAAGTTATAGTCGAAAGCATCGATGCTGATTTTAACCTTCTCAATAGATTCTTGTTTGGGTAATCAACTAAATTTAGGGTGTCGCGGAGTCAAATACCTGCAGAAAACACCTTGATTTTCAACATGCGACTTTTTCTCCCCTCTCCTTTTTCCCTCCCAGCGTGTTTCCTGCTTGTTAATACCCTGGTGTTCTCCGGCACTGAGTCCTGTTGTAAATAAACTGCACCAGAGGCCACTGTGATGTATCCATCTCCTTTCATCCCTCCAGTTGAGCAGCAGTGAGAAGTTGGTGTGAGATTCATCCCTTTAGAACTAGTTCTCCAGAATGTTTTAAGCGCTTAAGGACTTCCTCGCTGGGAAGCAGCTTCTACTAAAAGACCATGAAAAGCTCTTCAGGCCCTTGGGAGTTGGTTCCTCTACTGCCACGAGGAAAAACCTCCTGAAATCCCAACTAAGTCCATCATCAAACGGATCTCCATCGATTCTCAGGCTTTTCTTGGACCCAACCGCGAAGGGGCCATTGGCCATCCAGGTCCACCGAGGGTATCGCAGCATAGCCAAAGGCTTCAGGATTTCCCCATGGAATCGTCTAATTGTCTTCAAAGTGCCCCTTAGGTTTGTTTTCTTAATATACATATTTATTCCCCCAAAAGCAGACGTGGAATCTGCTTCGTTGCGAGCTCAGGTTTCATCTCGCCAACGCCGGCCTTACGGGTTAAGCCGCGGGAAGAGCCTAAATGTGACTTTCCCGGGCAGGAAATTAAAACAAAAAGGCGAGGGGGGACCGTGAGCTCCATTTCAGAGTCTCGCAGCTTTTTTATTACTTTTTTTCAAGTTCTCAATGCAAAATAAATAGCCTGGATAACGCCGTCTCCTGCAGACGGGACCCTGCGCTTGCATTTATGGGGAAGGCCCAAGACCAGCGGTTGCAACGTGCTCAACAGGCCGCGCTTTGTTAGGCCATTTTTTGCCCCTGGAACATGTTTATTCTTCCCTTCTTGTCGCTGCTACACACAATTGAGCTGAGATAGCGCCTTTTGGATGAAAAAAATGCCAAAAGCGCCGTAGATCAAAGCCTGGAAGAGCTTGGAGTCAATCCCGATGTCGACGCAGACGCGCGAGCAACTGCCATTGCGTTTGCTCCCCCGGTATTTGGAGGGAAGACCTTGTTTCCACCGCCGCCTCCTCGATGGTTTCACTGCCTGCCTTCCCTGCTTCCATGCTGTAGTTACACGGAGAGCTTTCCTTCAGGGTTAAATTCCCCACAGACCATTTGCTTTCACCTAAGAATCACTCTCAAGCGTAAGAGCAGAAACATTTTGGAGCAATTTTCCCCAATATTTTGCCAGTGGATGTCTGAATTAATTTTTTCTACTTGCTTTACGTCCGTCACCTTTCGCTGTACGACGAAAGCAGCATTTTAACGCTGTTTTGCTGAGGCAAAAACCTGGGTTTTGCCTGATTTGAGAGCTGTGATTTGCATCTATGTCCTGTGACAAAAGCCATCACGAATTGGAGAGGTGCAGGTGGCGAGACGGCGTGAAGAGCTCAGCAAAGCCCGGCTTAACATCGGCGTTTACCCTGGTGGAGAAGCCGCTCGTCTCTGATGAATTCACACGTGAGCTCTGGATGCGGCCGTCGTGTCTTTGCTCCATGTCCCTTCTCCGACGCATTTGGGTGGAAAAAGCCTGAATTAGGGACAACAAAGCCCCATTCGCAAGATTCTCCACCCTCGTGGCAATTCGGCCATCGGCACTCACTTGTTCAAAGAGTAATTCCCTCCATAAGTCACCGTGTTAATTAATCGCATCCATTTACCGTGACCTCGATGTAACGTCCGCCCCGTTTCAGTCGCCGATGGATTCACTGGCTCTTCAGTAGCTGAGATGCGAAATAGCGTATTCTTTTCTTCCCAACTGTATCCTGAAAATTGGCACAATTCTCAGCCTTTTCCAAACAATTCCTGTGTTCAAATTGTTAGAAATTAAACAATAACAGCGTGTGTGTGTGTCCAGAGTCTCTCTTCACGGGGTAGTTCAGCATGTGCCTGTTGTCTTATTCATGAACGATCCCGGTAACATCACATTCCTCCGTGCTCGAGTCACTCGGAGGTTGCGGCTCAGAGTGATTCATTGCGGTAACTCCTCGCGTTTGCCTCTCCTGTTATCATTTGCTTTTACAGTTTGTGAAATCTTCCAAAACAGCGGAAGAAAATCAGTTTTATACCCTGCAGAAGCACCGTTGGAAAACGAACGACTTTCCGAATCCCGTGGGCTCCCCGGAATTCTATTTTGTTGTTAACGTTTGAGAAGTGAGTGGAAAAAAAGAATAATAATAATAAATATTTCAACAGCTTGCTTACTGTGGCGTCGCTCTGTGCCAAGGAGAAGAGGTTCGGGGCCTCTTTGTGTCGTGCTGGTTTCCAAAGTAATTCAAAAGTAAAGGTGACGGCAGGGACAGGAGGTGGAGGGGAATTTGCTGCGTCAAGCCGCAGACGCTTCTTGAGACCAAACTTCTGTCTGAACAGGGAAAAATTTAATGAAATAGAACAAGGGCAAGTGTAGAGTCTTGGATCTGGGCAGGAACAACCCCAGATTCCAGTGTAAGTTGGGGAACGAGCTGTTGGAGAGCAGTGTAGGGGAAAGGGACCTGGGGGTCCTGGGGACAGCAGGGTGAGCATGAGCCAGCACTGGGCCCTTGTGGCCAGGAAGCCAATGGGACCTGGGGTGGGTTAGAAGGGGGTGGTCAGTAGGTCAGAGAGGTTCTCCTGCCCCTCTGCTCTGCCCTGGAGAGACCACACCTGGAATCTTGTGTCCAGTTGTGGCCCCTCAGTTCCAGCAGGACAGGGAACTGCTGCAGAGAGTCCAGCGCAGCCACCAAGATGCTGCAGGGAGTGGAGCATCTCCCGTGTGAGGAAAGGCTGAGGGAGCTGGGGCTCTGGAGCTGGACAAGAGGACACTGAGGGGGGACTCATTCCTGGGGATCAATATGGAAAGGGTGAGTGTCAGGAGGATGGAGCCAGGCTCTTCTCGGTGACAACCAATGACAGGACAAGGGGCAATGGGTACAAACTGGAACACAGGAGGTTCCACTTAAATATGAGGAGAAACTTGTTCCTGGTGAGGGTGGCAGAGCCTGGCCCAGGCTGCCCAGGGGGTTGTGGAGTCTCCTTCTCTGCAGACATTCCAACCCGCCTGGACACCTTCCTGTGTAACCTCATCTGGGTGTTCCTGCTCCATGGGGGGATTGCACTGGATGAGCTTTCCAGGGCCCTTCCAACCCCTGACATTCTGGGATTCTGTGAATATTAATACTCCTGTGGCGGTTTCTTCTCCTTTTTTGGGAATTCAGGCAGAGATAAATGGTATTTAGGGGAAAGAATAACACAGATCATGGCGAAAGTCGCTGCAGAGAGGAGAAATGTTCTTTTTGCCTCGTAAAAAATGGGGATGTTTTGAAAACCCTCCCTCCGCTGGCAGCTTTTTGCTGCGTTTTTTCACAGCCCGCAGCATTTTACCGTCTCCGTAAAAGCAGAGAAGCGGGAGGACGCTGGCTGGGTTGGAACGCTGCTTTTCATGATTTAGAAATGTCTTTTATTGAGCTGCCCTGCTCCAGATGTGAAGTGCATGGGAGACGATACCAAAGCCAATGGAGAATAGTGATGCTTATCAAGACTGGAGGTTGAGGTTGGATGTCGGGAACAATTTGTTCCCCAAAGGGCTGTGGGGCATTGGAACAGGCTGCCCAGGGCAGTGCTGGAGTCACCATCCCTGGAGGGTTGGACAGACGGACATGAGGTTCTCAGGACATGGGGCAGAGCCGGGGGTGGGGGAACATTTGCACTCAACCTTGATGGTCTTTTCCAACCACCAAAAGGATTCTATGACTGTGATCCAGCCATCCTCGGGTTTTTCCTGTGACTCACAGGAGCCTCTCGTCATCCCAAATATTCCCCCATCCTCTCGACATTCCGAGCTGATGCTTTAGCCGCAGCTTTTCCTTTTTCCCCTCCTCCCCCTGCCCGATGGTTTCCACATGTCCAGAAACATCTGAAAACAATAAGCGGCGGCGCTCGGGCTGTTGAGGAACCCGGGCTGTGTCGGTTCGTCTGTTTTGTAACACCCTGAGTCCTGGGGTGGTTTTTCTTATCTGAAGAGCAGGATTTGGGGGTGAAATTGCTTTAAAATTTGGCAGAATAAGCCCCAAATTGTTCCCATATCATCCTCCTGTTGCTCCCTGCTCCAATTCTGCTCGTCGCTTGCACACACCGAAGGGTTAATCCGAGGCTGGATAAACACAGACGCGGGGTAATAAATGCACATTTTCGAACCCAAAATGAGCGAGAAAAAAATCAAGCTTCAAAATTAAGCCGAAGATGCACCAGGCACCAGTTTGTCCGATTAAGGATCGTGTGGTGTCTTTGCTCTGGTTCTTGCTGGTCATCCTGTTCACTCTGAAGCCTACTGATTACTCTAGAGATGCCACGTCACTTAACTACCACTTCTTTTAGGAGAAAGACTTAATCTAAGGCTGGAGGAGGGGGCTTGAGGGCCTGTTTAGGGATCAGGGATGTGGGGACATGGGCACAACCAGCCCCCAATGTCACCACACCAAGATATTTGCCCCAGACTCCAATTTCGCGTCTTTTGGACTTTATTTTCACTGAATCCGGCTGTACCGCCACTAGCACCCTGTGCCACTGGCAGCCTTGGGGACACACTGTGCCCTGGTGGCTTTGTCACCCATGGGTGCCACATCCTTGAGCCCACGGTGGCTCAGTCCTCAGGGTCGATGCCGCACGGCCGCCGAAACTCCTGCCCGTGCTCGTGTATCCACTTGTTCGCCACTGGAAGGGACAATGACAAGGACACCGCGTCTGCTCCTGTCTGCGTCGTCACCCCCGCTCAATATCGCTGGTGTTTTTCCCCGTTATCCATGACTTTTTAGGGGTTTCCTCCCACCCCGTGTCACCCCAGGGTGACACCGCGTCTCACCCCACTTGTCCCCAGCCAGGACGGGGCAGCCGGCGTGCAGGGTGTCCCCGTCACCGTCCCCGTTCCGCCGCAGGTTCCACCAGAAGAGAGCCGCGTTCTGTGGAGCAGAGAGGGGGATTGGAACCCCAAAACAGAGCCTGGAACCCCAGAATTGAGGTTTGGAACCCCAAAATAGAGCCAGGAGCGCTGGAACTGGGGTTTAGAACCCCCGAAATAGAACCTGGAGCCCCAGAATTGGGGTTTGGAACCCCAAAATTGGGATTTGGAGCCCTAGGGTTGGGATTTGACATCCCTAAAAC